>NC_134240.1:103919230-104543873 GCF_965152275.1 Natator depressus
AAACAGCATTATCTAACATGCCAGCACAAACCCATGTTTAATGACTACAAGTCAGGTAGAAACAAGTTTATTACATACCTGTGAAACTATATTGTCATAATGAGTAAGGTAAAAGTCTGTCATGAGTCTTTGATGCTTGCTGTATGACAAGTTAGAATTCATTTTACTGACTATGTTCTTTATGAATCATTCAGATTCTTCACTGTTTTTATAAGTGAAATGTTGTTATTGATGGAATTTAGTATATATTAAGTTTAATGGAGTATTATTGTCCAAAATTACATGATTATGAAGGTTAACAAAATCAGGTATTTCCACCTTCAAACAAATGTATTGGCTGTAAATAATGCAGCCTCCATAAATTATGTCAGTTCATATTTGGACAAAGCATCTCTTCTTTGTGTGCCAGGCATACAAAGGCATAAGTATCCCAATAAAAGTATTACCATAAGGTGCACTTTAACCCATGTGACAGTCAGCTGTTCAACTAATACTCTAGTATATCTGAGGGAAACACTATTTCCTTCTCTTGCTTTAAAAACAGCCCTATAATCTGTATGGCGCTGGGAATAACTGGACAGTGTAAGTGTAAATTGGTGAGCTTATTGGGAACTTGCTGGAAGCAGGTGTTTTTTGTTTGCAACAAATTAGAGGGACATTGAATTTAGAATTTGAAGGGCGTTTTATTTACACACCATTTTCAGGTTTTGTTTATAGATAGTGAGACCTTTCTGTCCCATTGTTTCTCAAAGTTATGTAGGATCTGTGTTGTCCAGCCTATTCCCCCAATTTGCAACATATTTATCTGTTTTGATTAATACAAATGTCAAAATCACATCACTTAAACCAATCATTAATTCAGAGCTACAGTCTTTCAAATGCAAAAACGTCAATAAATTAATCTTAGTAAGTAGCTCCTCTTCCTTCAGCCAGCCAGTTTTACAAATGTTTGGAGCACCTGTGAATCTCTTCAGTCCTCCTTCCTAGTTAGGCTCCTACTGGTTTGAATCCTGGAATGTGATTGCCAAATGCCAGGCCAGTGTGGTGTCAGCATTAAAACCACCAGTCATGCTGGAGCCTGGAGGAATTTGGTTGCCATCAGTATTGTTTTTAAAAGTACCAGAAAATACTTTTCACCATGTTTACAACTTTCTGAACATGTCACAGAGACATTGGTTGATACTGTCTAACCTGCTTCCTTTAAATTCCATTTCTCCTGATCTGTCTCCCCTTAAGGAATGGAGCATTAAAAAAAAAAAAAGGAAGAATTAGTAAATATACACCCTCAAGAATAGAGATGGGACTGACCGAAGATGTCCAATACAAACACCCCTGAGCGGGAGGGGTAGGGAGTTCTGGGATCCAAACTCTGATTCAATTCCAAAATATTTCTATTGTGGACTGAGCCAAAAGCACAGACAATTTTGAGGGCACAAAATCCAGATCTAAACTGTGCAGCTCAGGACCATCTCTAGCCAAAAATGGGTTCATGTGATGATCATGAAATCATAGCCTCAGGGAAGTATTAGATAATGAGGAACCTCTAGTTTCCATGGCAATTTGAGCTCCTTACTCATTCACACAAGTACAAAGAATGATCTTGTGAAGGTCATGTTATTTTTTACCAGAAAAGATAGAGAAAGCACAGTGCTATTTGCTCTACTTGGGAGTTGTGCTCCATTTCTTAAATGATTCAAATAAGTGATTTCTAAAGGAAATTGTCTTAATTAATGTCATCTATTTTAGACATTGCTTTCCTAGAGGAAATAGCAACTTTTCTTGAGCAAAGGGAGCATTAATGGCTATTCTTAGTTGTAGTTCAGATTTGCAACAGCTTCTGATGTGCTCAAGGTATAAAGAGAAGGTGTCTCATATTTTTGGCAGCCTCCACTTGGCAAAACCATGAAATTCTGTTTATACTAAGAACCTACTTTAAATCAATAAAATGGGCTAATATGAGGTCATTTTCAATGCCCAGCCACCGTTTGAAGACAGGCTTGTAAGAGGCATGGTTCCAAAATTTAAATGCAGCTCAGGACCGGCTCTAGGCACCAGCAAAGCAAGCACGTGTATGGGGCAGCACATTTCCAGGGGCGCTATTCTGGCCAGCCTTTTCGGGGAAGTTGTGCTCTCGGAGCTGCGCCACTTAGACAGGGCGAGGGCGCTGCGCCCCTGGCTGCAGCGGGAAGGGGAAGCCACAGCCCCAGGATGCTGAGCTGCCAGGGCCCAGCCGCTACCTGGGGAGGAGAGGGCGAGTCCTGCCGGGGAGCCAGGGCTGTGCCACCTCATCTGTGCACTGGCTGCTGCGCTGCCTTGTGCCACCCCTTATATCGAGGCTTCTCTGTGCGGCCGAGCAGGGGAGGGGGTAAAGCCCCTGCAGGCTCTGGGAGAAGGTGACATCACTCTCTCTGCTTCCAGCGCCCCCTGCGAGCTCCAGCCCCACCTGAGCTTGGGGAGGCAAATGTTTTGCTTGGGGTGGCAAAAAACCTAGAGCCGGCCCTGATGCAGCTTACTTTGTATTTTCCAATAGCACTTTAAGGTTTCCCTTTCCTATGGTGATATATTTTGCCCCTGTTGACAGTAGGAGTAAAATGGTTTATATATGTGTGGGTGGGTGGGGGAGGAAGGGGGAATTACTTCCATTTTCTTCATTTTATGGTCCATGATTTACTACACATCTTAAGTGTAAAGGGACACACACTTTCCTGCTGCATGGAAGAACAGTTATTGTTTTGTTTCCAAAGCATATAGAAACCTTATGTGCTATCTCAGAAAGTTACTGTGGAATAGTAACGAAATAAGGCTGCTTTTTTTTTTTCGATTACAAGATTATTTTTTTTAGTGAATTTTAAAAAAAATACAAATAATTAGAAAGAAAAGTCATAAAGGTCACCCGGCGGTTTAAAATATAATTAAGTGATACCAAAAATAGGAGCATACAGTGTCTGATATAAACAAAAATTAAGGCCCAGAATCAGGAAAGCACTGAACATGTGCTTAGCTTTAAGCATAAGTATGTGCTTATGTGCCTTCCTGAATAGGGAGATACTTTCCTGAATCAGGACCAAAGAAAACTGTTTGTCAGAACACTAGCTATGAAGAAGCAAAGCTATTTATTCTCTCTCTCTCAGCAACATATAGGATCCAGTTCTCCACAGAAGATGTAAATCAAGAGTAGTTCCACTGAAGACATCTGAGTTACACTGATGTAAAACTGTGAAATCAGAAGCAGGCCCATAATCTCTAAACGTGTACTTGTTACAAATAGATCCCGGCACCTTTTCAACTGATTTTTGCATTTGACTTCAGTGGGTCCAGGATTTAAATACAGTCTAGCGTGATCTACATATCATTAAGAGGAATAATTCCATTCCAATAGTAAAGATAATGCTAGTTGTAGTTGCTTTAAGGAAATATTACTTTCTTATTAATTGCAATTATTTTAAATTGTCCTGGCATTTTATAAGTAAAACAGGTAGAAACTGTCTTAGGCTACATTCCATTCTTAATTACACTATTGTGAGTTCACTGATGTCACTAGAATCAGACTGGTTTTATGGAGCAAAATTTGGCTCAAGTTCTGCAAATTGTGTGGTCCTAGGACTCTGTTTTGAAACAAAACCTGCCTGTTAAACAAGTTGCAATCACCCTATACTGTTAGAGGGATGCATTCTGCCCAGAGATGTGCATGCACGGCTCCATCTGACTGCAATGAGAACCATATGTGTATATTCAGAAGCAGAATTTGGTCTAAAGGGAGCTGACATGTCTGTATGCATGCAGTTAGGGGGTGACAGCAATTTCTAAAAGGAATGGAATTACTAGGACTGCGCCTTTTGATTATTCTCTCCACAGATGGGATATATGGAATAACAGGAAATATTTGAACTATGAGAAAAAGTAAATAAAAATACACAAGAGATATAGATGTTTGGGTAAATGAGCCTCTCCATGCAGATAAGATCCAGTGATTAATGTTAGTGGGAGATAGGCGTGTGCACATGAAAAGGAAAACAGTTGTTTGTTACTGTGAGGAAATGTGGATGGTGCCTGTACCATTTGGGAGTCTGCAATATCCCATTAATAGCTGAAACAGTGGGGCATAAGAAAAAAACTGAGGAATTTGGGGGAAAAAACACTGTCTGGGTCTATCTTTTTCAAAGCCAGGTAAGCACAATTATGTTTGCCTAATTTGCATAGGCAAGTACTGTGATGTTTGCACTTACTAATGGACAGTTAAATACATACATATATATATATATATGTACACACACACACACCCCACTGTGAAGGTGTCAGGGTTCCCTCCCCACTCTGAACTCTGGAGTACAGATATGGGAACCCGCATGAAAGCTCCCCTAAGCTTATTTCTACTAGCTTAGGTTAAAAATTTCCCCAAGGCACAAATCCTTTCCTTGTCCTTGGATGTATTGCTGCTATCACCAAATGATTTAGACAAAGATTCAGGAAAAGGACCACTTGAAGTTCCTATTTTCCCAAAATATCCCTCCAGGCCCCTTCACCCCCTGTCCTACGGGAGCTTGAGAATAATATACCAGCCAATTGCCTTTAATAAATGTACAGACCAGACTCTTTATTTTTAGGACACTGAAAATCAATCAGGTTCTTAAAAGAAGAACTTTATTATAAAGAAAAAAGTAAAAGAAGCACCTCTGTAAAATCAGGATGGTAGGTAATTTTACAGGACGATAAAAAGATTTAAAACACAGAGGATTCCCCTCTAGCTCAACTTCAAAGTTACAAAAATGGGAATAAACCTCCCTCTTAGCATAGGGAAAATTCACAAGCTAAACCAAAAGATAATCTAATGCCTTTCCTTGCCTCTACTTACAATTTTTGTAATCTTAGATGCTCATTTCAGGTAGGTTTTTAGGAGATGTTTTTTTCCTGCCTGGTCCCTCTCTCATCCAGAGAGAGAACAAATAAAGAGAGCACACACAAAACCTCCCCCCACAGATTTGAAAGTATCTTCTTTCCTTATTGGTCCTTTTGGTCAGGTGCCAACCAGGTTATTTGAGTTTCTTAACCCTTACAGGTAAAGGAGGGATTCTATGCTACTCTTAGCTGTATGTTTATGACAGAAGGGCACTGTGGTAAACCGTAAGGTAGGTAGATATAGATGTGTATGTGCAAATTGAGTATTTGTATACACAAACATGGTATTTGCATGTACAAATTAGGTGCATACAATTGAACACATGCAATTACATGCACTCAGCTTTGAAATTCAGGTCCTCTTTCAAATTTACACATTGTAATACATATTTGGTGAATTAATAAATCAGTAAACTTATGTTGTAGTAAAATAGTTTTTAAATAAGAAAAGGGTGCTCCATGATGTGAGGGGGAAGCTAATGTACTGAAATGTACACCTTTCAAGCTGTTAAATGCTACTAATGTAAAATTCCAAAAATTCTATTATCCAGGTCTTTAATAGACCCTTGACTCCAAATATTGAGAAAATACTCCCATCTTGTTATGTTTGGAAGTGTAAATTCACTCCAGTTTTTACATACAGTAAAAGTATCTTTTTTTTTTTTGTCCACTGCAGTGATTAAATAATTGCAGTTCAGACTTATTTAGTTAGTGAAATAATGAGGCCCTTATTGCTGACACGGAAAAAACAATTAAAATTGTCCCTACTGTACAACAACTGAAAGTGTCCCTATTTCTGTTCTGTATTAGATTTATGGACACCTCTGAAACTTCTACAAGAAAGGTTAGGAAATTCATAGTGGTAAAATTATGCACATTTTCTGTGACTAAAGATCTGCACCAACTGATGTGTAGGCCCAAGGGAATAGAGTAGTAGATACACTAGAAATGGAAAACAAGGTAAGAACATCTGTGAAATCAGTCAGGAGTAAGAGGGATATCCAGATGTTGATCATCCTTTGGATACAAAAGGTGTTATTAAGAAGGATAATCAGGAATTACTATGTAAATTTCCATTTTCAAACCCTCCAAGTACAGCGGTGTTAGCTCCCACAACCTGCCCTCTTATCATAATGGCTTTAGGGACAAACAGATTGGTTAAAAAAATACATCCTGTGACAAGCTGGTTAAATATTTTTGCCTCAAAACTTTTATGTGATGGACAATGCCTTTTCAGTGAAATGAAGCAATTTCAATTGCTTCCAATTTATATTTCACTTAAACACATGAAAACTCAAACCTGAAAAACTTTTGGGTTTTGGCAACTAAAAGCCACATTTTTTGGATGAAAACAATTGGTTTTCAGACTTTTTTTCCTCTGAAAACATAAAAATTTTCAAATAGAATTATTATTTTCAAAATGAATGAAAATTATTTTTGTTTAATTTCTGTTGACTTTTTTTTTTCTTTTTTGGGGGTAAATAATTTCCTACCAGCTCTAACTCTGTGTGCAGCAGAAGTGAGGATCACAGCTGTTGTCAAGAAATTGCTGAGGGAGGAGAATAAGAAAACTAGGGTGATGATTAAGTTTAAAGTAGTGGATAAAAAGTGTAAGGATCCACTTAAGTCTCAGTGGATAGATCTGGAAAGCAAACTTATAAATGTTTATGGGTGCTGAGATGTGAAGTTTTGCTTTAATCCACAACAACATTGTGCAGAAGACCTACAATTGAATTATGTTTGATATGAATAACCTTTCTCTCTCATATATAGTAGTAGAGAGTGCGTGTGTGGAGAGTTTAAAGGTGAAAGGACCTGATGAAGGACTTGAAATCTGTGGAGGATATTTTGATATTTTTGCTTGATCTTCAGTTGCTTCTGTCCTGGAGCAATTCTTGTGTCCTACTCCTAAGTGAGGCTTAGAGAACCCCAAGCTTAATATGATTCCTTTTCCTCAGTGTGTACCAAGATTTGAGTGACCTGTCAAGGGTTACACACTTCCTGCATTGCATGGTACCCAGCTTCATGGGGGCCCCCTGAGAGCTGTGGTCTATGGGAGAACTGGGGACAAGGCTGGGCCAGGATGGGAAGGAGCAGAAGTGGGGCAGTGGGACTATAGATTTACTTTCCTTACTTAAGATTATCTCCAACAACTCTCCTTCTGCAAATCTTTCACTTTCTTGCCTTTGTGTTGCTATGTAAAACACCAGTGTAGAGAAAGTGCACAAAATTAAGAAAATGGGAAGGAAAGTACAGATCGACATCAACACCTGTTTTTTATCCACCCCATGCAACCAAATAAAATGCCTTAGGACAAAAAGGAGATCATGCAGACACATTTTCCTTTGTCCACTGCTTCATATAAAACAATGTTAATTGTACTTTATAATCAAACCACAGAAACAGTCATTTTTCTTTGATCTAGGTGCATAGGACATAGTCTCTCTCTCAAGGTGGAGACGTACATTTATACAGTGACTGGAAGGCAAATGCTTGTTGTCAATTTTACTTTTTGTCAAATAAATGGAGTCCAGGATCAACTGTGTATATGAGGACTGAAGTCACTGCAACTTGCAAGTGTAAGCCAGGGCCTGAGTGAGCTCTCCCCTGCCATCTAGTGATGATCTGAGGGAAGAGACTTCAGGAGCAGTGTGTATATTTGCATAGAATGGTGGTGTAGCTGTGTCAGACCCAGGATATTAGAGACAAGGTGGGTGAGGTAATACCTTTTATTGGAAGTTGGTGAGAGAGACAAGCTTTCAAGCTACACAGAACTCTTCCTTGGGACCCGTAGTAGGAAGAGCTGCTTTGCCAAAGTGTTCAATTTTGGCTGCTTTGGGTTAAAATTCACTATAGTATTGAATGCAGGGGTGATTAAATGTTGCTATCCTTATTGTGTACGTGAAGAGCAGCAGAACTGTACTGAGCATGTTCTGATTGAAGGCTCACTGTAAAATTAACCTCACTTGCTAAATAGGGGGGGAGCAGTGCCAAATCCAAGGGAAAGTGAGGGGGATGGGAAGGTCTCTGTTTAATAAGTCATAGACACCATTTGACCCTCCCCTCTCCAATGTTTAAATACAGAACTGATCAAACTCAGTTGAGAGTCCTTGGTTCTGTTCACTCATTCCTAGAGCTCAAACCACTGATGAGACTTAGACCTGGCGTCAGGTGTGGGGACAGCGCTGTAGTGAAAGACAACGCAGAGGCTGCATTAGCAGCAAGGTTGCCTGCTACCCAGTGAAATCACTCAGAGCTGAGATCATTAAGAACTGGACTAAGTGGTGGAACCTCAGATCATGGCATTACAGAGGCGGCAGCAAGCAATGACAGATATAACGACGGGAGCAGCGGCAACCAGCAGCAGACATAGCAGAGAGTGGCCAACAGAGGCAGAGGAACAGCGAGCGGCAGCAGAATGGCGGTGGTGAGTGGTGGAAGACTGACAAGTAGAGGCAGGGATTCCTGAGAGCAGCAGAGGCATTGCTCCATGTTCCTCCCTTCCCCCTTTCAGGGTGGGAGGTGATCTGATGTGAATGCACCCTTGAGTTCCAGGACTTGGCTGACCTCGGACAACAGAGAGTGGGGTGCAGTGGAGGGAAAGGGGAGTGGCATGTTAAAGGGACATTCATCCATCAGACTTTCACACTGAAAGGTGGGAAACCGAGGCAAAAGTCACTGCCCCATATACTGTGGAGAGGGTGTTTGTTTATGGTTTACATTCTTTTGAATAATTTGTTTCAGTATTTTCCCAAATTAATTCTGGGTTCCTTCTTCCTTTTAATAAAACTTTTTTCTTTTGTTATATGCAGACTTGGGGCGTGCGAGTGGGGAAGTATTGCCTCTTAGATGTGCCCAGGGGTAGTGTTTAGTTTTCCCAGATTACTGGGTAGGGGCTCGAACCAGGTCTGTTTCTCATTGTTAAGAGGAACCCCTAGATATTGAATCTGGCCCCCATTGCTGCCAACACCACCTTGCAGAAGCGTTAACAAGCCAAGCCATTGAGCTGAAAACTGTGTCTTGTAACCCTTGTTTTTGAAGGGAAAGAAAGAGAGGGAAACAGAAAGCAAGAAAGAAAGCAAGACAGAGTGTTCTGGAGAGTCACACCTGCCAAGTGCTGGCAGAGCAGAGCGCTCTCTCTCTCTCTCTCTCTTCCCCCTGTGTGTCTGTATATGTGTCTGGCTGGTGAGTCCTATGATCACATGCACCTCGGGCTCCTGCCTCCCTCCCTCCTCAGCCCTCTCTCTCTCACTGCACTACTTGCAACTTTTGCAAACTAGTCTAAGCAGAAGCACTTATCACAGACCGGACTCTTTATCCCTCCACAAGTCCTGGAATTCACCAGTGACCAAGGCTTGCTGTTTTTCCTATCTGCTGAATAAGGACCTGGGACTCATAGTGGAGCTTTTGTGCTGCTTTAAAAAAAAATGATTCCCCTTAGCAGGAAAGGCTCCTGTTCGTCTCAGCTCTGTCTTGCTCTCTGTGCCTTTGGGTTAGCACTGCTTGGGGATTTATCCCAGGCTTTGCCTGTGGAGGATCAGGATTATTACCTGCAGGAGATTATAAACAGGGATCATTATTATTCCTATCCAGGTCCCGATGAGGAATTTTCCCCTTTCACAGAGCAGCCTGGACAGGAAGAAACAGCCCCCGTTGCAGAGGCAGAGGAGTCCCCAAGGTTCAGACCGGGCAAGAAAGAGTTAAAACAGAAGAAAGGCAACAAAAAAGAAAAATCCATTCTCGAGATTCCACCAGGTAACTTTCCACCTCTTTCTCCAAACTTTAAGAGCTCTGCTGAGTCTCACACTGACTCTGACTTTTAACATAAATTAATACTCTAATACTGATAGTAATAATAATAAATGTGCTGGTGATGATGACATATACTAACTTCTAACACCAAGCTTTTCAGCTCTTTGGAAATCTCACATGCACTTTTACCCTTTCCCTCTCACCTGTCACATTAAGAACTTTCAAAAATACTGCATTTCATTAATCAAATGAGACTCCAGCTGGTGCATGAACTTCCCTTCTTATCATATTTCACATTTGGCTGCTTGCTGAAACTACATTTTTGCAATCAAATGAAGAGAGACTCACTCCATGGTAAGATCTGTTTGTCTGTCTTATGGTGATTTCCTATTGTACCCCTGGTCATTTTAACTCTAAATGTTCTTCACCTTTGAACAGGTGAATCACTGTCAGATTTCACTTTAAAGCCCTCCCATGGAAGAAATGTAAACAGGGATTTTCCTTCAGAGAGATCAGTTACTAGGGGGATTAATTTTAATTATTAGGAGGTACTAATACATAATTTCATAAATAAATGAAAAGGCAGCCATATCGTCCATCACTTCAGTTATTACATGTAATGTCTTTGGCTGAGAGAAGACAAGCTATTGGAAACCTACACATTACTATCGTTCCCAAAACTCTGGTCAGTAAGCACAGTAGAGTGGTTTCTATTTTGACACAGTTACACTAAGGTGGCTCGGCAATTTATTCTACAGGCATTCTCTGATTGCATTTGTCTTGTTTAATTTCTTTGGAGGAAATTCGAAATCTAAATTATTTCACGAAGTAAGCAACTGTCTTATAAAATTAAGGGCCAAAGCCCTCACTCAGGCAAAACTCCCATTGGCTTCAGTAGGAATTTTGTATCCTTAAATACTATGGGATATGGCACAAAATTTTCAAATTAAAGACACCCACATCACAGCAAATTGGAGAGAGAAGGTTTTCAGAGTGGCATTAACTCTTCCCAGTTGCATATAGGTGATATTAAATTAAGGGTTGCAGTTTGATTTTTACCAGTTAGTTACTTTCTGATCAAGAAAAAATTGAAAACAGCTTTTTATAAGTTATGCCCCAAATTACCATTTCTGCAGTGTTGAAAATTGTTAGAGGGCCAGCAGATCTTAGCTGCAGGTACAGCCCACGGCAGAGGACCCTAGTGGCATAGAGTCTGCCTGGGTGAGGGTAGCAGTGGTACAAGAAACTTATAGCCTGGTGCTCCACTGGGGATCAGCAGCTAGACAGAAAGTTCAAAAGCAGATGGCACTGGCAGGGTATCTCTGGGATGTGCTGATTCAGCTTATCTGATAGTGCATGCACTGTCTTTCCTCCCATTTTCTGTGGGGGGCGGGAGGCAGGAGGGTTCCCCCTGAGGTGCAATGGCCCCTGTTTGTGTACAGGGTTCAGTTCACAGCTCTCCGGACATCAGCAGGTATGTAAGAAGCCCCACATATGTACAGCCACATTATCCCCTTTGATCCAAATGGGTGTCTAGAAACTTTGCATGCTTGCACTTGTAGAATTTACTGAAAAGTCTTCCCTTGGTGAAGTTTGGTGAGGAGGTGATAGGCAGCTCATAACACTAAATCAGTTGATTCGCCAAGAGCTAGCGCTCAGGTGATCTAGCAAGTCCTGAGCCATCTCCATGGAGGCTCTGTAGCTCCATACTGCCTCCAAGCTCCCTGTTGGCTTTCCCCCAACTTTCCTAGCAGCACAGCTGCAAACATACTCCAGAAAGCCCAGCATCACTCAGGAGCTCTGTCGCAGAGGCAGGGTTAGAATTTGATTCTCTTCTCTTCCTGCAATCTCCTTCCTCATTCACACACTTTCCAACTTCTGCAACAAATGAGGACAGAGTCCTACAGATAGCAACCCCCTTTACACCACACTGATTCATTCCCAGGACAGGTCCCTCCTGTGGGGTTAATAAGGTAGGGGTCCTGTGGAAAACAAATAGTATGTGATCATGTAATTAAAGACTCTCGTAATGCATATTCACAAGGGGACTGAATTAATGGCTGTAACAGGGTCGCTTGTCCCTTTAAGGGCCAGAGGCCTGGGCCCCTCCAATCCCAGTTACTAAGGAGTCACATCTGAATGGGGATCAGCTGATAAAGAGTACAAGGAAGGGGGGCAGAGGGTCTGAGTAAGCTGAAGAAACTTCAGAGAAAGGAAGGAATGGCAGGGTCTGCCGGAGACAGAAGGCCTGGCAGTAGACTTAGGAGCAGAGACTAAGGTCAGAAGGGTAACTGCTTAATGTTTTCATTTAGAAAATAAATAAAGCCCTGCAGAAGGGCCTGCAAGAGTGATCTGTTGTGAGTTTAGTTGGGGAGCCCTGGAGAGGGGTGAGATTGATGAAAAGGGGTCTGCAGAGCGACCTCATGCCACAAGGGTGCGTTTCCTAACTTTTGAGCACTTGGTGTCCCAACTTTAATGTTCTTTTAATATAGTTTTTCTTTGTAATTTCCTAGGTTTTTTAAAAAAGCAAACTGTAAAAACAGAAATTCCATGCTATGGCATTGCATTGATATCCACATGATTCATCAGGTGGGCTGGAGCCTTTAGATCTACCACACAGACTTCTGCCACTTGAACTAAGGGAGTAACTGGCAGCAGTATTAGGTGGTCATCTTCTATGTGGACCAGTACTAGAGGGGGATATGAGATACATTCCACACACATTTGTTGACAGCAGAGGAATGGTGAGAATTGGAAATGTTGGTGCCCTTGTCCCCTCCATGCTGTCCTTGTGCCATTCTTGTTCCTCCCTCCAGTTTCTCATCCTAGTGTCCACCCCCTCATCCCTGGCTCCTCCCAATACCCATCCCCTCACCTAGCCAATCTCAGTCTCCTCATTCCAGTTTCTCTCTCCTTGACCAGCCAGTCTCAGCTCCGTGACTAAGTCCCAGTCTCTCTGCCCCCACAAGCTCCCAGTCTCGGTATCCCCATGCTGGTCCCAGTTGTTCCCAATCTCCTCTCCTCCCAGGCCTCCTCTTCCAGTCTCCATCTCTCATTCTTACCTCCCTGGTTCCCAGTCTTCCACCTCCAAATTCCTTGTCCCAACCCTACCCGCTTCCTCCCATATCCAGCTCCTGTTTCTTCTGCATTTCAGTCAGATGGCTTCCTCCTCCTCGCTACCTGGGCAATGAGAGCACGAGGGACAATTTCCTTGTCCTTGGTTCTGATGATTGGTGCCACGCAGCCTGAAGTAATTACAGGGAAAGTCCTGCTCAGCCCTTTCAGCCCTGGACTGGACCATGTTCAGTGCAGAGAAATTGAGCTGCCAACCTCTAAGAAGTCTCTGCTGAGCATGTGTGAATTGAAATTTTTCAAAGACTTCTAGCATAGCCATATTTGGGCATTTTTTTCAGGGTGACAACAAAGGGCACATCCCCGACACCCGCGTGGCTCTCTGACAAATTTCAAGTCCCTGCTCCAAAGCATGGAGGCTCTAGGACATCTTAAATAAATTTGTCATAAGATTTTTTTTTTTTTTAACATGGGGAGAAAACACATTTTCCTCTTACTCATGCTCTGGAATGTCTGAAACATTTCAACTGAAACTACCCAAAATAATTCAGCCTAAGGCAGACACCCAACATGTTGAATCTCAACCTGAACGCCTAAGGACTGGCAAAGTTATAAGCAACTGAAGAAAGGGATCTTATACTGGGAAGTATTGTAGAACCTTAACGATAGATGGCACTAGCTGCTCTGTCTGTAATCTACACAAAATAACTATCCGAGGCTCTATAGTGTGATCCAGCAATTATGTAGGTTAAATCTAAAACACCATCCAGTGCAGTGCTACATGGATTAGTACCATTAAAATAAATTAAAGCTGTTGGTTTTCAGCACCTCTGAAAACCAAGTCACTTACATAAGTGCCAAAATATAAATGTAGGTGCCTAGAATTGCACACCCAATTTTGAAAAATTGGCCTTATAAAGCTACAGATCATGCTGAGCTCATGATTGATTGGTGCTTAACTAATAATTATGAATCTAACTGTAAATAGGTGTGGAGGTGTGTGTAAGTATGTATGTATTTATATATTTACATATATGAACAAACACTTTTACGTTGAATAGTGATTAAATCAATGGACATACAGTAAACAAAATGCTCCTTTTTTGTGAAGCTTAGTGGAAGCAGGGGCATGCTGGATTAATTATATGGTGTAGCAAACAATAGACTGGGTCTTGGCTGGAATAAAGAAAGGCAGAGGAATGGGAACGTGCGATCTGCCCTGTGGCTGGGCAGCTGGTAGTGATCAGTGCTAACTTTGAATTAAAGTTGGACTAAAATCATAACTGTGTAAAGGCTACAGCAAATTGCATATGACATGTACTTGATTAATTTAAGCTAATTACTGTTGATGGCTTGAATGCAGCTGGTTTACATTGTGAAGTATTAATATAAGTACAAATTCATTTCCATTCAAGGCAATGGGCAAGTCTCCCATTGACTTTAGGTGGGCAAACCCAGGATTATGCTGTGGATTTATTTTTTATTAAAGCAGTATTTGCGAGCACTTGAGTTACATAACAATACATCAATCTCATCCTGCCCTTTGCCTCCCTTATGACTCTTATAAATTCAGCTGTACCATGTAATCCTTGGAAAGTAAAAGGTTGGATTGACAGATCCCATCACAAGTGGATTTGTATTTTCTAATCCATTCTTGCTTATTTATGACCTGATCCAAAGCCCACTGAAAGCAACTAGTCTCATCGGCTTCAGTGGATTCTATTCTATATCTGTTCTTACACCACATCGTGGCTGTAATATCTGAGCATCTTCCAGTAATGCATTAAGCAACATGACTACATAACTCTCATTTGTTCTTCTCTCGTCCTCTCTCCAGGGGTACAAATGTGTAGTGGAGTGTCTTGTTTTGGTAGTTTTTTAAATAAATATTCACATTGCTATGTGTGTGTTAGGGGAGGCAAGTCAAAAAAGCATGGCTTGCACTTGAATAGAAAGGTGATGCGGTTTGTGATGGTCTTTAGTTCCTGAGGGAATTTATTCCAAAGTCTCGGATCAGCCCCGAAGAGAGTGTTGACTCCTGCACAGACAAGCTTTACCTTTATTTACCTTCCTTTGTGCCAGAGGGGTGTAGTTATTGATCACAGTCTTCAACTCAGAGTTTCATTTGGTTTTTTAGATATGTTCAAAGCACTCCATAGCCTGGGACAAGTATAAGGACTGAGACCTTGAACTTGATTTGAAATTGATTGATTTGATTGATTCAATCAAAATTGATTTGAAATCAGTGTAGAGAGTAGAGAACAAGTCTGAAGTTCTTGCGGTAGCCTGTGTTGCTGAGGAGATGCTCTGCAGCGTTCTGTACCAATTGGAGTTTCCTAGGTGCTGAAGGCTTCATGCCCAGGTATACTGCAGTGCTGTAGTTCAGCCAAGAAGTGAAGGCATGAATAACTGAGGTCAGGCCATCATCTGCCAGGATGGGACAGTCTCCTAGCCAACAAGAGATGATAGAAAGCATTACTCACAGATGTTGCTTTGTGAGAACTTAGCATCAGTGAGGAATCCAAGAGTATTCCTTGATCATGAACTGAATTGACCAAATGTGGATAAGTACCTTCAACCAAAGAAAAATGCGCTGTAGCTGCAAACTCCTCCAAATGCTTCCCTCTGCCCACCAGCATCACCACTGTCTTGCTTGTATTCAGCTTCAGCCAGCTGTTGGGTGTGTTCCTTCAGAAAGGATTCAACCCGTTTTAGCACATTACCTTGGATAACAGCTCTATATCCAAACTGATCTGAGGTGAGAAAAGGACCTTTTAAAAAAAAATCAAGATTTCATTTAATAGACTGGAGAGAGATAAGCATGAGACTATTCTGGAATGCTGGTAGGTGGATTATGATTTGCTCCAGTTTATTCATTATGTCAATGTACTACTTTTTGGAAGGAAATAAGAGAGGATTTGCATGCATGATGGATTGAATTTTAACAGTTTGGCAGCAATATCCAGTAGCCCAGATTAAAAATTCAACCTGATCTTTTTAGTTGTGATTGGTCAGATAAATCACATGCTATTGTTTCTGTTCTCTGATTGGATGAGTGTAACTCTAAGGTTTGGGAGGAGGACTTCAAGAAGCCATGTGAACTTTGATTCTCTCAGCAAGAGGTAGCAATTTATGGTGAGGGAGCAAGATATAAGCAGCATTAGGTGATTTGTATAAAAAGTGAAGAACATAGGCGCTGACTCCATGGGTCTGCCAGGGTTGGAACACCCACATAAAAAAATTAGTGGGTGCTTAGCACCACTGGCAGCCAGTGCCCCCCTCCCAGTGCTTCCCGGCAGCCCCGCCAATCAACTCCTCCCGTTCCCTCCCAGTGCATCCTGCCCGCTGAGATCAGCTGTTCTGTGGCATGCAGCAGGTGCTGGGGGGCAGGGAAAGGAGCAGGGATGGGGCACGCTTGGAGGAGGGGGTGGAACTGGGTGGGAAGAGGACGGGTGGGAGTGGAGCAGGGGTGGGAAGAGGTGGGGTGGGCATGAAGGCTTGGGGGAAGGGGGTGGGTGGGGGCAGGGCACCCCTGTGGCCCGGAGGAAGCTGGTGCCTGTAGTGAAGAAGTCTTTTTCCTTTGTGGGATACACAGGCACACAGGGGTGCCACAAGGAGGGCAGGGGCAGAGCGGGATGAAGCCCCCGTTCACTGCCAACACATTCGGTAAAATTTTGTCCTCCAGCTGGGAATTCAGCTGCTGCTGCAGCCTCCGAGGCAGTGCAGTGCCAAGCTGGTAGGTGGTCTCCCCATGCCCCTGGAGAACAGTGGGGGAGGGAGCTCAGGCTGCTACTGGTGCCAGCTGGCTAGGGTGGTGCTGCCACTAGGTCTCTGTGCATTCTGCCTGGGGGGGCAGAGGGGATGCTGAGGACTCGGAGCTGGTTCTGGGGATGCTGGTTCTGCGGATTGGAGGGCGGGGGGGGGGGGGGGAAATGGCATTATCACTGCCAGACCCTTTTTTACTGTGCAGCCTGCCCAGGCCCCACTCAAGAGCCCAAGCTCTGCTGCTGTCGCCTAACAACATCTGAGGAGGCACGGCTTGGCGCCAGGCTGGCTCAGTCCCAGGCATCTGGCCAGATTGAAAGGCCCAGACTGGCCACCACAGGGTGCTAGCGCAGCGTGGGGGCATGAATCAGAAAAACAACAACCCCAGCCAACAATTCAACTTTGTGACTCAGGATCAGATCTGGTAAGGCCCATTCCCCCTGCCCCGCCCTTGACCCACCCAATTCTAGCCCTTTATCTCTCCCCCAGGGGCATCTACCCCAATCTCCTCCGTTTGCCAGGATCTCCTCCCCCCAAACCCTCCGATCCCACTCTGCCCCTCCCGCAAATACAAATTACCTCTATGCAAACCCAACCAAACATACTATTCATTCTCCTGGCAGGAATAAACTGCATGGAGATGAGAAGGGTTGTGCATGGAGGACACTGCAACAAATCAGAATATAGGTGCAGAACAGTGTTGCTTTTGTGCTCACCAGCTTTGGGAGCATTCTTGCCTTGGGTTAGAATATTGGTGGTGGTCTGTGAAGATGTTGGATCACTGCAGATTAAATATACTCACCCCTTTTAAGGTCTGATCCAACTCCATTAAAGTCCAGGGGAGTCTTTCTGTTCACTTCAGTAGGTGTTGGATGGGGCCCTTATATGTTTGATCAAATGATGAGGAGGATTGAGCAATAAACTGTCACTGGAGCATGTGTAGACATTAAAAAATGAATTCCATTTGTGCAAGAAAGAAATGCATATCTGGTTCCTTCATACTGCAGCAAAGAAAAGGACACTTCTGATTCCTTGCACCCATATTTCTATAGTTCTCATACCTGGGAAAAGAATAACAGGATATTCTAAACATCTGCTGCATTGGAAGGATTGGAATGCCATCATACAGAAGCAAACTGTTTTATTCACTGTGTAGTTAGCCTTTGTTAAATACACTTGACAGTGGACAAAAAGTAAAACTTGTTTTTCTTTTCATCCTACAGCTAAAAATGGCAACAAGAAAGGTGAGAAAAACAAGAAAGCGAATGAGAAGATGCCAGATGGTGGCTATGAAAGTCGAAGGGGCTATGAAGTCTTCAGAGAAAGTATGTGTAGAGTTTCTAAAGTACCTTTTGGAATTCTTGGTTTAGCTGCTACTCTCTCCAGTCACATTTAAATTAAATTACAAATGATATTGAAGATATTGCTGTGAAATGTCTAGATGCTGCGCTGGTTATGAAATGGCATGCTGAAATAACCTATGTTAGCACAGCATGCGCGAAAAGATGGAGACAAGGAACCACACCGTGTTAGTGTGGGATGAAGTGAGCTACAATGTAAGGTAAGGAGCCTAATTCTCATTTCCATTAAGGCCTCTTTTAACACCACTCCGGCAGTAAAAGGGCCCTTACAGTAAGTATCCCTCTTTGGAGTGATGTTTAATGGCACCTTAGTGTAAATGCGAATGATGCCCAAGATATTTTTATAATTTATAAAAGAACAAGTTATATTTTCATTTAAAACTAAGAGTTTGATGCTTTAAGAATGGTGCTAGATTAAGAACTGTCTCTCCAGAACAGCAACAGTGAAAAATTTCCCATTCTGCCGTACCAATATGCCTTAAATCTGATGTGGAGATCTCACCTCAACGTATGTAAGACTGGAACAGCCAAATGCTAATTGTGAGTGTGGTTTCTGTATTATGGATGTTTGTCCACTGTGACCTGAACTGATATTCCAGTTGATTTAATGAAAGCTAGCAAACTCCAGCAGGCTGTCATGATTTGCAGTTATTACAGACCTCAGGTGGAATTGAATCAATGATCTAGCAGAGAAAGGCTTTTATAATATCTTGAGAAATCCAGCCTTCCTTATATTTATGGGAATTTACAGCATGGGCATACTATGAACTTCTATTACTAGCATGGAGATTCAGATCAGCACTGGGAGTAACATGCATCTGATCTCTGCTCCTGCCTCCCAGAGTCCTAAGGTGTTTTTAAAAAGTTGCGGGTTTTTTTTTTCTTTCAGTTTTTAAAATATTTTCACATGTAGGTGTATGAACCTAAATTTCTCTCTCAGTATGTCTATTCAGTAGCTTCTCATTCATGGAGATGGAAAATATTGCATTCCTAGTGAATAGTTGCCGATTTAATTAGGTTTCCAATATTTCGTTTGGCCCTGAAGAAGGGTCCTGGAGGGAGTCTACAGGTCCTTTGCTCCTCAACCTCATTTCTTTTACCTCCTTGTATATGCTTCAGGAAACAAAACAATCTTCCTCCTTGAGTCCATTCCCCTTGATTTCTATGGAAGTTACGCTTGAGTAGGGAGTGTTGGGCTAGGCCAAGTATCTCCTGCCTCTAACGCACTGAGTTTTACTGTAAACCATCTGAGTGCATGACTCACTACAGTGTGCTGGGAAATGACACTCGTTGGAATGTGAACATTTGAAAACCAACTAGTTCATGCTTTTCCAACAATTATATTTATGTTCACCTCTTCAGAGAGAGCCTATATTATGCTGACAGTTTTACAGCCTTGCTTTACTGTCAGTGTCTTCCTAAAACATCCGTCAATTAAGGGAAAAAGTTCAAAATATACTAAAAAATGTAGATGTGCCTTAACCACAAATGTCAGATCCGGATTGTGAACCTCTCTCCCCACACCCACTTTTGAATGGTGGATTGAGATTATCCCATAAAAGTGAGGGACGGCATCTACAAAGCTCAAACCTGGATCCAGGATCAGATTCGAAACCTCCAAAAGATTTGACTCAGGCCTATCATTCTTTGTAAACTGTATTGTAAGCCTACCCTTATGGAAATCGAAATGGATTTACTGGGACACTGCAGTTAACAACTCCAGCACGCAAATGGAGCTTGAATTCTCAGCCCTTTCTTTCTTTTCATAATTGATAGATAATGTAAAATGTTACCAGGGACAAATAGAATGATAGTTGACATCCACTCAGCAAGCTGGCATGAGCACTGTGTTCTGAAGTACAGACTCAGCTCTGTTCGCCCTTGAAATTAAAAAAACAAAACAAAAGCAAAACCCTTTTCTTGTGTTCTTTACATTTTTTTTATGCTCCAAGCCAAAGTTTCATTTAGAAGCTCTCTGTGCCAAAAATATAACATTACTTAAGCAAACTGTTCTGAATGTTGGAATATCCAGAAGAGACTCAGACAACTCATAGGTCAGTCATCCCAGCATGGTGAAGCTCAATCTTAAATTGCGTTCCAGACAATCCCAGTGGTGCTCTACTGGTGCAGCAGCCTTCAATCTGCTGGAGCCAGTCACAGGAGGTTCACCCAAGTCTAGGGAATCATCTGGAGATGTAAAGCCAAAGTAGCAGCTCTTATCCCACCCACGTTCCCTGGTGCTGGTGAATTGGGTGTGGCCAGGGGAACGGGAGAGTAGCCAGGGCTTCCCTCTGTCCTGATGATTCCTGGCTGTCTAATGGACCCTGGGGACTTTTGGTAGCAAGGAGACCGGTCCAGTGCATCGTCAGCCTAAGCTCTGGGGAACAAGGATTTAAAGCCACTTACGAAGACAACCTCCACCTCTCCTCCAGTTGCTCTGTATGCTCCTTGACAGCAGGTAAGGATTCCAGCCTCACACTCTTCCACATCCCTCATTTGAAGGGTGAGATTCTTACTGCTGCTCCAGAGTAGATAGACTAGAGTGGTGTAAAGGGCTCTAAAATCGTGATTTCATCTGGTGGGAGGATTTCTACAGCTCAGGTATTGTGGAAGCCAGCTGTAAGGCTGCCTTGCAAGGACCCCCTGCAACCCTGACATAAGGGGTAGAAAGAGGCATGATGGAGATGAAAAGGGTATGTCAAGGGCAGAATCACAGCACATGGTACTGCAAGGATTCTAGGCAGTACTGTGACCTGTAGGGCAGCCCAAGGAGGATAAGGTGAATTTGACAGACCCCTGCAGCATAAAACTTGCAGGCCAGGGTGAGGGGAGGCTAAGGCAACTTTATACCAACATTGTGCTTTCCTGATCCCGGGAACTTTCCCTGAGTTCTTTGCTACCCATTCACACAGGGAGAGCAGCACCAAATGGTCAGCTTTTCTGGCACTGCAATGTCATTCCTAGAAGTGGTGGCAATGACAGAAATTGGCATTAAAATTTACCAAAGGAGACAGCAGCATCCCAGTATTGCAAGGGCAAAAATATCTTCCCTACCATATAGTACATGAGCTATGTTGATGGGAAGTTCATAATCAGAAATACCAAAGCCTTGGTTTGTTTTAAGAGAGAGCTGGACAAATTTATGGATGCAATTAGATGATGGGGTTATTTGTGATGGTAGGGGCCAGGACTCAACAGATCTGGGGCTTCACTTATGTTCCAAAAAGCTCAGGATTTCAGCTGAACACCTGCAGTGGTCAGGAAGGAATTTCCCCCCTAATGTATTCTGGGATTTTTTTGTCTCCTTCCTCTGAAGCACCAGGGGTGGTCACAGCTGGAGATGGACATTGGATGGGGTCGGGGTGCAGGGCTCTGAGGTGGCACTGAACATTCTCTTGGTTGCGTGGCTCCCATACTTAGTGTCTAACTGATCGCCATATGTGGGGTTGGGAAGGAATTTTCCCCTAGGTCAAAATGGCAGTGACTTTGAGGGGCGGGGGAGGTTGCCTTCCTCTGCAGAGTGTGGATGCAGGTCACTTGCCAGGATTTTCTGTCTATATTGCACTTAATTATTTCCCTGCCAATGTGGGGGACCTTGGGCACAGGGCCACCTTGGTCCCTCCTAATCTCTGCCTATGGCTCATAACAGTCTAGTTTCCTGTGGACTGTAATACGTCGGGCTAATTTTGGTTGTTGGGTTTAGTGTGTGTGTGCTGGGTGGTGTTGGTGGCCTGTGATATACAGGAGGTGATACCAGAGGATCTGGTGGTCCCTTCTGGCCTTAGAGTCTGACTCTTTGTGCCCCTCCTTTCTCTTTCCTGCTTCTCTGAAAGTTACTAAAAATGGTGGTAACTCTTTATGTAAGCAAAACCAACAACGGAATATCAAGAATATTTGAGGGTAAGTTGACATATTCGTAAAATATGGGAATATTGTAGCACTGAAAGCTTCCAACATTCCCTTTTACTTATAAATTGCCGCAGCTATGTCAAGTTTGCTTCTGGTGTACTTATTCCCTAAAATGTGTTGTTTGTGGGGTGTAACTGGTCAGGCAAGTCATAGGGCATATTTTTTGCTTCCTGACTGGAGGACTGAAAGTTGAAAACAAAAAAAGGAGACTAGTGAATTGTGACTAATGCACTTTCCGTAGGAATTTTCTGCAAGATAATCTTTTGTATTGGAATTCATTCAACGTTCAGGACCTGAGACCCTTTCCACAAGTAAATTGGCACTTATGCGTCGGTGTTTGTGAACAACAAATAAAACCCCACAAAGTACAGCAGAGTAGTCTCAGTAAGCTTACTTACAGAAATACTCACAAATCCGCTCTAGGCATTTAGCAGTATTTTAGGATTATGCAGTTAAAAGGAAAAATGATGCTTAAATGTCCTTTGTGTCCACTTTCCAAATCAGCCTAAGTAATGGCCCTTTATATTGTCTGTGCACAGTTCTGCGAATGGATCTGAATTCTTTGGTATTGCCAAATAAGCTGTAGCAGTCTTCCATGTAACTTTCTGAATGCTAGTCAAAAAGCAGTCATTTACTGGGGAAGAAGGAAGCTACGCGGCTCTTTCAAAGAGAACAACACAAACTTTTTCAAAGCACAGCAAAAAATGTTAGCAGCAGAGTCCTCACTAAACTGAAGGGTAGTTTTGTGGTTATAACACCACCCAGCCCCTTAAAAATGCAGAGATAAAATAGCACAATATCCATCCTACATGTGCTCATTGCTCACTTTTATTCCCTGATTCGGAGTCAGATTTCTTCCCCCTCCACATCTGAGTTAGAGAGCATTTGTTCATGTTAGACAAGCCCTTGTAGTGTATTACAGAATGGGCCAGATTAGGCCTTCAGGCAGCAATAAAAGAGCTAGAAGGACAGAACTAGGCATTTGGGGTGTAGAGAGTAGAAAATGACAAGCGTTAGTCAGAGGGCCAGAGGCTGACAGCTCCAGTTTCTACCTGTATGGAGGGAGGAGGCTCTTGTCCCTGGAATGATGACACAGGCACAAGCTCCGTAACAGCAGAACATGTGTTTATTGCTGGGAGAGGGGACAGAGGCAGCTCCCTTCCTCTGGCCAGTACTGCAGAACCCCCAAAACACCTTTGCTTTTCCATGGCCAGAAAGCCCCCCTTCATCTCCTGGGTCAGCGGTTCTTTTCCTCCTGGAGGAGTCACACCCTTTAGAGGCTGTGTGGGATAAAATGTGGAGCTCCATTAAGACCATGTAAATGGGCACTGCTGCCACTCTGCTGTGGCCTGCCTTAGTTTCCCCCTGGATGAGGTAGCAATAAAGTCCCAAGTAACAGCTTGGTCAAGGAGAAGCCAAACACTCCACTTTACAGCAGTATCTCTCTCTTTAATAAAGCCTTTTGAGAGGAGCGCTTATACACCAGCTTTTACCCCAGAGTGCAGATAAACCAACTCCCTTAACAAAAATCTGTCACAGGTAGGCTGGGCATCTGACTCTCCTTAGAGGACCAGCCCTGCGGTAGGTTAAAGTCATTAGCAAGAAGATTTTGACCCTAATTAGGAGCCTGGAATAGAGATGGGAGAACCTCCCTGTTCAGACATTTGGATTGGATAAGTGCCTAAGCGTTGAAATGTTCATCTGAACCTTGTGTGAACTATTGGAACTTTTTAGGTCTGCAAAACTGAGCCGGGAGCTTCATAAGAACAGGCTTCCTTGCAGGATTTCCAGTGCTTTGTTCTGATAGAGGGTTGCCACATCTGAGATGCAGAAAAGCTGACCACTGACCAGTCCCACACCACAGATGTGAAGGTGCCCCCCTACCAGGGCTGGTTCCAGCTTTTTTGCCACCCCAAGCAGTGAAGGAGGGGAATAAAAACAAAACAAGACTGGTTGAGCTGCCGCCGAAGTGCCGCCCCTTTCTATTGGCCGCCCCAGGCACCTGCTTCCTTCGCTGGTGCCTGGAGCCAGCCCTGCCCCCTACCGTCTCCTCCCACAACTACCTTCCTCACCCAGCTTTTTACCCCTCTTTGATAGTGAGCCTTAGGTCTGTCCCAGTCCCCAGTGCCAAGAGAAGCCACGGCAGTTTCAGCAGGTTGAGGGCCCGACACACAAAGCAGGACTGCACTCCTAGCCATGTTATTTGCACAGTAGTTATAAGATTCCTGCATGGCAACGTGTGCATGCAGGGTATAGGGAATGTTGGTTCCAGGTAGGAAAAAAGCCCAGCACACTAAATCTTTTCACCCACAGCCAGCAAGGCAGTACAAAAACTGGCCAGGCCAATTAAGAACCAACCAAGTGGCAACCCTATGATCAGCTTGGAACTGCTGAGAGCACTGCCTTTCTTGCAGTATTTTGGCATTTCTGTAACCAGAAAGCTCAGAGGATTGTGAAAATGATGACTAATAATTTAAAATACATTAAGTGAACTTTTAAAACCATGAAACCTAGGTGTTAGCTTGAATTGGGAACAAAAATTCTTATTTAACCTGAATGGCCTCCCCCTTTTCTAGATTGAAGCCAGATAGCCAGGGGGAGGGGAAGTGCGTAATGGATGAAATAATTAAGCATGGGAGGCAGTTGAAATCGAAGTGCTATCTGTACAGTGAGCAGCTGTTTGAAACCCAAAGTACCTCAGAAAGATTGTCAAGGGCTGCCATGAGAAGCAAAACTAGTGAGATGTGGGAACAAGAAGGCCTGGATATAGTGTGCTGGTAAGTTTACTTAGCTCTTAAAAAAAGCATGCCCTTTCCAGGGGTGGATTACGGCATAAATGAATGGTGTGAATGGTCTGGGCTCCATACTCAGATGTCTTCATCAATGGTGTATTTTCCAGTGGAATTCCTATGCCGTTCATGGTTTTGATTTCTCCAGCAGTAATCCCCAGTCCCTGCCAGCAGACTAGTTTCCAAAAGAACCCCCTCCCACTTTCCTCCTCTCCAGAAATACTCTTCCAGAAATACTGCTGAGCCAAACTGGGGCCTTCATTTCTTGGTTTGGGCCATGTTTCATTTTAATTGATCTATGGCTTAGGTTTCCTCAAACTCTTAACATTCTAATTATTTCTTGCACTGTTACTTTTCCTCTTACTTCTAACTTCTTCAACGTTCTTTACATTTTTCTGGAATTAGATAAATTACAAGTCTGGAATTAGATAAATTGCAGTCATACGAATCTTCTCTGAATGCACTGTGTGGGTAATAGCTCTCCACATGAAGAGTGTGTGTTTTTATTCAGGCCTCTCATTATCCAATATGAAATAGTAATAGCAGATTTCTTTTTAAAATCTGTACTTATTACAGTGTCAGACAAATCTAACCTTTATATTATTGAAACTTAGGGAAGAAGTTTTTATTTTTAAAAGCTATTTTAAGAAGAGTTGGACTGATTTTAGGTATTTCCTGTAACCAGCTCTGTATATAGGTCAAGTATTTAAGCTAACCTGTCTTCTAGAGAGTTAGAAGTCATTGTCAGAGGACTGTCAGGCTCGGTGCAGGAGAGGAATAGAGGGGAACTAAGGCTTATGCATAATCATGGGCAGAACTTCATGTAAATAAACCCATCTAACCTTGAATTTAAAGTTGGTCTCTCTTCCCCCTGCTGGCCAGAAGAAGTTACTGCTGATTCAGGAAGAGAGAAACTGGAAGGGGCTGGTATATGCACCCTTCTTACCCGTTGTGACAAGGTGGAGGGCTGTATTCCCTGGCTGACTGTTTTATTTGTATTCTCTCAGCCCTGGGTCAGTTCTGTATTAGAGTTTGTCCCCCTGGCCCCAGGTTCTTTCTGCTTCCTATGAGTGGGGAAAACTTTGATAGGCTTTATGGTTAGCAGCATGTTCTCAAGCAAGAATTTGTAAGTGGCAAGGAGTGGGAGGGATGGCTCAAAAGTGAAGTGTTAAAAGTTGCACTTGTAGTGTTGACTTGGCCATGTTGCACATACGAAATATTTTCTGTTCCTGTTTTCCTTTGTAAATGCAAACTTTAATATATGCCATAAAAATATCAGAGAGACAATGTGGTTGAGTTAAGCTGGAGATACCTGAACTCATCATTCTGGATATAAAAGAGATTTATAACCTTGCATGAACTTAAGACAGATCATTTCCTGTGTCTGCTCCATGCTTAATAGTTTAATGTTTTCTTTCTGCTGCAATGTGTTGTTTTAAACTGCTATCATTCTCTATCCATCAACTGGTTCACCATGTGGCATGGTAATTCAGTACCTCCCCATGCTCCTCTGCCAATGTGCCTCAATCTTGACTGGAGGAGATACTGTTAGAGGTGATCGGACAGTTCAGGTTCCATATTCAGTCAGCCTTTGGATTCTGATTATCTTATGGGGCAATCAGTGCACCTTGTGATGCTTGTTTTTGTATTGTACTAAGCACTGAACTGAGACTATAGATTCATTTCATATTATCAGCCAGAGGCATCAGATGTGCACTAGCGAATTTCAGATGCTACTAATCAATGTTAAATTAAACCAATGACCTATAGGCAAAAGACTCTGTATGCCATTACCAGTCAACAGAACCATCTAGTTTCCATTCAGGGTCAGATTTTTGTTTCTCACATTTGTTCTGCCATATCCTAATTGGCAGAGACGTTCTGGACATGTGACAAAAATGCCTCACATGAACCTATTTTGCTCTCTTCAAAGGTTTTCAGACCTCAGACTGCTGCTTCTAAGGATGGCAGTGCATCTGCTTCAGTATCCTCTCCAGCATATGTTTCATATGAAGAAGTTCAAATTGGCCATAGCCCAGACCCTAGATTGATTGATTGAAATATGGGTGGTATGCAGATCTCTTTAAATAACATTGATCAGAAAATGGAGTCACTTTTGGTTCTGGCTCAGCTTTGCAGTCAAGTGTGACAGATGTAGAAAATACTTCCTCACCAACAAGGGTGCCTGTATTGATGCTTATGAAGGTTAATGATTCTTTGCCACTAAATAGGATCCCATTTAAAATCAAAATCCTGGGCTGTATCCTTAAGCAGTGTAAATCACCGAAATCAATAGAGCTATGATAATTTACACCACTTGCAGATCTGATCCATGTATATGTGGCCATGAGAGTTACTGTAGTCTCACGTATGCAGTGCCAATCACTCTGCAACCTGCAATGGAGGAGGGTAGGGTCTCTTCCGTGTGATTCCCCCATGGGGATACTCAGTGCTTAGCCTGGTGTTCAGGCTGTGCTCTTGATGGAAGAATCTAAGCAAAACCCCATAAAGCTGGCCACAGCTCTTTATAGATGTTATATATGTCACATTTAGTCAAGTGGAGAAGAAGCATTCTTTCAGTCAAAAATATGGGACTCTCAAATGAAATTCTCCTTATTGTGTCTGGCACAGGTGAAGACTAATGGGAGCAGTTTAAGAAAGGAAACTAAGGCTGCTTTTTGGCAGCAGTCACACAGAAAAAGTTTGGATGAAGGGGAAATGATTCCATATTTCTAGTGATTGGGATGTTGGCTACCTAATTAAGAAACAGTTTACAGTTTTTGTGCTATGTCAATTTTCTGCGGCAGCACAGACTTTGTACTTAAGCCTTCATAATGATATCAGGCTGGGCAGATTTGTTCTTTTATTTTTCACATAGTCTGATAAAGTATTGTTCTTTCAGTCAGGACCGCAATTTCGCAATAGAAGTATGTAATAAACCTTACTTGGTTGTTGATTGAATGATGGAAATTGTGTGCTGTCTTGCACTGGAGCATGGCTACACTGGAAAGTTGTCCCAATTTAACTATACCAGTATAGTTAAAGCAATACAACCCTCCTAGTGTGGATGCAGTTGTATCCATATAAAGTTGCACTATATTGATATAACTATTCCCCTGTGAGAAGGGGAAGAAATATACTGGTATAAAGTCACCCTTTTATGGGTAGAAGTGCATCCACACACTGATGCTTTTACTGGTATAACTATTTGGTAAACTTATATCAGTAAAATATGTAAGCATAGATCAGGCTATAATCATTCAGTGGTTGTTGTTTGGGTTAGCTGTCAAAAGACTGAAAGTCTTCGTTTAACTGTATCCTTGACAATATGCTCCCTGTTCCTTTTCCATTTTCATCCTTTGTCTTTGGGCCCAGAGTAATATCTAATGGCCCAGAGTACTATCTTATTGTCCCAGAGTAATATCTAATGTATCAGTAATCTTCTTAGTTCATGTTCTTCTACTTAATTGCATGGGCAAGGTTGAGATGTCTTTTATGTTGTAACTACTGTTTGTGGCCTCTCTGTGGAATCTTTTTGGCCCTGCGCTATATTTCAAGGTTTTGATATTTTTAAGATACTTTAGACACATGCATATTCAAGAAGTATGCTTTTCCACTGGTAGTTTTTGTCAAACACCCAGCCCTTGTGAGAGTGGTTTGCCTCTGTTTTTTATCTGAAATGCTTGGCTAAGTATGTTTGTTTGAATTTGCAAGAGAAGACTAATTCTTGTTTTTGACTACTGTGTTTAGTTTGGCTGCTTTACTTGGAATCATGCATTCTGTTCATCCTTGTGCCTTAAACTAATATCGGATGAAAATGTTTTCAATTAATGGCTCACAAGTCAGCCTCACTTGCACTTAATTTTGAACTCATTATAATCATTATTACTTTAATGGTTTTAATCTCTAGCAGTTAAAGGGAAGAGATCTGTTTCAGAGAGATACCAAATACACTGCAGTGTTCTTTTGTAGAAAATGGGGTGGGTTCCTCAGTCAATCTGGCTTGCGTATAAACGGGGATTATTTTTCTTTCCTCAATGGCACAGCACAACAGCAGTATCTCTGGGAGACATTTTGTCTCTGACAGGCACAGTTTGTTTCCAGGAGCCCTTTGGAAGCACAGCTACTGCAATGTTTTTGTGGAAGGTTGCAGTGCGCATTCCCTCCCGCAGAGGGCAAGCTCTAATGATAAGTGCAGATGGAGTTCAAGCCATGGACACTCTCCATGCCATGAGAAGACTAGCACCACTCTGGAGGTGTAGTTCTTGAGCATTCTGCATGCTACAACTGCAATTAGGTCCATCCGTGCAGGCAAAAGTGAGGGAGGCTCCTTGTGCCCATTACCCTTGTGCTTTACCCAGGCACAATCCGACCCAAAGGCATTTTTGTGATTGTTGACTGGTGACAGTCTGCCATATGGCACTTCCATACTGTCTATGCCATAAATGACATAACTTCGTAGGCAAGATGTTTGTCAGCAGCAGCGGGCTCAGAAATTCCAGTTTATAATGTAGGCAAGCCAAGGTGGATGAGGTAATATCTTTTATTGAACCAACATTGCTTCTTGCTTCCTGGGCAAATGCAAGAAACAAAGATATTACCTCACCCACCTTGGCTTTCTAATATCTTGGGACCAGCACAGTTACAACACCACTGCCTGCAACAGTTTATAAAGCTGTATGCTGTCTGAAGATTATCTGAAGCTCCTGAGTCAGAAAACATAGAAAGGAAATCTTCTAAAACCAGGCTTTCTGGGAAAATCTGCTTTCAGCTCTGCAAGAAACACCGAAAGATCCCAGTGCTAAATGTTATTTTGGCATTTCCAGAACCGACTGCAACCTGCAAGTGCTAAGGTGCATAAACATGACAGTCTATAAATAAGTGGACTTTTCTGAATCTAAAAAAATGTTTGGTTTCATTTCAGGTTTGCAATATGGAAGTGGGGTAGTACTTATACTTATTGTTCGTTTTACTTCAACTAGGGAAGAAGAACCTTTTCAATAAATCATGTGCCCAATTCTGCCATCTGGCGCACAGCATTTATCTTACAGAAAGGGTGCAAGATACAGTCAGTCTTTTCAAAAAGAACGTACATTGCCACAAAATAAATTCTGCATTGTTCTTCTGTCATAGCAAGAGATGGGGACATAATGCAATATGCACAGCTTGCTCAGATTTCATGACCTCTGTAGAAAAAGCAAGTGTAGTCATAGTCCCGGATATGCTAGTGCAATACTGAATTTATAGGTCCAGATGAAAGATAGAGTAGGGGAATAAATATACTCTAAAAACACTAGTCCATCCTAGGAAAGCATCAATTGTACCCTAGCCTCCCATCAAAGCCATGCAACTTTCTAATGAAACACAGCAACCACTGCATGGGGTTTAAGAGATTGGGAATTTTCCACTTAAGAAAGAGGTAATGTTTATCCCAGTGCTATAACATCCACTTCCCCTTATGCTACTACTGTAGAAACCTAAAAAATACCCTGCAGGTATGTTGTAACCACAGGAAGCAGCTCTGGTGAGAGAGATTCCTTTTATGTTAAGCATAGAGGACCTGGTCCAAAGTTCAAAGAAGTCAACTGGAGTCTTTCCATGGGCTTTGGATCAGGCCTAGAGGTGACATAAGACTGTGCTGTTTACACAGTTAGGAGAACTATTCATGGTAAATAACTTATTCAATGAATGCGTTTCTTACCTAAAAAATGATCCGTGAATGGACTTTAATAAATCTCAATTATTGAACATTTTATGGGAACACATTTCAGACTATGGGCTGTTGGTGAATTGGTCAGTTTAATTGCTAGCTACTCATGATTCATAGTGTGCCATGGATCATTGTTTCATGTACCATGTGCTAGGTAATAACACAACAGGATTCATTGTTTCTAAAACTAAAATGGCACTGTATTATGACAACGATTTATAGAGATGCTGCAAGTGCAGCTAGCATTCAAGCTATGTGCAGCCAGACTTCCTGGTGCCTCCTCCAAATTTTTGCCTCCTGTAACCTGTGCTCCATGCAGGTTGCTATAGTCACAGAGCAGCAGTTCAGGTAGACAGATTGTGATCTGCAATGCAGGTAGCCCACTCAGGAGCTCCCTTCTCATCAAACACATTTACTTCTCTTTGAGGGGCACATAACATAGGCCATGATTTGGCCCTTAGAATCAATGTGCATAAAATTTTGCTGTCTGTTTTGCTTTATGTAACAAATGTGCTGTTGCTGATCATGTCTATCAGATTTGGAATGGTGCCTGGATCAGAGATGGGCGCTCTTAAGAGTATTTCCATTCCAATGTTTCTGCTATGTTGCAGGGACAGAAGGGACTTCAAAAGCTGTGCTGGCACAAGGAGACATATATGATACATGGTAAACGTATATCACACTGTCTTCTTTCATTATCTTCTTTCCCCCCTCTCCCCGCTCTATCCTTACAATCTCTGTGCATTTGGTATTCAATCTGTCCATTCTCTGCTCTATGTTTTAGCTCTTTCTTCACTGAATTGTTTCATTATGCTTCCTCTGTTTTGTTTTTGACCCCTGACAGTCTCTTCTAAGCAAAAGCATGAATCCAGTAATGACTCATATTAGGGTCAAACTCTGAACCCTTCAATATTTGATTGGGATCAAAATTAGGCAAAACTACTCCCCTACCTAAATTCTCACTGATGGACATGTTAATGGAAACACAGTGTAAGCCTATATTAGATCAAATATAGAAACAGGAACAGAGAACTTGTCCTTATCATAAATGACTCTCTTTCGGATTGGGTCTGGTATAGATCAGATGTACCTGAACCAAAACCTTGCATCCAGGCTCCTCTGAATGTTGATAAAATTTGGATCTAGATCTTGACCTAAGGTTGCAATTGCGGCTCATATCTTATCTATCATGGACACAGTGCCCAAACTCTGTAACATCAACTCCAGCACCAGACAGAGCTCCCCAAATCTTGTATGCTCGGACAGATTTACTGATGTTTTAAATTGAATGATTACTCAGTTTTTTGGTGGAGGAATTGAACACTGCTTCTGATTGGTATCAGGAATTGGGTCCAGCAAGCAGAGCCAATCTATGGGCAAACTCATTAGAGCAGGTGGCTACACCACCTGATTGAAGAGTCTGCAGACCAGCTCTGAAGCCCAGCCCAGCAGCTGTTCAGTGGCTGCTCAAAGCGTTTGCCCACAGCTGTGATGGGTGCCTCTGCCTGCTTGGCCCCAGCCCTGCGTCACTCCAAGTAACCCATCCTGACTCTGTTCTCTGATTCCTGACTTTGGCTGTAGCATCTGGCCTTTGACTCCAGCTCTGACCCTTGGCTCTGATGCCTGACTCTGGCTCTGATCCTGGATTTCGATTCCTGACTACTGACTGCTGCTCCAACACCCAGGCCTGACTTCTGCTCTAGCCACTAGACATGACTGCCCACATTGGGGTCATAAGAAAATAAGAATGGCCATACTGGATCAGACCAAAGGTCTATCTAGCCCAGTATCCTGTCTTCAGACAGGGGCCAATGCCAGGGGCCCCAGAGGGAATGAACAGAACAGGTAATCATCAAGTGATCCATCCCCTGTCACCCATTCCCAGGTTCTGGCAAACAGAAGCTAGGGAAGCCATTCCTGCCCATCCTGGCTAATAGCCAGGGATGGACCTTCTCCTCCATGAGCTTATCTAGTTCTTTTTTGAACTGATAAAGGGAATCTTGTTGAGAAAGTGAGCAGGCCCTAGCCACACCTATTTTTTGTAGGAGAGTTGGTGATTGGACCTGAAAGCAGAAGAGAATTATAGTGGGCATAAGAAACTGAGGAAGATGAGGAGAACCACGCACAGCTAAATCCATGAACTTGGATCCTCCAGTAAAGCTAGGGTAGCATACCAAGTAAATGAAGTGAGTCATAAACATCTGTGAACATTTCATACTTATGTGAGCACATCCTCAAGACAGCAGAATTTAGCTATAACATGTCCCCCCCCCCACAAATGGTCCAAGACTATAAATATAACTAATTATTTAGACTAAATGGAGAATGTTGTTCCATTCCATCCAGCCCCAAAAAAGGATGTCCATGGCAATATTTAATGACACAAAGCAATCAAAACATATTTTCAACTAAAATGCTCGATAAAATCCTTTCAGGTGCACTGCATGTTTAGAATACTTTGCATGCCTGTGACATAATAGATTTTAAATGATGAGCTAAATTTCATATGAAGAGGCATAGAATATGGACAGAATTAGTTAGAGCTTTCCATATAAAATGTTCTGTTACTGAAAGGTGAAAAGAAAAGGAGTACTTGTGGCACCTTAGAGACTAACAAATTTATTTGAGCATAAGCTTTCGTGAGCTACAGCTCACTTCATCGGAATGCATCCGATGAAGTGAGCTGTAGCTCACGAAAGCTTATGCTCAAATAAATTTGTTAGTCTCTAAGGTGTCACAAGTACTCCTTTTCTTTTTGCGAATACAGACTAACATGGCTGCTACTCTGAATACTGGAAGGTGAGTTATTCAGCCACACATTTCATTGGGAAAACTCAAAAGATTAAAATTTATATTAACTTTGGCCAAAGCCCATAGTCCTTAGGTTGATTCCAGTAGGTTTATTTCGTCTGTATAAGTACAGCATAAGGATTGCGGGATTTGCCTCAAAATAATGCAAGTAAAATATTAAAGATTAAGGTCCTGATCCAGCAAAGCACTTATTAACCAGGTGTTAAACTTTCAGCATGTAAGTAGCCCTTTGCCTTCAAGTTAATGTAAAGTTAACCATGTGCTTTGCTTGATTAGGGCCTGAATCCTGCCTATGCTCCACATAGTGTTCAGGACAGGAAAAGGGGAATCTGAGATTCAAACTACAGAAACAGCAGTATACTCAGTGAGGTTGGCCAAAGGGAAGAGCAAGACTGTACTGTGCTAACAGATATGCCTATCATGTTTGCAGCGAGCAGGGGTTCAGGAAAAGGGGAAGTGTGTGCCCAAATCTGGTAAGCATGTCTCCTGCCATCTATAGCAGGCACAAATCGGCAACGATTACAGTGGCACATTGCTGCTGGCAAAAGGAACAGCAGAGCTTCAAAATGGCCCCACATGCAATGGCAGGGTGTCTGTTACTGGATGCACCCTAAAGCCGCCATCACTGTTCATACAGGGCAGGGCTTTGGCGATGAGGCCAAGATTTGACCCACATGTGTCTTGACATACAGTATTAAAAAAGTTAGCATTATAGGGTCTGATTTTCGGAGGGGCTGAATACCCACAACTGCTTCTGAAGTTGGGAGCTGTGACTGTTCAGCATCTCTGAAAATCAAGCCCATAGTGTTGATAGTCACAGAAATTCCACTACTTTAACTACAATCAGTTCTAGCCAAACTGTAGTGAATTACTTGAGCTCGAGCTCACTGAGGGCCTGATTCAACTCCTACTGAAATCAGTGGGGGTCTTTTCCAAGCCCCAACATCAAGCCCCAAATGTCTAGCTAGAGATGTCTCTGGAAAAATATACAGAGCCAAAGCCATTATTGGTATATGGATGATTCTATATCAAATAAATATTGGCAGTGTCTTGACCTCCTTTAATCTTCCCCTGGACTGTGTGTCTATAACATAAACTCTAAATTAAATAAACATGTTGAAGTGTTGTGGGATTCTTATCTATTTAAAAATGACAAAGCTCCTGGAGCTAAAACACATTTAGAATCATAAAAAATAAATAAGCAGTCAAAGTAAATTCTGCTTCCAAATGGCGAGGAGCCCGTCAGACTGCACAGGGAAAATATTTCTCCATTTACAGATGTGAATATCACTGTGTGGCTAAGAGTTAGACAAGCACAGATTTTTCTTGTGGGAATTCAATACGATCATAGAGACATCTCTTTAAAATGATAAATATGAATAAATAAATAACAAGGAAACTTTTTTCCCAATAGAAGAACAGAATATACAACTAGAATTGATGGGAAATCTTCTAAAAATAAAATAGCCAATTTGGTGGCTTTGCCCCCAAAAGAGCAACAAAAGAGAACAGATTTCCAAACTGTGTCTATTAAATATAACAAAATATATGGCAATCTGTGCTTTTACCTGAAAAATTGACTCGGAAAAAAAAAGAAGAAATTAACAGTTGAGCTAGGCTAACTGACTTTTATTATTTCCATGTCCTCACAATAAATATTTGTCTATTGCTGAAATTGATCTGTAGTTCCAAGGATGTATATTTCCTAAATTTGATGAAGAATTGTGAACATTTGAGAACCAGGTTTAGCATAATTAGTTATATTTACTTCAATGACTGGGGACGTAGGCTCATCCTGCCTACCGAATTATGAACCCATTATGTTTCTGAGCATTTGTTCCCAGATGTGATCCCATAGAAATCAGTGGGACTGCTTATGTGAGCAACTGCTCACTTAATTGTGAGCCTTTGAGCGAGGCCTTGGTTCTCCACCAGTGTTGCCTACCTTTCAGCTCAGTGCACTCTAAACTGCAACGGAACTTGGGCTGATCAATACTTTGGTCTTGCAAGTACAGATTGCAGGACATAGTGTGTATTTGAAACCATCTTCAAAATCCCTGCCATACAGAAAAGTTGTGGCTAATGTCTTGGCTAATGATGCTGCTGCATCAGAAACGCTGGCTGGTCTTAGCTGAGATATACACCATCCACCAAAATAGTACTAGGCATTATCTGAAGGAGTGGACGTTGTATCATGGCTTCTAAGAGGTACTGTACCTCTAAATAATATGTTTTCCAGCGGACAAGTTATCGTCTCTAGTTAAAATAAACCAGGCCATATATTGATGGGTTTTACCTAGAACTTTTAAACATTTTCTGAAATTCTGAGGATCCTTCCACACCATTTAGGCCATGAATCAGCAGGGTACTTAAGTGCATGCCTAATTTTAAGCAAGTGAGCAGTCCCATTGACTTCAGTGAGATAGTTCAAATACTTACAGGTAGGCACATGCATAAGAAACTTGCTGAACTGACACCTCAGTCCCTAAACTATGTTTCTAACCCAAACCACTTTGAATTTGTTTTTGTTTTGTTTTGAAGAATTTGAAATCCCTGAATCAGAGTCATCTCCTCACCCATATGATTTTGGTTCTGGGTCGGATCTGAATGCAGGAAGGATCTGTTTTTCTGCCTGAAATAGCAAATATTTTACAAGATTTCTACCATTTGAGACAGAAATCTCACAAGAACAGCTCTTAAAATACAAATACTGTGAAAATCTAAATGCAGACTTTTATACTAACCAGGATCCCAAATTAATTAATCTGGACCCAAATACTCCTTCTAAATCTAGCACCTAATACCAATTGAAAATAATGCATAAAATTTTAGCATAAGACCTGTTTTTAGCCAGGCTACCAAAGCTTATGTTTATCATTATTTGCAATTTGTTCACTTCCTATTGTGAAAGTAAATTATGTTCTGCTCTCTTCCTCCATTGTCAAAGATCAGGGAATCAATTATCTCCGTAAAGCTTTATCAATATGGTTGGATATTGCTAGATTTAGTTGGGGGCTCATTATGTAGATAATGTGCAGGTTAAAAATGTCACTGAAAACCAAAGTTGAAATTTCTTGTGTTGCTATTATGAATCTCCCTTCTTCCGATTAAAGAAATGCCCAGATAATCAGATAATTTTCTGTTGAACCTGGCACGATATGGAGCTCTCTGAACAGTTACACAGTTTCTGCAGCTTACACAGGATTTTCTCCAAAGTAACATGAACAGGACTAAAATGAATATTAAGATGATATTAAAACGTGCAGTGTTGAGAGGCACTGTAAGTTTGATCTCTTTGCTTGATATTATTTGTTGAAAAGAAATTAGATTGCCTCTGTTTACCTACAGTAGACTGATTAAAAAGAACAAGTCAATGGCAAGTAAGCACACAAGGTCAATAATGCAGTACTGGCAAGGAGCCAAATGTCAAACTCTGAACTATTTGTTAATTTTATACATGTTCTCAAAATGAATTAATAAATTAAAAACTCAAGGAAACAAAGCAGAAACCTAACCTAAAAGGAGACTCCTATAAAGGACTTTTAATATCTGTGCCTGTAGTGGACTGGCAAATTTAGATGGGTTGCTGTGTCTTATATTCAGAACGTTGAAGATTATTAGACCAGGTCCTATTGGAAACTTTCCCGTTTCCACACCCCACCCAACTAATAGATTGAAACCCTTTGTTTGGTAAAATCTGTAAGTGGTACAAACTTTTCTTACCATTTGAGTTGTCGATGGAATTGACATGTAAGTGAAACAACTGACTCTCTTAAAAAGTTAGAAATCCTTTATTATAGGCCCTCAACTTTAAAGCAAAATCAAAGATTGTCTTTTGTGAAAAACATCACGAATCCCATACACATTTGCTGCTCTGAACAACAGACTTGATGACACCAAGATCACCACTAATATTAGCAAGTTAATAGTTGTTAGCAGATAAATGTAAAGCCAGAGCCAAAAAACTTCTTTGAAGAGTGATGTTGTTCCATTCCCAGTTTGGCATAGCTGCCAGAGAAAGAGGCACTGTGAGTGGAGGAAATGAGATGGTTTTTATTTAAGGTCAAAATTTTCAATCCAGAGCTGGGGCAACCTATTTTATTTTTCTTAAAGAGAGATTTTTTCAGGTGACTTCGAGTTTTGTTGACTGTGTGCATTAGCCTTTACCTATGGAGACTATAGTTGAAATTCTATCTTAAGTTTTGAATGAAAGTAACTGCTTTTCTCAGAATTCTTTGTAAGAGATTTTCCATGGCCCTTAGTGTGAAAGGCACTTTAAATGGGGCATATTATTAATTTATTATTATATATACCTTTTTATATTATGGTAGCATCTAGAAACCCTAATCATCACAAATGGGGACCCCTGCTGCTAGGTACTGTACAAACATAGAGGCAGATACTGTCTGTGCCCTGAAGATCTTAAAACTATAAATGCTACACTTTAGTATCACTGGTTTTATGAAGTTTCAAGCATTGCAAAGATAAAAGCCACATGCATTCACTTCTATCATCAACCTTAGTGTCTAATCCTGCTAGCACTTACATGCCTGCCTAACTTTAGGTACTTTTGTTCCCTGGGACTACATATGTGAATGTACTCAGGTGCAGAAGAGTTTGCAGGATTATGCCTTTAGATTGATTTCTAAATCTGTCCAGAGGGTTGAATTTGTAGGAGTGAGACAGGGAGTTATTACTACCGGTTCTTCTCAGCTGTGTAACATACTCCCAATAGAGGTCTTTCAGAACCCGAGGCTTATCTTGTTTAGGGAACATATAAGATGAAATACACATATATAACGAAATATAATTAAAACAAACAAAATTCCCTCTAAGCTACTCCTTCCTCTGGTTTTCCCAGTGCATCCTGTCTCTTCTCTGTTTCTGTTAATTAGATTGAAAGCTCTTCTGAGCAGGGTCTGTCTGCATTTTGTCTCATGTGCAGCACTGAGCCTATTGTTAGTGTTAAAAAAATACATTAATATTAAGTGTTTATCATTCTAATGGTCCCACTCCTGTCTCCACTGTAGTCAGGAGTTTTGCCATTGACTTCAGCAAGACCAGAAACCAGCCCTATTGCTGGTGAAGTGTCCAAACCCTTTTTCTAAGGGTGAGCAAATCAATACTTGCACAATTTGTTCTGCAGCATAATCCCAGTTCCATTTTTCCAGGAGGAGTTTACATCATGGATGAGCTAAGGGAGAGAACAAGAAATCCTATGTCCTTTCTATCAGTTTGTGTATAATGATTGGAGATGGGCCTGGATCATCTCTGGATTTCAGAAGAGTGATTTCAGAAGAGTGATTTCAATCTAGACCTGAACCTACACAAGAACAGCCATACTGGGTCAGACCAAAGATCCATCTAGCCCAGTATCCTGTCTTCTGACTGTGGCCAATGACAGGTGCCCCAGAGAGAATAAACAGGCCAGGTAATCATCAAGTGATCCAATTTCTGTTGCCCATTCTCAACTTTTGGCAAACAGAGGCTAGGGACACCATCCCTCCCCATCCTGATGTATCTACCCTCCATGAATTTTTCTATTTTTTTTTTGCATTGGTAATTCCTTGGTAGCTATGGCATATGTAAGGCTGTGTTCACAGCTCTAAATCAAAGCAGAAAGGGAGGATGGTCTAGTCATGGTTAGAATACTAGCATTGGGAGACCTGGATTCAGACTCCTATGTGAACTGTTTCTCTCTATGCATCCATTTCCATTCCATGAAAAGTTGATAAGAGAACTTTCCTACCTCCAAAGGCTGATATAAGGATAAATATGTTAGAGATTGTGAGGCGCGCAAATACTGTGGTAATGGAGGTCATATAAGTACCTTCGACTAGAACTTTTCTGATTTAAAAAAGTACAGTAGGATCTTTCTGATGTCTTATCTTCCAAAGTAAGATCTCAAGGCTGGATTTTGCTGCAGTACTGTACAGTACTGGCATCTGCTATTTTTGTTCAAAACTGTGCACCATTTGAAGCTTATAGAGGTGGCCTCTTGTTTCAGATTTGCCCTGTTTGTGCTTACTCATTGCTCCAGCAGAGCTCTACAGTGTGGTTTCCCAGACCTCTCTGAGAGATGCTAGTGTACAATGTATGTGCATGTTTGAAGTCTCCAGAATGTGCTTTAATTGAAAACATAACTTGACACAGTAGTAAATGCCAAAAGAAAAAAATAAAAGGCCACTCTGCTGGCATTTTGTACCGACAAGCATTTGACAGGAAATACTGTGCATATCTGTGGGAAAGGAAGGGTATGGCAAAGAAAAAGAACTATTGAGGAAAACTTAAAGGTCCAGATCCTCAACTGATGAAAATCAACATCACTCCATTGATTTCAGTGGAGCAGCCACCATCTCATTGGTTTCATTGTGCTATCCCGATTTACACCAGCTGAGGATCTGACCTATTTCGGTCTCTCTCACACACACACGTGCGCACACACATATACAAAAGGAGCTTTGGATAATATATATTTGTTTGTTTTCCTCATTTTTTAATAAAACTTTGTCATTTTACAGGTTGCCCACCGCTTGGTCTAGAGACATTAAAAATTACTGATTTCCAGCTCCATGCTTCTACAGTAAAGCGATATGGCCTTGGGGCCCACAGAGGAAGGCTTAATATTCAGGTAAAATCAATTTTCTTTGTAAGTGGTAGAATGGCTTAGGGTTGTAGTGTTCTGCAGACAGTGCTAATGGATGGTTATAGGTTTTGACTACCTTGTCAGCTCACATTATTCAAATGAAGGGAAATATTGAATTACACTGGTGGATAGGGTTGATGAAGAGTTCTGAAGTTGTGGGGTTTGTTCTGTGCTTTAAAAAGCTCTAAATTTTATGCTGCTTAGAATTCAAATCCTAATGAAATTCCATAAAGTAAAGATGATGAGGTGGAGCGGAGCAGGGAAAAGAACCTTCCCTAATGCGTTAACAGAGCACTAAGAAGAGACGGTAAGGATATATGAGAAGCAAAAACATTTTGTTTCATTATTTGCCTGTAAATAATGATCGTGGTGAATAGAAAAAACATTTTAAAGCAGTGGTTACTAAACTGGGGTTCACAAAATATTACAGGGGATTCTTGGGAAAAAATTCCCTAATGGCAGACAGAGCTGTCCCTAGGGACCCTGCGCAGCATGGGGCCAGCAGCCTGGAGCCCCTGGACTTCCAAGAGCTAAGCAGATCAAAGCAAGCATATCTATCACACTGAGGAGATTTAAACTTCAAGACACCTTAAAAGAAGGGAGGTGGATATTTTTTGCTGTTTTTAAAATTAAATAGGCAGCTAGTATTGTTTTTTAAATTATTATGAAGAACAAGTTTCAGCTTTGTTGTAACATGCATTGTTTGCCTGGACTGCTGAAGACCTGAATGTTTTTGTAGGAGGAACTCTTTGAGTTGGCTTCTTAAATATCTTCATGCTGTTTCACATCTGACACTCCTTGATGAAACATAGGAGCCTTGTCTTATAACAGGCTTATTCAAAGTGATACAAGCTACGAAAGTGAGATCTTGGAAGAGTGTTGCCGTTTTCATAATGTAATAAAAATACTGTAATGATAAATAATAATTAATAATAAATAGTGTGTAAATAAGCATGTAATAAAAACAAATTTTATATTTCCAAGATCACTGCTTTTGTAATTTATACTCAGGTAAAGGAGAAAATCCCTGGAAATATTCATTTTTAGGAGGGGGTTCACAAGACTTGACATTTTACTGAAAGGGGTTCACAGGTTGTTAAAGTTTGGGAACCACTGTTTTAAAGCAAAGTAATTTGTCACCAGGCAGCTTTTCCCAGGCAATGATACTTCTACCAAAAAATATAGCAATTTGGAAGCCACTTATATATGTTCTTGTGTCTTCTGTGTTGGCCACCTTCTCTTTATATGGTGTTATCTCTTTTATTCCAGCCTGTTTGATGTTTGTTTGATGCTTGTTGCTATATACTGCCTTACATTTTATATTGTAACCTGCCTGCACTGTCTTCCATATGTAATTGGGATCTCTGGCTACCCCGGTGCCGCCATGAGCTATTTAGTTCCTTTAAATTAGAGAGTGAATTAATTGTGAAATGTCTGATTTTGGGGCATTGGCAGAGGTTTGAGGGCAGTCACACAAACATCTTGACACTGAGACCAAAGGCAAGTATATTGTATTCCTAATTCACCCCTGAGTTACTCTACTTGTATGCTGGTGTAAATCCATTGAAGTCAAAGGAATTAAACCGGCATAAAACTGGAGTTATGTGGTGTGAATCAGTTTCCATATATTTATTAACTGATTAAGCAAATCAAGGAACATATTTAAAGGAAATCTACTTACCCTAGCTGAGACATTAGTGATAGAACAGAGCCATGGATCAGATGGCTTTGAGGAGAGTGGAATTTATCAACATTAATTTAGAAGTGACCTTTTCTTGCTGTGAAATTCTTTCCAAACTTGAGAATTCAGCTTGACACTTTCCTTTAGCCCAATAGAGTGGAATCCAGTTAACGAAGTAATTTGATTCAGGCTGCAGTTACTTCCAAGATGGTTCCTTCAGTCTCTTCCCTCCAATGCACTCACCAAAACCAGAATCAGTGCATTGTTCAAAGGGCAAACAGGATGGTGATGGATTTGTTTAAAGCTTGAAAGTGTACTTTAAGTATAAAAATAGTTGAGGGGTCCACTCTCAGGTTTATGACTAGATCAAAACCCTGTAACTGGAATGTGAACAGAAAAGGGGCTCCAGCCAACTATTCCTTTCAGAACATCCAAGTGACACTCAGGCTGAACAGTTTCCATAACGACATTTGGTTGTTTGTTCGGGCTTCTTGTCTCCAGTCTGCTAGGTTACAGGGTTTTGCTGGGCCACAGAACTCCTTTCTTTCTTGGGTCTTTCTCTCATTTTGATCAGTGTCCAACTCTTCCTCCTGCAAATGAGCTGCTGCCACTTGCTATTTCCCAGCAGTTCTCCAGACACCACTGGCTGTGACTGTAATATCTGTACCAATTTTTAGATAGTGGCTCCATTTTTCTCCACAGTGAAACTCATGCTTCCATCTCTGAAGCATTTCAGCCTTTAGGTCAGGGGTGGCCAACCTGAGACTGAGAAGGAGCCAGATTTTACCAATGTACATTGCCAAAGAGCCACAGTAATACATCAGCAGCCCTCCATGAGCTCCCCACTCGCACCCAGCGCCTTCTGCTCACTGGTAGCCTCACCAATCAGTGCCTCCTGCTCCCTCCCCACACTTCCTGATTAGCTGTTTTGTGGTATGCAGGAGGCTTGGAGGGAGAGTGGGAGGAGCAAGGGCATAGCAGGCTCGGGGATGGGGCAGGAAGGGGTGGAGTGGGGGCAGGGCTTGTGGCAGAGCCAGGGGTTGACCAGTGAGCACCCCCCGGAACATTGGAAAGTTGGCACCTGGAGCTCCAGCCCCGGAGTCGCTGCCTATACAAGAAGCCACATATTAACTTCTGAAGAGCCTCATGGGGCTCCGGAGCCATGGGTTGGCCACCCCTGCTTTAGGTGGTCGCCTGAGGGCTGCAGTGAACTCTCCAACAAAGAGTCCTTTAACCCCAAAGGCCAGTCTTCTTTATTTCAAAAATATTTTTTCAGTTGTGTTCTTCATTCTCCAGTTTCAGATCTTTGTTTAGAAAATTGATCTATTTTCCTACCACACAAACAAATGCTTCAGCCTGTCATAACTCTGTTTGATGCAATGTCTTATTCCACATATCTATTTCCATGTATTGTGTAAATTGCCATTTCCATGTATTGTGTAAATTCTGGCAAACATATTCTCTTCATTTTCTGAACTTTCAAGTTTGTTTTGATTATTTTCTGGTATAAATACTTTCATGATCCAATCACTCTGGGAGGCTTGTATATAAATAGCACAAGAGTACCTAATCTATGACAATGTTGAAACTTAGGAATTTATCTCTTTTCCTTTTCCTGTTTGAGTGCCACCTATTTCTCTTCTACAACTTTATCTCTAATAGACAGCTCCAGTAATCTTCAAATTGTACACTTTCTACATTATAGCGACCAGATAACCAGTCAGTAATCCCTTAAACCAGCTCAAACATTTGGAGCACTTACCGTGATTGACAGTGCATGTAAAAGTGCATTCTGCAGTTTTTTTCTTTTTCAGATACTCCTAGTATGCAGCCTGGCCTAAAACACCTAAGGTTCCAATATATTCAAGTTGGTGATATCACTTTTCCCAGATTTCCTCTGTCACTTAATTTTGCATGTTCAACTTCAGTTCAGGATTATGATCGCTAAATTTTGGTGATATTGGGAAAATATATAAATGAGACTTTTATTTATAAACAAATTTGGGAAAAAATGCTGTCTTTGACGTTTCAGTTTGAAATTTAGATTAATTTACAAGTACTTTATGATTGAGAGTGGAGGTTAAAGTCAATTACACGCGAAGACTGGCTTTAAAGTTTGAGGCAGGAGTGCAACTATGTGCATTTGGTTGTTTGTACGGTATGCAGTTGTGTTATTTATTTATGTGCACTCCTTCTTAAATGTAATCAGAGAGTGAAATTCAACCTTGGGCAGAGGATCAGCATATTATCTATGCACTTCAGCCTCTTAAACCACTTAAACTCTGGCTAGAAGGTTTAAATGCGATGAAGGTGGTGCATAGAACTTTGAATTTCACCCAGTATGCACCCAGTAGATTCCATTCTCTTTTAAGTATCAGAAGATGAGTTTGTGTGTAGTCTTGTTTCTTGTGTCACTGTTACAGGATAGAGCAAACACTGAAATCCACAATCATTTTTTGACTATTACAACAAATACTTAAGTTACTTCATACTAAAGAAATGCTAATGACATTTTGCAGTTATAGTTAAGCAAATGGTAGTTATATTTTTGATGGTGTACTGCAATATTCACCATGATATTTCTTAATTTATTAGATTCTATACTGCCACTCCTTTATGTTGGCAGTAGCTACTCTAAAAGGAACATGAGCTGGTTGAAAGTACAACTCCTGAGCAATTTCAGATCTACAGGCTCCCTGTGGTGAAACAATTATTGCCTGAGAGGATCTTACTGTTGTCCTTATCCCGTTAGGAATTATGTACAAGTTAAACATGGATAGATTGCTACAGGTGTAAATAGTTGCTTGCACTGCAGCTGACTTACTGGGTGTTGATTTCACAGAAGACTGAAATTTCTGCCTCTATATTTTTAGTACATTTAGGGCTTAATATCTTCACCCCTGATACAAAAGTGGGCTCTTTGAATTGTGATAATATGGGACAATATTTATATTCTCTTATATTTGGGAAGAGAACCATAATGATTATGAGTTGAGATCAGATGTGCTTTGGTGTCATGTTAAAAAGATGGATGAACTTTCTATGAAACTTCAGCCTTACTTCTAAATTTACACTCATGTACCTTATGAACAATCATTTGCACCCACAATTTTGCTTGAATTTCAGTATCTAACAGCTGAATTTACAGGCACTTGATATGCAAGCAATGATATGCTGAATTCCTAGTTAGCTGTGCTCACAAATTATTTTTTATGAATCATTGCAGATGCAATTTTAGAGGGCATTTTAAAAAAATTAGCCCATAACATTCAATATATGATATAAAATAATACTTAGCACTTATATAAAATGTTTGGATCGATAGAGCTCAAACTGCTGAACAGTGGTAAGCAAGCGTTTCTATTCCAATTTTACAGCTGGGGAAACTGAGTCAGAAGTTAAATGACTTTTCTCTAAGAGCCCACAATGAGTCAATGGCACAATTGGAAGTAGAACCCATGACACCGGACTGTCTAAAATCCTATGAACTTGGCCACTGCCTCAAAAAATGTGCTGATATAGTTCAACAGAAGTGCTTTAATTAATGGGAGATACACATCTTCAGGCACAATTTGGTCCTGTGTTGAACTTTAATACCACGTTATATGAATAGATGTACAGAGTCCAAGACCAGAAGATACCATTGTGATCATGTGGTCTGACTTCTTATACAACATATAGGCCATAGAACTTTCCCACAAATAATTGCTAGAACATATCTGGTAAAAAAGAAAAAATTACCCTCACTGTTAAAAATTTACACCTCATTTCCAGTCTGAATTTGTCTAGATTCACCTTTCAGCCATTGGATTGAGACATTGAATAATACAATATATCATACCAAAATCAGGGAACTAAAAAGTTAGTCACAACCTGCACTGACATACACCTTGTGCTAACTCATTGACTTTACTAGGCTGCACAGCAACAAAGAATTTGCTTTGGCATGTATTGTACAGTAATAAAGCCTGTCCTTGCTCCTACTGAAGTCATTGAGAGTGCTGCCATTTAATTCCACGTGCCAGCACTGTGTTCATAAATAACAATATATTTGAGAGATAAGCCATAACCAAAACTCTATAAACAAATTTCAGATCCAGATCTAGGCTTAGATCTAAGTTTGCAGCTTGGAAATCTACCTCTGTAGTGGCCTGCATCAGCACACCAACCCTGAACACCTGGAATTTTGGAAAAGTTTAAATTCCAAGTTCAAGAACATTTAGATTTGGGGATTTGGAACTGTCTGTAATAAAGATCCTAACCGACTTGGACCTGGATTCAGAATTTGAAATCTCTAAAATTAAAGTAGTTATTTAACATGCAAATTAAAAGACTAAAATCGCCTGATTTAATACTTTGGTTGATTTTTAGCCCATCTTCTCCCCTGCTTCCACTAATCCCTTCATCCTCCTAGTTATAAATTTACTGAATCAGTGCTTAAAAATGAACTCTTGAAAAATTACACTTTTGGCCATGCTTAAATCATAAATCTAATCCCTTAACTCCCTTAATTAAATACATGGAAGTTTAAATTGATGTAAATATTTTACATGGGAGTGTGTGTATGTGTATGCACAGTACATTTCCCCATGCTACACACATATATACACAGTACATTTCCCCACACTAATTTCTCTCTACTGTTACTCACACCTTCTTGTCAACTGTTTGGAATGGGCCACCCTCATTACCATTACAAAAGTGGTTTTTCCTCCCTTGGTATTCTACTGTTAATTGAATTGTCTCGTTAGCACTGACCCCCCCCCCCACTTGGTAAGGCAACTCCCATCTTTTCATGTACTGTGTATACCTACCTGCTACTATATTTTCCACTCCATGTATCTGATGAAGTGGGTTTTAGCCCACAAAAGTTTATGCCCAGATAAATTTGTTAGTCTCTAAGGTGACACAAGGACTCCTCATTGTTTATGTTTTATCCTGTTTATCTTTAATACATATTTATAAAGTCTCCCTGGCTAGCTCTTGGGAGTTATTTGGGAGATACCAAGCATTACAAACTGTTCGTGAGCCATTCTTGGAATTGCCATGACCGCAAAGAAGTTCACTTTATAACTTCTGTAAAACAGAGTAAGGAGGAGGTATAAAAGTATTAAAAAGCCTGTGTGTAGTGGCTATGAACAAAGCAAAGAGCCTCTGTCCTTTATAATAGTAATAACCACCTGGGTGCAGGGTATTTACAGGGGCTTACTAACCAGACGAAGCTAACAGCCCTCGGAGTGCCTCCACACATCATTACATTGCAGCTAGTCATAACTTCCCAGGAAATGGCCTGTGATCAGGTAGGTTTCAGAGTAGCAGCCTTGTTTGTACATAGACCCTCTGCCATGTACATTGGCCAAACTGGACAGTCTCTACATAAAAGAATAAATGGACACAAATCAGACGTCAAGAATTATAACATTCAAAAACCAGTCGGAGAACACTTCAATCTCTTTGGTTACTCGGTTACAGACCTAAAAGTGGCAATTCTTCAACAAAAAAACTCCAGAAACAGACTCCAACGAGAGACTGCCGAATTGGAATTAATTTGCAAACTGGATACAATTAACTTAGGCTTGAATAAAGACTGGGAGTGGATGGGTCATTACACAAAGTAAAACTATTTCCCCATGTTTATTCCCCCCCCACCCGCTGTTCCTCAGACGTTCTTGTCAACTGCTGGAAATGGCCCACCTTGATTATCACTACAAAAGGTTCCCCCCACCCCTTGCTGGTAATAGCTCACCTTACTTGATTGCTCTCGTTACAGTGTGTGTGTGGTAACACCCATTGTTTCATGTTCTCTGTGTATATAAATCTCCCCACTGTATTTTCCACTGAATGCATCCGATGAAGTGAGCTGTAGCTCACGAAAGCTTATGCTCAAATAAATTTGTTAGTCTCTAAGGTGCCACAAGTCCTCCTTTTCTTTTTGTGATCAGGTAGTTATTGCTTAATTGCAATTTCTTCAGATTCAGTTGCATTCATCTGGATTTTATATGGCCAGTTCTGAGTCATTCCTCCTTATTTGAAAAAGTTGGGAAACTGTATGTTTGTTATTTATTGGCAAAATACAGTAAGTGTGAGACATTTACGGTTAGTGGTTTACATGCAGGATGAGGCATCAGGTATTCCTAAATTCTGATATAATCTCTGACCCTGACTAGTTGTGCGGCCTGGATGTCCCCAGTGATGGAGATGAATGTCCCTGCGAATCAGAAGTAGTGGAATGTGTTGATCCCATTTGCATGAACTCTCTGTTCTCCAGAACTACTTTAGGAGGAGAAGGCAAGGGTTCCACAGCAGGGGAGTCTTTCCTCTAAATGAGTCAGTCTATCACAGAGACATTTGCACAGCTCAGAAGACTTCATGGGTAATTTGTGCTGGACAGAGACTTTCTGAGACTGCTGGCACAGAAAGGTAGGTTGGGTTGAAGCCCTGTTCAAAAACAGGCCAGTCAATCCTAAATTAAATTTATATTTCAGGATCTTGGCTTTTTAAATGATTTTAGAATATTTTTTCCACTTTGGCCATGATGTTTTCTTTCCCAATGTATATAGGTCCTGAGAAGGGGCACTCCATCAGAGTCTTAGAACATCTGTGTAACCAAAGGAAGGAATTGAATGAATGATGATTTCATGTTCTCTTATTTTTTCCATGAAAGGCTTTTGAGTTGTCAGTGATGATTTATGAAGACAGCTTTGCCTTCTTTTCAGGCAGGTGTTAATGAAAATGATTTTTATGATGGTGCTTGGTGTGCAGGACGAAATGACCCATACCAGTGGATTGAACTAGATGCTCGAAGGCTAACAAAGTTCACTGGCATTATCACACAAGGAAGAAACTCTCTCTGGTTGTAAGTACATGCTTATTTTGCTGTCTATGATTCTAAAGTTTGGATTTAAATTTGTTCATTTTTTCTCAAGAAAGAAAGGGAAAAAGAAGAGATGATGAGACATGATAATAGTTAGAGCAAGCAATTAAACAGAAAAAAGATAAAATGCATGCTGTTTATACAGTACTGTGTATATGGAAAACAAATCTGAAGGTAGCAAATTACCACACCCTTAAACTACACATGTCAATAAAGCAGGACAACACACTTTGATAACCCTCATCATTACCACTTAAGTGATGAGTAACCCTGTGTACCCAAGTACAATTATCTAAACCAGTGTGCAATTTGTTGATATTAAGTTTCCTGTCTGTTTTCCAATATTTAATAATTATCCATTATATACACATGCTTTTATGGTTTTCGGAAAAACGCAATACAATTTTAATAGGTTTCAGAGTAGCAGCCGTGTTAGTCTGTATTCGCAAAAAGAAAAGGAGTACTTTGTGGCACCTTAGAGACTAACCAATTTATTTGAGCATAAGCTTTCGTGAGCTACAGCTCACTTCATCGGATGCATTCAGTGGTTTTTCCACGGAATGCATCCGATGAAGTGAGCAGTAGCTCATGAAAGCTTATGCTAAAATAAATTTGTTAATCTCTAAGGTGCCACAAGTACTCCTTTTCTTTTTGCGAATACATTTTAAATGATCTAAAAGAGATGGTGTAAATCTTTGTCCAGATGAATGTGCATCTGCTATGTCATGCAAGTTTATCTGAAAGCTGAACTTGTACAGGGTTCTCAGTATATATTTTTTTCTTGGTTTTATTTGTTGCATCAGGAAGAAAATATTATGTTGTTGCTAGCTATCATTTATTCATCACAGATGTGTGTGGCACCACAGAGAGCAAGTGTGAGGGGCGGTACTAGCTCTGAAGGGCTTAGCTTCAGAATAGATGACTGACTAGGAGGGATGACTGACAAGTGGGATTTAAGGAGAGGAAGGATAAAAGTGACTAATATTATGGGATTGCTTTGGCTAGTTCTGAACACATAGGTCTTGAATTTTCAAACACACTCATGTAGGCACCAAAATAGGTGTCCAGATTTTGAGAACACTTCAGCATGTTACATGCAGTGCTCTCTTAATCTGACTGTAGATGTCACCATCTGAACTTCTGGATGCTGAACTCTCTTGTGAAAATCTGGCCCACAGTGATGTCAGATTGTTAAGTTTTGTTTTTAAATATTTTTATTTTTTCTAAATGACTGTACCCTTTAATGTGTGTCTACTTTCCTTCCTTCCTCCTTGTTTGTTCTAGCAAGTAAGAGTGGTAAAAAGGGAATAGGGAAACGGGGGTGCTAATGATGAGTTATTGGGGGAAAGAGAAGGTGGCTAGAGCGTGATAGGAAAGGGAGGATAAAAATAGAGATGGTGAGGGAGAAGTATATGATGGATGATGGGTAGGGGAGTGAGGTACATCAGCAGGGGAAGTGATAGAAGCAGATGTTAGAGTCCAAAAGGAGAAAGTCTAGTACTGGGAACATTTGGCGATATCAGAAGGTGAAAGTTCTCTTTTTTCTGCTGCCTGCATTAATGGCTGTAGAACTTCAGGTGATTTAATGGCCTTTTACAGTCTACCCTAGTAGCCACTTCTGGCAGGGTGATGGGCCTCATCGTGGTTTGGGTGGGCTGTGTGGCGTGTTGTCCCAGAGTGGCTGCTCACTGGTCTGATGTAGGTAGGTGGGAAGGGGATTCGTAAACTTGACTCTCTTCCCTGGTTCCTTGCTGCTGTTGACTGGGAGGGCAGCCAAAGTGGCTATTTATTGCCCAAAGGTCTATGTAAGAAGATGCTGTTGTATCACCTGAGGTACTGTCCCATTTTTAATTTAAAAAAAAAGACACAAGGAATATTCCTTATTCAAATGAGAACACATGTTGGCAAAGAGAGCCAGGGAATACCCATTTGCTGAGTTATGCTCTGTTAAAGGAAAAGATAGCCAAACTTGCTAGCCAGTGGGAGACTTGATTCAAACCTTGGAGAGTTTACCAGTGAGAAAAAAACCTCAAGGCACCAAAATATACTAGCTCCTTGCAATCAGACAGGTTATCACTGGGTCAAGGAACTGATCAGATCAAGTTTAGTTAGTGCTCTGTGTTGTTGGAAATAAAATTCAAATGCTGGACTCTTCCCCCACCCCGTTTACACAGGAATACAAGTCTGGAATCTCTCTAGAAATGCCATGTTTCAAGGGTGTGGGCTGTCATGTTACAGTAATAAAGAATTACAGAAGAAGTCACTTTCTCTTAACACTGAACATGGAACTTTACTACAGCAAGAAAAAAAATTAACTCCAAAACTATTCTCTGTGCTTCACTGCAGAGCTTCTGCCTAGGTTAGAACCTGCTATAGATTTAAAGAAACAGTACACATATCCTAGGGTGACCAGACAACAAGTGTGAAAAATCAGGGGTTGGGGGTAATAGGCAGCTATATAATATAAAGCCCCAAATATTGGGACTATCCCTATAAAATCAGGACATCTGGTCACCCTAACTTATCCTCAAAAGCAGAGGGCATGTGCAGAGGATAATCTCCACCAGGGCTGGCTCCAGCGTTTTTGCTGCCCCAAGCGGCAAAAAAAAAACCTTGCAGCCGAACGGGGAGGCGGAATCCTGCCCAGTGAACATGGAGGTGGAGTGATGGTGCAGCCGCCGAATTGCTGCCAGCGACTGAAGAAGAGTCACGTCCCCTCCGCGGAATTGCCGCCGAGCACGAAACGCGCTGTGACAGAGCAACCTCCAAATTCCCGCCACCACCGCGGGCGGATTGCCGCCCCAGAGCCCAACATCCTGCCGCCCCTTTACATTTACCGCCCCAGGCACCTGCTTGGTTCGCTGGTGCCTAGAGCCAGCCCTGATCTCCACACCCCATGGCGTGTGGCAGCACAAAGGTCTTTGCCACTCACTGAAGAGCAGGAATATTGGTGGGGACAGGGGAGGATGGGAGCATGGCCAATGAGCCTATTTATAGCATGCATGCAGTGGCTCCAAAGCTTGTGTAATTAATGGAAGCAGCTGCTTGTCCTTTATACCCAGTAGTGGCAGCTGAAGCCTGGATTCACTGGTGATCAAGTCCATACAAACAGTTCCTAGGGATAAAGCCCTTCTAGTTCGTTTATGGAAACAGTTTTGTTCATGGAAACAGGTTTTGGCCTAAAGGGCATATCATGGAGAGCATTCAAGTTCGTTCTCCTCCAGGGGAAAAAAACAATGGATGAAGTGAAGAGCATGCTTGGACACTTACTGGGTGGAATATGAAAAGCATTGCCTTGTCCCATTTATTGCCTCATCACAATCCAATCCATTCTATTCCTATCAACATCAGCATTGTTATTTGAACCACAAAATGTCTGGGAATCGGATCACCATTCAACGTACCTCTCTTGTGAGTCCCATTCTGCTGCAAGTTCCTTGCATGCAGTGACCCACCTGGAGGCCCTACTCCCTGTAATGCCTTGTCTGAAGTGACAGACCAGTGGCAGCAACCGGTGAGGCAAAACTGAAGAGGAACTTACAAAATCCAAATAACAAAAGAGAAGAAATGAAGGGATGGGAAGAAGGGGAGGAAGAGAAAAATCAAAGGAAAGCAGGAGAGGAGGAATGAGCATGGAAGTAAAAGTGCAAGGAAGTAAAAATTAGAGAAATAGAACATTAAGGAACAACTCACTCTAAAAAAGGGTGACAAAAGGTACAGAAAAGAGGGAAGGAGTGGAGAGAATGAGAAATACAGAAAGGAATGCCATGTGAGATTGGGATAAACTGAAGGTGGAATGGGGCAAAAGAAAAGGATGAAAGGGAAATGAATGAAAGAACATATGGAGAGAAGCAAAGGAGACAGATTAGATGGGAAGTGGGAGAAGAGAAGAGGCAACAGAGAGGAGAGGAGAACAGAGGCTGCCAGAAGCAGGTATCAAAATCACCAGCTCTCACCATGCCCCCTCCCTTGCCCCTAAAGTAATTGCCGTGAATTGCTCCACCTCAGTTATTCCCAAGCAATCTGTTACCTTGTTCATGCCTCCCCTCCATCCCTGACTATGGGACTTGCTCATTCTTCCCAACAGCAAGTGAACACTTGTTTCTGAGCAGAGAGAGGCAAAATTGGACCCCAGAGGAGATTTCATCGATGCTGATGAGTCCTCTTCCTTCAGTGATTAAATAAACACCTGGACTCAGTGAACAGAGTTGTTTAGATGCTGCAGGCATTGTTAGGTAGTCTGAAGCCATATGAAAATTGCCTGGTTTAATTCATCATCATCAACTCTAAAAACTGCTGAGGTTTGTCAAAACTTTTGCAAAAGTTTGCCAACCTCCCAAGCAAAGCTGGGTCCAGTTGCAAGTGAAACTGGCTGGTTTCTGATTTTATCCTGAAGTGGTGTGAAACCCAAAAGTGTAACAAATGTGGGTTGAGATCTATGCAAAGCACCAGTATGGTAGTGGATAGAATGCCAGCCCTTTCTGGGTTGTTGAGTATGACTATGTCCAAGGGAGTAATGAATTTGAGGAGCAGCTTCGTTGTTTCAGCATGAATATCAGCTGATTAAGAGAGAGGCATTAATGAGGGCTCTTTGAAAAGCCATTTTGCCTGCCTTCTCAGACAAAAGGAAGTTGCCAGGGTGATGCAACCTTTTAGAAAGGGATGTGAAGTCCTCTCCTGAGAAATGGATGATATTAGCGGATGGGCTTTATTTGGGATACAGAGGGGTTGTGGCTGAGTATTCTTGGAAGAGTGTGTAATGTGTAAAGAGTCATTGCTGCCAAGGTATCTTTGTGTTTTATGAACCACACATTTTACACAACTGTTCAACCCTATTCTGAGTGGGACACCATAAGCATTCTTTTGAAAATGTGCAGAATGTTTTTGAAGAAATTACATGAGGATATTTAAAACATGCACTTTTCTGGCAGAAGAGAGGTAAATGTGAATTGCTGCTAGTTTCCAAGTTACTATCTAAAAGCCTTAGGGAGGTCTGTCTCTCATTGCCCAAACAATCTGTGGGTAATTTAGCACATCTTTTGTACTAGGAATAGAAAAACATGTCTAAATAGAAGTGTGCAGTCCGAGGACTGCTTGAATCTGCTGGAGTTAATGGCAAAACTTCCGTTCTCTTCAGTGGGAGCAGGATTGAACCTGTGAACATCATTCCTTTTAAACATAAGGTATTGCCAAAATAATTCCTTTCATGTCATATTAAAGGCCTGCTGATTAAAAAAGGAAACAACATACTTCAAAAATTACCAGCTCAGAAAAGCTTTAAAGACTAATTTATTTTTCAGGTGCTTTTGTGCTGAGGTTTTGGTTTTTATTTTATTTTTTTAATCTGGTATTTTACTGTTTTTTCAACTTGATGTGACTGGGTAGGGACTGTGAATTTTAGCTCTGTAATAATATATAGCCCCTTATACTGTATATACAGATTATGATGTATTTGAGGATCCTTTTTGCTTTGTTTTGCTAACCCCATGATGAGCTTGATAGGCTGGCAGTCAGAAAAAAGCTTCTTCTGGGTTGTAAACTGAACATATTTGAGGCCAGGCCATAGGGCCCCTATTCTGTCTGCTGATGTAGCCTCTTAACACCACTCTGCCAGTGTAAAGGAGCCATAAGGGAGGCATAGACAGTCTTCCATATCTTAGTGAGATTCTGCAGCTGGTGTAGGGATGGTGGAATGGCTCTATCGCCCCCGTGCCTTATCCCTGTCATAGCAGGGGGATCGATAATGTGTCAGAGGCAAGTGTTACCTCTTACAAACTGGCTCAGTAACTGACTGTATGGTCACTGGTCTGGTATGAGTGGACCCAGTCACTGGGTCCCACATGTGTACAAGCCAACAGGATCAGGGTAGAGTCTAGTTACTGATTCTTGCTCTGAAATGCTTAGGCATACTCCCAGGCTCAGACCTCTCACCTGACCCCCTTCTGTGGGATATGGAATGCTACCTAGACTCTGAAACCAGTGTGTCAGACCTTCCAGGCCACCCAGTCACTTACAAATACCCCCTCAAATTCCATCTACACTCTCTGGGCTTCTCAGTGTAATCCTTTGAAGGACAATGTGGCAGGACAGCAAGTAAATAGGCTTACAGAAGGAACTGACTTTTCTCTTAAAGCAGGTGAGAGTTTAGAGATCTTTGAAAATTACATAGTTCTGAGATGCACCTTCCCCTAGACTGAGCCCACCTGTTTTTGTGAGTCTAGGGTTCATCAGCATTTCAGGCTGGACACAGTCTCTCCTGCGCCTCCTCTCTCTCTTGGAAGTCCTTCCTTTGTGTGGCAGAGGCCAGCACAGAGCAGAAACCCACTCTTAAATATGGTCCCTATCTCCTTGCCATGGGCTCAGTCCCCAGTGCAAAAGCATAGTCCCTGTGTTCCTCCAAGACCAGAGACTGCTCCTTTCTAGCACTCCCTGAGGCACAAATCAGCCAAAATGGGGTGGGGAGGAAGTGGGACTATAACCCTGCCCCACTTTTACATTGGGCATTGGAGTTCACTGGCTGTGAGGAGAGCATACTGAAGTCCAGTAGCAGGTGTGACAATGTTTTCACTCCCCTGCTCACCCTGGAGCTCTGGGTAGGATTGTGCCTAACTGAAGAAGAATCCCTCATGAGTTGATGCGGCTCCCAGCCTCCTCCAATGGGAAGAGTGTCTAAAAGCGGCAACTATCCTCTTGAACTGGAAGATATAAACAAGAGAAAGTAAACACGGAACCCACTTTACCATTCCTACTGAGTAGCTTCTCTGACTGTGACCATGCTCGTCAACAGGGCCGGTAACAATGATAAATATTCAACAGAACTGACTTTGGGTCTGATTCTGCTCCCACTGAAATCAGTGGGTGCATTGTCACTGGCTGCAGTGGTTCATGAGCAGGCTTATACTTATATACTGGTGCAAATGAAAACATCTGTGTTGATTCAGTGCGTATTTCAAGACCTGACATAATTATTTGTGATTTGGTGAATTGCTTACCAGCTATTTCCCACTTCTTGTAGTGTCTTCAATGATGAATCAAAGCAATGAATGAAAAACTGGCATCATTTTCAATATCTGGTCTGTTGTCTTTGTGTCTGCTTCCCTGGTAACTCATAGCTCCATCTGCTATGGTAAAGTCACGGACAGTGATTTAAGGGGATCTTTGACACAGTTGTTTATAACTTCATGGTATTTTAAAACTAAATGAGGTCATTTAACACTTGTAGGGCCCGGTATTGTGCCATCTAAGTCAAGGTAAAATTTCTGCTGGCTAAAATGGGAGCAGGATTGACCTTTAGGGATATTTTTAAAAATAATATTTGTACAATGGGATATGCTCTCCCCTCAGTGAGCAAGAATCTCTTTCATTAGTCGTTTCAAAACATGCTTTTTCCCACTGATTACAACTAGATTGTTTCACTTGTTTTTCACAGGACTAGAAAATGTTTTACCTAAAAATATATGTAATAGTTGAATATAAAAATCTGAAGTACAGCTGTAAACGTCATTGGCCCAAATGTCCCCTCTGGTACACCCATGTAACATCACTGACATCAATAGAATTATTTGCACATGTATCTGAGGAAAGAATTCGTCCTGACAATTTAAAAAAAAATCAAAATCAATCTTTTCAGCAAAGAGGGTAGAGTTTGATAAAGAGTTTCAAATCAACATTCAAATCAGAATTAAAAGTTACTGCACTAGAAAGTAACTGGTATACTTTTGTAACAAAGCTGAGTCTACCTAATATGGCATGGCTATTGCCATCCTAGGTCATGGAATGTAGCCTATGCAGGAGCCCAAAGTACTGAAAGGATTCCTCAGAATGCTTTGGATCTGTCACTTACTCTGGCTTCCTATGGTGCTAAGAACAAGAGAAACATAAGACCTACCATACTAGGTCAAACCAATGGTACATCTAGCTCAGTATCCTGGCCTAACAGGGGCCAGTACCAGAGCTTCAGGAGGAGTGTACAGAATAGGGCAGTTGGAATGATCAACCCTGTCTTTCCTTCCCAGCTTCTTGCAGCCAGAGTTTTAGGGTTGCCGCAATCATAGGGTTGCATCCCTGACCATCTTGGCTAATAGCCATTGATGGAGCTATCCTCCATGAACTTATCTAGTTTTTCTTTGAACCCAGTTATACTTTTCATAACATCCCATGGTACTGAGTTCAATAGGTTAATTGTTCTTTGTGTGAAAAAACTACTTCCTCTTATTTGGATTAAACCTGCTGCCTCTTAATTTCATTGGTTGACCCCAGGTTTTTGTGTTTGTGGGAGACGGTAAATAGCACTTCACTTTTTCCAACCATGCTTGATTATATAGACCTCAATCATGTCCCCCTTAACTGTCTCTTTTCTAAGATGAACAGTCCTAATCATTTTAGTCTCTTCTCATGTGGAAGTCATTCCATCCCCTTGATCATCTCTGTAGATCTTCTCTGAGTCTTTTGTAGTTCCACTATATCATTTTTGAGATGAGGAGACCAGAAGTGGACACAGTATTCGAGGTGTAGGCATGCCATGGATTTATATAGTAGCATTACGATATTTTCTGTCCCTTTTCTAATAGTTCCTAACATTCTGTTAGCCTTTTGACCTCCGTTGCACACTGAGCTGAAGTGTTCAGAAAATATCCATGGTGACTCCAAGATCTCTTTCTTGAGTAGTAACAGCTAATTTATAAAGTGAAGCAGTACTTTTTGATGTCTCTTTTCTTTTATGGGAAGTTGTGAAAAATATGATCTCTTTTAAATGTGTGCATGCAGCACTGAGAGCAGATGACCTACCTTTCAAAATAAGAGCTAACCTACTGTGGAGTCAATAGTGCAGCACAGATTCAGAATATAATACTTAAAGATGAGTTATTTCCATTGTAAAGGCTGTTTTTCATGGGTGTTTGGTAATTCAGCCATTTTAAATTGTTGCACACTGAAATTTTCAGTCTGCTGGGGAATTTTGTTAATGGGATCATAACGATTTAATAATGTTGGTGAGTAATCAATAGTCGTCAATGCAATAAAAATGTTTAGGGCTACATTGTGCCTCTAAGACACTGCCCATTGCAAGTACCATTGTACCATGCCGGGGGGGGGGGGGGGGGGGAATAAAGAGACATTCTGCCTTGGAGGATCATAGTGACCCTCAGAACTTCCCATTTACATCATGAGTAAGAGTAATTTGTGATGTTCCCTTTAAAAAAGATAGAGCACACACCCCTCATTCACCAGACAGCTCTGTGGTATGTACCATATGTCCACCTATTCCTCACTTCTCCTCATAGTCTTTTTAGCAGGCTGCACCCAGGGGATAGCAGGTCTACCAGCAGCCAGTGCAATTCCTTGAGCACAGATGTTGCAGTCTTTTTGTGAAAGGTGCAGGCTCCCTGCTCCCACTGTGCAGCCATATCAGGCAGGGCCAGGACCTTGTCTTAATTACCAACCACGTTATCCTCCAGTACTTGGGATGTAAAGCATAGTGGGTATGTTTTACTTGATGATAATACCGAGTCTGTCAGTCTAACTGTATCAGCATCCAGATATGGTGCAGTGGTTACCATTCCACAATCAACGGTTACCCCAACTTACTACACATCTCCAGGACACCACAGTTCTGTAATATACTTAAAAAAACAATAGCTACATTATAGCATAATGTTGGTTTCAATGTAGGATGAGTTGTTAGTGCTACAAATACTGGCTACATCACGAGAACAATAGTTACATCTTATACAGGGACTGCAAACATGTTTCAATAAAACTTTAACAAATTCAATGGAAATGTCTCAATGTTTTATCCAAATAGTATAGTAAAATCAGTAGCTCCTATGCACTGACATGCAAAGAGCTTTTATGATGTATCATACCATTACAAACTATTATTTATCCTGACTCCCACTCAGTGCCATGACTATGGAAATTGTGACAGCTTTCTTGAAGTTGATAAGCTCTCACTGCAAGAATTGTCCTAACTATCATTGAAATCATGTTGTAGATCCTTCATGCCTAATAGAATTTCACTGGAAATGACTAAATTCAATGCATAGAAATAAACCTAATCAATAATCCAGTGTTGACATAATCACAGATTAATTATATATTTATGGCAGTGCATTCTATTCTTAATAAAGGATGTTTTGCATTAACTAGCACTGATATTGCATCTTCTATGATACTGTCTTAATGGAACCATATAATGGTTTGAATTGGTTTTATTTTTAAATGGAGGAACAAAGTCCAGATTTTTAAAGGTATTTAGGCATTTGTGCTCTTAGTGTTGTAACAAGTAACTGATTTAGGAGTGTAAACCTCATTTTCAAAAGGAATTTAGGCACTTAGGAAAATTGGTGAGCTTTAGGTGTCTAAATGCCTAAATCTCTTTTGAAAATGAGGTTTACTCTCCTAAATCAGTTAAGTGTTGCAATGCTGAGTGCAGCAGTGCCCAAGTACCTCTAAAGATCTGGACCAAAGACAGCAAGCCTTCACCAGCTTAAATGTGGAATGCCCTTGATTTATTTATTTAACTTAAATTTTGTACCTATATTAATGTCACTTCCTGGTTCTTGTATCCTGGGAGGAGCTTTGGCACACAACACAGCTTGGAGGCCATTTTAATTAATGCTTAATCACTGTTCTCTTCAGGATACTTAGCTGGTGGTCTAGCGTAGGTGGTCCTGTCTACCTATTCTGAATTTTATTTATAGGGCATCAGGTTCCATTGATGGAGACAGCATCATATTGTGTTTGTAAATATTTTTAGTTATGGCTTTGTAACATACGTTGAGAATATTTTTCAGGGTGCTCACTGAATCGCTAGCTGACAGTGGTCAGAGAATAAGCAGTTGTCAGTCCCAAGATGAGTGCTCTTGAACATTTAAGCTAGCATGCAGCATGTAGGTGGGGAGCATAGTCTGACATGGACAGAACTTTCTTTAGGCAGTGAGGCTGATGAGAGGTACTAGAACAGCATCAGGTAAAACACTTGCACGGGGTAGAGTTCTGTCAGTGCTGACATATAGCCACAGTAGAGAGGAGTAAGATGATGACCTCTGACTGAAATTTGTTTCAATTTTTTAATTAAAAGATGACATGGAAACATTTTGAAACAGGTATACATAAAACATATACAAATACTACGAGGAAGGTCATTCCACTTCCTGGTCTGAGATCAGATAGCAATATGTAACCCTTCTGCCCATCAGAGTTGGCAGCACCAAGGGCCGGGTTCAGTATCTAGGGGTTCCGTTTCAATAACACAATGTGAAACCAGCTCGAGCCCCCACCCAGTGACCTGGGACAATTACATACCACCCCCCTGGCCGCCTCTAAGAGGCAATACTTCCCCTCTCGCAAGCACAGTGTCTGAGTGTAGCAAAAGCCTTTTTAATAAAGGAGGAATACAATGTGGCATTATGTTGGGGAAACACCACAAACAGGATCCATACCACAAACCATGAGCAAAAGACCCACCCCCAAGTAAGTTTGGCAGTGTCCTTTTCCCCTCCGGGTCTTAAGTCCAGCAATCCAACAGACACCCCACCCACAGTTTCTGTCCTTGGTCAGTGCAGCCCCCAGAGTTCAGAAGTTCATCTGCAGAGTTTACCTCCAGCCTGGGTGGAAGTGGGGCGAAGGCATGGAGGACATCTTACATGCTCCACTGGTTGGGTTGACTTCTGATTACCAGGCCTCTCCATGGGGTTCTGCTGCAGTCTTCACCGCCAGCTGCGCCTCTCCACTATCCACGCTGCTAGCCATCCTGCTAGCCCTTCCCCTCTTAACACAGCTCTCAGTGAGTTCAGCTCTTTAGTGATTTCAGCTGTTAGTAAGGGGGGAAGGGGTCCTCAGTGCTAGCACACTCAGAACCACTAGCCCAAAGTAGGTCTAATGCTTAGACCTAGGAATCAGTGATTTCAGCTCTGCAGCACCTAACAAGATTCCTAACTGAGTCAAAATTAGCTCTGTTATTACACAGTGGAGAGGGGAGGGGGTCAAAGTGGTGTTTTGGGCCCACACTACCAGGTACACATGCCTGTCCCCAGCCTCTCTCAATTCGCTGGGCTTTGGAATCCATGTCCCTTGCCTAGTGACTGCTACTTAGTTGAAGGTGAGTCCCTTCATCATAAAATACCAAGTACAATTCTACTGTCCTTGATTCACTTAACCAGGATAACAACACTTTATTACTCCTGCCCCAATAACAAAGAGACTGGGGATCCCACAGCAGCCAAAGTGACCATTTGGGCAAGCAGTCCATCATGCTAGGCAGGGTGGGTGTGCCCATGCAAATGAGATCAGTCCCTGAAGTCCTTTTCCACAGCTCACCACCAGATGTCAGGGTAGAGCTCATTCTGACTCTGCTTACATTACCATATCTGAGATAGAAGCAAAACTCGAACAGCTTAATGGGACTAAATCGGGCGGCCCAGATAATCTTCATCCAAGAATATTAAAGGAATTGGCACATGAAATTGCAAGCCCATTAGCAAGAATTTTTAATGAATCTGTAAACTCGGGGGTTGTACCATATGACTGGTACATAGTTCCTGTTTTTAAGAAGGGTAAAAAAAGCAATCCAGGTAACTACAGGCCTGTTAGTTTGACATCTGTAGTATGCAAGGTCTTGGAAAAAGTTTGAAGGAGAAAGTAGTTAAGGACATTGAGGTAAATGGGACAAAATACAACATGGCTTTACAAAAGGTAGATCGTGCCAAACCAACCTGATCTCCTTCTTTGAGAAAGTAACAGATTTTTTAGACAAAGGAAACACAGTGGATCTAATTTACCTAGATTTCAGTAAGGCGTTTGATACGGTGCCACATGGGGAATTATTAGTTAAATTGGAAAAGATGGGGCTCAATATGAAAATTGAAAGGTGGATAAGGAATTGGTTAAAAGGGAGACTACAGCGGGTCCTACTGAAAGGTGAACTGTCAGGCTGGAGGGAGGTTACCAGTGGAGTTCCTCAGGGATCAGTTTTGGGACCAGTCTTATTTAATCTTTTTATTACTGACCTCGGCACAAAAAGTGGGAGTGTGCTAATAAAATTTGCGGATGATACAAAGCTGGGAGGTATTGCCAGTTTGGAGAGAGACCGGGATATCATACAGGAGGATCTGGATGACCTTGTAAACTGGAGTAATAGGATGAAATTTAATAGTGAGAAGTGTAAAGTCATGCATTTAGGGATTAATAACAAGAATTTTAGTTATAAACTGGGGACGCATCAATTAGAAATAACGGAAGAGGAGAAGGACCTTGGAGTATTGGTTGACCAGAGGATGACTATGAGCTGCCAATGTGATATGGCCGTGAAAAAAGCTAATGCAGTCTTGGGATACATCAGGTGAGGTATTTCCAGTAGGGATAAGGAGGTTTTAGTACCGTTATACAAGGCACTGGTGAGACCTCACCTGGATCACTGTGTACAGTGCTGGTCTCCCATGTTTAAGAAGGATGAATTCAAACTGGAACAGGTACAGAGAAGGGCTACTAGGATGATCCGAGGAATGGAAAACCTGTCTTATGAAAGGAGACTCAAGGAGCTTGGCTTGTTTAGCCTAACTAAAAGAAGGTTGAGGGGAGATATGATTGCTTTCTATAAATATATCAGAGGAATAAATACTAGAGAGGGAGAGGAATTATTTAAGCTCAGTACCAATGTGGATACAAGAACAAATGGATATAAACTGGCCATCGGGAAGTTTAGACTTGAAATTAGATGAAGGTTTCTAACCGTCAGAGGAGTGAAGTTCTGGAACAGCCTTCCAAGGGAAGCAGTGGGGGGCAAAAGACCTATCTGGCTTCAAGATTAGACTCGATAAGTTTATGGAGGAGATGATATGATGGGATAACATGATTTTGGCAATTAACTGATCTTTAACTATTCATGGTAAATAGGCCCAATGGCCTGTGATGGGATGCTAGATGGGGTGGGATCTGAGTTACTACAGAGAATTCTTTCCTGGGTATCTGGCTGGTGAATCTTGCCCATGTGCTCAGGGTTCAGCTGATCGCCATATTTGGGGTCGGGAAGGAATTTTCCTCCAGGGCAGATTGGAAGAGGCTCTGAGGGGTTTTCGCCTTCCTCTGTAGCATAGGGCACAGGTCACTTGCTGGAGGATTCTCTGCACCTTGAAGTCTTTAAACCATGATTTGTGGACTTCAATAGCTCAGCCATAGGTGAGAGGTTTATCGCAGGAGTGGGTGGGTGAGATTCTGTGGCCTGCGTTGTGCAGGAGGTCGGACTAGATGATCATGATGGTCCCTTCTGACCTTAATATCTATGAATCTATGAATCTACATCTATGCTGCTCTTACTGTGTATATCATTGATCATCAAGGCTTGGTTTAAAAATGTGCACTCTACTCTCCACCAGTAGTTCTGACTTGTTGGAGCAAAAAGGATATTACGACATGTGATACCTGATGAACAAGACAGACACTTGTTACTGATACTTATATTCACAGACCGGACCAAAGTTTTTAAAGGCCAGCCTCCACTTTGCATGTGCCAAATAGCTCGATCAAACTTGCACCTGCATCTTCTTGGTGCTAACACCTGCATGCATGTTAACGCCTGCACATGCACTTCAAATAACCGAACACCTGTGCACACACATTTTTTCATTTGCATCCCTCCTCAATGGGTTTTTCAGGGGCATTTTCTAAAACTTGCCCCTCACCTCCCCCACCCCAGGTCTGAGACTATTCGAAGTTCTGTATTTCATGTGGATACATGAGGAGGCCAAGAAAATTTACTCAACTGAGCATTTAGCAGCCATACAAAATGCTAGACATAGGCCAGAGACACAATTAAGAGTAGCAAATGTCACCAAAAAAACCAACAACAAAGTTTAAAGTGAAGGTGAACCAAACTTTTGTATTTATTGTCCAGGAAGATTCACCAGGGGCAATGTGGTGAGGGACGTATTTCAGAACAAAGCAATTTCCAGGTGAACTTTTTTTGTGCAGATCAAGCTGTAAATGATAAATATTCTCAATTAGATTGTAAACTCTTAGAGCCAGTCACTGTCTCTTTGTTATATACTTGTGCAGCACCTAGCAAAATGGGACACAAGGAAACTGCAGCTGATACCCAGCAAACAAGGGCTACACATGCTGACTCAGCAGGATCAGTTCACTGGCAGCAGGCTGCTGATTGGACACCTCTTAGTATAAAGCTTCCTGTTGCTGCCACAACCTTTGTCTGAGCAACTAGTTGCCAAGCCCGATGCTGACCAACCCCAGAGACAAAGTCTCTGCTTGCTTGCCTGGTTCCCACTTCATACCTGTTACCACATTCTGCTCCCTTGCCCTAACTCTAGTTATTGACCTTCATCCTGCAGCATTTAAAGACAGAAACCAGGAGTCTGATCAGCTCTTAGTGATCACTAGAGCTGAAATCAATGATAAGCTGGTCTGCGGGTTGAGCCTTACAGCTGGTTAAGTGTTGCATGACTCTTACTCTAACTCCACTTTAACCCTTGGCATGGCTTCTAAATCTGACTCTGGCTGCCACCCTTGGTGTGACTCTTAACTGTAATCCCAGCTCTACTTTAGGCTCTGACAGCTAGATCAGTGCTGTCTCTAGGCACTACCGGAACACAATTACTCATAATTAATTACAGCACTAACAAGAGTGTCAGATATATTTGGGCATCAGAGAATTTGGGCAACTGGGTGAACACAGAAATAATGAAATTAAATCCCACTTAAGCCCTACGTATGAAATTTTCAAAAGAATTCAGCACCCAGCACCAGATTTTCAGAAGAGCTCAGTACATTGGTGGAGATTAGGTTCTTTTTAAAACCTGGCCTTAAGTGTCACCGTGACAGCTACTAGGTCCTGAGTTCTTTTGCAAATCTGATTCTTATTCCGATCGTACATGGGTACTGAGCTCTTTTAAAAATCTGGCCTCAATAGGGGGCAATGAGCACTTGAAAATCTGGCCCTAAGCTCTTCTGAAAATCTAACTCTGTGAGTGCACAAGCTCTCTGAAAAGTTGAATTTCACCCAAACTCCGTATAAAGCTTTTGGTCACAAAAGCTCAATTATTATTATTTATTATTATTTTAAAAGTTAAACATTTTAAAATTTCAGTTATTAAAAAAAATACCCCATTGCTTGACAAACTGCATGATTTAAACTCAATATATTTATTTTAATTAATTTTGGTTACGTATTGGCCCACATGTGGTTAGCCTAAGAGCTTTTGAATGTTGCCTATAGGGAGAAGCAGTTGGATAGTGGGCGTTTTAATATTAACACTTTTTATATTTAATTGCTTCTGACTACAAATTCCCTTCTGACGCAGAAGTTCACTTAAATTCCAACATGCTGTTTTTGTCATCCATATCTATCTATCTATCTATATATATATGTGTGCAGTGGTGGTGTAGCAGTGTTGTTCTCAGATTATTAGAGATATAAGGTAGGTGAGGTAATATCTTTTACTGGATCAACTTATGTTGGTGAGAGAGACAAGCTTCGAGCTTACACAGAGCTCCTCTTCAGGCCCGACGAAGACCCACCATGTCTCTCTCTCGATAAAATGGCATTAATAAGAAGGTGTTGGAAAATTTCAGCCTGGCCTAAAAATCTGTTTTGTCTTGCCACGTTTTTTTTGTTTCAGAGATCTCTGGTTGAAAATGCATGCTGTAACAGAGGATGCAAACCTGTTCTTCTCCCATTTTTATTTTCCATTCATTTTTGGTGTTTGTAAAGCAGTTAAATTGGATTATGATGACAGCAAAAGAATAATTTGATCAGCTGGAGCCAAGTCCATTGTAGACAGCATTAAGTCTCCCTTTGTACTGTAGTCTAATCTCCAACATCACCGCTATTTCAGTCCTGAGCCACTGCCAGTAATACTGAATTGTGTTAAACTGTGTGGTAGCTCAGTGAGGTGGACAAGCATCCACTAGGGATTGGGATGAGACCACAAGACTTTTTATTGTTGCTTAGTTAGCTCTTCATCGTTATAGAGATTTACATTACATTTTTATGCCCTTAAGCCCATGTTTAAATAAAAACCCCAAACAATTACAATTCTGGATCTATGTACTGGCGAGAAAGCAGGCAGATAACAATTTGCTTTCTGTCTCTGTGCCATTTCTGCACCTGGCATTGACTGTATTGGTGTAAACCAGGGTTGAAATGAGCTCTCTCCTGCCATCTATTGATGAACTTGGGAGAAAGACTCCAGGAGTAGACCATATTTGCATAGACATACCTACTGGGCTTAGGAGATCAGCAGACAGACCTGCTTTACCAGAATGATCAAATATAGCTGTTTTAAAATTCACTTAAGTCTTAGATGCAGGGGTAATATTATCCTTAGTGTATGACTATGTACAGCTGAACTGTACTAAGTAGGAACTTAATTGAGGGGAGATCACCCTAACTCGAAGCTCACTCACTAAGCATGGAGTATAGATGCCAAAGCTCAGTAAGGGGATAGGGACAAGGGTTGGTTGTGCACTCTGTTTGTGGAGTCCTACATACCATTTGACCAGCATTTAAAGACAGAAACCAGGAGTCTGATCAGCTCTTAGTGATCACTTGAGCTGAAATCAATGATAAGCTGGTCTGGGGGTTGAGCCTTACAGCTGGTGTGGGGATGATGTTGCGGGGAAAGGCAACACAGAGGATGCAGTAAATGGAGCAGCAGTGAGCTTCCCTGTTACCCACTGAGCTGGGCTAAGAGGTGGAACCTCAGAACATGGCATCTTAGCTAGTGGTGGCAACTGCAATGCTGGCAAGCAGCGACAGGTGGCAGCATCGTTCCACCACCCGTTCACGCCCAGGGGCGGGAGGGGGACCCACCTGAATGCACCCCTGGACACAGACAACAAACTGCAAGTGGGGCGGGACTTAAACTGGTTCTGTTGTGTAATGCTGAGAGGAACTCCTAGATATTGAACCTGGCCTTTGTTGCTGACAACACCACCTGGTGTTACATTAGTTATGTTGGGTTGTGCTATGTCAATCAGAGAGAAGGGACGATGAAAAGGACGAGTAAGGAAGTAAGGGCCAGAAGATGAGAGAAAGGAAAGATGGGGTGCGAGGCTGGGAAATTAGCGAGAGGAAGGAAAGGGAATGGAATTTATAATGTATTAGAAGTAGGCACATTATAATGGAGTGGGGCATAGAGGGAGAGGATACTTTATTGTTTTTGTGGCATCAAAGTACTTTAAGATGTAGTCAGTAGGTTTTTGGTGTGAATGATAGAATGTTTCCTATTTAAAGAAAGGAAGATGAGTCCAGTGGTCAGAGTGCTAGCCAGCACTATGGGAAACTTGGGTTTTGCTACCTGCTCTGCCACAGACTTCCTGTGTGACCCAGGGCAAGTCAATTAGCCTCTCTGCCTCAATTTCCCATTGTAAAATTGGGATAATAGCACTTTCCTATGTCACAGAAAAGTTGGGAGGTGTTTACATACAAGAGTAATGGGAGCACCAAAGTACCATAGATGGATAAATTGCATATCATATAGAAACATTAAATAACAACAACAATAAAGAGATCCACCATGCCCAGTACATTTCAATTGTGTTTTGATTTTTGTGTCTGGCTTCTGTAAGATTAATAAAATCTTTGCAGAGATAATAAAATCTTCACAACAAAGGCAGAACATTTTTGTCTTTTGTAGATACATTGTTATTACGGAGACAGAACAGTCTGGCAGAAACGACTTAAAAGAAGAAATGTTTTTTGTAGGAAACGTGAATCAAGCTGAATTCTAATAGACCCATCTTTCTTGTCATCTGTAGGTCTTTTTCCTTCATGCCTTTTGGTTTGTGGGAGGGTCATGCAAGCTGCATTTAAATCTATATCTATACTAGAGCATTGTGGAGTAGACACAACAAAACAACATCTACGCCCTTTAATGGCAGACTGTCTACCAACAAGGTTTATACTGTCTGTCCTGTGCACAAAAAATAGCTTGATAGGGAATTCAGTATTTTCATGATGCTGTTATAGGGAATTTCCATGTATTTGGTTTTCATGTATTCACAAGGCAGATAGGTATCTCTGATTTAGTATACTACAGGACTATTGTAGATCCAGATATTTGTAGAATTAATTCAACACAGCTTCTCAGCATGTTCTCTATAAAAGAGCTATAGATGCCAAAAATACTGAAAAGTATTCCTATATTCCCTTTAATGGGAAAGTTCTGTTGTTAAATATTTATACATCTTTATAAAGAGCCTTGAGAAGTTTTGATATGAAGTGCTATTGAAATTGTTATTGTCTTCAAATCTCAATGCTAATGTCTAGTCTAGTGCACGCGCTAAATCTTGAAGTAGTCAGTTCAGCAAGGTGAAACAGAGATGTTGCCCAGTGTTTCCTCTACAAAGAGACTCCTGCTGGTTGTGGCAGGATTTCTCAGAGAAAGTAGAGAACAATGCACTATACATCTGCTCCTGCATTATTTAATTCAAAGGGAGTTTTGCAAACAGTGTCAGTGGGAGCCAGATCAATCCACATTGTGGCGGAGAGGGGGTCACTTTCTTGCTCTGAGCAAGAGGAAAGGTGTGCTTATTTGTTGCAGTTTATCAGATACCTCCTAACCCACAGAACACAGCTAAATGAGGGCCAGATGTGTGGGCTGCCACATTAGCCTGGCTTATCTTCTACCACCAACCCAGTGCAATGCTTTCAAGCTGCACATGTATCTGGGGGTAAGATCTAGCCACATTTGTATTTTAATTGACAGGCTTCATCTGAGAAGCATGTTACTTGTTATCACTCCCAAGAAGTTACAGGTTCAAGTCTGATCAGTGCCCATTTTCCTTTTGTGGAAATGTGGACATTTACAAGTGTGTGAAGTGAGAAAAATCAAAATGGAGATGGTAACATAAAAAACACTTCCTAAGTCAAGAATATAATTTTAGCCTCCACATGCTTTCTTGTGTCAGCAAAATGAGCTAGTTCCTTTAAAAGAAAATGTTAAGGACCAGAACATTTGCCACGATATCAAAAAAAGAGATGTTTAATACTGTCATAGGCTGGTGGTTTTTACATTCTACATCTGTGCTGCAGTATTATTATAACATTCTCAGTTATATGGAATTTCAGCGGTGATCTGGAATCTTGACATAAAGAAACTCAATGTTTGATTTATTTTTCCAATACATTCAAAATCAGTTTCTTAAGGAAACCAAGGAATAAGGACTGGATTGTGTAAATAAAATGAGAATGAAAAATAAAAATCAAATAAAAATATTCCGTGGTAGATTGCAGTAGGTGGCAGGAAAGGGAATGATGCCTTTGGATTTGCAATAAAACCTTGCAAATAAATTCTGACCTTTTGGTTATGGATCCTGTCCTTGACAAGTGGCCATGAAGAATAGCAAAAAATAAAAATAAATACCTTTGTGTGTGTGTACACATGTGCACGTGTGTGTGTGAACACATTTCAAAGTGTGGACTTTGCTCTTGAGCTTTTTTTTTCACTTTTTGACAGTGAAATTTATTTTTCTTGTGTTTTGACAGGGGTTGTCTCCTAAATTCCTCATTTCCATCTCCACTCGATGTAAATCTGCCTCTGTAAATCTGTAGAATTTATGATCACAGTGGCTTTCCTAGGGCAACCACCACATTATTTCACAAGATCAGGGAAGGAAAGATGCTACTATAAGTGAACTGAATGTATACAGAGCTCTGAAGTTGTTAGTTATATTGTTTTGTAACATTTTACAGCCAGAAAGACTTGAGATGACAGCATGGCACTTCTCAGAACTTATATCCTAGTAAATCCCCTGTCTCTAGAGATCCTATATTGAGATACAGAAAATTAATAGTGTTCTGGGTAGGGCGCCTAGATTTTAACAATTATTTAAAAAATACTGTGGTAGCATGTATATTGTGGGTGCTTTTTCAGCTTTTAAGTACAAAGGCAAAAAGTCCAGTCTCTGATAATATTCAAGATTTTGCCATTCAAACTAGTAGAAATGGTAAAGTTCAGATCTTTTAAAAGGCTGAATATTAATTCAAAATGCAAATCAATTAACTGGTCTGGAAAATGCTCATGGGAGACAGATTTACAAAGGTGCTTAAAGATGCACATAGGTACCTAATTTACAGAGATCTTTTAAAAAGTCCTGCTGAGAGCCTAATTCTTATTGATTTTCAATGGAAGCCAGGCACCTAACCTGCCTAAGCACTTTTGAAAATCCCTCTAGGTACCTATATGCATCTGTAGGTGCGTAAGTATTTTTGTAAGTCTGGCCCTAAGTGCTTAGTACCATCCACAATCTTATTTACTTTAATGAGAATACTCCTCCTAGTAAGATAAACTCAGTAGTGGGTAAGGCCCCACAAGTCATTAAATTTTTGCTAGCAGGGGTTGGTTAAATCATTATTTGGGAGGTCACCTCATGATGGAAGAGGGAGGAAAACATCAGTCTCCAGTCTTGCAGAAGTTTGGTGAACATGGGATGAGATTGTTCAGAAGGCTGGAAATCTGGTGAAGCTCCCTCATGCCACCCTGCCTCCCTTACTACCCACCAACAAACCATAGTACTTCCTAGAATTAGCTAGGGGCTAAATTATGACTTTAGCCCCAGGTAAAGGAGCTGCATGAGCTACATCATCCCAGGCATAACCCCAGCCAGGCACTGTGACTCAGACATACGTCTCTGGGAGACGGTTCCTTCCCTGATCCACGCTGGCTCTTGAACCCAGGAAGGAGGCGTTGGGAAGGAAATAAGTGGCTGCTGCCCTTCAAAGGGTGTAGCTTGCTTCCTTCCTTCCTGACTAGCCCCTCTGGCCCATGAGTAGGGGGGTTGGAGGCAATACTTCACCCTTTCCCTACCCCCCTCTACTATCTCCACTCCATTCACAGTAGGGAGTACTAGAGAATAGGGGCTGTGCTCCATATCAGATTGACCACAGGATCTGGATAGGTCTGATTCACTTGAGTATAGAGGCGGTGGCTTCTTACTCCTCTGTAAACCCCTGATTAGCTGAGTAAGACAAGGGCCATAAGGTAAGAATGGGAGGTCCTGGCCTGGGGCTGGCTATTAGAAGTAGAGAGAGTCTGGCTCCAGGTGATGTGGAGGAGAGGGCTCCTGAAAAGTTCAAGTCTATGGAGTTTGGACCATATTATTCCTGTTTTTTATTCATATTGCAGTAGTGCCCAAAATCCCCACTTGGCTAGGTCCCCATCCTGCTGGGTATTCAGTAAGATACTTTTTTGTGAACTGGAGAGTTTGGTTCCTTTCCATCTGCTATGAACCCAACTTCAGGGTTCAGTTCAAATGCCCCTTCTTAAAACACCAAACTTTTCAGGATTCATGCACCTCTAATTTTTGCACCTAGAAATGGAAACAGCCTATAATTAGAAGTAGGATGAGCCACTGAATGGAAATGCTGTTGCTTAAAATTCAGGGGATTTTACTCCTAGAGTCTTTATATACTTTTTTCATCCTCACTGACAGTAATGATAGGAATTATAAATGTTTTGTGGCTGGGGTGGGCAACATTCATGGATAATGCAAATTCTCTGGAGTTGATGCATATGGTCTGGATTAACCATCAAATGTGCTAGAATGTGTTTAGACACTGGGGGAAGGAGAAGGCTGATCCTCTTCCTGGAAACCCAGAACATTATCTTGGTTGTGCTGTTCATTTCCATCTTCTTAGGTTTTTAAATCGTCTGCCAAAACCAGCTCTGCATTTCAGTTCACCAGCCAAGTGCTGACATTACTTTGCCAATTGGGATTTCCATAATTAGCAGGTTTATGGAGTGTTGCTATATTAAACACACTTGCATCAATTTACAAAAAAATATATATATATACCACAACAAACAACAAAACCCTTTACCTTCTGTCTAGGAGTGACTGGGTGACATCTTATAAAGTAATGGTGAGCAATGACAGTCACGCATGGATCACTGTCAAAAATGGATCTGGAGATATGGTGAGTACCACAAAACAAGAGAGCCACAAGAAATAGTGGGAAAGCATTACTTGGGGAAAAAAAAGAATCATATTGACTTTTGATGTGCCACGTAGTAATATATCTTCTTGAGAGGCTCTGTGAGGCTGAAAGGGGAATGATGTATGTATCCCCCTAGTCCTTCTCATTGTCTGAGTGCTCCTGCCCCAGCTCTACCATCCCTGACCCACTCTGCAGTGTAGATCAGCAGGGTATCAGATCTGCAGGGTACCATCTATTATTTTGAAGAACTGGCCCCCTCCCACTCCTTGCACACAGGAGGGGATAGATCAGATACAGTGTCCCCTCCATGGGCCAGATCCTTAGCTGGTGTAAATCCATTGATGTAAGTTGAACTACACTGATTTACAGCAGATGAGGATGCCTGCAGAGTGCACATTATTTGAGAGAGGCTGTGGAGAAGATGGGGCTGTGACACTCCCCTTTTCCTCTGGCCCACTAATAATTGAGCTGAGAGCGTATTCTCCCTGAAAAACAATTATCTCTGGTTCCCCTCACCTACCTTATCAGGGCAAATCTCATTCCACCTTTAAGTTGGATCTAGTTCCAGATGTTTTACCAAAGTTTTGGAGAGTCCTGTGAACTGAACTTGACGTTTTTGTATGTTTGAATCTGAATAGATTTTTGAAGGAAACAGCGAGAAAGAGATCCCGGTACTCAATGAACTGCCAGTACCAATTGTTGCACGTTATATCCGTATAAACCCACGGTCATGGTACGAAGAAGGGAGCGTCTGTATGAGACTGGAAATCTTAGGCTGCCCCCTGCCAGGTAAGCACAGTTCTCCGTTACAATTGGCAGGATTGCCCACAAACTTTGCCAAGACCACATTACTCAGCTCGGAAGGAGTCCTAAAGCTATCCTGGCATTAATAGCTCTCTCTTGAATGGGCAATCAAAGTTGTGAAAAAGGTAACAGAAATACATTCTACCCAGCTACAGTGATAGTGTCAGTGTAATTCCATTCAATTGCAACAAAAAGATATTTATAACGGACTGTGACAAAGTTCCTCCTCTGCCTTGGTGGGTCCTGTGCTTATTGGCGGAGTTGCTCGCCTCAGGGATTCATGGCAGCCCTCAGTTTGGCCACTTTCATGGCTCAGATCTGCCGTTCACTCAGCCTCATCACTGGGCAACATGGGGAAAAGGAAGAAGAACAATCCCCGCAGTCTCTGCTGATCCACCTAGTGGATCAGGGAACAGGCCAGAGATCTTCCCCTCTGGTGGAACCCACAGTCCAGGTCGACTCCTCCAGTATCAAGTAGGGAGTTGGGGGGGATGGGGGGAACCCGGTTCCGCCCTCTACTCCGGGTTCCAGCCAAGGGCCCTGTGGATTGGAGCTGTCTACAGTGGCTCCTGTAACAGCTGCGTGACAGCTACAACTCCCTGGGCTACTTCCCCATGGCCTCCTCCGAACACCTTCTTTATTCTCACCACAGTACCTTCCTCCTGATGTCTGATAATGCTTATACTTCTCAGTCTTCCAGTAGTATGCCTTCTCACTCTCAGCTTCTTGCGCCTCTTGCTCCCAGTTCCTCACACACACCTCACAAACTAAGGTGAGCTCCTTTTAAAACCCAGGTGCCCTGATTAGCCTGCCTGTCTTAATTGATTCTAGCAGCTTCTTGATTGGCTGCAGGTGTTCTAATCAGCCTGTCTGCCTTAATTGTTTCCAGAAAGTTCCTGATTGTTCTGGAACCTTCCCTGTTACCTTACCCAGGGAAGAGGGAACTACTTAATCTGGGGCTAATAGATCTGCCTTCTATCATTCTCCTGTAGCCATCTGGCCTGATCTTGTCACATGGACATTATTAATAAACCAAAATTACACATCTGATCTAATGAGGGATTTCTCTTATGTTCAAGCTGAGGTGCAGATTCATAAACCTTATTGAGTGCACATGTACCAGTGTTAATAGAATGATGCATTGAAAGGCTCACTTGTGAATTGCCTAGAGTCACAGATTTTAAGGCCAGAATGGACCACTGTGATCATCTAGTCTGACTTCCTGCATAAGATAGACTGAAGGACTTCCCTGAATAAATTCCTGCTTCAGGTCTGATAGCTATGCTTGGACTAGAGCATATCTTTTAGGGGGAAAAACCCAACCTGGATTTAAAATTTACCAACTCTTGGTAAATTTTAAATGTTGGCAAATGATTTCATTTTCCTTTAAGACTGTGGAAGTCACACATCCCGAAAGCCAACAAAAGATCTTTTAAATGTTAGATATTTCATTAATCATACTAATGCAAAAAATATCTAATGCCTCACTAGGTACCACATACAAGGTGGAAACTAAGTCAAAGCCATTCCAGAAAAAGGACGTTCAAAATTTCACAATGCCTCAAGCTTACATCTCAGTTATGGGTTATCATAACGTAGCCTAGTATCAGGCTTATATACAGATACTTGTATGTGGGTATATATATATATGTAGATCTGTTTGTTCCAGTCTTTTCTATAGGTTTCAACTGCTCATTTTAAATCTTTCATCTGCTTTTTTCTTTGAACTTAAATTCTGGTATTTTGGGGATAGCTCTTCCTTTTTTTTTTTTTTTTTTTTTTACAGGGGCGGGAGGGAGCTATGAATAGTATTTTCAGAAATACTAGAAACATAAAGAGAACTGCCTTTCCAGAGCTTATCCATACTACTTTAACTGCTCCTGTTCTGAGACTTGCTGTCTCCACTTCCACTGTTGATGTAGGGTCATCCCACTGATCGAAAGTACAGCAGAAAGAACCCGGTGACTAGCAGAGAGTAATGAGCACCTCAGATTTCCATTTGAAGTATATTCCATGTGGCTTTGGTTAGCGTGTCTATAGGCACATTCTTTACAATACTGGATGTCAGACAGAAGTAAATGAGAAGCTCTTATTATTACCATGGAACCAGTAGCAACTGCACAGGAGGGACAAGCCTAGTGTTGACCATGGGATAATGAGGAGGACACTGACACCATGCTGGAGAGCAATATGTGCTACAGGAAAGGTGGAAAGTTCTTACCACCGTTTATTTTCAGTTCTGTAAAACTGCATTTGCTTTATTCAAGCCAAAGAAGAAAAGAGGCAAAATGTGGTTCTTTGGAAAGTAAATGTTTTTAGTAATATAATAACTATGTTATAAATACTGGAAAAACTACAATTGACAGGTCAAATTCTGCTCTCCCATCATGAGATAGTTCACAGTAACTCATTTGACTTCAGTGGGTTACAATAATTGATAATGATGTAACTGAGATCAGAATATGACCCATTGTAACACAAGCTCACCTTCACTTGGGTTGAAGTGACCAAGTTCTGATTTCCTTTTCACCTTGGATTAGAATGGAAGCAGTTTCAGATCCTTACTTATATCCATGTTTCTATGCAGTGGCTGTTTTTGTCTGTCTTTGGCATTAAGGCAGGCAGTATCATAGCCGGTGAAAAATACACATTAAATATGGAGGGTTGTTTATTTTTTGAATGTTTGAAAAGGCTTAGGATTTTGATGGGGATTTATACAGTAGGCAATTGGACTGGGTGGAACAACATCTGAACATTTTCAGAATCCCATGTGAATGCCATAACCACTAGGCTAAAGATTACAAGAGGTGTAACTCTGAACTGGCTTCACTGGAAGCAGCGGTAGGCCTCAGTGCATTTGAAAATCCTACCTTTAAATCCTTACCTAAGCACCTAATTATGTTTCTTGATTTCTAGAAGTGTTGAATATCCTCATGCCTCCCATTATATTCCATAAAAATGTTTATTCGTGCTTACGGCAATTGGGGGTTGAAATCAAGAAACTTATTTAGGTGCCTAAGGCCAAGAATTTGAATAATAAGAGCTTGAATTTATCCTTTTAAGTACTTCTTTGAGTTCCTAATAAGTAACCTGATTTTCAAATGTGATGAGCACTAATTTACAGAGGAAGGATAATCACTGGAAAAGAGATTTTTACCTCTAGGGCTGTGGGGCCAATTTAGACAAAATAAGAACCAACGCATATCTTCATTCAAAGCTCAAACCAAACATTCAGGAGATGCTAAAAAGTTTAGCTACCTTGAAAATATGTTTACCTTTTTATGCATTTCCTGGAAATAGCCAGGACTGGAAACTACAGTATATAGCACTGGAAAACTCATGAGAAAATCTTTCCTTATAAGATCTGTAGTCTGATTTATGACCAAAGTGGGGAATGATTATCTGAACTGAATCTTTTAAGATTGCTCTCATATTTATCATAAAAATATTCATGTAATACTCATAATATGCATTTTTGTGTATTGTGTATTTTTGTGTAGGATACTTTTGATCAGCCCCTCTTGCTCGAGGGAGGATTAAACTATCCATTATCCCTACTGAAAACTCTACAAACATATTACACACCCATGGAGGTGGTGGCTCAGCAGACATATCAAGTGATTTCCTGTTTCACTGAGGACAAGGCATGTTTATGTGTAGATGGAAAGATGCAAAAAATCTTTCCTGCAGCAGGAGGATGGTACAACAGTCACTAGCAGAAGAGAAAGGTGATGAAGGCGGCACTGGTTTTTTAATTTCCTCCCTGGTTTCCAAAAATGTTGCTACTTAGACAGATACAGACTGACACATACAGTCTTTTGCAGTTGCCTCAGAGGGATAGATGTGCTTTTCTTTTCAGTCTTTTCTCAAAGGTAACATAAAGCAAAAAGGTTTCAGAGTGATAGCCGTGTTAGTCTATCAGCAAAAATAACGAGGAGTCCTTGTGGCACCTTAGAGACTAACAAATTTATTTGGGCATAAGCTTTTGTGGGCTAAAACCCACTTCATCAGATGCATGGAGTGAAAAATACAGTAAGAAGAATATATATTATAGCACATGAAAAGATGGGAGTTGCCTTACCAAGTGGGGGTTAGTGCTAACGAACCAATTCAATTAAGGTGGAATTGGCCTATTCTCAACAGTTAGGGTTACCAGATAGCAACTGTGAAAAACCAGGACAGGCAGTGTGGGGGGTATTTGGTGCCTATATAAGAAAAAGTCCCCAAAAACAGGACATCTGGTCACTCTATCAACAGCTGACAAGAAGTTGGTGAATGCCAAGGGAGGGAAAATTATTTTTGTAGTGCTAACGAGGCCAATGCAATCAAGGTGGCCCATTTCCAGCAGTTGACAAGAAGGTGTGAGTATCAGCAGAGGGAAGTGACCCATCCACTCCCAGTTTTTATTCAGGCCTAATTTGATGGTGTCCAGTTTGCAAATTAATTCCAGTTCTGCAGTTTCTCGTTGGAGTCTGTTTCTGAAGTTTTTTTGTTGAAGAATTGCCACATTTAAGTCTATTATTGAGTGTCCAGGGAGATTAAAGTGTTCTCCTACTGGTTTTTGAATGTTACAATTCTTGATGTCTGATTTGTGTCCATTTATTCTTTTGCATAGAGACTGTCTGGTTTGGCCAATGTGCATGGCAGAGGGGCATTGCTGGCACATGATGGCATATATCACATTGGTAGATGTGCAGGTGAACGAGCCCCTGATGGTGTGGCTGATGTGATTAGGTCCTACGATGGTATCTCTTGAATAGATATGTGGACAGAGTTGGCAACGGGGTTTGTTGCAGGGATTGGTTCCTAGGTTAGTGGTTTTGTTGGGTGGTGTGTAGTTGCTGGTGAGTATTTGCTTCAGGTTTCAGGGGTTGTCTGTAAGCAAGGACTGGCCTGTCTCCCAGGGTCTGTGAGAGTCAGGGATTGTCCTTCAGGATAGGTTGCAGATCCTTGATGATGTGCTGGAGAGGTTTTCGTTGGGGGCTGTAGGTGACGGCTAGTGGCGTTCTGTGATTTTCTTTGTTGGGCCTGTCTTGTAGTAGGTGACTTCTGGGTACCCTTCTGGCTCTGTAATAAAGCAGAAAGAAGCTGGATATGATCAAAAATACCCAAATATTGGAGGAGACAAAAATTAAATTGAGGTTTTCGTCTATTTACTATGTCAGAGAATGATCACCCCAATAGATGATTCTTTTAATAGAATAAATTCATTACATGTTATAATTTTCAGAATTCTTGCAAGTTGATCCAAGAGGTAAAAATAACTTAAACTACCATAAGTACAAGTGTATAACCTGTTTGATGGCATGCTCTCTTTTGCAGTGGTTGCTTCATTCAGTAGCTTGAAACGGTTACAGAACACTTCTTGCTCGATTGTTTGTTTCTTAAGTCTACCAGTGGATTCACTATGTGCCATATTATAACTCAAACCCATACCCTACTGATGAGCAGTCATCTACGCAAGCAGTTCCAATGACTTCAGTGGGATTACTTATGAGAGTAACTGCTCACTGTGGGGTCACAATCTGGCCCTTTGTGTTTTAATTTTATCCTTGTGGAGCCAAAGCCTGAAGTCTTTACTTAGGCAAATTCAAATGAGCTTTCCTGGAAATTTTTGCCTACGTAAGTGCTGCATCAAAATAAGTCTAAATTCAATAGGACTTGGGTGTAGTCTATGTAGTACATCCCTATATATTCACCAAGGGAGATGTATATCAGCACAGGCTAATATAATAGTTACTCTCAGAATGGTTCCTTCCACCTTTTCATTGTTACATAAAATATTGTTATGAGCAAGTACTCCCTATTCTTAGAATGGGGAAAGCTGCTAGAAACCGTAAAATTTCTAGAACCAGAATAAACGTTAAATGTGCTTATTATTAACAGTTAAAAGAAAACTTTTGAAAGATGATGGCTGTGGAGTGGTGCCTCAATTCTTAGGGTGACTATACATCTCATTTTGGCTGGGACAGTCCCCTTTTTAGCCCCTGTCCCGGACGTCCTGACTTTTTTGGCAAAACTAGGCATTTGTCCCGTTTGCTCTTGCCAGCTGATGACCTGTTGGCAAGAGCAAACAGGACAAATGCCCAATTCTGCCAAAAAGGTGGGGCATACTCCTCTAATGGGATATGGAGGAATGTTTGGGGGGGGCGGGGAGGGAGAGCGGCAACGCTAGCCACGCACAGCTCGGGCAAGTGGCAACACCAGGCAGCTTGAGTCAGCCCCGTGCAGGGATTGCAGGGAGGGGGGCTTGGGACAGACCTGTATGGGGGCTCGAGTGAGCAGCTCGGGCCAGCCCCACATGGTGTCCCATTTTTACTTTGAGAAATATGGTCACCCTATTGATTCTTCTCTGGTGTATGCCGGTTTTACACCATTGTCATTCAATTGAATTAACTGGAGTTACTCCTGACTTATAGTGGTGGAAATGAGAGAAGAATCTGCACAGTATATCTAAAGAGTGTGATTTCCCTGTTGATTTAAAGTGTCATGGTAACATTCAGAAATGTAATGAAATAGAACATGTGAAAAGAAACATGATTTATTCTAGTGGCTGTACATTTCTTCAAGATGTGTTTAATGTCCATTATATGTTTAATTCGCTGGAGAGAGGTCAAACTTGTGCATATTCATTGGGAACAGGGTGCACATCCCCAATCAGTAATTCTGAGATTTTCAAAGCTGTCTAAGGGATTTAGGCACTATCTTCCTTTAATTTTAATAGGAGGTATGTCTAAATCTTTTATACTGCATTGAACATCTCAGCGATAGCACTCTATAAAGGACAACTTTTCTAACAGGACAAACAAAAAACAAACTGCAGAAGCTCTTTGGCACTATAGTGTGAGTAAAGGTTTCAAACAGCAAACTCCATGAGAAGTTCAACTTTGTAGAAGTCACGATGAAGTTGAGACAATGCAATATTAGGATGAGGCTTGACAAAGCCCTGGCTGGGATGATTTAATTGGGGATTGGTCCTGCTTTGAGCAGGGGGTTGGACTAGATGACCTCCTGAGGTCCCTTCCAACCCTGATATTCTATGATTCTATGATTCTATGAGTGCAAATTCTGTGAATTAAAAAAAGAGAATCCTTATCATTTGGTCATGTTAGTTTCTTTGAGAGTGATGATTTCACCCTCCCATCTTTGTGAGACTCTCTTCATACACAGCATTTTATATCAAACCCTAGAGAACACTAGAAACGTTAAAAAAATATATTACTGCTCTCTGCTTATCATTATTGTTATTTATACTATGGTAGCACCTAGGAACCCCATTCAAGGTTCAGGGCCCCATTGTGCTAAGTGTGATACAGACATGTAACAAAGAGACAGTCCTTGCCCCAGGGACCTACAGTCTTCATGACAGGATACAATAGGAGACAAATCTAACGAATAGGGTGGGGCAGAGTGGGAGGATGCCAGAGCTGTTGCAAGTATTTGTGTTATAAAAGTAGTTTAGATTTATGGAAACCCCTCAATGTTCTTGTGCTGAGAAGAAATTAGATATTGCGGAGATGATTTCTTTCTCTCTCTGTCTCATACACATACTTTTATAGAATTGGAGATGGAAAAGATCATGTGTCCATCCCCCTGCCAGTGCAATTGATTTCTGTATTTTGCCCGATCTAGTTTCACTTTGGGAGGGGTAGAGGTAGGAGGATGTCAGAAACTATTCTTTCAAAGTACCTTTGCCCGCCAGTTTATAAATTAGCTGTGGTGCTGGCTTAAATGGAAGTTGACAGTGGAAAAAAATCAATACATTCTTTTGAATTCATCGTAATCAGACAGACTTTCAGGGTGTCTTTTTCCTGCAAGGGGGGGGGGGATTGTTTGAAATGATGCCAGGAATGAATACGTAAATCACAATTGAAATGCTCCAGTGGTTTTAGCTGCATGGGGTCTTATTTTCTGTTTGCATGATGGTAAACAGTTGTTGCCAAGGTGGACTTAATGTACAGCAGATGAGAGTGGGTTTTTGGTTGGTTGGGGGTTTTTTGTTGTTGTTTTGTTTTTTGTCTTCTGCATTTTGCTCTGTAATTTCCTAATCTATATTCCTGCTGCAACAGCAACATCAATGGTCAAAACAGACTGACAATAGAGTTAACGTTTGTTCACAAGAGATCTTAGATTGTGCACATTTTAGAAGCAGAGCCAGAGGTCCAATACTCCCTTTGTAGGAGTGTTTTCATTTTCAGGGATTTCAATGGAAGTGGGAGTTCCCATTTATTGCCTCTTTTTGGTTTGGAAGCTTTACTGAAGCTTTCATAGTTATGTTCTAACAACAGCACTGGAGCAAATTCTTAAAGTATCTCAGCACTGCTGGTGTAGACTAGCACATGAAAGTGCAGAACAGAATAAGAATGAAAAATAATCCCTGGTGTGGGTGAAAAACTCAGTTAACATTTCAGAAATGTCCAGAAATGGTGGTTCAGGTTCACTGCTTGGAATGAGCAAAAGCTGGAGTTGGGAGTGTTTCTGATTTTTTCCTAACTGATTTGCTCATCCAACCATTTTCTTTAGCTGAATTGCCAGTGCACTCTCCTGGAAAGGCAAGAAAGCACAGGTTTTTGTTCCACCTCCATCTTCTCACTTGACACTAATTATTAATTGTCATCTTGTTGGTTTAATTAGATATGTGATGGCCTGCCTTCTGCTGAGAAATGTTTTCATAGAACACCTCACGCAGAATAAATTATATCCACCTGGTAAAGAAAATAGTCTGTTAATTTTAAATTAAAAAGCCCAAAAAATTATGCAGTGAGTTTAAGAAAATACTTAACTAGAAATAATTCTTACTACCAAAAGTGGGTCCATTATTTATTCGGCCCAATATTTTGCAGGCAGTGCATAATCTCTGAAAATGCTCATCAATAACAACAAATAGCTACTGGTTCTCTACAGTAACTAATTATTCTAGTAGAAACATAGCATTTGCTGGGGCCGCTTTTCCCTGTGAAGTGGTGTTTCCATTCTTTCTTAAATCCATCAGACTGATGCCTTGATCATTTTCTAGCGTCTTTTGCCCTTTTACAAAGCACTAGAATGTGTTTTTTGCTTTTCCTATTACAGTTTAGTTGTTAATGCAGCGCAAATGTCTCAGTTACCGTAAGCTTGCTGCCTACTTGGTCCTATTTAGTTTAATGAGTTGATTTGTATGGTAATTAGTAATATTTCAAAGCTGCTGTTTGTTTACTTCAGCTACTTAAAAGAGTCTTCATTAAACGTGAGTAGGAGAGTGGCATTCAGAGTAAAACGCTTTCTCTCCATGCTCGGCATCTTTCCCTTTGGGAACGGTTAATAAATATGTGCAATTTTTAAAATTTCTTTTCTCAGACCCAAATAATTATTATCACAGAAGAAATGAAATGACAACCACAGATGATCTTGATTTTAAACACCACAACTACAAAGAAATGAGACAGGTAGGCCACAGAGAATGCAATTTCAGTTCTGGCATGTGTATGTGTGGGGTGGGTGTTGGCGTGGGTGTTGGGGTCCTTATTTTAGGTAGTTGAGCTCTGTCGGCCCCTAGATTTTGTAGAGTATACTAGGGGAAAGGTGAACTTATGGGCAGTTGAGAACTGTGCATTTTCCAAATCTATCCTAACTGCAGATAAGTCTTTTCCAAAAATGCCTCTGCCAAGTTATTCTGTGAGGGCTTACAAAGGAAATTCAATGTCCATCAACAGAACTTGATATTTTTCATTTATTACTTTTGGGCAGAATGTTGGGGTGTGTTATAAACCATTACAGGAAATAAATTCTAGACCTCAGAAAGCAAGTTTATTTTTTTATGGTAACCTACTTTAAAAGGCACATGGATTTTTCCTAACAATGCATGTTTTGGCCATATGGTAGATCCAGAGCTCTCTGAGGTCAGTAGGAGCCTTTTCATTGATTTCAATAGACAGTGGATCAGCCTGCTAATATTTCCATCCAGTGTCATGTTTATATATCTGTTATTCAAATATATATTTAAGGACTTGTACTAATATTTTGGAGTTATTTAAGCTGAGCATTTTCCTCTCAAATGCCACAGGGAAAACATTAACAAAGAGTAATAAGTGGAAGGTGCAAGAGAAGGATATTTATACTTTGTCACTAGCAAAATTGCGTGCATTGAAGGAGGTATTTTATGGAGAGATATACAAAATAAAATATTATAAATCTGGAAAGATTATTTACAAATCAGAGCTTTATCATGTTACAGTTTCAGCTGTGAACATACTGTCTTACCTGGATTTGTGCATTGGTGCGCTATACTCTAAAATTTTTGTAAGTTCACATCAGTATGAACACCGCCTGCTAAAGAAGATATGATTTTTCTTTTTATTGCTGTAGTGACTTTATTACATTAAAATGGCTTTTGAAACTTTACATTTAACATTTATGTGACATTTGCAGCTTTAAAATTGGCATTTAATGTACAGGACTTTGAAATGTCAATGTGTTTTTAAACTTGTCTCTTGATGAAAAAAATCTATCTGGTCACAAAAACAAATGCTGTAATATATGGCTAAACGTTTCAGTTTCTTTCTTTTGTCAACCTTCCAGCCAATCCTAACAGGTTTCTCCACGGTGGTGGTGGCGGCATGTACCCATGCATGTTGTTCCAACAGTCTGCTCTTGTGAATATCTGGAGTGCTGAACATTGCAATATGCTCGTTCCTTGATAGCGCACCAAGAGTTCTTGAGTAACAGAATTGTGGCATATTTTAATGTATTGTGCGATCATATGAATAAAACAGAGAGGCAGGGTCAGATTCCTTACTTGGTTACCCCAGTGCAAATCTACAGTAACTCAGCTGAAATCAAAGGAGTTATTTGGGATTAATACCGCTGTAGATGCAAATAAAAATTGACTCCGGGATGAGGGACATCACGATAGGTACCAGCAGGCTCATACCATGTAAATGACCATGAACCAAAAGAAAGCTAATACTGTCAGTCTAATTTAGGCTCACCATCCTTAATTATCTCCTTTAATTCAAGTGCGGGGTGGGGGGGGGAATCTAGATTTATATCACCCCAGATATAGGTCTGGGATGTGCTAAAAAATATTTCTTCCTGTCTTGGTCTTCAAATATAAAAATAATATGCTTGGACTTGAAGTATGTGAATCATTATCTGAGTGCTGAATCTTCAGTGTATTTATACTGCATGAGTCATCATTCATTTTTATTGAGCAATTGTGTACTGAATCACACGTTTAGTTCACTAGAGATTTCATGGCCTATATTTCTAGCACAAAGATTAGACAAGTAGAAACTTAATTGGCATAATTAGTGTCAAGAACAATAAATGTAAATGCATTTTAGATCCTAATTGCACAAAGACAGGTTGGTCAGGTTTGAAATATCTTTGAAAAACAGCTTAAAAAATAATTATTTCCCTAGTTCTTCTATAAGGAGAAAATCAAGATGCGATTAAACAATTGTAAGGGCTGTGAGCTGGACAGCTGTGAACTATGTCCTTTGCCGTGCTTTCTCAAGTTGTGTGCTTCTGTGTAGTAGTAGCTCGTTTTGTAGCACTCTTGTCATTGGGCAGATGGTTCGGGGTATGATTGGAGGAGATCTAATATCACTGCAACATATCTTTGGTGACACTAGAGAATTTAATCATTATCTTTGAGTCTTTAAACAGACAGCCTGGCACAACAGCTTTAAGAGACATGTAGGTTTCCCCATGTGTTCACTGTGCAATTTATTAATGACAGCTTTGTTAACTACTTCACTTCTGACCATGTTAGAAGAGATAAATAACGAATGTGTTTTCCACTCTGGTTGTTTATCATAGACACTGAAGAGGGACCGGCAGAAAGTGCTTCATGGACCACATTTTGGGAGCCACTATCTTAGGCTTCAATCCATAAGCTATTTACAAAAGGCAGGGAATTTTACCCCAAGTGCATTCAAAGCTCTCTGTGAAATCAGTGTGAACATTCTCCATGCATCTGAGAGCGGGGTTTAGCCTACAGTCTAAAAAGTATGTTCCTGTTACATTCATGTTTGTACATGAGCATGTTAGAATGATTTGAAAAAGAATGCACTCCCCAGGATAATTTAGGGAGTGGCCATTTGATCACACATGGATGCCTGCAAATAGGATCATTAAGGCAAAACTCTTCTGCTAAACCAAACCCCTAACTACACTCAAGGCAGATGAAACTTCAGATGATTTGGGAGTAGATACTTTTTATTTCTAGCAAATATTTTTCACAGCATTTTGTGCATTGTGAAGAGAGAGGGTCCTGAACCAAAACCAGGAATCCAAACATCCCTAAACTTCAGAAAAGTTCAGATCCCAAATCTGGGCCCTGTCTCTATAATGGACTAAAACAAATGCTCAGGGCCTTATTTTTGTCTGGAAAATATTACCTGATTTCAGTGGGAGTTACTTGTATCCTCTGGGAGAGAGAATCAGGCCCCGAGCAGCCCTGAACTTTGAGAAAGTTGATCCAGTGTTTCAGCTCAGGCCCATCTTTAATTATGGAGGTGGTATGATGATGATATTGAAAATTCCTCTGAATTCAGCAGGACTGTGTATGTTACCAATAGAACAGCTCCACTGGAGGGTGAAATACAACCAGGTCTGGAGGCTCAGAGCAAGGTCCACCACACCCCGTTAGCCCCACCTTAGGGCTGTGTGGAAAGGGTCAGTCCTGCTGTTCCGAGAGTCTTGTAGCCCTCAGATACAACTGAGGTGGTTTCTGCATTAGCCCCCAAAAGTCCAGTGAATGAAGGGGCTCTGTAGTTAGGCCTGGGAAGGAACCACAGGACTGGTCCCTCCGTGGATCCTGTGGTCCAAAACCCCTTCATAGAGTGCATGAAATGGCAGTGGTCACTATTCAAGTCCATAGGCCAGAAGAGCATTTTCAGCTGAGCTCTATTGCAGTCCTACTCCTTCCCCAAAGATTGGGTGGCCAGTTAGTTCTGGACTCAAAACACATTCCCTTTGTGTGAGAAGGGGAGAATCACATCCTCAGAGCCCAGTCCAATGGGCAGAATTTATGCAGTTTTCCCAGTGTGTTAATAGAGTAAATAATTGTTGATTACAAACAAATAATAATTGTCAATTAGCAAAATTGCTCCTGGAAATGCTTTATAACCCTGCTGGTTGTTAATAACACTCAGACTGCTTATTACCATAGATTGTCTTTGACAGTTTGTGCAGGCAGAAGGAAAAAGCTGTCTGAGCTTTCAGGTGGCCTATTGTGCAATTTATATTGTAGATAGGAAAGAAAAATGAGTATGAAAACATGTTCATTCATATCCCTTATTCAGTACCATTACCCCATCCGTGGAAGACCTTGCAGTGCCAAAGATCCAATGGCAATTGTTAAGGAGAGAGAATAACACAGAATACTTCAGTTGTGAGGATTATTTTGGAACACTGTTTATTCTTTATAAAATTCCACGGTGAGGGGCTGACTCAGTTTTAAGAGTAAAAAATTATAAAAGTTACTCCACAATTAGCGTCATGTGCTCCACGTTTAAATATAGACTGAATTTTTATTCCCAGTTTATCAACTCCTTAACATTTGAGTTTATATGGAAACATGAACTATCTTCATTATACCTGCACTGCTAGGCTCTGTTAGAATACTAAGAGATAATGCAAAATGTAATGCATGATACACCTAGGCCCCAATTCAAAAATTAAGCATGTTGTTCATTAAAGTAATGGAAATATTCCCATTGATTTCAGTCCCCAGTTCAAGGGCCTGATCCCAAGGCATACTGAAGTTAGTAGAAATATTCCCATTGACTCCAATAGGTCTGGATCAGGCTTACGGTGCTCTCCTGAATAAGAATAAACTTAAGTTCTTAAGTGCTTTCCTGATTTGGAGCCCAAGATACTATAGTGATAGGCATGTCTGAGATGCTTCAGCTCTCTTCCCCTAGTCCTTCAAGGGGCTCTGCATTGCTCAGAGGCCTGTTCCCACATGGAAATGGAAAATGGTGCAAGGCTCTGCCCATGTGGAGTTTTTTGCAGAATCAAAGCCTAAGTAAGAACTGATATGGATAGCTATGAGTCAAATACATTTTTTCATTTCATTATCTATAAATTAGAGAAAGGGAATTCCATCCTGCTATAATAGAGCTCCTTTCATGTTTCACAATGGCTATACATTTTACTCATTTGGCTTTGTATGGTAGATAATTCAAGATAAAAATGATTTGCTTTGTGCAGTAAATACATGTTTCTGGTCCAGTGTCCTTTTGACCATGAATTTTGAGACTACCATCAGAAGAACAGTCACTTAACCAAAATATTGGAAAGTTTTAAAAATTATTCTAATTTAAATATGCATTTTTAGTTGGAATAACAAACATATTCAGGTGATATATTCTAAATGATAAGAACAGAGGATAATGAGTTACCAATATACAAAGTAAGACCAAATTAAAGAATAAATGAAAAAAATAGAGGAGTGGGAAAAGGAGGAGGATGGAGTAGGGGAGAGAAAAGTGATAGGGAGGTCATGATTAATCAAAAAATGGTTCTAGTTTTATTCCATTCATTATGGGTAAGGGAAGTTCCTTATAATTATTTTTCACTTTAATTATCAAAAAGTGACCCTTCAAATGTAAACTCATACTTAAACAGGAACTTGCATAATAGGGTCCCCAAAAACTGCTGACCGGATATCCTCAAACAAAGAAAAATTGATGTATATGCCAAGATAGGTAGGTGAGCCAATATTAGTGTTACTAATCAGCTTATTACACCTACAAGTTGTGCACACAGCTAGCCTATGGATTCACATGCTCTTATTACCGGTAACTCATCCTCCCTTCCTCCCCTGCTATCATTGTTTCATCCACCCTCTATATCTTTTAGATGATAAGCCCTTTGAGGCAGTGACAGTCTTGTGTTTTGCTAATTGTTTATACAGAACCTACAATGATGGGGTCCTGACCTAGCTGAGGCATTTAGAAGCTACTGTGATATCAAAACATTGACGGTGGTGGTGGTGATGATGATGATGATGATAGTAATAAAGGAATTTGTCTTAAATTAAGATGGTGGGAGTGTCATTCTGCATTGCAATTTCCAGATGAGGATGGACTTTAAATTGCGGAAGAAAGTTGTTCTTTTATTTGTAAAATTGGTCTGTATGTTTAGCGAACGTACAAAAATATCACATCATTTAGTCTATTTGCAATGTGATTATAAATAGAACTGCACTCTTTTGTGGGTGGAATTTTGGTGATGTTTTCACCAATGTGAATTGTGTTTTCCCCTTAGATTTGCTAAATTGGAGCCTGGGTATTGGACATATCTAATTATTGCGTTCCTAAAATCGTCAGCCCTGTTGTCATCCAGTATTGTTTCTAAATTAATGCTGTGTGAACAAAGTTATGTTATGCTACAATACTTGCTCAGTAGGGTATGTAAAATCTAGTAAAGAAATGATTGTCTAATTCTTATTCCCTCGGATTCCAATTTACAGTAAAATCTTTATTTCTTTAAATAATCCTTTCCAGTGAACAAAATCAATGCAACAAAATCAAGGCCCTTCTTATAATTCAAAACTGTTTTCTATTATTTCTTATTAGGACCTCGTGCTTTGAACTCGCACATTTGTTTCTTTTAATCCAACTGATACTTATGCGGGGGTACAAAAATTGAACTCAGTTGTCACTAATGGTCAAGCAGTATTTGGTGTATAACACTGACATACAGTTAATTTGCAACAAGACAGACATTACAGTACCTATCAGTTCAGCAGGTTTGAATGTCATGTACATTAACTGCATACTCACCTATAAATCTCTGAATTTACAGATGTGCATGAAAAAAACCACCACCAAGCCAGAGAAATATTACCCCATATAAAAACTATGTTAATCTCACAAGCCATGCACATATCTGATGCTACCTTGAGCCAGGCAATGTCACATGTAGTAGCATGTTGACTGGCCTTGCTACAGATACTTAACCCAAACCTCTGAAAAGTTTTAAGGTTCAATGACATATTGATGAAAGATGAGAAATTTCCCATTCTTTCCTGTATGTCTGCACACAGTGGGGACAGTTCAGGTTATGTAGCATGCTCTCCCCCTTTCAGATGAGGCTTATCTTGCTATTCTTTCCACATCGATATCAATTCATGCTGCGATCCTACCACAGATTTCATACTGTAATCTGAGCAGAGTTGGACTTGGTCTGTACTCAGGTGGAGGCCTCCAGATATAATCAAAATGCTTCAAAAATGTTTTAAAATGATTCAACAGGTGATGTTCTTCCCTCTTACATAACCAGAACCCCAGTATGAGGTCAGGGGTACAATGCTTCTGGAGGTATCCTCTACTGGACTGAATATTTGACTAGGGGCCTGGAACCCCTGCATTCCAGTCACAACTCACCACTAACTCACTGTGTCTCAGACCCCATTGTAAAAAAAAGGAAGTAATTATTATATTTACCTATCTCACAGGAGTGTTGAGAGGATTATTCACGTAATTATTGTTAGTGCTCTGAAAATGTCAAGTGCTATATCCAGGAGTACAAAGTATTATTATTTTTATTTATTTTTATTATGACTGTTCCTCCTCTTAGATCCTTAATTTAAATAATGTCAGATGTAAGAAGGATTTTGAACTTCACCCACACAGTCCTGTTCTAGCAGACTGTTATGCTTGTTCTAGCTGAATGAAAGTTTGGTTCTGAGCCAGCAGACCTATAACAGTCTCCAAAATTGATTTTTCAACAATTTTGTTTTCAGCTTCAACTTTTCGTTTCAACATCTCAGAAAAAGTAGAATGAATATAGTATCTTTCCCCTACATCCAGTTTTGGATCATAGACTCATCTAAACCTTGAATGAATTATAATCAATATTGTGTGTATATATATATATTTAGTACATATATATAAAATATACATAAGTGCATCATTTTTTCTTTGACAGTTGATGAAAGTTGTGAATGAAATGTGTCCGAATATCACGAGAATTTACAACATTGGAAAAAGCCACCAAGGTCTAAAGCTGTATGCTGTCGAGATCTCAGACAACCCGGGAGAACACGAAGTTGGTTAGGATTATATTCTGATTAAATCTATTTCAGGGTGGTTTTATTTTATTTTTTAATTCCACACATCTGTAGCAATTATCACTGAAGAAACTTAGGTTCACTGCAGCAATGATTTTGAACGTGTGTGGGAGGAACTTCAGCGTTATATTTCTAATAGGAGAAGAAAAGATTGAACATAAATAGAAGACATTATGGGAGTGGGATCCAATTAATTAATGCTAATGGGTTATTATCTTTACAAATTTTTTAAAAAAATATAGAGTGGATTTTGGTGCAGTGGAATGTGATTGGCTTACAGCCCTCAAGACTGAAGTTTCATGTTTATCTGTAGAATATGTGTACCACAAGCACAGGTAGCTCAAATTTCCCTCCATTGCCCCACGAATGTTCTGGGCATAGTGTCTGGTGGTGAGACTGTAGTTCAATCTACATTCCGTCTCTCAATTGAGAATACCAACAAGGATGCTGATATGATGGTGGGATTGGTATGTAGAAGGGAGGAAGATTCAGCTGACACAAAGGTGTGTAGCAATGCGCATGATGGGGAACTGTCCATCACGTGCTGTGTGCATTGCAGTGCTGCGCTTTAGGTGAAGAAACTGCACGCTGCCATTTAGAGTCAAGGTTTAGCTGTACCCATGTGGCGTGATCTAACTCTGTGATCTGGACTGAGACCACCAAGTCATGTCACATAAGCCACTGAAGGCTTTAACATTTTAATGAATATCAGCTATCACTGACCAGTCACTTTGGCTGAACTTAAACCAAGGCGAAGGGTTCCATAACATAGCATAGAACTACTTACCCATTCAGTCCATTTAGCCTTCATGGATTGCATTCACAACCAGTGTCCCACACATGCCCATGTAATAATTATGAGTATGTCTGTTTCCCCGGGCAGAATCTAACATTTAGATGGGAAATTACTACACACAAATGGTTGCAAATGCAAATATTTCAAGCATATTTGTGGAGGCCACTTGAAAAATCTAGTCAGTGGTCTTCATATGCAGTATGTGCACTCCTTCTTAATGCATTAGGTGGCAGTTAGTTCCATATTTCCTAGTCTAGTGACATTCTGAAGGATATAATTATTCCAAACACTACCAGTGAGATGCAAATAAAACCTCCTTCTCCCATCATGTGCCTGTGAAGGAAGAATTTGGTCACTAGGTATAATAGTCTACAGTACCTATTGTTTGTTAGTGGTATATATGGTTAAAGGGGAGTTGAATACATCCTGTAAGAACTATGCAGTAAAGGACAACAAATATTGTGGCATTTAATAAAACCTTGCCAAATAAGTATGAATCATTGTTTTAGATTAATGAATGAAAAAGAGAGCTTGAGGTCAGAGACGTGTTCTACAGTCAGCAAGAGACTCTGTATTATGTATCTATCCTTTATTTATGGAGAGATTTGTCATGTTATCGTTTAAAATCATAGATCTTTTAAAATGGTGTTCTATATCAGTGTTTTCCTGTAATTGGAAAATAGAAAAAAATATAATTTAATTTTGCAGTATGTTTTTCAATGGAAAACGTACCCTAAATGCTTTACATGGTTGCTGTAGATATTATCAATACATAATTAAGTTATGGATAGGAGCAATGGGAAAGAGAAATTAAGTTGTATAGGTAAGTTAGAAAAGAGACATTTTTTTCAGCTGAGATGTGTTTATTTTGGGGGCTGACCCAATCCCCTATGAAGCCAGTGGAAAGAATCCCATTGACTCCAATAGGTGTTGGGTTGGATCTTTGGTTTGCTCCACTAACTACATTCCTGTCCTGTTTGTTTTCAACAGGTGAGCCAGAATTTCGCTACATTGCGGGGGCTCATGGGAACGAGGTGCTTGGACGTGAGCTAATGCTTTTGTTAATGCAATTTATGTGCCAGGAATATCTGGCTGGGAACCCACGCATTGCACGCCTTATTGAGGACACCAGAATTCATCTCCTTCCTTCAATCAACCCAGATGGATACGAGATGGCATATGAAGTGGTAATGTGACTGTCAACATTACTAGCAATTATCTTATTCATAGTAGATTGGTAAAATATGCTCCCATTATCATGATTTAAAAAAAAATGATGAAATTTGGATATAATCCAAATAAACAAAGCCAATAAAGCAACACTCCAAAAGGAAAAGCAGAACCCACTGAGATACCTTATTCGTAAAAACTGGAGTGAACGGTGTTCCAGATGATCTCAGTTGCTGTGAGGGCACCTAGGGAAAGAGACTGCCTGTAGGATAGCCAGGACACACACCATATAGGGTAGCGTAGTTCAATATGAGCATCTTCAATTGAATTTGGAAACCTAATGGTAGTCAGTGTTGTCTATAGTTCGCATGTGTGATGTGTACCACCTGAGAAGCACAGCTAAGCAAACAAGCAGTTGCAATCTACACCAGCTGAAATTTCAGACTGCTCTGTAAGTGCAGCCCAGTGGAGAGAGCACTGCAGTCCTTCAGTGTGGAAGGAACAAAGGCTTGGAGAATTGTGGATCCACATCCAAGTGGAAAAATTGCATGCCCCCTGATCAGATGGAAAAAGCTATCAGGGTTACTCCGTAGATGCCAAGAATCCAAAAGGACCCAGAGTTTGTAAATCTCAGTCTCAACATATAAATGTTCCCCCTCCATAAAGGGAGTATCTGTCACCTCTACCATATCATCTGGAAATTTTCCTCCACGCACACTCTTTGTCTTGTTCTAAATAACTACTCTTTTTATATTTTTAATTTGAATGGATACTAGATGATTACAACTTTTCTTCTTCCGGTTCTGAACTTATATGACAAACATCACGGTCGAAACCCATGACAATTCATGAAAGCCAAAAATATGTTTATGACATTTTGAGTAATTAAGATGAAATGATATGAGTGAAACTAGTAAAATGAAATTCTGTAATATTTAACTGGCACATCTATCTCAAGAATTTAATTTCATTCACCTTGGGGAGGAGTGTATAGCTAATAGTTAATAAATGACAATGATCTATTTTAATATAGCATCTTTCATTTCAAAGGATCCCAAAATGCTTTATACCCTTTACTGCCTCTATATAGACTTGTGGATAATTGTGTGTGTGTGTGTCTTTAACACAGTGGGTCAGATCCTTGACCTCTGCTAAGGTTGCTTTGTGCTCTTGAAGTGACACAAAGAAATCTTAAACTGGCCATAAAAGGGCTACTGAAGATTTCTCCAAAATAGTCAACTTTATACCGCTTTCTCTAGCATGGAGTGAACATGTCAGGGACAGGATGGGACTAGGATGGAGCACACAGCCTCATCCAATCAAGTCATCCCTGTGCAGCTTCCAGGTGCTGTAATTTAGAGCAGTCCATAGTTCACTACAATTAGAATGCATTCACCTGCCAGAGAAGTACAGTCGCTCGGGATAAAATTCAACACAGACAGTAACACTCCATAGCACTACCAGCCAGAGATTGAAGAATAGAGTAGTTTATCCAGTTGGAACTTCAGCAGAAAGATTAGGCAGACAGAATATAATTCCCAATGCTAGAATCAGACCAAGATAGCAGGCACCCATACTCCTAGAAAAGAGTTCATTAGGATCCTACATAGCTACAAACATTTAAGACCTTGAATTTATGTTTCTGTGGAAAGATGCATGCAGCTGTTCAGTGTAACACAAGCTTGATTGGCGATAACACAGTGAACGATTTGAAAATTTTGTCACAGGGTTCGGAATTAGGAGGCTGGTCTTTAGGAAGATGGACTCAGGATGGCATTGACATCAACAATAATTTCCCTGATTTAAATACCATGCTTTGGGAAGCTGAAGATAGGAAGAAGTTTCAGAGAAAGGTCCCAAATCATCATATTCCAATTCCAGAATGGTACCGTTCTGAAAATACTACAGTAAGTACAAGTAGCTCCAGAGAGAAAGGGAGAGAGAAAAGAAGATGGGGTGAACTAGGGATGAAACCTCATGAGATATTTGTATAAAAGCTTTTAAGAGCCTATTTGTTATTCAGAAACTTAAATCAGGAAGAGAGTTAGTACACATAGCAGTGCATATTAAAACTTAAATTCTCCCCCCTGACTTTCATTAACTTCATTTGTTTTAAATAGTGAGAATTATTGTAATTATATTAATTTTGTAAGGTATTTGTTTATATACCTCTTTTTTAAAATTATTTTGGAGAGACTGAGTTTTCCATCATTTTAATGAGACATCTCCATCGGTTTGTGAGATCGCAGAGCTCTTTAGAAAAGACAAGACTAGACATCAGGCAAATTTCCCCTAGGTTTCCTACTGAATTTTCCTTAAAATAAATAAATAATATCTCTTAACAGATCAGACTCCATCTTATATGCAAAACCATCTCAGTGACCTGTGTTAATTGCACATAGTGGATAATAATACAAAGACATTAAGTCATTTCTGCATGTCTTACTTTAACAGTGGCCAATATTTCGAATGGCTGAATATAGCCATCTTGAGATGAAATGAGGGGAAGGCACTTAACCCTTGTGAACTCTGTGTGATTTAGAAATATTTTCATACTTAAGCCTCTTCAGTTTGCAAATTCTTTCATTTCCATTGACACGAATGGGAGCAAAGGCAGGGCCTTGGCTGCTGCTACAGAGTGCATGCACTCTCACTTCTGAACTGGCTGTTTACCAGTTTGGCACCCCAGCATAAGGTTGAGCAATATGAAGGCTGTATTTTATACTGGTTGCTAGCTGCCTCAAGATATACAGCCAGTGGCCACAAGGATGCAGGGAAGTGCTGAATACATCCCCCTTTCCCTTTCTCATTCACTTTCTGCTGGCTACAGGGAAGAGGGTGACACAGGAATTGCAAGGCTCTGTGCTAACAGAGGATCCCCTTGTATTCAGGTATGCTGGCTTTAGGGTCCCTTTGCACCAGTGGCTTAGCATTAAGTGACCAATGTGCCTCTGAAGATTGAGGTCATAGTTTCTAAGTGATAGGAGCTTTGCAGCTAAATCGTCATATATTGCTTTAGTTTTAATATCTCACAATAGAATATGAACAGAATTAAAGAAGGAACAAAATCAAAAACTTGACTCTGAACTTTGAATTCCTGAGAGTTTGGGTTCAAATCCTTGGCTCTCATTCTACCTTCTGTAGTTCAAATGGCCCTGTTTTCCAAATTCTGGTGCAGAAGCAGACAACTTTTCATGAAAAATAAGTGATTCTTCCAAGCATTTAGCCTGAGATGGTAAATTTCACAAGAGAAGGGGAACTTTTCAAGATTTTCAGCATTTTGCTCCAAAATTGTATGAATACTACTCATGGGATTTCAGATCTATTGAATTCAAATGTGAACCCAAACCCTAGTTCTGATTTGGCTTCAGACCATATGTTAAACCTAAGGCATAATTGAATACCATCTCTTTGGTCACTGTCCAAATAAGTAAGGACTACTGAATTTCACACCTCCCATTGAAGCTGTTGTTTCTTTTCCATCCAGGTGGCAGTTGAGACTCGAGCAGTGATAGCATGGATGGAAAAAATTCCATTTGTACTGGGTGGCAATTTACAAGGAGGAGAACTGGTTGTTGCATACCCGTATGATATGGTTCGATCTACATGGAAAACTCAGGAGCACACACCTACCCCTGATGACCATGTATTTCGGTGGTTGGCATATTCATATGCATCTACTCACCGACTAATGACAGATGCCAGAAGGAGAGTATGCCATACAGAGGATTTTCAGAAGGAAGATGGGACTGTTAATGGGGCTTCATGGCATACAGTTGCTGGAAGTAAGTGTCTGAAGAAACTTTGCCTAGGATTCATTGTAGAACAAGCCTGGTAAAAGCTATAACACTGTAATTTTATGGTACTTGTCACACAATTCATGACAGGTAAACACCTCCACTGAGAGAATAATAGACCTTAATGAAATCTGCCCTTTTGCATTTCATAAGATGTCCATGGATTGACAGAGAGCTGTCAAAATTTCCTTGCAAATACCTCATTTACTGCTGATGTTTTCCAAAGGTGTGCATGTCATACTGTATTTATTAAACACATTTAAAAGTTGCCTGTCACAAGTCAGCCACATCAAGTGCCATACGGTCCACTCCAAAATTAAAATTGATCCAAAAGAACCAACCAGCCCAAGACCACTGACAGGAAGGAACATGCCAACCTTAAGCATGTCACTCCACCAACAAAATGTACCATTACCTTACAAAGGATGGAGGAAAAGAGGAGTAGCAAATGCCATAATCAAAGGAGTACCCCCAAAATGATAAATAGCAAGTAAGATAAAGAGCTCTAATAAAGAAAATGGCATGTAAAACCACGTACTTGTATCTATTTACAGTTGTTATTGTCATATTTAATGTAAATAGATACAAGTTTGTGGTTTTACATGCCATTTTCTTTATTAGAGCTTTTGGTCTTGCTTGTTATTTAGCACCATCCTCACTGTATAAACAGTGCTCCTTTTATTGGATCAGGCAAAGTTAATTTTGGCTGGCACTGAAGCGAAGCTTATTGCACTTTAAAATATGTTTCACTATGTTAAAAACAACTGAACAAATTCAGGGAAAGAGATGGTGAACTGTCCACATTACAAAAACAGTTCCTGCAGATAAGGGTCCATGCATTATGCAAATTCTGAAAACTTGGAAAGTTGACTGCCTAATTATTGAATTTGACTTTAATTTTCTTAAATGCTGTATAAACCTGATTATGAATCGATACAACAAAGATAAGGCTGGCAGTATCACTAACAGCTATAGCAGTAAGTAACTGGCTACAGCATAGACGCTGAGTAATATATGATTTCTTAGTAACAATTTTATGTTGAATTTGGTTCATTGAATTTGTTTTGTTCCTATATGATGCTTCACATTATTTTTAATATTCTGTTTTCTGGTGTTATAATGAAGTCTCTGGGTTTGTTTTGTGGGGAGATTACTAGAATATTTTTTTCTATTTTTCTTCTTTCTTCTTATACCCAGAGCACTGGACGGGGATTCAGGAGACCTGGGTTCTATTCAAAGCTGTGTCACTTTCCTGCTGGGTGACTTTGGGCAAGTCGTTGCCTCAGTTTCCCCATCTGTAAAATGGGAATAAGGATGCCTCCTTTGCAAAGTGGAGTTAGGTATTTAGAAATAAGCTGACAATAATTACTTAGGAGACTAGTGAAAATGGTTTAAGTGAATCATAAACAAAAAAATCTGAATTATTTTTAACAATTAATACCAAAAGCCTCATTAATCAGAGACATGACCTGAGTTGCTACATTCAGCTCCAAACCCAGAACAAAAGTGCCTCAGATTTGAGGGTGAGGAGTTGCCTGTCTGTTATGTCGACATTATTTCTACCTAGTCACAGATTTCCACATGGACTGTTCTCTCAATTATTCCTCTTTTAAGCCACACAGTTGCAATACTTATTCTTTCTTAAACAGCTGTTCATGTAAACTCTGTTCCCAAAGTGACATTCCTGAAAATAGCCCAGGTCTGCTCTAACGTACTCTCATGTCGTTCAATGGGCTTCTCCTCAGCCCAAAATAGCTGAATTCAAAGCTGTTCAGCACCCTCCCAGCCCCCAGCCATGCCCTTGATATGCCCCTACACTGGGTATTGTGAAGGAGCTGGTGTACATAAACCCTGCACTGAGAGAGTTGCCCAGAAGCTCTCTAGCCCCTTTATACCACCAAATGACTCTGGAGATGTAGTAAGCTGGCTGCAAACAGCTTCTGCAGATATCAAATGCCTCAGCATTTCTTGGGTATTTAACTACATTATTCCCTGTTGCATATCATGGGCTTCCATGTAAATGATCTCGTCAATCAGTCTAAAAATAACATCTGAGCACTGGATAAGCCCCTTGTACACTACGCAACATATAAATCTTATCTTTGATTTCCAATGCTGGATTTGGGCATTCAAACAATATATGGAGAGTTCCTCTTGGCAACACTGAGCCATTATTTGAAGGAGACGTGTGAAAACAGAGCAATTACTTTGTAACACAAAACATTTCACCATAGATTATCCAGGATGGAATACGATATGTGAAGAGAAAACGTTTGTGAGCATTTCTCAAATGGAAAGGAAACAGGCTTCTGCAGAGCAGCATATGCCAGCGTCTGAAATTTTAGTCTTTCCCCATCAACAAACATATAAAAATTTAACATCTGTGTTATATAATCCTCCTACTCTGCATCCAGAAGGCACTGAGGGCTCATTAAATATTTGACTGCTGCTGCATAATAATTGGATTGATTGGATCTTCTTCTTTTTTTAATTCTCTTCAATCAGATATACTTGGTGAATGTATTTCCTGCTAATCTTTGCCATTAGGAAAGAAATCAGTTTATGATCATTAATGAGCAATTTTCTTCTTAGCCTTAAATTTTTTTTTTATTATCAGTTTGTTTGGATAATGAGAAATTAATCTTCGTTCCTTCCTTCCCCCTGCACTCAGCCTGGTCACTGAATTGTGTTATCTGTGTTAGTTTGGAGAATGTTAATAAAAGAAATTCCCCAAAGGGAGATTCTTCTGGGAATCAGCAGAGAAACGGGAAAAATGGAAGTGGATTGGAGGTCTGCATCTACATACAGACTTCCCCAGTGCTCAGGGGAATCTGGGGGTTTCGCGTTTGGCCCATTATAGAGATTGGAGGTAGTTGTGAAGTGTGGACACAGATTGGAGCTTCATCAAAGTTCAGGGATGGTTGGTTAGGACACATCGCGAATGAACATCTTTATTAGGAGACAACGATACTAATTCTGATCTTTTGCAGGACCCTGTAGAGGAAACAAGAATGCAGTCCATAGTTCTCTCACAGAGCCAGGCTCTATGGAATAGGTCACCCAGTACTTACAGGTGAAAGGACACCAAACATATCCTGTACGACCTTTACTCTTCTCTATTCCCTTATCAGTTATATATGAAGAACTCATACGTACTACTTCTGTAGGAAAATATTTGTACTATCCACAATCCTGTTCATTGTTAATAACTGAAAACCAAAACCACGCTCACTCTGCATATGGGCATTTAAGAATGGTATAAATGAGCTTATTGCCCCCACGCCAGTGCTCACTAGTATCAAACGACCATCCCTCTTCAGCACAGTGTAGCTACTGAATGGTCTACAAGAGTTTTCATAGCTCCAGGGAAAATACTCTGCTGCTGACCCCTCTGTGTTAAAACCTGCACTATTATCAGCAATTGTGTTTCTATGGAAAATTACAGGAAAAAGGTGGCCTTTGAGATAGCTAAGTCCTTCCCCCATTTAGCTCTTTGATGGTGAGGACCATGAGAAGAATTCAGCTCTCAGTTTTACTGATGTAGATTAAGTCAGTGGAGTTACTCAGACTTCCAGTTTCAATGAAAGTAGAATTGGACCTTGAACTGTACTTGGGATTGGAATGGCAGCCTATGTAAAGTGTGAAGAATTGGTATTTTTTGCTCTTGGCAGTACCTTCCACTTAGCAGACAGGATGCTGCATGCTGTACCATCTATAGTTTGTGATCCCACCTTGTGGGTTAGGCCAAGATATGTTATGTTGCAATGATCCTCCCTGGAGGAGACAAAAGCTTGGAATACTGTAATTGGGGCATCAGAAGGGAAGAACATAGTGAAATCTGACATTTCTGGGAATTGCTACTATAGGGGCATCTAAGCTTAGTTTAAGAATCCATTTAAGAGCCCATAAAGTTTAGCACCTCCTGGACAACTGAAGAACATACACCTCAGTAAAAGGAGAGGTCATATTTCCTGCTATTTCCTCCAAGTGCTTCCTTCTTTTTCATCAGCATCACATCCATCTTATCTGGAATAAGCTTAACACAACTATTTTTCATTTAGATCCCAAATTTTGTTAGACCCTGGGACAGCAAGAAGGTGACCCCACTTTCAGCACTAAAGGGGACTGAGATTCATGCTGTGTGTCATTAGTGCATTGATGACAAAATAGTCCATACTTTCACACGCTCTCACTCGGCAGTCTCACATATATGCTGAATAAGAGAAGTGATACGACTGAACCCTGCAGAACACTGCGACCAAGACTCCCATAGTCTTCAAGGGGCTTTCAACAAGGCTTATACTGAGGATGAGTACAGTAGCTACCTCTACCTCTATCTCGCTCTCTCTCTCTTTTCATCTTGGTTTATCATGCTCTGTGCTACTCAGTTCCTTGTTTTAAATGGGATAAAATGAAAATGGACCTTCGTGTCTATAGGAAAATTTAAAAAGTTTGCATCAAGTTTCATGGAGCTATTATGGCTTTACTTCTTTAGAATTGCAATTTAGATTTTGTTTCTATTGGCACAATGTTATGAGAATCAATTTAATATATTCATTGCATTTTTAAAACAGCATTTTCCTGCCAGAACTGCCGTCTACTTTGTGCTATTCAGATATTCTGCTCTTTGATTAAAATAATCAGGTCTAGTGCCCAAAATAAACAAGAGCAGCATTTTATGGTTCTAAAGCTTTTCTTATTTTATTACGTCAACAGGTATAAATGACTTTAGTTACCTGCACACAAACTGCTTTGAGCTATCCATCTATGTGGGCTGTGACAAATATCCTCATGAGAGCGAGTTACCTGAAGAATGGGAAAACAACCGTGAATCCCTGATTGTTTTTATGGAACAGGTATGAAAGAGAATACCTTTCCCAATTAGAATTCACTTTGGAAGGGGCCTAAGTGAAAGTCTTAATTTGAAGTTACTGTAGCCTGCTGTGTTTTCTGGTAGGTAAGTTTCCAGTCCAATGGACCCATACAGTTTTCAGAGGTACTTACTATAACCTTGCTATTCCCCCAGGTTGTTCACAAATTACCTTCTACCTGATCCTGCAGAGACATGCTAAAGAGTTCAGAACTGTGCTGATTCCTATAGGAGCTCTCAGTGGGTTGCCCTCCACAGCTTTTCAAATCAGCCGATGGGATTCAGACACATATCTTCCATTAGCTTAATTATTTATCTTCCATTGGTTCTCATGCTGCTTTGGAAATCTCAACCACAGCGTTTACATTGCATTACGGGTAGAGTCCAGATTTGACCTTTAAAATCCAGAGTGCTCCTGCTAAAAAGAAACTGAGAAACTTTGTACAAATACCTACACAACTAGCCATCATTTAAAACACTAGAAAAATCTTAATATACTTTCTTATCCAAAGTTTTCCAGTCCTCCATACACCCCTGGTGATCTCACAGGGCTAATATGTTTTATTTCAGTTTAGTAAAACCCTATGTGGTAGCTAATTCTTTCACTAAAGGTTTCACTTATGATCTGTGTTTTGAATTATGAACATTTTTGGCATTTATCATAGAAACCTTACCCTTCAAAATTACTGGCAGAATTTTTCAAACATCAGACTATTTTAGTTTAAGTGGACAAAATAATGAAGCATGTTAAAATTTTACCAGAATGCAGTGCTTGATTAAAAACAATCGCATGAAAATCCCTTTGACTTGCTACTTTTAGTTGTTTTATCTGGCTCTCTCTTATGTTCATAAGTGTAGAAGCTCTAAAAAAAAAGTGAAGTCAAAAGTGGCTGATGCCTAGAAAGTGAATTTTATGTTGATAGTGATATTTCAAAACTATATTATTTGCAAAGAAGATAAAAAAACTAACCGATCCTGTTGACATACATATATTTTATATGCATTGAGAATGCATACCATTTTACCTACTGCAATATGCAGACATGGGGAGAAGGCTCAGATTTTACATTTGAGAAAAAAATGTTCTTTTTAAATTTGGGGCTAGATTAATTATATCTTTCATCCAAGATTTCTGGCGGAAGAGAACATAGTCATTATCAAGTTAATGATTTGCTTTCTCATGCAGATGTGACTGTTTGATGATTTGATGATCATATTTGGTTTTCACTGTTGTGTAATAGGTATCCATTTATTTGTTCCACTACTAGGTCCACCGGGGCATCAAAGGCATGGTAAGGGATTTATCTGGAAAGGGAATTCCAAATGCCATTATTTCAGTAGAGGGTGTTAACCACGACATTCGCACAGGTAAAAAAAATGCTGCATTCTGAACCATCTGAACCATCTGACCTTCTCGGTTAAGTTAGGATATGGTGTGTTGCAGTGAGGAGACAAAGGCTTGGAATGCTCTGTTTGGGACATCAGAAGGGAAGAACATAGTGAAAGTTGACGTTTCTGGGAATTGCTACTATATGGGCATCTAGGCTTAGTTTAAGAGTCTATTAGCTTTTAAGAGCCCATAAAAGTTTAGCATCTCCTGGACAACTGAAGATTAGACTCGATACGTTTATGGAGGAGATGGTATGATGGGATAACATGATTTTGGCAATTAATTGATCTTTAACTATTCATGGTAAATAGGCCCAATGGCCTGTGATGGGATGCTAGATGGGGTGGGATCTGAGTTACTACTTATATCAAACGACCATCCCTCTAATTCTTTCCTGGGCATTTGGCTGGTGAATCTTGCCCATATGCTCAGGGTTTAGCTGATCGCCATATTTGGGGTTGGGAAGGAATCTTCCTCCAGGGCAGATTGGAAGAGGCCCTGGAGGTTTTTCACCTTCCTCTGTAGCATGGGGCATGGGTCACTTGCTGGAGGATTTTCTGCTCCTTGAAGTCTTTAAACCATGATTTGAGGACTTCAATAGCTCAGACATATGTGAGAGGTTTTTCGCAGGAGTGGCTGGGTGAGATTCTGTGGCCTGCGTTGTGCAGGAGGTCAGACTAGATGATCCTAATGGTCCCTTCTGACCTTAATATCTATGAATCTATGACATACACCTCAGTAGAAGGTGAGGTCTATTTCCTGCTATTTCCTCCAAGTGCTTCCTTCTTTTCCATCAGCATGACATCCATGTACACAAATCAGTAGATCTATTGCAAACAAATATAGGGCTGCATTGTAACTTTACAGTCTTCCCCGAGGAAGGGACCGCACATAGCTCCAGTGCCCTAGGAGCACACCAGAGAATGAATTGTCACTCAATTCCCCTGGTCTGGAGGAGGCATAAGTAACTTCGCTCCTTTTCATGGAGTGGCTACTCTGACCAGAAGGTAGGGAGGGGAGCCAGGGCTCCTCCCGCTTCTTGTCCTTCTCCTCCCGCTCCCTGCCTACTTGCTTGTAGTGGTGGGTATTGGGTAAGTAGGCCCTGCTCTCTCCAACACAGTTGAAATCACAGTCTGAACAAGGGAGGCCTTACTCCCATGTGTGGTCAAGTGAGGGCGGTGACTGTCTAGCCAAAATTAATTAGAGCACCATTAACAATAACAAAGGGTGCTTCTGTGGTTATTACTCGTTAAGGGAACATGAAAGATTTAGAGGTCTAGTTTGGATGAGCATGAAAAGGTGAAGCAGCTGCTGTAGGAAGGGAGGAACCTCATGCTCTTCAGAGGTTTGCAGTTCCACTGTGCACGCTTGGTGGAATCTCCACAGCGTTCAGTGGGGCCCGGTGGAAGGGTTACTTCACACAGGGTGAATTGCACTCATAGAGCATTGCTGATCCAGATTTCTATTAAAAAAAGAAAGTTAATAAATGTGTGCATTCAGTATTTTCACAGTATTAATTAAGCAAATGTGAGCCAGCAAATTCAGAATGCACCCAGGGCTATTCAGAGGGAGTTAGATCAAACATCTGGACTTTTCCAAAGTACTTTTGAACTAGTTTACTATTATTATTATTTATTTGTACTGCAGTCATGTCTAGGGCACCCAGTCATAGACAAGTGTCCCTTTGGGCTAGGTGCTGTGCTAATACAGATGGAACAGGTGGTCTCTGCCTTGAGGAGCTCACAGTCTATGATGAGCAACAACAGATGAAGGAACACCAGGAAATGATACCGCAGTAATGATTAGCATAATAGACTGTCCCAGCACAGTAACTGCTTAATAGTTGTCAGGATTTTTGTAGGCGTCACAACAGAAGACCGTTTTACTGAGGAATTTGAAAGAGGACAATGAGGTGGCTTTGCAGATGTTTATGGGGAGCTTTGCCCAAGAGTGAGGTACAGCATGAGAGATAGCATAGAAGTGTGTGTTTGAAAATTTAACAAGTGGGTGAGGAAGACTGGCATTATTGGCAGAGCAAAGGTGAGAGCTGATTTTTGATAGCATATGAGAGGTGGTAGGTAGGGTGGGGCTAGCCTCTGAAGAACCTTGTAAGTGAAGGTGAGTAGTTTGATCTGGTAGGAAGTGGAGAGTCAATGATGGGATGGAAAAGGAGAGGTGATACGATCAAAGAAACAAGCCAGGAAAAGGATCTGTGCAGCAGCATTTTGAATGGATTGAAGTGGGGGCAAGATTGCATTTATCAAGGCCAGGGAAGAGGATGTTGCAGTAGTCGAGAAGTCAGGTGATGGTGACTAGATAAGAGTTTTAGCTGTGTGGCTGTAGAGGATAATTCCAGATCTCAGAGATGTTATGCAGGAAGATATAGAAAAATGTTGATGTCTTTGATATGAGTATCTAGACAGAGTGCTGAAAAGAAGATAATATTCAGGTTACACCCCAGAGTGATACGAAGGAGGATGGTCCTCAATCACTGAAAAAGGAAAGAGAGTCTGGTGTGAAAGTTGAGCTCTGTTTTGGACACGTTGAGCTTAGTCTGATGGCTGGACATCCACAAAGAGACATAAAACAGGCTGAGATTTTAATTGGACAGAAAGAGACAGGACCAGAGTGGAGAGGTAGATCTGTGAGTTGTTTGCATTGAGATGACAGGGAATAGCATTAGCTCTGATGCTGAAAAATATAATTCTTGCAAAAAGCACCCCTAAACCAATACCGGTTCTATCAATCTCAGAAATACCATATGCAGAGGTGGTAATTTTGTAAACAAATGTAAGGATATGATGTCCATATACTCAAGGGTTGGTTTGGTATTAGAATGAGGGAAAGCAATTAGCAATGTGATATACTGGGTATTTCATTATCTACCCATCATTGAATTTAAGATCTGCTTATACAGTTGTATGACATAATTAACCAATGGGGGGCTATGGAATACCAGGAACTCCAGCAGTTTTAGGTAAGCAAGTTCTGAGTCTCAGATATCTACTATTTTAGGTTAGCTGACTCAATAATATCAGCAAATTTAGCTCAGTTATGATAAGTTTTATTTCAACTTTACTATGTCTCTGCTGTGAGAGAAAACATTGAATTGCAGATATTTAGTAAGGCAGTTATGTCTTCTTTATATATTTCAAAATGGGGCCACTGGAAAACAAAAGAGGGAATGAAAATAATCAGTTGTTTTTCCACTAACCTAGAAGGCTGTCATAAACTGTAGGTTATATTACTCTGGTAAATGTTTACTGGGAACTGAATAAATGCAATGGATGATTATTCCAATCCCTCAATATACTGGGTTACATTAGATACCACACTGGAGAATAGTGGATGATTTAGAGAAAATGCAAATCTGAGTGCATATGGAGAAGAATCCCACATGAATGTATAACAACAGAATTATGGAAGACCCCACAATCTGCTCTGTAAACACTCATGGACTTTGAGGAAGTTTAGGTGCAGGTCTGAATCAGAATTGTCTGGTTAAGGTTCACTGCTAACTATTAATAATAAAAAGAGAAAGTATAATTGTTATTCTTTTCCATAATCTGGGAAGTGTAAAAAATTGATACTCGTATTTATAGATGGAAACATGGAACTTCTATCTTGCCTTACATTAAATAAATAAAGGGGACGGGCTGTCATTAGTCTTTGAAACTAGAAATTTTATGGGATAGCCACTAAGCTAAAATGATATATATACCTGCAGAGAAAAAAATAAATTATCTCTGTGGGATCTCATTCTTCTCTCTTTTATACCTGTTTAAACTGGGACTATTCCCATTGAAGCAACGGAGTTGCACTGGGTCAAAATTGGTTTAAACAAGAGGAGAATCTGGGCAACTTTCTTTACCTTTCTAAGTTTTGCTTTAAAATGGATTATAGCTATTAAGTTTTTAAAATACCTGCTATTTTCTGACATGTAAATGGAGTCAACTACCCTATTAAGCAGGTGAGAATTGTGTCTACAATAAGCTTTCTATTAACATACATTTGTTCCAGGACATTTCTCCTCTTCCTTCTCTAGTGCAGAAAGAACCTTCTGTTACTTTCACTTAGCGGTACAATGTATCTGATGGGAGTAGGAAGGGGTGACACTGTGCTGATAATATTAATAGGTTAATTGAAATTATTGATTTTGTGAGACCAGGAGCTTGAACACATTGTTCCCTTTTTTTCTTGCTGTACATACAGCTATTGATTGGGCAGAGGTGATGATATGGTTTTATGGTTACATGTGAACTGTGCTCTGTCAGATGACCCTGGGAAATAAGTTCATTAGTTGGATCAACAAATCCGTTTGGACACTTTTTACCTCCACATTTTTCAAAGACCAGCTAGCAGAGGTCATTGGATATCTCTTATTGAGATATAAAATTAAACAGTTATTCTAAATATATTTTATTTATATTTAGGGCCTGATTCCAATGACCTTATTAATGTCAAGTAGCACCTTGCTCCTCTTGTTATTCCATTGGCTCCTTGAGGTGATGGGATTCACACATCTCCATTACCCAGGGCTGTGCATTCTAGCCCTTAGCATTAGGCGCACAGTCCTGTGGAAAAGCTGAACCAGCCCAAAAATAGCCTTGGGAGGCATAACGTGTCAGAGGCACCTTTCTGAGGTACTGTTCCCTCTCTGCATCTCCTGTGTTCCCGGCCTTTACCAGCAGCAAAATGCAACACCACTTGTGCCAGCTCAGCTGTGTTGACTAGTCTGTTGTGGGGGTGGCAGGAGCTGAGACCTGTCCATTCCCTGCTCTAGCGCAGGGGAGGGAGTAGGTGAGTGCACTATGCCCACTTACCTCTGCATACCTAGATACAAGGTCTGCGTAGCTCATATAGAGATGTAAGGATGGCAGGGGTATATTTTAAAGGATTGTGGACACCTCTCTTCTCATTCACGACCCCACGCCCTCTCTCCTTAAACAATCAAAGAACATCCCTGTGGCAACTCCACACATTGCTGTCATGAAAAGTAACTTTAGGAAAGCATCTGATGGATTTTTAGCTGTCTATTAGAAACATTTAGCAGCAGGAAATAAGGAAGAAAAGTCAGCACTGCATGTCCAGCTACCTTTCAGCAGACCCCCTAAAAGCTCCATGGGCGAGCTGTGTCCAGAGATTGCTGTTTTGAGAGCCTCTGGTGTATATAGGATCCTAGCCCATTACAGGGACTCAGTGTCAAGAACATAACCTACACTGCTATCAGTTCTGGAAGGGTTGGTGATTTCTTTGAAATTAAAATGGAAGTGGAATATTTCCCATGTAAAAAGACCATTTTGCCTGTGGCAACCTGCCACACGTGAAGCAAACAATTAGTGATTTACTAATCTCAAAGCTTTTGGTTTATGGTGAGCCACATTTTCTGGTTTTGTTTCATATAGTTTCACACTCATCTCTTGAACACCAAATGTCAAAGTGAAACTTGGTCAAAATTGCAGTATTTCGTTCTCTCTCTCAGCATTTCTCGAGCACCTATTACCACAGTGCCTAGCTTTTGCATGGTTTTCAAAGCAAACCATAAATTAACTCAAGTTTGCCTGAAACTCTTGTAGAAAGCTTTATTTCAGAGAATCTGATAAGAATTTCAGGGTTTGTTACAACATCCAAAACAAAGATTTTGCATCTAACATTTCTCTCTAATTGTTCAGCAGATTTTATTATTTTAGTGGGTTGACTAATAACAATACATTATCTTGAAGCACTGCTGGCTGCTGCCTAGTACTCAACTATTTATGGGTGTACACCATCATTCCTTGGGCAGGCAAATTAACTTCATAGTAGGGCCCTTTGTTGGTAATAAAGCATTCAGATAGATCCTCAGTTGATGTAAATTGGAATAATTCCACTGACTTAATGGAGCTACACCAGCTGAAGATCTGGCCCATTATAATTTATTCCTCCTAATTTTTATTTTATTATCTGTCACATTGTTAACAAGATCAAGGTGCCTTCTGGAGTCTATTTACATATATTCATTTGATATCTTTCGTAGTGTGTGTTGTCATTTTAACTGAGTACACTATCTCTTTATGTTTACCAAAGTACCTCTTAATATTCTCTAAACCCCCCATATTTTTGATCACATGTCTCTACCATCTGTACAGGAATTTTTGATGTAGTTCATTTAGCCCAGAGAATGAAATCTCTTCGTACCCTGAGATTAAATGATGGGTAACAGGAGCAAACTCTTGGAATGAACTCTACTTGTTTTAAAACAGAAAAGAGCTAAATAAGTAAATCCTGCCAGTAGTTTGTATTTAGCTCTATAATTATTTCCTGGTGGTGGTTGAATGTGTAGCTTCTTTTATAGTATTTCTCAAGCTATGCTAAAATACATGACAAATGCTTGTCAGAAATGTGTGGATGCACCAAAGGCTAATTGTGTCGTTAGGCACAACCTTGTCCAAAGTGTGATGCATAAACTGCACCACCAATGCAATATCCTACAAGGCACTGTGGTTAAGAGACATTTCTCCTTTGTTTCCTCTTGCTCCAGAGAAGTAAGTAATTTGCTGCTGGCCTATACAGCACCAAAGTACCAGAGGCAGATTACAGTTATGTGGGGCCTTGGGCCAAAGCACATGGGGGCTGCTCCCCACGCCGTCCCATTTTTCCAGGGCCCCCCAATTGGCCAGGGCCCCTGGCACGGGCTCCATTGACCCAGTGTCTAATCCGCCACTGCAAAGTACGACACCCTTCTGCACCAGCATAGCGGTGCTGGCCAGCATAATGGGGCAGAGTCAGGCTACACTATTGCCCACCCACTTGGTCTGGGAGAAAATACGCCCATTTACTCCTGTGCACTTGGAACCAAAGTGGATTCTCAGGGCCAACCCCAAACCAGCTCTAAGTTCCTGTGGTGGACACTACACCAGTACAGGACAGGCACAGAGAAGCAGAGCTCCATCATAATCCCTCCCCACCTGACTCGCCCCCTACTCCCAAGAAGTGCACAGTAGCCAGATATCAGCAGAGAATATGGCCTATCTCCTCTTTTAAAACACTCTCAAACTGGTTGGTAGAAAAATATGAGCCCTCTTTACTCTACGAGAAGTAACTTGACCAGGTGTGTCAGTTACGTCCTCTTTCACAATAATGCCAGGAGATGATTAGCGCTGTTTTTTGGTTTTGTTCTTTTGCTGATTCCTGCTATGTCAAACCATGATGCCTAGCTTATCTAGCCCCAATATACAATTTTAGATCTTTACACAGATGCAAGATATAAAATATATAGCCCAGCTCTAGCACAGTCTGTCTTCTTCTTCCCAGCATACAATCTTTTCATCTTGATTGTCTTTCATTTTAGCAACATTGTATTGTAAGTCACCCAGGGGCAGGGCCAATAATAGTAATGTCATTTCACATGAATATTACAATAACTCTTCCTGTGGGAGATGTCACATTTCTTTATATATAGTATTACATCCTAGGAAACCTTGAAAATGCACGGCTACAACTCAGGAGGCTTTACTAGGGTAAATTGTAAAACAAATACAATTTTACAGTAAGAAGCTAAGTTTCATTCCCTCTTTCAATCCATTATGAAACATATTTGCTGCTTAAAATAACATCACTAGAAGACCAAAGAATGTCCAAATTATTGGGTAAACATTAAGCCATGGATATCTTCTGTAAGGAAAATCATTAAGGCCCTGATTCAATGAGGTACTGAAACATGTGCTTTGCTGTATCCACGCAAGTAGTTCAATGGATTACAATGGGACTACTCATATCTTTAAAGTTAGGAATGTGGTTAAGTACTATGCTGAAAATCATGGCCTAAGTTACATATGAAATTGCTTTCTGTCGACGAATTGATATTATAAAGCAAAAACATGATTGCTGTATGCTAAGGGCAGCAGTGAAAGGGCCCCCAAGTGGCAAAGGTGGCATATCAAGGAATTATTGTGGGTGTATTTTAATTCAACAAAATATCAAACTGCTAAGATCAAACTTAATTTGCTGATGGTGCTGGGAAACAGGTTATTTTTAACCCTTCTCTCAGCCCTGTGTATATCTCACCTGTCCAGAGAATTCTGTTTGGGAAATCAGTACTATTTTTTATGTACAGTTACAGAAAATTAGGATGGGAAATGAAAACTGTAATGGATTTTCATGGTGGCATTTTGTTTTCATTGCCAGCTTCATTTATGTTTCCATGGTGAGGGCTACATAGTCACACATGGGAGCAGCCAGGCCTAGGCTACTTTTCCAAATTGTGACTTCACTTGGAATCAAGCACGTCTTTTTTTTTTTTCCCCCCCCATTTAAAGGTCAATAAAAAGGCTCCAATGAAAGAGCAGTGTTTTGCTTAAAACATTCTGTTATTGAGAAGCAGGGCATTGTCAAGCAAATGCTACATATGCCAGGGGTCAGATACCTGGGGCCTGTCCTGTTGCTTTGTGTTGCTCTGGTGGCCCAAGACAGCTAGCAGACTGGGCCACCTGCTTGGTGTAGGGGAATCTTTGGGTGAAATAGAGCCAGTGTAGCTAGCCCTATACAGCTCCTCTTATGGCCTCCCATGTTGGGATGTGGCTGGGCATGGGACGTGGCCAGAGCTCCACTACACTCCAGCAATTCTTGAGTGTGGATGAGCCCCCAAAGCTGTTTCAGCTTGTGCCAGGAGCCAAATTGCCACTCAGGTGATCCCAAAATTGGTGGAAAAGAAGGTTGTAAAGAAGGAACACAGCCACCTTTGATGCCTCACTTCTTTCTGGGTCTAGTACCAACCACAGCCAAGGGGAGGTTAACTGGACATGAGGCTCAAGTCCTACATGTACAACTTCAGGCCACAGACCTAACATAGACCTTTATAGTGAATAAGTGTTGACATATCTGTCAAAAGAGCAATAGTCTGAAAATCTTCTTTTCTGATTTCTTTAACAGCGAGTGATGGGGATTACTGGCGTCTCCTGAACCCAGGAGAATATGTGGTCACTGCAAAAGCGGAGGGCTATACCTCTTCCACCAAGAACTGTGCAGTAGGTTATGACATGGGAGCCACTCAGTGTGACTTCACAATCAGCAAAACCAACCTCGCACGAATCAAAGAAATCATGGAGAAATTTGGAAAGCAGCCCATTAGTCTGTCAATCCGACGGCTCAGGCAAAGGGCTAGGCAGAGACGCCAGCAAAGATAGACTACTTTCTCTGTTGTAACACATGGCATTTACAAGCTCTGCTTCAATCAAAACCAATTATAGTAGTAAAAGATACATAGCCAACATTAATACGTTTTTGTCTATTCGAGGAGTTCTAATTAGTGTATTTGTATTGAAGAATCTCTTGAGCTTCCAAAACCTTTTCTCCTCTGAGGTTTTAGGGATACAGTTTTTGTTCCCTGTATACAATCCAGCTAAATGCACATTGGGTGGGGGACCTATGCAGGGTAGTGGAATGGATTCCTCCTCTCTCTGCTGTGCCAACATCACAGTGTCACTGTTTTTCAGGTGTTGCTATGCTGTGGGCACCAGATTTGCGCCTTATTGACTTTTAAGTAACAAAACTGCACAGGAAGGTAGGATGGATTTTCAAGAATAATCCACATCAATTTGGGGGAGAACAAACTAGAGAAATACAGGCCAGCTCCTCAGTTGGTGTAAATCAGCTCCAAAGTTGCTACATTGATTTACACTAGAGGAGGGCCTGGCCCTACATTTTTAGTTTCCTGTCAAAATTCTAAGAATAAACATAATATCCCTTGTATGCTTGGTAGCAAGAATGCAATGGGCACTTTCAAGTACAATTCTGCTAAAACCATCATTATTGCTGTTAAAGCTTTGCCTTACTCAATACGTTCTTATGATTCCTGGAAAAAGATGATCACCAAAGTATCATTCGGAATTGAAGAAAATAAACTTCAAATAGAAAATCTTTGGTGAAAATACATGTCTGCTATATTTAATTTATTTCTTCTTGTCAACAACTAATCTTGTACATGAAGAAAAGAGAGATAAATGGTTGCAGAATCAATAATATACACTAAAAGCAATCATCAACCCTTGCATAATAACTAGTTTTAGTCCATCCTATGGAAGCTATTCCAGCACATACTTGTTCTGTAAATACCATTAAGCAACAATGCTGCCACAGCTGGGACCCAAGGAAATAGCAGGACTCTCATTAAATTCTGTATTATTGAGATGGTTGCATTATTTATTAAGAGCACGAGTCTCTCTCTTTAATATTACTGAAGTATCCAGGGTCAAGCCTTCTTAAATTCCACTCCAAGGTGCATTTAAATTGGGTGGTAAAGCCCCTGGATATTTCAGTCTTCTGGTGCAAATCTTGGTGCACTTTCATTTAAATTTAGAAAAGCAAAGGCTTTCAATGAATTGAATATGAGGTTAGACTAGATGATCACAATGGTCCCTTCTGGCCTTACAATCTATGAATATGTAAAATGAATAATTTAGCCCCCATGTTATTTATTTTGATGTTAAATTTTATTTATTTCACCCTGTCCTCATCCTTTTAGTGTTCAATATGCCACAAATTTTTGTAGTGCCAACACCTAATTGCATCAGCAAAGTTGCCAAGGAAGACCTGGAGATTTTTGCAGCTGAGTAGGAGATTTGTGTGCCTGGAGAGACATGGGGGGGAATTTGGTCAGCAGTGCAATAATTAGTAATGTTGACATTTAAACTGACATGTTTAGGTTTCAGAGCCAGCACCCCTAGTTAAAATAAATGGGGCAGTTCACTCCACACCTATTTAATGTTTCAGGTTGTTGGCAGACTCAAAGCAACACTGAATGAGTTTATACTGGGTTCACCTTTAGAAGGTTATCTTCAAAACCATACAGATTAGAAAGGTACATCTTTAAAAGTAAAAGCCTAGTTCGGGAGCACAATTCTGCTGCAAGGGGTGGATTCCATGGCAAATTCTGAAACCGTGGAATGTCAGAATGTATGTGGCTTGAGGACCGTGGCATCTATTGTTTCCACTTTTTCTTCTCCAGTACTTACTCCTGGTATTGACTTTTGATACTGGATCTTCAACCAAAACATTTATTTCTTACAGGAGGCTTTCTATGTTACAAGATCAGGAATGATTTAACTGGGAATTGGTCCTGCTTCGAGCAGGGGGTTGGACTAGATGACCTTCTGGGGTCCCTTCCAACCCTGATATTCTATGATTCTATGATTCTATGAATGGAAGGGAGTAGTACAGGAGATGAAGGTGCACTTACTTTTCTCAAAATACCCTCCGACCAGCCTCAGAGGTGAGGAGGTTTTGTCTGGGCCAGCAGGGGAAAGAAAATCCTTGGCCCTTTTAAGGATTGCCCCCTCTCACCCCTCTCTTCCCCATGGGCTAGAGGAGAGAAGCTAGGTGGCTGATTAGTTGGACAGAAGGTTGCAGCACAACCTTATTGGCTACCAAAGGGTGCCATTCTGCACTGGGAAGAAAACTCCCTCTCCCTTCCCCTTGGGATTAGAATAGGACTGGGTTGTGGGGCCTTGCTGTGAGCATCATGCTAGTTACTTTTGGGTGCTGGGTAGGAATTTTTCCTTCACTGCCAGATTGGCCTGGGGCCAGTGTGCGGGTTTCTCAACTTCCACTCAGCAGCCCAGGGACCCAATGGGTAGATTAGGTTGTAAAATTCATTTTGTCACAATTTGGTAGGTGCCTAGTGTACATACTTGTTCAATATGGGGTCCGATGAAGTGAGCTGTAGCTCACAAAAGCTTATGCTCAAATAAATTTGTTAGTCTCTAAGGTGCCACAAGTACTCCTTTTCTTTTTGCGAATACAGACTAACACGGCTGCTACTCTGAAATATGGGGTCTGGTTCCCTGGTAAACCAGAACCGGAGGTGGATTAGGAGAAGACATCTCCTAAAAAAGATGGAGAATGGAGTTGGAACTCCTAATGTCTGGTACAATGAGAAGACAACTCCTGTCCCTGCTCCCTTAACCCTCAGGTGAGGGGAGACTGATGGGATTCCAGCAACAGTGCTGGGAATGGTTTAAGAGGTGGGGGGGGCTGTTAGCAGTCCTCCCCCAGGAGATAGAAATTATGGAAGGAGGGATAACTTGCACTGGATGGGTTATTTCTGGATAATTTGCAGATGTGTTTCTTAATAAAGCTGCAGCCTATTTAAACTATATTCCTGGTGTCTTGTCTTGTCTTCCTGTGCTGCCCAGAACAAATATACGTCTGCAGATGGGTACATGCACAAGTATGGGAGCGCGAGTCACCAAAAACTGAAGTTGGAAAGCATAAGGCAGGACTTGTTACTCTGATGCCAATATGGACAAAATAGTTATGGAGATAACTAACAGTGCCTGTATCTGCTCTTGCATATCCAGCCCCTTGGCCCCGCTCCTCACAGACTCAGGGACACTCCAAGCTGGTGCAACTCCTGTGCTCTTTATTTGTGTCCATTTCCCACCACCAGTTTCCTATGATATACAGGCTATTTACCATGGCTTGGCCTAACACAGGCCTGCTCAGGAACAGAGTAGCAGGCTCCTACCTCTCCCTGAGCCTCCCTTCCCTCCTGGTCTCCACCCTCCTTTTCACTCACTTCCTCACAGCCTAATAGCTCCTGCCTAATGAGGCTGGCAAGTACAGTCAGTGATTAGGCAAACCTAGGCTCTTTACCCGGCCCCAATCCATTCTCCCTGATTGGGGTTGGAATGGCAGGAGCTGATTGAGGCTTCCCCAGCAGCACCCTGCCACGCTCCCTTATTCAAATTAAGTTGTACCTTACTCAGTGCACTGGGACTCAGGAGATCCATGTTCCATTTCCAGTTCTGCCAGTCACTTCATCTCACTGCCTCAATTTCCCTGTCTCTAAATGGTGATAGCGATATTTCCTTCCTTTACAAGTGCTTGGAGACCTGTGATTGAGAAGTGCTGAATAAGAACTAAATTTATTATTGTTGTTGTTATTATTATTTAAAAATTCAATTATATCACCCCATGCTATTCTAAGTACCAAACACGTTTTCAAATTTTAAAAGATAAATTAATTATAGATGCGCTGACCACAAAAAAAAAAAAAAAAAAAAAAAAGCCCCACAACACATTGGCAGATTTTAATTTCTGACACAAACAGGCCTGTGTATTTGTGTTTGATAGGTTCAATGTCACGAATTTCTATTATCTTACCTTAACACACTGGTGTTCTTTGAGATGAGGTTTTTGACTAATGTGAGGCAGTTGCACATGAAGTGCCATCAATGCCACCAAAGTATTTCCTCTGGAATTGGTGAACCACTGTCAATTTGAGAATCTACATTACCAAAAAGGTGCAAAACTTATCACAGACATTCATGTCTGAGAACAAATATGCACCACATCCCTATTTATTGGAAGCCAGACTTTGCCTCCATTTGTTCAAATTAAGTAGTACTTTACTCCATGAGAAGTCATGTCTCCTTCATTGAAAAATTTGTACTTAGTAAGTGTATGGAAGGTGGCAAAATCTGCTAAATAATAGTAGTTATTAATACAGATACTTAGGAGCAGAATGTGCACCCCTTTCTCAGTTATCTGTGAAATTCAGAATGCTTTCCAAAGGTGGGTAAACATTATTATTTCCATTTGACAGATGTAGAACCCTAGACACAGAAAGTGACTTGCCCAGAGTTCATGCAATGTGCCAGTGGTAGAGCTGGGTAAAGAAACCAGATCTCCTGATCCACATCTGGGGGCCCCATCTGGTGGATCTTTCCATCTCCCAAAGGCTAGATAACAATATCCCTTCTATTCAGTAGTAGCACCTTACTCTGCAAGTATTCCATTTGTGCCCATGGGACTATTTGCAGAGTAAGGCACCCTGTAGGGCAGAAAATCCCCTACAGTGCAGGTGGAAGTTTAAAGCTCCAAGGGTAAAGTCCTGGCCCTATTAAAGGCCAAGGGAGTTTTGCCATTGAATTCAATGGCTCTAGGATTTCAGCCCAGGACTGTAACTACTTATGCATGCTATACAATAATACTGAACTATGATATCAACTCTTTGTTTCTGTAGTGACTAGGAGATATAATTATTGTTCAAGTTCAGAGACACATTTTGAAGTAGCAGGTGTTACTATCAGAACTAGAGATAGGCCCAAACCACAAGCTTGTGCTGATAAAACCAGACACCAGCATCATGTTTTCCATTTAATCTATATCTTTATAATAGATATTCTCTCTCCTTGAACATTGCATTCTACTCTTTCTATCAACCCAAAGAATGCTATCTGCACTGCATTAGGATGGACACAACCCTACAGTTTTTTCTGTTGGTAGAAATAAAACTCCATAGTATGTATGATTCCTTTTTATTATTACATATCCTTTTCAACATTTACACAAATAAGAAGGACTTTGCTCAAGCTCTATTTGACATTTAAAAAAAAAAAACCAGTCCATTCCAAATAATAGCAAATTCAGCTGCCTAACCGAAGCAAAAGGTTAAAACAAGGAACACCAGCCTTCAGCCATCTCGTCTTTCTCCAAATCCTGGCAGGTATAAAATAAAATAGAAATGCGCCATCTTTCCCTGGGATTTCCATGTACTAATGTCAGTTACAAAAGCACTCACATCCATTCTTGCATTCTTAGCCTCCTTACATATCAGAATCATTGTCACCCTAAGTGTATGTGCATATTTGTTTCACTTTACCTAATTCAATCCAAGTTAGTAACAATTCACATTTCTAAGTGCATTACTGTAATGGTCTTTGTTGTATGAAATTGTACAGACAGATCTCAGCTTGTGTGGAGCAGCCTGGCTCATCTGAAGCCAACAGAGCTGTGTCTGTTTACACCAGTTGAGGAACTGGTCCTTCTATATCAATCTTTACAGAAGCAGAGTTGTTCATCCTTAGTCTGGTATCAATCAGTTGGCAGCAGAAGGGTGAGATATCAGTATTTTAATATCTAATCTATTAGAAGGTTGGGCAGTGGGTGTGTAAAATCAATTTTAAAATGAAGCCAAGGAATATAAATTATGTGCTCACTTATACTAATGGATTTCTCCATCTCTAAATAAAGTCAGTTCAAAGACTCCTATTGGCTTAAATGGGAGCTGCCTCAGACCCTAATAAAATATGGTGTTTTATAGTTCTTAGTTCTCAGAAAATTAAGTTAAAGATGCTGTGGAATCTTTATCCTAGGATCTTCCCAGTTTTGTGTGTTTAAGTCACAGCCATATCCGTATTCGAATGTACTTTCTCTATTTAATTTCCTTTTAAAAGGCCATTTAACTTGAAATGACATTGTTTTATTTCACTTTGACATTGTAACACGGTTTCTGAGCGGTGAAATTGTGCCTGAAGGCAGTGAAGCCATCACATTGAATGAAATCTTTTGCCTGTGCAGATGAGACTCAGAAACGGTAAGCCCGTTTGCCCAGGCTGTTCAGATAGTTTCTATCCACTAGGCACTGATAGGAGCTTTTCTCCTTCTTCCATAAAGTCTACAGAGACTCAGTATTGGCTTGAGTATTGTTTGACATCACATTTCAACCCAATGCAATTGCAAATGGCCATATTTTTCACTCCTAAGTCTTTTAATGTATAGTATTTATACTTATAACTTTTATCCTTCTAATTTATACTTCATAAGCACTGAAGCAATGCATAAAGCCTAATGGAGAATGATGATGAAAATTAAACGGGGGAAAAAATCAGTGTTTTTTTAAGCTACTATAAATGTTTTGGGGTAAAATTATCAAAGTATCTGATTCAGGAGCCTGAATCCCGTTTTCAAAAGGGACTCAGGCACTTAGGAGCCTAAGTCCTATTGCCTTTCAATCAGACTTCGGAACCTAAGGGCCAGATTTTTCAAGATGTTTAGGCACCAAAAAATGCAGATAGGCACCTAGTGAGCTTTTCAAAAATGCCTAGGCAGCTAACTCCCACTGAGAGCCCATGCAAAATGACCTTCTGTGGAATATAAATTGATCATTAACAGAGCTCTTGCTTTTAAAAACTGCCCCTTCCTCTTAAAATTCCATTTCTTTTTCAAATGTGTATTTTATTTTCCCAAGTAGTAATGCTGTTGTTCAGGGAAAGCAGTTGGATGACATTTGCCTCTTTTTAAATATGCTGTAATGTCAGGCACTGGGTATTTTAATAAGTTATTATTTTTTAATCTCACTGGCTTTACAGCAGCTGTTTTGTAAAACTCAATGTGCCAATTATGTCAACATCAAATTCATTCTTATCAACTCAATATTATCCTAGTATCAACAGAATACAGTATTTTAGTATTCAGTGCAAACCATCATTTAAGGATCTTACAAAAGTGAGTCAACCTTATTGTTAGTGAGTATGAATATGAAAAATGGAATTAAATTTTCATACCCTAGATGTGAGAGAATTTCAATAGCTCAGTTAATGAGGATCAATGACAGTCATAATTTCACTTGAATAGACCATAGAGTTTTAAATTCAAGATCTGTTCCTTACCTCAGGAGATCCTGGATCAGATCACATAGATTTAGTTTTTATTACATATCATGTGTTTAAATAATTACATTCTTGTTTAGCAGGATGGGGAGACCTTTAACTCACTGGAGAATGAAAATAACATTTTGTTCATCCTTCAGGGACCTGATCCACCTCTCAGTGACGTCAATGAAAGTTGTTCTACTGACTACAATGAAAGTTGGATCAGGCCCCAAAAACATTTTGTGCAGTGCAAGCAAAACTTGTAAATTGAAGCTACTTCAGTATGATCAATTGGATGGGAAAACTTGAATATTATTCTTGTGGACACTAATTTTAAGAACCCATCTATTTTTATCTGAAGCTGCTTATCATTTAGAAAGGATCATCAGCAATGCTAAATTCTGCCATTTCTGTGTGGCAACTATTTGACGCTCTTGGTTGTTCCAAAATTGAGTTGAAAGTTTCACAAGACTTTCTGAAAGCGTTTCTTCCTTTCCTCTTTCCTTTCAAGCTAGAACCAGGATGTGCAGATATACTCAAAAATGAAATAAATAAATACAAGGTCAGAAAGCGAGAGAAGTTAGTCAAGTTTTTTGGGGAACCTGAGAAAGGTTTTTTGTTTGTGTTTCTATGACCAGTTTGCTTCTTATTTTATGAAAATTACTTTGTCCATCCCTGGTATTTTACTATAAGAGATCCTTCCTCTCCCCACAGCTTCTCTGTGCAGATGGGCATAAGCCGAACAGCAGTCGAATTGCTATGTTCCAGCAGTGCGGGGGGAGAAGAAAGGGAAAGGGAGAGAGGACATACAAAAGATAACCGATGGACTTTGAACCCACCACTAATGTTCAGCAGGAGATGAAGTTGCAGTTAAAGATGCAGGGTCAGACTAGATGATCAGAATGATCCCTTAAAAATAAGAATCTATGTTTAATAGGCTTGAGGAAAACACTATGCTAATATTAGGTATACCTTTTCTTTCCCCTTTTCCATAACTCATCTTACCTCTCTACTGTGGCACAGACCACCATTTAGATTTTTCAGGATTGTGATGTATATATTATCTGTGCATATTAATCAGAGTTAAACCTCTCAGAGATTGTGTCACTCTTCTACCAAACAAACATTTACTAAATGTATCCACTTGTATACATAACAGGTTACTTATAACCTTTGAAACAATTGTGAATATTGTCAATCAAAATTCTTGCTTACCAACTAGACTTTTGGGGAAGGGAGGGGTCTTCAGGTTTTAGTACTTTTTAAAATCACAAATTCAAATGCAAAATATATTATGTGTGCTCACATACGTACATCCTCCTAGGGCTCTTCCTTGGCTGGATTACCGTCACTGTCAGTGGAATGGTGTGTAGACCCTCTTTAGGACACCTTAAAGTTGGGAGACAAGTGATAATCCCACAGTCTTCTTCAAACTCCTCTTGAGATTGTGCAACAACTGTTCAATTTTCATAGCCTACAGCAAATTCTAGTCCTCTTCTCCGATGAGGTGAAGGATCCTACACTCTAAATCCAACAAAACCAGGCAAGTCCCTGAAACATGGTCTCTACAGCAGACCCTTCTGGTCCTCATGTTGTGCCAGTGCTGAATCCTGCAGTCTGGCTCCCACCCTTCCTATTTATAAACCCTTGAGTTCCCATTGTTTCCACTGTCCGAGAGCAACTCTGGGTGTGTTCTACCAGGCAGCGTGGCTACAGTGGAAGTCACCTACATAGCTTTAAACAAGCAGTGAGCAAGCCTACTGACCAGCACACCTATTTTCTGGCTGATTCAAGCCCATCCTGCCTGGCTCTGGCAGGTCTGCAGGCACAGAGTCCCCCAGTACCACAACAAGGAACTATGAGCCCTCCTCACTGTCTCTTCCCTTATTTACAGCACTATATGCTGCAATGCGGGCATGTGGGTACCACATGCATCTTACACATCTATAAAAAACAGAAGTGCAAGTGAATGTATAGTCATGCCAGAGTGTGAGACTTGGAAAGTGAAAAACCCGGTCTCCCTACAGAGCAGGAACGGTATGTGCATTGTCAGTGTAAGCTTCACCATGCTGCCCCACCAATTTGCCTAAGTCACATTCTGGAGGGAAGGTTGAGGCTCTATGATGATTTAATCCCTGGCTCTATTGTTTGTTCTGATGTAGAATTTGTACATTAAGATTGAAACTATGGACTCCGTTTAAATAGGGGACCAAACAACCTTCTGATGGCAATGTCTTCCAGTCACTATCAACTTTGGCCAGCTGTGAGCAGCTAACCTACAGGTAAAAGGCTCTATTTCTCCAAATAATTTGGTAGTAGTGATTTTTAGAACAATTTTGGTAAGAATCCTGAAAATTAGCTCAATGAACTGGCAAATGCCATGAACTTTATCAAATCTGTCTTTCTAATGGAAAGACCACCATTTCAATGGGCATTATGTGGATTGTACCATGGACATCTGCATTAACTGTTCCCATGTCACACAAAATTTCAAGTGAGATCTATCATGAATCATGCATTAACCATGTACTATTGGCTCTCGATATAAAAAAATTCCATTGTGTAAAAAGAATTATGTTAAGATAACACTTAATGGTTTCACTGTAAATCTCATTCTCTGCTGTAGATAGACTTCAGAAATATACGTGACTAATAAAAGTCCCAAAATTCTCAACTTAATTTTCCCATCTATACAGCTAATTCAAATCCACAGCCACATCTCATAAAGTAACCACACTAATGCCAAGAGAAATTTCATCATCTCAAGTCTGACATCCAAAAATGGAGGCATCTGAAGTCAGTGGCCACTTTTGATAATTTGACTGTAGTTGTAAAACCCACCTAGCTCTTCGTCTAATAGCAAATCTTTTTTGCTTTGTTGTTGTGAAATGCTAAACTACTTTGCTTAGTGAAAAATTGCCTTGAGAAGTTATTTAGGCTCCAGGCTTGACTTTGAAATTTTGCAGTAGGATTTCATTACACAATACTGGTTAATATCTTGTACCCTGCTAAACGTGTCCACAAGTAGTTTAATGAGTGCAAATCACTCTCCATTTCAACCTCAATAACCCCAGCACTATCAGCTTTAAGTGAAGTGCAGAACACACACAGTTTAGAGCAAATCCAGCATAATAAAGTCAGTTTCTGAGTAATGAAAAGCATTCTTACAAATTAAATGATGAATTCCTATTTTGGCTTCAAGAGCAATCTATCATTCCTTAAAGCAATGAGACACTCCAGAGAGTACATTTCACACGTCTATGTCTCAGGCGTATTATGAATCATTTGGCTATGGGATGATTCTCTATTAACATATTGCAAATCAAACTTAATAGGCACTTGGAAATGTACTGAATTTCAGCTGGCCCAATTGCTTGGTGGCTATTAGCTCTACAGCCTGGGATACCTAGTTAAAAGCAGGCTATCACATATTGAAGCAGCAGGTGCTGGGATTATTACTTCATTTACTTGATGCACTCCACTAGCCGCTGTTTGAGAAAAATATTATGGGCCAAATCCTCTGATATAAATATATATCGGTGATATAAATCGGTGTGACCAGGTTAAAAGCTGGACCTCCCATTTTCTGAAAGGAAACTGTCAGCTTTCTCAGGTTCAGTGCTTGTGCTGTGAGGCAGATGAATGCAGGAAGACAAGAAATGCTTTGAAGGAGAGAAAAACTGAAGCATGGTAATGTGGATTCTAATCAAAAGCTTATACACACCATTTTGTGCTGCAGTGTCTCCAGAACACACTTGCTCATGAGTTTTCAAAGACTCTCTGCTTTTGACCCTTTTATCCAGTTAACAAGTATCACAAGAGCAGTATTTCTAGGGGCATTTCAGGTTTGTAGATTCTGAACCAAACCAGGAAGTGCAGAAGCACACACAATGTGGCACCTCTTCCCAAATGTTAACTAAAACATTACAATTACGCCCCCCCCCCCCCCCCCCAAAAAAAAGTTCTGTTTAATTTTGGAGAAAAGTTATGATATCCTCAGTCACTTAGCTATCCCACCAGTGTTGACACAAGTGGGACTATTTGCATGCTTCAGTGCTTGCCACCATGAGTAAGGATTGCACAGTCTATGGTTAGAGCTGGGTGCAAGATCCGTGTGCTATCCAAACAATCTTGAACTTTTGTGTTTCTGGTCAGGTAGGAAAGGGTGTGGAAGTTTACTGGAAATCCAAACACACCTATGGATCAGAATTTTGCAAACAATATCTTTTCAGTTGGCTGAACCAAACATCTACATTTGGACAACACCAATTGTGGGGTGCTGAAAATCTATATTGATTTGCTGTCACTTGGGCCCATCTCAGATCATTGTGGTGATGGGGGTGGAAATTATGAGAAACAATTTAAAGTATTAAGAAAGAAAGGAAAAATATAAAGAGTCTCTTATGATCAAAATTGGTAGGTCAAATATGGCACCTAGGGCTCTATTCCTGACTCTGTCACTGGCCTGCTGGGTAAGTCATTTACCTCTCAGTGCTTTCGATTCCACATCTGTAAAAGAGGAATAATGATTCTGACCTCCTTTGTGAAGTGCTTTACAAACAATGGATGACAGGAAAGCTAGGAGGTATTTGTTTTTATTTACATATGCATGTGTACATGTATTATATATAAAGTATACATTATGATTGCTCTTGTGCTTGATCCTCATTGCTGTCTTTATTCTGGAGCTGATTTCCAGTTTGTCCCTTAAAGACCAGGAACACAAGAGAAGGTACAGGAAATTCACTCAATCTTTGTGGGTGGAAATCACAGGACAAATATACAGAATGGAGAAAGAGGGCAGGAAGGCAGAAGGATCGGTGAAAATACTCTAGGGCAAAGGAAAGCAGATTTTTTTTTATTTGTATAGTACAAACAGCCTGGATTCAGAAAATGAGGTAAATTAAGCATCTACATAATGGCTATAATCACTTTACAAGTGGGGCCACGAGTCAGACCAAGAAATACGTGAGAGACTGTGTGGTGTCAAGTATCAGGGGGTAGCCGTGTTAGTCTGTATCCACAAAAACAACGAGGAGTCCGGTGGCACCTTAAAGACTAACAGATTTATTTGAGCATAAGCTTCCGTGGGTAAAAACCCCACTTTTTCAGATACATGGAGTGAAAATGATGGTGTAGGGTAGTGAGCACAGGACCTGGACCACCTGAATTCTAAATCCAACTCTACCAGTGATTTGATGTGGAGTCTTTGGGAAGTTAGTCAATAACCATAAATGGGGGTGTTATTTATCTATCTAACTCACAGGGGTATTTTGAGGATTAGTTAGTTTTGCAACTAACTAATTGCAAAATTTTAAGCATTATATGAATGCAAAATATTAATAACATTTAGTACACTTTATGGAACAAAGAGGCTTTTTCTGCACTGGCTGTATTATATCCAGGAGATATAATAAATTCCCATATTCCACCTTCATGAATAGCCATCCTGCACTGAGCATAGTACAATAGGTCCCTCTGAGAAGATGCTGGAAGTCGATGGACAAAAGATATCTCATTTATTATTGTAGCACTTAGGAGCTCCAGTTGTGGGCCAGGACCCCATTGGGCTAAGTGCTGTACAAACATGGAATAACAAGACGGTCCCTACCCCAAGGAGCTCCCAATTCTATATTCACTCACCACAATATAGATACGAGCAAGGTAGAGGACAGAAGTGTGACATAAACAAAAGCTAACTGAACAGAGTGACTAGGAATCACTTTTCCATTCAGAAAGGGGAATGGTATCAAAGGTGTGCCCTAGCCTATAGAGCCAAGAGCCTGGGGAGATTCATGAAACATTTAGATGCTAGCTTGACTGGCCAAAAAACAAGGACTGAATGGCTTTACCCTTTTAAACTGTTTCTTGTGTATTTCATTATACCAGACATCACTAATTTTGCTGCCGATGTGCACGATTGATTGATGGAGAGTTTAACCTACTGTCATAACTGTAGCTTGTTGGGTCTTGATTAATTGAGCTTTCCTCTGGGATAAATAATTAATGTTCTTTTAATGCTGTTCAGACAAGCATTAGTTTTGCTACAAAGAGTTGTTGACTCTGTTGGCACTGGAAGTACTGTAAGCTTCCTAATAGGTAAGATTCTGTCTCTCAGAGGCACAGCACAGAGCTTGCTGCCCAGGGGGAGGAGGAGCTATGCTGTCTTTAACACACCTTTCCTGGTCCTGGGCTGCTGTCTGCTTTATGGCAGCCTAACCCTGTGGGCCACAGTGCTGCCAGAATCTCTGCAGCACTATGCATTGCTGCCCTCAGCCCCTGGCACACCTCCCACATTGCAGCTTGCAAGGGGGATTTTGGAAGGCAGCCTTACTGCTGTCTTCTGTAGCTCCTGTGCTTGAGGAACCCTCTCCTGGAAGGATCCAAGGCTTTTAGAACTACTTTACACCGCTTCAGCTCTTTTAGCCAATATAAAGGAACTGGAGTGGGACGTGAGGATTCAACCAGGATTTTTAAGCAGGATGCAATATTCTTCCTTCATTTATAGGGAAAGTTGCTCTACCAGACTATATTTCTTAGATGAAACTTATCAAAGATGATTGACCAAAGAGAACACATTTGAATACACCTCATGGATTCATATCTCAAAAGACTAAAAAATGCATTTACAAGTTACATTTCTTCAGAGCTAGAATGAATTCCTAATAAAAATTGACCAATAGTTATTACATTTTGGGGTTGTAAAGTAGCACAGTCAAATTTTTGGGGGGGATGTGGGCAGGGATAATCCTGGCAACTCAAGTTATATCTTGGATCAGCTGTTGATTTGTGTCATTTTCTTTCCTTGGTGGAAATAAAGCCTTCCTCTAAAGGAGAGACGCCTACAAAGTGATATTTTAGCAATGTATACCAAGGGATTCTGTCGCTGTTGGATTTGAGTATCAGGCAAACAAAACACAATCCTAGACTTCACATTGGGATTTAAAGTATTTTCCTGTCACTTGGCATCAGTAAAATGACCAACCTCCAGGCCAGGTCAAATGTTTCTTGATATTCTGGGACTAATTTAAAAAAGTGGAAGCCTATTTTCATATGCAAAACTGCACAGTCAGTTGGGCACCTGCACTTGTGCATGCCATTGCCATAATTTCACATGTAAAAAGTTAATAATGGGGTTACCTAGACATTGTGTACAATGAATCAATGAATGCAAACAATCACAGCAAATGACTCCTCCGAAGCAACAGCTCGGTTAAAGAGAACTCATTCTTTATGAGTGTTTCTTCCTACATGCAGTATAGAGAGGCAATCTGTAAAAGCACTAACAAAGGTGTAAATCAGAAGTAATTTCACTATCCTCAACTGAGTCTCAAAGCAGGGTCTCATTGTTAAGACAGCCGAATGCTGTTTTGGAGAACTGGTTTCTGTCCCTGCCACAGTGTTCTTGTGTGCTGCCAGGCAAGTCACTTAAACTAAACTTGTCACAGAGCATCACTAACTGTGTGTTCCTTGTTTTCTGGAGGCCCATCTTGAAACCCTGGGATCTGCTTTGCAGAAGTGCTGAGCACCCACAGCTACAACTGAAGTCAGCGGGAGCTGGGCTTTGAATATATTAAGTGCCACATAATGCTAAGCACTCTTTAAAAAAACCAGGTCCTAGGCATCGCAAATCAGGCAACAAAAATTAGTGGATATTTTTTACCTTAATCTCTCTGTGCCTCACTTCTGTCTGTAAAATGGGGATAATAGCACCTCCTCAACTCCCCTGGATATTGTGAAAATAAATGTACTAATGTTTGTGAAGCACTTGGATACTGTAGTCACGAACAGGGTTTGAATAGTGTGCAGTTAATAAGGCTTGAGGTCACACAATGAACAAAATATTGGAGGAGAAAACAAAGTATTGAATTGTTGCTCACTAAGCGAGCACTGTCCAGTCAGTTTACAAAGCTTAAAATAGGTGCAGTAGGTAGCATTCTCCAGAAAAGGTTTAAATGAGCTGCAGCTGAAAAAAAGAGGAACTTGACTCATTCCCTTTGAAACGGTGAGTGGTAGAAACATTCTGTACTTTCCTGTAGCCTAATAGAGAAGAATATGTAAGAAATGCGTAGGGTATGATTCTGATCTCACTCAGCAAAGAGTCTCACTTGTATAGCTCCACTGAGTTACTCCTAATTTACACTAGTGCTAGTGAAATCAGAATTAAGTCCATGAAATGTGCTTCATGGGTAATTGCTCACTAGGGTATTTAGCCATTTGTAGCAAAAAAACAAACAACCCAGACGAGAATATCTCTTCTATATCTGGATGAGATGCAGACATCCTACATGCTCCTGTCAAGTTATGTTATCTCCTTGGGTTGCTGAAGTGTATAAGAAATCAATGTTCACAAAAGCCCCAATGGATAGGAAAACGTCTACAAAATTTGGAAAAGGGTACCAAAAACTATTCTACATCAGATGTGATGGAAGCAATATCATATTGACAGGTAGCATTCTGTAGTTGCTTTCAGCCAAGTCATAAAGCCCATGGTCTTATTTTGGTATTTTGAGAGCTAACCAAAAACAAATAGTAGAGATGCTCACACATGCATACGCCCATGTGCACATGCTCGTTCTCTCTCACACACACACGCTGAAACCCAAGCATACTTGAAAAGCCTCAAACAAGGTTTAGATATACATATCTTTGTAGAATTATCTTGGAATTAAGCCACTGTATTTTTTTCTCAGAGTAAGCAAACCCAACCATTAAAACAATCATTTGGTTGGTGCTGAAAGCTCTTGAAATGTCTGGAGAATGATGATAATGATCATTTTCTTGATGGAATTAGGTAGTTAACAGAATTTCTAGACGTGGGATTGCCAGATAGATAGTGTTGGTAAGTGAGCATGGTACCATAACAATAATTAGTCTAGGAACTGGCCAAAATACGAACATCTCAGAAAGCCTCAAAACAACTTTCTGATTACATTTAGATGGATTTTTATAATTTTACTTATGATCTTTTAAAAAAAATAATTCTGGCCTTCCGAATGCAATACATTTTAGATAAATTGCAGGTGCACTCTGAAAGATTTGGGCACCACTCCTTTCAAACATGGGGGCTCTCTGTAACAGTATTCTTTATTACATATAAAAAACCCCACCTATATTTATAGAATATTGAGGTTGAAAGTTAAAGCACTCAAAATGTAACCAATGCCAGAATTATGTGCAACCTTATTTTAGCCCCCTTGTGCATATACATGATGACACAATCTTTAGTTATATGATCACATACTATTTTTAACAGGACCCCTGCTTCATTCATCAAATCAGTGCTTACTCAATATCTCTTTGTATCTCTTCATGACTGTTTCTATGGCTCTTTCACCAGAGTATGTGAGTATTTGATAAACACTGCTGAATTTATCTTTAAAATATGCCTTGAAGATTAGGTGGTATTATTGTCCCCATTCTACAGCTGGGAACCGAGGCAAAGAGAGATTAAGGCCAGAATTGTCAAGTGTCGACTAATTTTGGATGGTCAACTTGAGAGACACCTGGGATCTGATTATTCAGTGTCATCAGCATTTTTATAGCGTTATATGGTTAAAGCACAGCTTTATTCCATTAGCTCCAGTGATGAGGATTAGTGTCCTGGCAGGGAAAGGCAAGGGTTCAAGGACCTCTGAAGGGTCTTTACAGTTGTATATGATTTTTTTTCCTTTTCTTTAAATTCACTTTAAAGTGACCTGATTGGAGGGCTAAGTCACAGGAAGAGGCAGATCACCACAAGCGGGAATGACCATTGACAGGAAGTACCTGCTGGGGGGAGAATTGCTACACCGGACCCAGCCATAAGGAGCAGCCTAGTGGTGAGTCAACCCTTTCACATTTGTGCAGTGTGAAAATCTCTTGAATAAAGATCTTATCCTTAAAACCACTGAAATCTGACAAGTACACTGTGAATTACACCGTTGTTGCACGTTTTCATCTTCTGGCATACCTTTCATACACACTGGCAGGCATGATAGTTGAGAAGGTGTGAAGTCTGGTCACATGGAAAGGAGTATACTTCACCCCCTTAAAATGCTATAGTTCATTACTCCATCTTGGACCAATGGCTTCCAGTGCTTCCCCGGAGCCGTGCCCTTACTATGGATTTTCTGCTACATGCATAATCTAGCCTTACATTAAGATATTACTTATCAAGTGATGACTGCAAACACTGGGCAGAAAGACATGGTAATAGCAATAAGATCATGAGATTCCTTTGGTAGTAGATGAATCTAAAAGCCCGGTTGTGTTGGGGTGTATAGACTATATAAGGAATGGATACTAAAGGGTTAAAAGAAAGAGCAATCACCTCCTCAGCTGTAATTTATCAGCCGGCCACAACAGCATAGATAAAAGGCTGCAGAATAAATCCAGCCAGAATAGTATGGCTGCTGGTGAGACCTAGAGCTACAGTGCAGGGGCTCCATGTCGTCAGGCCAGAGGAAGGTGCCCAGAGAAACCAGTTCTCTGCCAGTAGGCATCAGATAAAATTCCAGGAAGGAGGTTCCTGTAAGGCCCTGAGGGTAGGAAGCCGTCCATGGAAACAGTAGAAGTTTGAAACAAACAAGTCTCCCCGGGCTAGGACCAGATAAGAGGGTGGGTTTGGGTCCCCTTCCCACTCCTGCATGGATGGGGATAGAGACTGCCAAGAACACTAAGTAGGGGTGGCAACAATAACAGGAATATTGGACTTCACCTTTGTGTTCCTGCTTTAACCTACTTTATTACAGAGGGTGCCCTCTGGCATTTGAATCTATTTCTGCCCTCTTAAAAAAAGAAGGGAAGAACCTGTTAAGGGGAAAGCACAGGAAAAGAGGTTAGGAAAGGGACAGAGATGAATGCCCTAAATCCTGGGACTATTGATCGAAGGTTCACTAAAGGGCCTGGTAGAACTTTTGTTGGGGCCAGAGCCCTTTCAGTCCCAAAAGGGAAGAGATACAAGTAATCCACAGGGCTGGAGTTACAGATGAAGACTGGATATAGGTTCCATCCCTGAATGAGCTAAGGGAAACTGAGGTGAGGACCAGCACAGTTCTGTGGAAGGCTGCCAGTGGATGCTACAAGGCCAAGATCCCTCAGTTACATCCATTAACTAAGATTGTTCTTTGGATGGTCATGTTTTCTGAAAAATTGAATTCAGACAAGACTAGTGTGAGACGTATATTTTTTTAAGAAGTCAATTTTTGTTTCTTTAGAAAAGGACAACTCAGTGTCTCGGTTTATTGAGTGGGTTTAAGATAATACACTTGCTACACCTGAGGTCTCTGTAACAGAAACACACGTTCTAAAATATTAATAAACCTGTTCTAGTCCTTTAAAAGATATGGTAGGTTCTTTAATGTAGGGCATTGGAGCAGACAGACTCACTTTTCTTCATTAGAGTGAAGTGAGGTCTCTTGTGCCCTGTGTGTGACGACTATTTGCTGTCTATTCCTTGCCATAGCAGCGGAAGATATTTTCAAGTGACAAAAGTCCCCAAAGGACAGAGAGAGAGAGAGAAGGTAAGTTTTATTCTACAGCTTTAACTGCAGGTAGGCTGCACCTATTACCAACTTGTTAAAACTGCTGGACATCGTTGTGCACAGGATATCTGTTGACTCACAAAACAACCCACATGTTCTGACCAACTGTGGCCCCATTTAAGCTCAATTTTACTGCAAATTAGATTTGAAAAAGGACGGTTCACTGCCATCCCACCTACATTTATATACGTTTGTAAGAAACTAGCTTAAACTAAAACCACTGAACACTCTTTGGTAAGGTTAGGTTTCAGATCTTCCTCTGAGTTTCATTATTAGCCCTTTTGCTCTTACACATGCTGAACACCATGTTGGTGCATCTGTGAATTTTGGTGGGCACTCACAACCTGGATGCTAATATGAATTTTTCATCTCAGGCTCTGGGCACATCTGTACTATCCTCCTTTGTCTCTGATTCAAGATCCAGGATCACAGAATTTAAGATACATACATACAAAAAAGGCAAAAAGTCTAGGAAAGCGGAGCATCTAGCCCAGACATGTTCAGTAAGACTTCACAACAGCAAAACTTAAATTCGATTGTTTTACATGTAAACTTTAAACCCGTTTAAAAGCAGGTTTCTCTAGTCATAGCATAGATAATCCAGTCTCCCCTTTCCTTTTCTAAAATAACAGCACCTCTTCACATGGCTTCAGAATGTGAACTCTTCTTTGACATCATCTCCAGTGCTTCTCTTCCGTGTTAGGTGTGAAAGTTTTTGATTAATCTCTTTGCTTTCTCTGAGCCAACATGGGACTAGATTGTGACTTGGATTACATACTGGTAAGAGAGAGCAATTAAGAACCTCTTTTACACCTCTACTAAGGCTACCCAGTGAATGAAATGCTGACCCTATTCAAGTCAATGGGAGTTCTGGATCTCATACCTCATGTTCAGGTGTATAGAAGTTAGCAGGGCTACCTGCCTGCTTATTCCTTTTCCAGAGCAAGAGGATGGGGGTGAATAGAAAGGGGAGTGACATGAGCAAAGCAGTGGATCTGTTCTCCCACTTGCTGGCCAGAGTAGTTAAACCAATACTGCATATAATTCCAGCAGTAAATTACCACTCCCCAGGGGATGGCTGGACTGGAAGGTGTTGTGTCAATGAGTGACAAGCCCTCCATGCAGATACTGGTGCAAAGCAGTTTATGCTTACTTGGGCCCCATGCCAGAATTCATCTCTTAAAAAAAAAATCTCTCATGCCACGTTAGTGGTTTAAAAAAAGAGATCCTGAAAAAAAGATCAAGAATAAAGAAGGAAGAGCACTATAGAACCCAGCATGTCAAGATATGGAGTAAGACAGTAGTGTGGCTGTTTGGGCATGTTGTATACACTTCATGTGTTTGTTTTTGAGAGACGGAAGCAATTGTGGACACGTAGCCCTCAAGGAGCATCAACATTGTATCGTTGCCAATTGTTTGACATTAAAGAAACCCAAAACTCTACAAATGTAGACTTGTTAGAGTAACAATCAGAGCACAGTGTAGAAGTCTGTAGTATTCCTGGCTATTTGCCTTTTAATTTATTCCATTGAGACTAGGCTGCTTCCTAACACATGGCTGGGAATGTGAAACAATGGTTTTAAAACAACCCAAAACTACTGGAAAAATCCAACATGTGGAAAGCTCTTGTTTTGTGCGTCCAACCTGCTGTCTTGAAATATATTTTTGTATTGGCCTTGTTTCTATTGGAGGGCTATTCAGAAAGAGGGGAGGGCTTTGGGGAGGAAATGAGAACTGTCCATGTACTAGAACCACATGAAACCCACTTCTTTTAAGACAAATTAGCCAAAGACAATTCCCCATCTCCACTCCTCTCACTCACAAAGACAGAGGTGGCAGACTTACCAGTGGTTAATAGTTCCTTATTCCTGATCTGCGAGTGTGATCATGTTCTATATCTAAAGATTGTGAGTTTACAGAGCACAGTCCATCCCTCCTGGAATGTTTAAAAAGTTTCTAGCACATATTGGGTGCCACCATAAATAAAATAAGTCAGTCACTTGGGCAATATTAACAGTGGTGCCAACTCTTGCAATTTCATTGCGAGTCCTACTGTATTTGGTGTTTTTTCTTAATGCCCAGCCCACAGAGACAAGTGATTACATGAGAATCTCAGCTTCTATTGTTTTTTTTTTAAAAAAAACAGTATATCATAGTTGCTGAGGAAAGGCTAAAAACATTTCCCCTATAGGCTCAGAAGCCAGAACCAAATAAAAAGCACCTCAAAATATCTTTTAAAATCTCAGGATTTTTTTAAAGCCAATGTCATGACTTTTGAGCACCTGACTCATGATGTTTGAACATTTGGGGCTGGCTATATCAATCACTATATTTATATTTTTAACAAAGATTTGACTATAGTTGTGTGTTTCTGGGTGGCGTATGATTCTGATTAACAATGAAATAATAATCCAGATATGCTGCTGCACACCAGGGTTACATTTTGCTACCTCCCTATATGTGCTATAATTTATGTAACTAACATGAACTATGTGCAGATAGGCCCAAACCCAAAAGCATTGCTCTGAACAGCACCGTGTTTTGGAGGAGCGAGGCTTTTTCGTGGTGTTTCTTGTGGTGCTGCTGCAAGCAGGAGTAAGGAGTACAGAGACGCACATGTGGTCACAACAAAAGTAGGTGTCATTAATAACATGGAAGTGGCACAGATAGCCAGCACTGCTTCTGGGTGCAGTAAGGCTTGGAGTGCTGTTATACTATACCAATTATTTGCTGTACTGGCAAACACTGGTCAGTGGCACATACAGAAGTACCTCTTGTCATTTTATAAATCCAAAGAAATCAACATTAACCCTCTAAGTGCCTACAGAATAAGTTCTGGAGCAGGACTGACTTTCTGGGTTGGGCTCACCTCTAGAAATGTTTCATTCTACTATTTTCATATGTAACCAATTTTTGAAGCGTCAGTATAAATTCATGAACATTTGTTCTTCTCCTTCTCTTCCCGAGCCACCTTCCTCCTTTAGAAAATTAATAGTTTCTAAATTTGTGCACTATAAAGGGAATATTGTGGAAGTCTGTTTAACTGGCTTGCTTGGAGTGAACATTCAACCACATAGATCAAATCTTATTTTCCAAAAGGCAGTTCCCGCTGGTGGGGTTGATGGTTTAGTTCCTCATTTAGATTCATAGATTCATAGATATTTAGGTCAGAAGGGACCATTATGATCATCTAGTCTGACCTCCTGCACAACGCAGGCCACAGAATTTCACCCACCACTCCTGCAAAAAACCTCACACCTATATCTGTGCTATTGAAGTCCTCAAATCGTAGTTTAAAGATTTCAAGGAACAGAGAATCCTCCAGCAAGTGACCCGTGCCCCATGCTACAGAGGAAGGCAAAAAACCTCCAGGGCCTCTTCCAATCTGCCCTGGAGGAAAATTCCTTCCCGACCCCAATGATCGCTGAGCATTTGACCCTAAAATCCAGACAGGAAGTGATTTTATTTGTTGTCTTCAAAGGGAGGAAAGAATGTCACACCTTTTTGGGGTGCCATTTAGCTGCAGGTAAAGCTGGCAGGAGTGTTAATTAGAGGCTGTATCAGTTTAGCTGACCTGCTTTGGCATTGAAGTGTTTAGCAAAACTCACTCTGTCTCTGCACAAAGGAGGACTTGCACTATTCCTCTTAGGAAGCTCACAGTTTCATGGCTCTGCATGTAGTAAACATTTGGACGTAAGGAGCATACAAAAATAAGACTCCTAATGAACTGAAAAAATGAAAAGGGGTTTGCTTTTCCCTTTTGAAAACCAGCAGAATTATTTTTATTTATTTCTATTCCAGGGGGGTTTTCAGGCCCCCATTGTGCTAGGTAATGTATACAGACATAAAGACAGTCTCTGCCCCAAAGAATTTACAATCTGTAAAAAAGGAGGAGGGACATATTGGGGCTGGGGAGCTTCATGACATGCACCCCTGAAACTTCTGGTAAACCCTTTTTTATTTTTTGGAATAATAAACCAAGTCTCCCGAAGAATGTGGGAGAGAGCAGCTTCAAGAAGGTAGCTAGAGCACAACTAACTCAGTGCAGGAAGCCGGCATATCTCAGTGGAGATGATGCAGGGGGATATTAGGTTTTTTTTTAAAAAAAACCACTCAACTTTAAAGGAAGTTAAAATGGCCAAAATAAAAATAAACTGCCACTTGCCATTTTAAGGAACTATTTGCAAATTCACCGAGCATTGACAGTACTAGCCTAGAGCTTACTCTAAACACAGCTACCTGTCTGCTACCACTAGGAGTATTTGTAGTTTTCAGATTTACTGGGATGTTGTTCCATAAATTAACCCACAACTTACGTACTGCCAACCACACCATAAAATAGCTTTAACAATATGCCTATTAACTAACCCTCTTTAGATCACTAAGCATAGCCTTAATTTAAAATCAGCATCTTATTTACAAGTTCTCCAGAAAGGACTAACCATTCCTAAGGTAGAAAGACACAGGACACTTGAAATGTCTCGTTTACCCACCATACTACTTGCCATAGGGCAAGATGAGCACAGTTCCTGCAACCTAGTCACATCTAATACATATACAGCAGCTGACTTGTGTTTCTCATCACATACATTTCTGCCCCGCATATCAGGCAGTTATCACCCAGAGTATTGAAAGCAAGCAGTTAGACCACACACACAAATGGGGTCTAATTACCTGAGTCCAGGCTCCCCTGCCTTACATACTGCAGACAATTGAAATGGAAGAAGATGAGTGAGAGAGTCGTGCTAGAAGTGGAGAATAAAGTACAGATTCTATACTAAAAAAGAAACCACTGGTTTTACCTGTTTGATTTAGTGGGATTATTTTGTTCATATCCTTGATCTGTGCTGCTGCTACCTCGGCCCTATGTGGAACAGTAATGACAGCCCTATTGGAATCTTCTTTTTCCCTACTGCTCCTTGCACCATGTCTTATTCTACTTTACTTTTCCCCACTCATATGTATTCAAGGAACAGAAACAATGCCCTGTTACTAATAATTAGTGTTCTTTACTACGTATATTATAGTAATGATCAGATGCCCCAATCAAGGTCAGGGCCTCCTCTCTGTTAGGTGCTGTACAAACACATGGAGACCAGGCCCCCACCTCAAAGCTTACGCATGTCAAATAGTAGATTCCAAAGTCCCATACTTGGATTATTACTCACTCCGAACAATATTTCTCAGGCAATCCGTAGGATGAAATATCTTCATACAAAATATTCCTGGAGCAACTTCTATAATGAACAAAAATGGTACCGTTATGGAGAACAACTTGCAAACAGAAAAAAGGCTAAATGCAACATATGAATTCTTCACAACAAATAATTTGAATAGCTGTGTGTGTGTAATGAAACTAGATTATTTTTAATGTGAAAATTATGGCAGATACACAGTCACTTTAATAGGATGATTAAGATCTGCAGCCTCCAGGGGAAAGTGTTTGAATAATGTATGCACCTGCAGCCATTAAAAGAGGCAAAATAGGGAGAAATGGCAAGCACTGTCTCATCACCTTGTTTAGGGATCATGACATCTGTCAATTGGAACTGAAACACAGGAAAAACAGAAAATATAGTGTAAGGCAGTCTGTGATCATGTAATTAAAAAGGCAACTGCAAGGCATTATTGGCCAAGAAAAATAAGGCCTTCTACTCAACTCAGTGGCATCTGTCTGTCTAGTTAGTTTGTAATGTGACAATTTTTTAATACTGCGTCCAATCAATTCCAAAATTTCAGGGACTGTTCTTGGCTTTCATGGACAGAACTCATGTTGATTGTGGGGAAAATAGGAAAAACCAAAAGGGGAAGGAGGGAGGGACACACACTGAGTCCTTGGCATCTAATTAGTGCCCACACATCAGCTTCTCCCACCTCTGTAATTGCCTATAGGCCAAAGAAACCTGATGGCAGCTGTTAACACCTTCCAACATAACACCTCCCATCTCAGCTCTTCTCCTCCTCAATAAAGTTTTAAAATGCTGCCACCCTGAATTACTTTTTCCAGACAGGAAGAGGGGAGCCCCTGGGAGCAAGGGGGTGCACCTTGGGGCCTAGGAGCATGTGGGGGGGCAAGAGAATCCTGCTGCCACCTCAAGGTGCACCACCAGCAGAGCACAGAGAGTGGAAACCAAAATTAAAGACTGGCAAGGACCAGAAGTGTCACATTCCATACCTCCATGTTTTACCTCCGTGTTCAGTGTGGGGAAAGTTTTGGCCACTTTCACTCAAGATGACAAACCCACAATCTCAGAGCCAAGAGCTAGGAGCTACACGCAGAAGAGAACTGAGCTTCTGAAGGTTCTCCCGGCAGCCTGGTTCAAAGTGTTATCCTCAAATAATTTTTTTTTCTTTCCTCTGCCCTGGGCTTACTTTCCTTAAAATCTCCCAAAGTTAGTGTTTTCTCCTGGCTCAGTGGAGTTCCCCTCGATCCCTGAAATGGTGCCTAAAAATCTGATCCGAGGCATAGACTTGTGAACCCGTTATAGCAAATTGTGATGACAGATACCAAGGTCTCAGAATAGGGAGGCCTCCCAGAGCTTGTCTCATGCAGAGGAAAAGGACAGAAGAAGAATCTGACACCATGTAAGTGAGCTGTAGCTCACGAAAGCTTATGCTCAAATAAATTGGTTAGTCTCTAAGGTGCCACAAGTACTCCTTTTCTTCATGTAAACATTCTCACGCAGATGGCAGGTTTATAAGCTATAGGGAGTTTCAGGTACTTAGTAAATCACCACAGTGCAGTCAAGGTAAAATTAGACCACTCCCTTGTTCACAAGCAGCAGGGTTCTAGGTCCAGTCTCCTTTGGTCAGAAACTAGTCTCTTATCTCGGGCAGGGATGTATCTTAAATCCCTGGAAGCAGCCTTTGTACCAGGCATAAAAATGTAGGGGCTGACAACTTGAGAAAACAGGAAGTTCTCCTGGGAAAATGGTCCCATCACTATGTGTTTGATATTTGATGGTAGGTGGCAAAATACTGACATACACCTCCTTGTTTCAGGAAAGGAGTTTCTCCCTACAGCCTTCTACAGCTCACGAGCAACCAGCCTTTACATTCTCTATATTGGGAAAACAGATTTTTAAGGTACATGTTCCCTCTTCTGTCAAAAGTGTGTCACGAAGCAAGGAAAAATGAGGCATAAATATCTGTAGACCAAGACCATCCTGGTTCACGCTTCCCTGAGCCCAGATGTGGCAAAAGCAAGGCCAGACAAACCTGTTAACTGCTCATATGTGGGCCCACCCTATGACAGCAGTAGCAACCGAAAGACAAGTGGTTGGTGCTTCCTCTAAGAATGTGTTTGGGTGACACCTTTGCTTCAGCTGATGAAGCATTTGAATTTTAATGCCCTTATATACACAAACTGCCCTGCTTTCTTTTTGTCTTAAATATTTATACAACAGTTTTCTGAGGAGATATTTAGTTTGCTGGAATTGCTATTAAGATCCTATCAGTTCTGGACTGGTGTAGAAACAGGAATTGTACAGAATAAGTGGATTTCTGCATCTCAGAACACCAAGCCAGAATGACTCCCCTAGTTATCCCGTACAGCAGTCTGGGATTCAACAACAAAGTTCCCTTAACCAATGACATATTGGTGGCAGTTCTTATTGGATGTCAGTCTTATCTATGGCTTTTCCTCTAAACTAGGAGCCAGATACTATGATGCCCTTACTCAAGCTGAGTAGTACCTTACACTGCACATTAAAATCAATAGGGCTACTCTTAGAATAAGGTTCTACTTTGTGTGAGGAATGGTGGGAAAATCTGATCTAAGTAGCATCTTTAATGGTTGCGACAATGCAAGAGAGAGGTGGTCACAAAATCCAGGTATGGACCTCAAGGGTTCACCAATCCCCTGCACGGTGATTGGTTGTGGGTGCCTGTTAAGATGAAAGAGAAGATGCTATCCATTGTATACAGCAGAGTGCCCTAAGCTTTTCAGGTAACAATTTTCTTTATAACTTTTCTTAGGAAGAATGTCTACCTACTGGGTCCAGCAGAAATGTATACATCACTTTCTTTGTTTGGTAATTGTCTGAGTTCAGCCTCATTTGCATTTTCCTTTAGATTTAGACACCATCTGCTGCTCTGTTTTCTTTTGCCTACTGTCATAGTCACAAGCATGTAATTACCATACTCCTACTCATTTTTTTCTTGTTCTCTTTCACTACAAGCTTAATTTCTGTGAGAGTTGCTGTCTTTAGCTTGCTTAAACCTGTAATTATTAGAAGACACTTAATGAGATCAGCAGCAATATTCCATGCTATGTGGATATTCTTGAAATGGAATAAACAAGGACAGATGACAAGCTAAAAGACCAAAAGCAATCTTCACATCAGACAAATGTAAGGAAAGGTCAATCTTCTAAAAAACAATATACAAGCAATTAGTATTTTGAGGTCCCCATATTAGGGGCTTTAGACGGGTTACTTGTCTTTGTTCCTTGCAATATGTAACTGCAAAATACTGTACCTCAATTTAAATGGCAAATACACTCAAAGTTCAGTGTTGCTTTTTGCTCCTTTTCCCTGAGATCAAAAATTTGGATTGTGCCATGAGCTGCGGAATGCTGTCACGTTTGTCACTAGTTTCTAATTTAAACTTACAGTTGTATTTTTAGTAGGTCACAAGAGACTTGCTGGATATCTCCAGGATACAAAATTGTGCAGTGACTAATATGACCTCACTGCTGCCTCTCATGGAGTATTGTGGCTCTGAATTGATGGTGTGATTCAGGAGTCTTTCCTGGCAAAGCACCTTGTGATAATGATTGCTGTCACTGTTAACATTATGAACACCATGCTTTTTATAATTAATATTTTGATCCTCAAAATATCCTGGCACTCCTATTACTCCTATCTGAGCACTTTGAGAGGTTGGAAGCTGACATAGAAAGCTAGCATTAATGCACTGATTCACTAATAGCCGCAATTGATTGAATTGGGTTTAAACACACCAAAATGTCTACTTGCAGGCAGATTAAATAACAATTATGTCTGGATTGTGCGGCACAGGTTCCTATTCACTCAAACCCGCCTTCTAACTAAGTAATAATGCACAACAGGGTACTGCATATAATGTTATAGTTACTTTCCTATAAGGTAAGAATCTGAATGGCAAGTGGCTCGAGGATTATTTAATGGTTATGGTTACAATAGAATATCAGGGTTGGAAGGGACCTCAGGAGGTCATCTAGTCCAACCCCCTGCTCAAAGCAGGACCAATCCCCAGTTTTTGCCCCAGATCCCTAAATGCTCAGATATAGGTGGGGAAAATATCAGCCTAGGTAAGCATATACATGAGACCTCTTCTCTCTCTGTCACAACTGCAATCAGTGGAAGTCCTGGGGCTCAATCCACCTTCATTTAAATCCCTATGTGGCCCCCTCAAGGATTGAACTCACAACTCTGGGTTTAGCAGGCCAATGCTCAAACCACTGAGCTATCCCTCCCCCCTTTATAGTCTAAATCCTGGAGAGTGTAATATCTCCTATCCTTCATAAAACAAAGGAAAAATTAGATGTTCTGAAGCACATTGGAAAAAATATTATTGGGAGATATTTGTAGGTCTCTTTTTATATATATAAAAATACACACCCACCCACCAAGGAGTGGCACTGGAGTTCTTAACATGGCTTTGAGAGACACATGAAAGGAGAACTTTAATAAAGAAGCAAAACTTACAATGTTTTCAGGATCAAATATAGATAAATTGGCCCCTGTTCACCCCTCTTGGTCTGGCCACTTTGCACCATTCCACTGGCATAAAGTGCTAGACATCAGGCCCTAACAGAACTGCTGAGAATTCCTTCCGAGTAGAAGAGCTCTTGACTGATATAAAGTGACATAGTCAGCTCCTGTGCCAACTGTCCCATGCATCCTGGCATATGGGGTAAGGGATATATGTTGGGGCATATTGGACTGGGGGAGGAAGCTGTAGTGTGCCTATGCTACACCAAGTCACAACTGATACACATCTCATAGGGACCTTATCGATGGTGTCAATTAGAGCATCCCCTAAGCCTCTCTAATTTATAGAATGGGCCAAAGCCAGTGCCCATGCACCAAGAGAATCAAGAAGGTGTAACAAGGGTTCTCAAAACTCCTTTATTTACTCCATGGTTAACAAGGTGGTCTTAAAGAAATACGCCTATGTATTAGAGTTGTCAGGCTTCCAACTAATAGTCTGAGACGGAAATTAACCTTCCGGGCGCATAGGTTGTTGAGTCTGGTATTTACATTCTAGTTCACCAAATGTAATGTTCACCTGTAATGTTTCTACTGAAAGCCTGTCTCTCATTGGTCATCATGATCTTTTCAGAATGTATGTGCAGATAATATGTATGGAGATATGTGTACATATATTGGAAGTCACGTTCTTAAGGCCTTGGTGTTAAAGGCAGGTCGCTTAGAAACAGAATGCCTTGAGACAGACTTTGTCAGCCACTTACTTCACTGGTTGACCATTGTGTATTGTGTATTTTACAACAGATGTCTATTAGCATGCTGAGTCAAATGGTAATGAAAAGCTTGCGAGAACTTCAGAAGGAAAATAAATAGTAAGAGAGAAGCAGAATGTCTTGGGTGTATTGTAGCTGCCATTGCTTGTTCTCTTATCCTGTTTCATTAGGAATCTCCTCCTTGAGGTGCTGCCTTGTCAAAGGCACAATGTACTATGCCGAAAAGAACCATCAAATATTGTAATCTCCTCTTCTTCCAGAGTTTCTTTCCTTTCTATTGAGCAAAAGCTAAACATGGGTAACTGCTTGTTCTCTGCCACATAATGACATTTGATTTCCTTTCTCGAGTCTTGCCTGTTAGAATTTTTCTGCCAAAAAAACCCTGAAAAAATTGCAGAGACACTATAAGTGACTTCAATAAGTGGCCTTAGATACTAGCAGTTGTTTGGTGCTTCCTTGGCATATCTGTATGGCATACATTGGCGAGCTTAGCTCAGATATAGGTGGGGAAAATATCAGCCTAGGTGAGCATATACATGAGACCTCTTCTCTCTGTCACAACTGCAATCAGTGGAAGTCCTGGGGCTCAATCCACCTTCATTTAAAAGAGGGGGCTGATATGGAATGTTCTCTATGAGAGGCTTTTAGCTCTGGAACAAGCCCAACGTCACACTGGAACAAAATACCCTGGGTCTGTTGACCTTCAAGATATGTGGCATGGTGCATTTATTTGGGCATGCTTCTATAGGGGGATTTGATGGAAGTAAGAATGCACGAAGAAGAGGAGTTTTTTAGTTCATAGGAACTAGATTTCTGAGGATGGGGGATTAAGCTGTTTAGTTTTTGTCTGTTCTTGGAACTTTTTATCAGGAGTCATAGTGCTTTGGATAGGACCCCCTTTGATTTTGTAGAAATGCAAAGAAATAAAAAAAACCCTCCGAATTGATATTGGTGGTGCCATATTTGTCCCTCCCAGAGCAGGGACTTGCATATTGTACTGTTGAAATTGTAGGCAGCTTTATTCTGAACACCAGGTAACAGAAATTGGCATGAGGCTCTAAACTGGGTTCCAACAAGAAGCTGGTGAAAGAAAAAAGTTTTTCAACGATCTGCAAGTCAAACTCTTTAAATTATGGAGCACTTACTCGCCAAACTAATTATTCTGTCTCTGTTAAGTTTCCATGCAGAGCCTTCCAGGAATTGGTCTCCCTTTGCATGAGCCTCCATGACATGAAAGGCAATGTTTGATGTATTTAGAGTAATGCAAAGAGCAAGTTGTAATGGAGACCAGGACTAAAAAACCACCAGTAGATTCACTTGCACAGATGGTAGCAGCAGCTGCATGGTTTTTAACCTTTTTCATTAGAAATCAGTGAAGGCCTTTGATTGATGCTGATCCTATTGACTGAATTTCATTATTCCATCTTGAAATTTGAGGGCCTGGTTTGAATTTGGAGTGGAATATAAATTAAAGTTGAACATGAACAAAAACCCAATAAAAGGCAATACTAGGACTGGCCAGGGGAAGGTGGGGCTGGGGATGAGGGTCTTGGGGTACAAGAGGGGGCTCTGGGACTGAGGGGTTCAGAGGGCAGGAGGGGAGATCAGGGCTGTGGCAGGGCATTGGGGCATGGGGTGGGGGCAGCTCAGGCGTGCAGGCTCCAGGCAGTACTTACCGCAAGCAGCTCCAGGAAGCATGTCCCCCTCCAGCTCTGAGGCGCAGCCAGGCGGCTCTGCATGCTGCGCCGTCTGCAGGAGCCACCCCTGCAGCTCCCGTTGGCTGGGAACCGCAGCCAATGGGAGCTGCAGGGGCAGCGCCTGTGGACTGGGCAGCCCGCAGAGTCGCCTGGCCATGCCAACGCGTACTATGTAGGAGCCGGATGGGGTCATGCCGGCTGCTTCCTGGGAGCCGTGCGGAGCAGGGAAAACCCCCGACCTTGCTCCCCGTCGGGAGCTGAGGGCCAGATTAAATGGTCTGACAAGTCGGATGTGGCCCGCAGGCTGTAGTTTGCCCACCCCTGCTTTATGAACTCCAAACTTGGCCTTGTTTCCCAGATTGTGAAACTTTTGATAAAGCTAGGCCAAATTTGGACTGCATTTTGGGTTCCTTCCCTTCTCCCTAGGTTCTCCCTGACCCACTACTATCTCCTTGGGATAAAAGGCCCAGTAGCTTTTTACCACTCACCAGTGCTCATAACTGGCAAGTCTCCTTCCACCACCTGGCCTCTTCCTGAGACAACTGGCTGGCCTGCTTCTCCATCTTTAGTCTCTAAAAGACCAGTGAGGTAAATCATCTGCCCATCAAATAATATGTACGGAAGGTCTTCTGTGTGATGTGCTTACTCCAAAAGTATGGAACAGTGCAACCCCAAAGGGCTCCATAACAAGACTGGGAGCTTCCTACTACAGCATTGCATTCCGGAGTGTCTGTCCCATAGGGATGCAAAATTGTAATGTCAGTAGCCTCAACGGGGCCCACAGAAAACTTTCAGTTCCTACTGCTATGGAATTAGAAAGCAGGCAGGGCACCCATCCCTACAAGATCTTTCCTGTAGCCTTTAAGCAGAAGAGGTCTTTCCTTGAAATCAGCTTTCCACTGTCCCAAAGAAAAGAAAGATAATATAGAGAAAGTGGCCCAAAATTTTAGACATGAATCCTTAAGCTGTGCTTGCAAATCCTGCATCAGTTCAGGCAAAGGGATATTTCTGCATGCAAAATGGGTAATAGTTTGTTCAAAATGGGCTTTTAGGTATGCAGTTACCCATTTGCCACATGCAAATCTATGTTCTATGGTATACAATGAATACATACATGCATCGTGTGGCAGTTTATCCTCCCCTATTTTGGCTTTGCCCTGACCCCGAAAAAGGGAGTTTACAATTAGTGCAACCAAAGATGGGCCCAGAATAAAACCTGGATCCAGTTCCACCCTGCCCCCTGCAAAAAATTTTGGATGCGGTTTGATATTCAAACATAGATCCAGATCTGAATTTTGCAGTATCTTCATAATGAGTCAATCCAAAATCTCAATCTGAATTGCTCTAAAATTTGTGGTCTTCAAAATCCAGATTAAAATGTGAAAATTACAGCTTGATCCCTCTTAGTTTCCAGTTGGAATCCATGCTAACTGACTTGGCCATCTCTGACTCCTATAGACTTGGGACATAACTTTGACACTGTGGGCCTGATCCTATGAGGAATTGAGGGAAATCAGTATCTTGCAGGAAGTGCTCGGCAAGTTGTGGGATCAGGTCAAGTTCTGAGTATACTTAATGGCAAGTACAGAGTGGCGTTGCCAATCACTCAGCAATCACCAAGAGGAGAGGAAAGATGGGCTGTGGAAATAAGTCAGCCTTTTATGCTAAATGATTGCAAGATGGCAAAGATTAAAGTAGAAGCAAAATTGTTATGCAAAATGCTATCACATAATTATTGGACTACAGTGTGACATTAGGCATGTATATTATGTAACAATACATCTGAAACTTCTTGGTTTATCAAGGCTACTTTTAAAAGATAATTGGTGAGGACAAAATAATTTCTCCCTAAAGTAATAGTTGATTGCTAACCTATTCTCAAAGACAATCTCCAATCCATATAACTGGAGACATGCCTCCCCCCACACCCATGTGGCTTATTCCTACTCCAGGACAAAGAGCATTACTGGTACTTTTGGTGTTAACTTGAATGTAAGCCATCTGTTTTCAATTATTTTACTGCCCAGGATAATCAAGAGTGACATAAAGTTACTGTTTTATTTATTGTACTGCTGCAAAATGAAAAAAACAAACAAACTGAAAGTGTCTCGTGTGGGACTCCTACTGCAGCTGGTGCATGAACAATTTCTGAAGTGGTAGCTGCCAATTTATCATTTTCTATTTGGCTTATTAATTTAAAATGTGGGTGGGGAAAAGAGCACGACATTAGGCTTTTCACTCTTAGGATCAGTCATGGAAAACTGAAACCTACCCTGGAGTAGGCAGGCTGGATTGTCTGGTGATTATGGCACTGGACAAGGGATCAGAAGAGCTGAATTCTTTCACAGACTTCCTTAATCTTTCACATGAATTACTTCATTGCTGTGTGCCTCTGTTTCCCCATCTGTAACACGGAGATAATTATGATAGGATCATAGCAATGTAGGGCTAGAAGGGCCCTTGAGAGGTCATCTAGTTCAGCACCCTGAGCAGAGGTTGGACAATTATACCTAGATCATCCCTGACAGTTGTTTGTTCAACCTATTATTAAAAGCCTCCGATGAACGGGATTTCACAGCCTCCCTTGGCAACCTCTTCTAGAACTTTACTGCCCTTACAGTTAGCAAATTTTTCCTAACATCTAACCACAATCTCCCTTGCTGCAGATTAAACCCATTCTGTCTTTTCCTACTTCCAGTGGACATGGAGAACAATTGATCACTGTCCTTTTTCAAATAGCCCTTAACATGTTTGAAGATTGTTTTCAGGTTCTCCCGCCACACACACATACTGCCAGTTGTCTTTTCTCAGGACAGCTTTTTTAAAATCTTTCCTCAGATGTCAGGTTTTCTAAACCTTTTATTATTTTCATAGGCGTCAAGTTTCTAATCTGCCAAGGGGTGCTCCCCCTGGCTCTGCCCAGGCACTGCCCCCACTCCACCCCTTCCCCCAAGCCCTAGCCCCACTCTGCTTCTTCCCACCCCGCCCCTTCGCCACCCAGTTCCGTCCCCTTCCCCAAGCACACTGTGCCCTTGCTCCTCCCCCCACACTCCCAGTGCCTCCTGACGCTGCGCAACAGCTGATCAGCGACAGGTGGGAGGCGCTGGGAAGGAGGGGGAAGTGCTGATTGCCGGTGGGTGGGAGGCTTGGGTGGAGGGGGAGGGCCCGGGGCACCCACAGAATTGACACCTATGATTATTTTTGTTGCTTGCCTCTGAACTCTCTCCAACCTGACCACATCTTTCCTAAAGTGTGGCACCCAGAATTGGACACAGTACTCCAGGGGAGGCCTCGCCCAGTTCTGAGTAGAATGGAACAATTGTCCCCTTTGTCTTACATGCAATACTTCTGTTAATACACCTGGAATATTAGTCTTTTTCCCAACTGCATGACATTGTTGACTCATATTCAATTTGTGATCTACTCTAACCACCAGATCCTTTTCAGCAGTACTTCCCAAGTTTGTAGCTGTGCATTTGATTTTTTTCTTAAGTGTTGTACTTTGCATTTAATCAAATTTCATCTTGTTAATTTCAGACCAATTGTCCAATTTGACAAGGTCGTGTTGAATCTGAATCCTGTCTGCCAAAGTGCTCACAACCGCTTCCAGCTTGGTGGACTCTGCAAATTTTATAAGCATACTCTCCACTCCATTATCCAAGTCACTAATGAAAATATTGAATAGTACTGATGCACGACAGACTCCTGTGGGACAGCACTAGATATGTTTCCCCAGTTTGATAGTGAACCACTGATAACTATTATTTGAGTATGCTCTTTCAACTAGTTTTGCACCAACCTTATGGCAATTGAATCTAGACTGCATTTCCCTAGTTTGCTTATGAGAATGTCATGTGGAACTGTGTCAAAAGCCTTACTAAAATCATGATAGATCATATTTGCAGTGTGGCCTGTCCCTCCTCACTCCCCATCCACTTGGACAGTAATCCTGTCGAAGAAGAAAACTAGGTTGGGTTTGGCATGATTTTTTTGACAATTCCATGCTGGCTATTCTTTATAACCCTATTATGTCCTAGGTGCTTACAAACTGATTGTTTAATGATTTGTTCCAGTATCTTTTCTGGTCTCAAAGTTAAGCTGACTGGTCTATAGTTCTCCAGTTCCTCTTTGTTCCACTCTTTAAAATAGGTACTGTCTTTGCCCTGCTCCAGTCCCACTGCATTCTCACCCATCTTTCATGACTTCTCAAAGATAATTGCAAATAGTTTCAAGGTTGTTTCAGCTGGTTTCTTAAGTACCTTAGGATGAATGTCATCAGGCCCTGCCAACTTAAATATATCTAAATATTTTCTAACCTGGGTTTCTTTATGCTTCCATACCTCTGTGAGGTAACGTCAGATTATATTCATTAATGTCTGTGAGGTGCTCAGGCACTGTGGAGATGAATATTATTGAAAAGTCAGTAAATGAGATTGTAGTCTCCTTTTCAATTTGTTTTTTCGGAGAGCCATACTTTAGGGAATATAAAGGTATTTGGTTGTGTTTCTTTTTGTATTCTGCCAGTTACTTTTCTGCACCTTCATTTTTCTAAAAATAATAGGTGAACTTCTCTCCTTGGATGCATACATGGAGTTCAAGTGGTGCTCTGAGGACATTTCCAGAAACAGTATTTGGCCCATCATGTGCACAGGATCAAGAGTAATGATGTCTGAGTTGTCTCAGAGGAGTGATGTCTCTTTCTTCTCAGACAAGTTCTTATTTACACTGGTATGAAACTAGGGTAATGCCATCTATGTTGTTGGAGCTAGTCCAGTTTCTCATCTTTGTGAGAGCATATCATACTCCAGATATCTTATTTTATTTTGAGTGAAGCACCTGTTTACTTTTCCCTAGCTTGCTACATTAAGGCCTGATCTTGCATCCTTTATATACCCACAACTCCTATGGTTTTCAGAACTGGTCTTTCTCTGAATATCTGGAGGCAACATGAGAGGCTCTTAGGCCCAGATTTTCAAAGATATGTGGGTGTTGCTTTGCTCAGCATTCAAGGCCTACATCCCACTTTCAACAGTGACAGATACTTCAGAGACTGATTTTTTTATTTTATTTTACATATAAATGTATGGAAATTATATGAAAATTTAAAAATACAGGAATGACGACACTGTTGGACAAGTGATGGTGAGATCACATAACTAGCTGAAATTTGTTTTATGACTGATTACCAAATTGTCATAGTTTCCATTGAACAGATATAAAAAATTACACCCATCTCTTCTGACTCACTTCTGTTAAACTTGATTTTTTATGAAATTTATTTTGAGGGGGGAGGGAGAAAACCAGAATGAAGCATTTTTGTTATGTTGAAATGACCTGTTTTGACAGTTTTTGGAACAGAATGCTTCCATTTCAAAATGCCTTTTTGAAAGAAAACATATTGGTATTTTATATAAAAAATTGAAGTTTTAAAAGGTAGAAATCAAAACAAAATAATTCAATGCTTTCAAACAAAAATATTTTAATTGACCCCCCGCCCCAAACTTAGTTTAGTGGAAACTTTTTTTTGCTGCTGTTGTTTTTTTTATTGCAGAAAAGAAAGCTGGACAAGAACCAGAAATTCTGTGATTTCAGAATATTCTATCTATAGTAAAATTATGCTCACTGGACATTCATTTATATAAAAGCACTTTCTATTTCCCCATGGTATTTTCTCACTATTACTCTATCTGTTGGATTTCACTCTATGTTGTGCATTCTTCCACATCATGTTCTGCTGAAACTTTTCTCCTGCTTTTTCCCCCTCTCACATTTTATGCAAAAAGTCATTTTCTATATTAATAGATCTATTTAATGATTGACCCCTTACACATTTATGTCCAGGCACTGGAATTGGGTAAGAACCTTTGCACATAAAATTACTTTTCTCCCATTTGACTTTTTGCTAGCTCCCTTGAAGGACTAAAATGACTAACTTTTCACCTGAGGAATTACATTACTGTGACTTAATTTTTTTAAAGCTGGAAGTTGTATTTTATGAACTTCACTTCTAGTAGAGTTGACTGTGAGCGGCAACATTCCCATCTGGATATCATCCCTCTCTCTCTACTCCAAAGGGGCATTTGAATCCAGTTATGATTGAGTCCCATCAATAATCATCACAACAGTTGTGAAACAAATATCCCTCTCTTCTTCTCCAGCGTCCCCCACACCTATCTTTCTCTCCCTCTGCCTTTCTCTCTCCATGGTCTCTCATTAGGTTCCCATCCCCTTCAAATTTCTTTATTTTTCACCATGCCCCTCTTTCTGTTCCTCCTCATGGCAACATCATCACTCTCCTTCATCCCCTTAGTTGAAAACTTTTATTTGTTTTCTGCATCCCAGTTTCTCTATTCCCAAACTGTCATTAGAAGGTCATCTCCACCATGCATGCGTATGCTGGTTGGTAGGGGAATTGTCTCCTTTGTATGGACTCTGTACAGCTCATCAGATTTTACTTTAAGTGGAGTCTGACAAAATGAAAAATGCTCATTCAATCACATGTGTTGCACTACCCTAAAACCAGCGCTGATGGGGAGCTGGAAAATAAAAACTCATTTGGTGAATTTTTTGAAACAAAGGAGGAAAATAGGATCCAAGGCCACACAGGACATAGAATTGCTGACTCTCTCTGAAGAGAACAGGCATCTGGGATGCTAAATTCTCTTAAGTCCTTTTGCTCTCCCACAATGGTGATGTCACACTTGTAGGGAAAGCAGAACCATCATCAAGAGACCTGATGTGTGGACCAGAGTAGAGGTTAGCCCAAAAGCCCCAATCCTGCCAAGAACTCTGAATAGGTGTTTGAAGAACATAACAGGCATGTGTATTAATTTTTATGAATGTTATTTCTCTGTGGACTTTCAGTTATTATATTGCTGGTTAAAAGGTAGCTAAGAGTTATCCTGAAGGAATGGCTGTAACATTGTAATGAAACATTGCCTGTAGATAGAGCGCAGTTCCTTGTGGCTCCAATGGGCCACTCTGGGAATGAAAACTTTCTCCTGCCCCTCTGGAGAAATGTGTAAATCAGTTTGGTCAGGTTCAGGAGTCCTGCTTGAAATCTCAGGAGATCTTTGGGCGGAGACTGCCAAGCAAAGGATCTTTGACATGATAAAAGACAGCCTGTGTCCTGAGGGGGAGACTGACTGGGGGAAAAGTCCCTCAGAGAGGCAGAGACTGCAGCCTGCTTCATCCAGCCCCAATGTATAGGAGGTTCCTGGGTCAAATGGGATCTTTTTAAACTGGCAAGGGATGGTAAGATGATATGCATTTAGATTTTTGTTATTTTTAATCCTTTTGTCTCTGCTTGTGATGTTCCTATGTGTACATAAATAAATTATAGTCTGATTTGAACAAACTGTTCTCTTACTGAATTCTTCAGCCTGCCCTAGTTCCCAGAGAGGATTCTGAATCATAGGTCCAAACCCAGTTGGAGCTGCAGGAGGTAATGCAGATGGGGAAATGGGAAATGTTATAACCTGGTGATCCAGTCAAGAGTGGGGTTTATTGCTGGACTTCACTCTGAGACAATTTCAGGTATAGGCCTGTCACTTGCAAGTGGCCAAAGATAGACTGAGGTACAGGTAACTGTACCTCAACTGTAACATGGTGGGAACCAGCTGAAGTCACTGCAGGATTGAGGATTTGATTCCTAATTAGTACACCTGTGGTGCTCATAATGGATGAAAAGGTATATCCTTATCACCAAAAAGAAAAGGAGTACTTGTGACACCTTAGAGACTAACCAATTTATTTGAGCATAAGCTTTCGTGAGCTTATGCATCCGATGAAGTGAGCTGTAGCTCACAAAAGCTTATGCTCAAATAAATTGGTTAGTCTCTAAGGTGCCACAAGTCCTCCTTTTCTTTTTGCGAATACAGACTAACACGGCTGTTACTCTGAAATCTATCCTTATCACCGTGTACTTAGCACCAGCTACCTGTTAATAAAATGAGATCATTTTATATCCTTGCAATCACATGAAAATAAACAGTGTCCATCTTTCCAATAAGCAAGAGGCAGATTTTTTAAATGTGAACTTTTATATCAAAAATTGCTCGCACAAGTTCATTTAATAATAGAATCACATTGTATAACAGAGTAACAATATCCATATATATTTTTCTGTATTAACAATTAACTCTAGATAATAAAAATATATTACAACATTTGATATGTATTCACAAAGCACAAGTCATTGTAAACAGAACAGGCAGTACAGGCCTCTTGTTCAAAAATATGTAAGTAAGTTAATTACATTGGTCTTTAATCTTTTTTTTTTCTTAATTCAAGGTACTATTGTAACAGAGTTAGGATGTCTATCAATCTGTCTTTACACAAATGTTTCAGTACATCTGAAACATAAATAGGACAAAATGAAAAAAAGGAGTATATCATTTAGCCTTAGGAAATTGGTGTTCTTATGTACATAGCAGTCTTGTTCTGTTTTGTTGCTCGACATTTATAGGGATGTACATTTCCTCAATGAAATTTAGAAATATTTTATTTATTTAGCTATTTTTCTGAATAAATAGTCCCTAGAAACACACAGTATTATTGAAGAAAAAGGAGTTTAAAGAAGTCCAAATATAAATTTAAATGATATGGCACATTTTAATGCTGAAGAAGTCAACATATTCTACAGGTACAGTAGCTGTTAACTGTATTTCAGAACTAACTTACATCAAACTTGCTAGGTACCAGTAGACATGGAAATAATCATCTTTTATATTTATGGAAACCTAAAGGCCCAGTCCTTCAAACCTTTAGTCAAGTGGCTGAATCTTATGCATCGAAGTAGTCCCACTGGGACTTACGTAAGGGTTTGTGTGATCGGTCCCATAATCATTGTTGATGATTGTTTGGCAAAAAATCTAATCCTGAGGAAAAGTTTTTCACTGAACTGCGTCTGGAAACATTGGCAATATGTTACATTCCTGTAAGAATTCAGAAGTGATTCACTAGTGACTGCCAAGTCTATGAGATTTTGTTTTCTAAAATGATCTTAAGAAAATAAAAACATAATGGAAAAAAATCTGATATTTAGAAAAATGCCCTGTATCTAAATAAAGATAAATCAAGGCACCTTTTAGTTATATATTTCTCTTTTCCAAGGCAATTTGTGATACTGAATTTTCAAATATCTCCTCTGGGGAAGCCCCCTTGATTCTCTTTAGTATAGCAGCTCCATTTTCACACTTTCTGGTTAGAAGGTTTACTGGGATGAGCTTGGGGTTGGGAGTTAGCATACCTGGGTTCTGTTTTTGACACTGCCACTGATCTGCTGTGTAACCTTGGGCAAGTCACTTAATTTTGTTTTGTAACAAGTGACCGTCCATTGCTCTGGATCCTTTCATAGTTTAACATCTCTGGGCCTCAGTTATCACATCTGCAAAGCAAGGATAATAATACTTTGTAAAAGGCTTTGAGATCTGAAGATAAGAAAGCTCTATAAGAACCTAATACAAAGACCATTGAAAGCAACAGGAGTCTTTTAATTGACTTCAATGGGCTTTGGATCAGGATCCATAAGAGCAAAGTAATTAAAGTAAATGGGACTATCTGTAGTGTAAACAGAATCAGGCCCTATGTTAGTATTCTTATTATTAGGGTTGGTTTGCATTTTCATTGTAAAGCACTATTTTAGTTTTTCTCTAGGAATTCTGACTGGGCTGAAACCAAAGAAGTGGTTGGTGGTTTTCTAGTATTCTGGATAAATACTGGATATTTTTTAAGCTCTAGGTATACAAATAACTGGAAGATAGTTTTCCAGCATTTAACAATAATTACAACATTAGAATTTTTTTCAAATACAGCTTTTGTAGAGCATTAGTCAATTATGTGGACTTGTGCCTTTTGGGTACATTGAAACCATGTGCGATAACACTTCTTAAACAAAGTTTCATATTTTTACTACACAGAATTACGGCACATGCATGGTATAGTACACATGATATATTACTAACCATGTATTTGCTTTTCAATACACACATTCTTGACAGTGCAATTAGTCTATCCAGCCAATCATCTTCATTATAAATATAGATATATATGATAAACCATAACAACCATTAGCAGTTTGTTAAATCAATATGCCTCATTTAGAAAAAGTAAACCCTAAATACATATTTACATGATACACAGCAATGACTTTGGAGGCCAGTAGTAGACATTTTGTACAGACCTTAACAGCTCTTCCTACCACGTGAACTCTTATACATCTCCTTGAGGGACATCTTTCTTTTTTTAGCAGTAGATTTTAATAAAAAGTTCACACACAAGGACTAAAAATATCATCAGTGGCCTGACATAAACCATAAAAAGTAATTTAAAAAAGAATTAAGGCTAACACTTTATCCTTAGCTCACTCCTATGGATCTGAGTATTGGAGAGATTGCTAAAGATGTAGGCCCTGATTCTACAAACACTTAAGCACATGGCTAGTCCCTATTAAAATACATGCATAAGTATGTGAAAAATCAGGGCCTTACTTGAGCTTTTGTATTGTATTACATGCTCAGTAATAGTGATGGTAGGGTGACTTAGATGGAGTCTCTGGCTTTTTTAAAAAAGTTTTGTTAGATTATCTGAATTTAATGTTGACTGATGATTCCAGTGCTGAGTGGGCAGCAAACAACCTCCAAGATGTTGTGTTCAATACACGCACTATGCAAGTTGAAATTGTATAGGACTAGATATTCAAAACCTTGGATGCTTGTCATGTTTAAAACTTGAGTAGTAAAATAGTGGGAGGTGAACAACAAGAGTTTGGAGGTTAAGTTTTAGATAAACATTTGGCTGTTTAATCAGACTGTCCAAGCCACTTGGGTTTACAGAATTAGTCTGAAAATCTCTGGAGAAGAGATTCTCACAAGGCCAAAATGTTTCTGATCCTCAAAAGAGGGCTTGCTTTGGCCTGTGAGAATAGTTTTGGTGGAAACTTGAACTCACCTGAAAACATGGGCCACTTGGGTCCTCCCAAACTCCCTTTATATAAATATTCTATGGACCTGAATCAATACTGTTTACAGAGCCAGTGTCCTCTCCATGTACTCCGCACTAGATGGATATTCAGGTCAGAATCTCCTACATTTACTATTAGACAATCTTTTGGGGGTTGAGGAGTGGGTTGTGAATGACCTCTTCCAGGTTTCAATAGGGAGACAAGGTGACACTGTCCTACTGCAGATATTGGGAGCACTGCCAGGAAGGATCACTTTCAGAGAACTTTTTTGAATATCTAGTTCCAAAAAAGTTGGGAACTGCAGCCTTCATAACAGGTCTGATCCGGGACCACTGAAATTAGAGGAACCTTTCTCATTTTACTCAGTGGGCCCAGAAACAGACCCTACATACCTAGGGCCAGATTTTTTTAAAGTATTTAGACCTTAAAGATGCAGATAGATACCTAGTGGGATTTTCAGAAGAACCTAGATACTTATGAATGGAAGTTCGGTGCCTAGACACTTCTGGAAATCCCACTAGGTGTCTATCTGAGTCTTTCAGCACCTAAACACCTTTAAAAATCTGTCCACAAGAAATTTTATGGTTGGGTTAAATAATATCTAACCAATCATAAATAGGGCCAGATCCTTACCTGATATAAATCAGCATAGCACTATGGAAATGAATAAAAATATGATGATATTATGCCAGCTGAAGATCTGGCCTTTTTATTCACTGGAATGGTCAGTTTCAATCTCTTATTGTTTTTCGCATTATTAACCCAAATACACCTATTTAAATGCTATAAGTGTCCGTCAAAGGACAATGAACATAAAAGAAGCTCATGCTTTAAAAGCATATTGGGCTAAATTTTCATGAATAGCCACCCAAGTTCTGTCTGCAAAACACAGAGTTGCACATGGGAAGATCGGTAATTGGACATGCATGGGGAAAGTGGATATAGAATATGGAATTGTGAATTTAAAAAGCAAACTGCATATTGTACAGGCAGTTATGCAACTTTTGTAGATGCAATACAAGGTTTACTGAGCACATTTTATGCACACTTTAAAAAAAATATTCAAAGTTTAAAATAACAACTGTACATAAAACATACATACACAGTTGCGCTTCCGACAGGAAGACTGCAATTCCGCTTCATGGTGAGAGACAAAGTATTGTGCATTCCATTTGCCATCATTATTCTAACTCACTGGAGCGAAAGTTTCATATAGTATATGTGATAATAGACACATAGTAACTTGCATGTACATTCATCACTTAGGCACATATTTTAGAAAACTTTGCCCATTGCCTATAAGAATTCAGCTTAATATCTAGCACTTAATGAGCCACTGAATCATATTTCTAGCATCCTATAAAATATCGGCAAAATGTTCAGATATTACTTTTATTTTGTATATTGAATCAGTTTATTGAGCACCAGCATTTACAGCTCTAGCTTGTCTCCTATGCTAGAAATATGGTAATGTGTCAGATATCTGTATCAAGTTTAAAAAAATGCAACTATGAGGAAATTAAATTTGCTTCTCTTATAAGGTTAATTGTAGAAGAAAGGCACCATGAAAGAAAGATGAATTGCTACACAACATAGAGGGGGAGAGATTTATTGCTTATGATGACACATGAATCAACCAAGGACTGAGTGTGACAGTTGTAATGAAATAAACCTGTCTATATTCTTCTCCATCTTTTACTAGCCACCTTAATAGTTCTAGTAAAAGTTGGCTCAGAAGTCATCTCACTCTTTTTGAATGATTGCTCTTTTTAAAAAGTTAATCTCTATGGGGACAGTATTGAATATTTAACCAGTCCTATGGTGGTTCTGCATGCAAACCTCCTATTGACTTCAATAGCAGTCCCATGCACAGACTGACAACAGGAACAAGCCTTAAGACAGCGAGTTGCAATTTGCTTAAACAAAGGTGATCACTATGGAACATACAATTATCTATATTATGCCCTTTACAATTTTTAAACTATCAGCTGTTAGTCAATCTCCCCAACTCTTGTCAGAAATACAATCAGGCCATTAAAATATGTCCTTAAGAAACAAATATTGAACAAGATGTTTCTACTTATTGCACCTGAGAAAATCATGTTAAGCCCGATAAATCAAATTATTAAGATGAGGTAGACAATTTAATTTGGGGGGAAGGGGCTAAACTTGGGGTGTTGGATCAGAGGAAATTTATTTAAATTCCCTAACTTTTTATGTAGTTATACAATTGATTTGACTACTATTAATAGTTAACATGAGAATATTTATTTACCGTGTAGCTATCAATCTCTCTTGTTTAATATTTCATTTTTAAAGTATGTGAATGTTTGTTTATGTACACTTCACTATAGAAGAGAGATCTTCATAGAGCAATGGCTAAATTCACCATGGTTCTATGCAGGCAAATACCCACATGGATTCCTGGGGCCTGATCCAAGGCCAATTGGAATTAGTGAAAAGATTCCCATTGACTTCAATGGGCTTTGGATCAGGCTTTTGCTAAAGCCTCAACAATAGACATTCTCCCAAGGTGCAGGAGGTTGAAGAGAGCATCTACAACCTCCCTTGTCTGGGTGGGACAGCTGTAAGGGACCAGTGTTTCCAAAAAGTGGACAAAGCTGCTTGGTAAATGTGCATGGCCATACCACCTGGGACAATACCTTTATTTAGCCTATGAGCCTCTGCTAATGGAGCCCATAGATAGGAATAAAGTTCCCCTCACATAGCAGAAATATAAGGGAGAGCAGTACCATTGCCTACCTTACTCCAATAATGAATTTGAGCCCTCCAGTGCAGAGGGCCTCATCAGCTCAATATGGCCCTCAGTTTCATATTTATCTGCAGAATATGAACAGAGCAAAACAATTTCAATCTCATCAAGGACTTCAACCATTATTGGAAGATGCCAATCTCAGAGAGACGTCAATCATATGAATGAAGGTATCTCACTATATTCATTCAATTCCAGGTGTACTCTGGGCACAAATCTGCAATCATACCATCACCAAAACATTCAGCTGGTTTTGTGGAGCAGATTACTTTAGACCGAACACTATCCAAATCTATTGCTTGACAATTAATTTTTGTTGTGATGTAATTATGCCTTTGTATTAAGTTCCTGGACTGTAAATCACTTTCTGGAGATAAGTGTGCAGATCTGAGGCAGAATTTTGTCTCTTTATCAGAAAAATTGACTAAAATCCACCAAGAAGCATTATCTCAGTATCAGAACACTTTGGTTACTGGCACAAAGAGTGAGTTTATAAAAATCTTGTTGATATATTTAACAAACATATATACCATGTTAGGTTTTTGAAACCAACTGTGCTTGACTTAAAATTAATCTTGTGTCATAATGAGGACATCATGTGCTACTTTAAAATTACAGTAACAAAAATGAGGATTGATTGATTATTGTTCTTGTTTTTGTTTTTTACACATCAGTTAACTGGCAAAACATTTGGAATGTACAGAAATAATCTTATGCCACCTTGATTTTCATTGAATCAAAAGGACAATTGCTGATAAGCTGATAAGATTCAAAATGATCAATGAATATAATTCTGAATGAAAGACTGGATGATGGTTTCAGGGTCAGATATGTATGTGTCACTTAATTATGAAGTCATCTACTGACTGTTATAATTAAAGGATAAAGTCAACTGAATAATACTTACAAAACAGAATTGTGTTGCCCTGAACTCTAAGATTCTTATGCTAAGTACTGAACCAAATGTAACATACAGAATGAAGTCCCCATAGAAATATTGTACACAGGATTGTCTTAATTTTGTCTGAATGTTTTGCCAGTTTGTATATCTGCATTAACAGCTGACTGAATTGAAAATGCAGTGATTTTTAATGACAGAGCTGTTCTTTAATAAAAGACTGAGAAGAAACCATACCTCTAAAAGAGAAATGGGATTAGCTTCAAATCTGGGTTCAGACTGAAGTCTGCAGATTGAATCCAGCTCTATAAGGGGCTAAATCTAATACCCTGAAATGTGGGAAGTTCAAATCTTGATCCAGAGTTTGGACTGCAAATTTAGGAGAATTTGGATCCATGATTTTTGGCCAAATCCATTTCAGCTTTGGGCCTATCTCTACTTCAAACCACCTCCTACTTCTCCCCCAAAACAACTAACCATCAAAACCATAACAATTTAAAGCTTTTCATGATTAATAAAGTTTCAGTGAAGAAAATAATTAGACACTCTAAAAACTTTCTGGGAAATGAGTCCAGTCCTGCAGTCATTGGGTAAAATCCTTCCCTATCCCTATACAGTTCAGACATGTAGGAAAGGGAGTTGGGGGAAAGGGACATAAGTACCCTGACCTCTTATCCCTGTATACCCTTTGGAAAAGTCCTCTAGACGTTCTTGGGAAGGAAACCAAGAAGGTTCTATAGAAATTACTCTGAGAACCTACAGGATTTAATAAGGAAAGATGGCCTTAACTGAGCCATCCTCTAGCTCTCTATAGAAGACATCATTCTCTATTCAGTTCTACAGGATAGTTCAAAAAAGCATATAGAAAAAGGACCTCAGATACTACAGCAAAGGGGCCATATAAGTATATAGGTAAACAGACAGATAATTTTCTATTAAGCTTTAACAAGATTTTCAATAGGGACCTACTCAAGCAGCCAGGTTAGCGTCATTCTGTAGTTCTAGCAAGGGGGATCGGGTGGAGCATCATATAGAGCCAGCAACATGTGCAAGCCAGCGATGCACACTGCAGCTTTTTAGTCACTTTAAAATGGACCCTGCAGCATTTTGCTCCTGCCACTTCTATGGCTCCCTCAGATAAGGACAGGGTTTGACCCATTATGGATGCATCACCCCGCATTGAAGTCAATGGGATATTTGTGTTTGGAGAGCCGGCAGGTTCAGGTATCAATTACAACACTTCATGTCAAAAGAAGGACATGTGAAGCAGCCAGCTTCACTCTGAAAGTTGTTACATGGGCTGCTGATGAGGTGCAAGCTAGACTGTGAGCTTCAGTGAATAACGTTCATGACCATTGCTAGTTAATGATAGCTACATGTTACTCCCCCACAACCCTCTTGTATTCTTCCATCTTTCGTGGAGATTCTGTGCCAGCTTCCTCATTCAGTCATTTGCAATATACTCTGATTGTGCGATTCGCTTGTGAGGGCTGAGGAATTTATGGAGCTTCTTTTAAGAATCTTGTTTATTATGTCCTTCCATGTCTTCTTGTACTGGTGTCGTAATAAAGAGTACACAAAAGGGTCTGAAACAGCTTTGCTGTAAGCCAAGCACTTGGAAATGACTCCCCAGTGAGAATTGATGGGGACTACAGATGATAATTCTACCAGTCTGCCAAGAAACAGGGAAAAGTGTTACTGAGAGAGAGACATAACAGTACAGATGGAAACAGAGCAAACTGCTAGTGGTACACCAGTTGGATCAGGGAGGGGAATTTTCTTTGTATTGTTCAGTTCTTAACAGAGCAAGGGACTACAATTTCAACATAGTCCATTGGTTCTACATACAGCTGCCTTTATTATAAATGGAAGTTACATGCCTACCTTCGCGTGCAGGTTATCAGAGGACTATAACTGGATGACCAGTTCTGTGCACAACAAAACAAACCCACACAGACCAAGTACCAGTTGTACTGGTTTTTATGTGGTGGTTCTTTATTGTGAAAACCACATTCTGCACACAAGCCATATACAGCTGCCTTCTTGGGATCTTGAAGTTACTGAATGATAGCATCAAGAACGGAAAACAGCATGAGCCCACCTCCCCAAGATCTTTAAACTAAATGCAGAGGCCAAATTCTCATGTTTTACTCAGTCCTTTCTCAGATAAGCCTGCATTTAGTGTAGTCTGCAATCCTGAGGAATCATCTCTGGATCTGACCTGAGCAGATATGTTCACTATATTGGGCCACATACAGCCAGCTGTAAGTAAATGCATTCCACTGGCTTCAATGCAGTTGCATCCACTTGGAGCAAGGCTATGTTTACTGTTCAAGCTTGATTTTTGGAAATATTGATATGAACATGACTTTACTTGTATGAGCTCTCCCATCTGGTAACAAAGCGAAAAGAAAACAAAGAAGGTTGATTTAGAGCAGATCCCATTCAGCGTGGGTCTCAGACTGAGCATTTAGGGACCTCACACAAGTCTTACGATACATACCAGATATTCAACAATTATTCTTTGACTTGCTAGGCCATATCCTATCTGTATGCCCATCCTGAGAAGGTGTAATGCTTTCTTTGATCTCTACTGGGATGCTTATCCCTATAAGGTCTTGGTCTAGTAAAGGAAAGCATGAATTTACACTTCACTTTTTTCAGAAATTATTTTGAATAGTGGTGTATCATCAGGTTCATGTTTATTATTGGTTTTGCTTAGTCACAAATTAATTAATTAAATGAATACAGTCTTCACTGAAAATTTCCTATTAAATATCATGCTATTATCACACAATCACTTGTGCACAACAAATTAATCTCAACTATTACAAGAACCTTTTTCCAAATTGTATAAAATAATTTTCTAAATATTGTCCTAAAACCTTTTTTAGTGTGCTCGAGTCCAACACCGAGAGGAGTGCCATTGCTCAGGCTAATGGATTGCATGTGTAGAATACTAGCCATACGTCTACTTGCAAAACAAAAACAACCTCCCCCACCCCCAAACACAAAGAACTACTGCAGTGAGTCTGAGCCCAGCTAAACTAACTGGGGCTTGAACTATGGGTCTAAAAATATCAGTGTATAGGTTCCTGCTCAGGTTGAAGCCCGGACTCTGGGACCCTCCCCGCTCGATGGGTGTCAGGACCTAGGCTCCAGCCCGAGTGGGAATGTTTACCCTGCTAAATTTAGCCCTGTAGTGCAAGCCTCATGAACCTGAGTCAGTTGACCCAGGCTCTGAAACTTGCTGCTGCAGGGTTTGTTTTTGCAGGGTAGATGTATCCTAGATCCTGAAGGATGGTAGTTCCTGTAATGTTCTTGATAACTTTTGTATATTAGACATTTTGGAAATCTTCCTGTTGTCACAGAGGAACCATATACCTCTTCCTGTTCTTCTGGACCAACTCCTGAGCAGCTTGGCTAATGACCCTAGATGGTAGCAAGTATCATGAGTGTTATCTATCTGGCTCTAAAATAATCGATGACCCATCCAATTTCTATTAAATCTAATGGAGAGATTCCAATTGTCTTCATTCAACATTTGATCTGTCTCTAAGAAAAGGGGACAATGTAGGAAAATTCATCACTTAGAGTTCATCTGGAGGCTAATATTAGAGAGATGTTCTGAATTACTAAATAGTCATTTAATGGAAAAAAATACACATTTGCAATATAGCAATGCAAATTTTTCAAAGCAGCAGGAAAAAAGAATTTCTCAGCTAAGTTACTTCAGTTTGTGCTGATTCAAATACAGATACTTCATTTTGTGATATTTCAGGCAATGTGACAAAGACAATATTGACTATAGTGCAAGCTTTTCTCTTGCAATGTCTTTGAGAAGCACTGAAGGGCAGTTCTGCTCAATATGTGTCCAAAATTGTTGAAAAACAATTGATTTTTCCAGAACAGTGTTTCAAAAGATGCATGTCCTGCTATGTGAGAATAAAATGCCCTGATTTGCACTGGGAAATTAAATCTTTGCTGAAAGTTTTCAGCAGCAGGTGCCCCTGAACATGTACAGCAAATGGGTTTATTGCTAGTGTTCCTGCAGGGGAAAAAATGTCAGTACCGTTTCAGAGAGCGTGACTGAGGCGCAGTTTATGAAGCAATATTAAAAGTAGCTTTGTCTGACTCAATCATCTTACAAATGTGTATGTCTTCTCCCTTGATTTATTAATCTTTTGCTTAATTCCTCTCTGAATCATGCTTTTTGAAGGAGAATTGAGAAGCGGCATGGGCCAAAGTTTACAGCACTGCACTGGGACTGAGGAGACCTCGGTTCCTTAATTGGCTCCGCAACGAGCCTTGGGCAAGTCACGTCACCTCTCTGTGTTTCTCTTTCCCTTCCCACCCTTTGTTTGTCCTGTCTACTTACACTGTAAACTCTTTGGCTCAGGAGCTGTCTCTTACTATGCCCTGGTCTACACTACAAAATCCACACCCCATAGCGATGTAATTATAATGACCTAATCCCTGCTGTAGACAGTGCTGTGTTGATGGGAGAGCTTCTCCCATTGGCATAGCTACCTCCTCTCAGGGAGGAGGAGTACCTATGCTGTTGGGAGAAGGTCCAGGTAGGCGTCTTCACTAAGCAAGACAGAGGCACCATTGCAATGCTGTAAGTGTCGACAAGCCCTATTTGTTTGTACAGCACCTATTTCAGAATCATAGAAATGTGGGGCTTGAAGGGACTTCGAGAGGTCACCCCTGTGCTTAGGCAGGACCGAGCATACCTAGACTATCCCTGACAACCGTTCAACCTGTTCTTTAAAACCTCCAATGACAGGGATTCCACAATGTCCCTAGGAAGCCTAAGTGCAAACCTAACAGAGCTTAATGACCCTTATAGAAAGATTTTTCTAATATCTAACCTAAACCTTCCTTGCTATAGATTAAGCCCATTACTACTTCTCCTACCTCCAGTGGACATGGAGAACAACTGACCATTGGCCTCTTTATAACAGCCCTTAATGTATTTGAAGACTGTTATCTGGTCCCCTCTCAGTCTTCTTTCCACAGTGCTAAACTTGCCCAGGTTTTTTAACCTTTACTCATAGGTCAGGTTTTCTAAACCTTTTTTCATGTCCGTTGCTCTCCTCTGAACTCGCTCTAATTTATCCACACCTTTACAAAAGAGTGGTGCTCAGAATTGAACCTAGTTCTTCACCTGAGGCCTTGCCAGTGCCAAGTAGAGCAGGGCAATTACTTCCTATGTCTTACATGTGACATTCCTGCTAATACATCCGAGAATAGTAGCTTTTTTCGCAACTGCATCACATTGTTGACTCATATTCAATTTACTTTCCACTATACCCGCTAGATCCTTTTTGGAAGTGCTAGCATCTAGCCAGATATCTCCCATTTTGGAGTTGTGTATTTGACTTTTTTTTCCTAAGTGCAGTACTTTGCATTTGTCTTTATTGAATTTCATCTTGTTGATTTCAGACCAATTCTTCAATTTGTCAAAGTCATTTTGAGGCTGTATAATGGAGCCACGATCTCAGTTGGGGCCTGTAGACATTACTGTAATGTAGATGTAAATGAAGATAGTTCTATGTCTTTTACACTAGCATTTAAATAGTATTTTGTATGGGGGGGTGTTTGTTTATATAAATGGTAAACTTTCTTAGTGTGATCTTAGATGTGGCAGGAACAGTGAAAGAAAGGGAATGAAGGAGTGACACAGCAGAAAGGTGGACCCCATGATAGAAATTCAGGTAACCATAGCTGGTCATCTTGAATTCAAGTGAAATGTTCCCAAAATCAAACTTTACATTTGTGATAGCTGTACTCTCCAACATGCCAGTTTTCATATTTTTTTATTTGCTGTGAGAACCACTTTTGCTCTCATAGTTTCCCAGTCAATATCATGATGATAAACCTTTCATAAACCACAGGGGGATTTTTCATTTTAAAATCAGTTGACAAACATGCCTTCAATGTCTGCGCATTGCACAGTGTAATTACTTGCACTCTGTGAGCTGTTACTGTCACCTGTTGCCAATACCATGAATGTTTAGATGTATATGAACTAAGACTTAAATTAAATTAAATTAAATGGAATCATTGTCCATAGACAGCAAGTGAAGACAATGTTTGGCTATTGAGTTTAAACCAAAAAGTGCTGTACTGTAGATTAGTTTCCCTTTCAAATAATTGCATATTGGCTATTGCATAACTGTCAAGTTTCAAATGGGGTTTTCTTTCCATCACACATAACCAGGACCCCTTCATGTTGAAGATTCCCATTAACAAAATTCTGTTCAGGTTCTCTAATCTTTTCTTCATATAGCCATTCTAAAATTGTTTGGTAACAGGCTGTATACTTCTTTCTCAGACAGAGGAAGTGCACTAAAATGTGGACAGAAGTCAAGAGATCATATAGGAGAAGAATGAATCATTCAACCTCTGGTAACTACAGAACACTTTACTGGGTAAGACATTTCATATTCTGATAGAGTTTGATGGAACTTCATTAAATTCAGCGGATGCCTTCAATAACCAAGATGTGAACTTTGTGTTTGACCCTGTGTCAATCAATTCCATGAATTATAATCAATTTTCCCTAAATGCACATCAAGTAGACAGCTGGAGGAAGCAATCCAAGATTCTCTGTTTTTTTTTCCTTCAATGATTGAGTCCTATTAGAAATCCCTCACTTTTATCAACAGAATTTTTAGTAGTTTATTAAATTATATTTAAGTGTCCTTGAAACTTACAATTTGCATAATACATAGCACACTATTTTTGACAACTATACACATATATATTTCTATGCCTGTGATTTTATTACAGATTTAACATATGTAATAAAATCCCAGGCATAGAAATGTACACAGAGCCCCATGCTGAATGTTGGACAATGCACAGATAATTCCATGATGGATATTCAAGGCATATTGTATTTGTCATCATCTTTGAAGGAAGATTTTGTTTCCTATTGATGAGGGACATTCTATGCATCCAGTTTCAATTTTCATGACACATTAGAGCCCCAAAGTGACATTTTCAGTGAAGTAGCATTAATATTGTAGTGCCATCTGTAAATTAAATTCCACAGCATCATCTACATAATTCCAAGTGCCTTAATGCTTCAAAGCTGTAAAACTGTATTTCTTGTAATATTTTGTTAATATTTTAGAATTTTATAATTATTAGAAAGGATGTCATGTAGATAATAAACCTTTTAACTTCACATCCAGTAAACAGGAGAGAATGTTTGTTTAGTTTGAGAATTAAGACATTAATCTCTTAGGCACTCTAATGAAACCCCTTTGTATTAAAGTCAAGTCAGTGCATGCCTCTGTGTCTAAACATTTGTTGTAGTGAAAGCTTTTACTGCAAACACACTAAAGAAGCTTAGACAGTGATGTAGTTCCAACATACTTGTTTTTCAGTGCTATAATTTGAGAACAGTTATAGGAAAAACACAGTATAGAACAGATAGTCTCAAACATTTTATCATTAAACAGTGAGACAAAACAGACATTTTCTGGGTCTTAGATGATCATATCAGAACAAATCCATTCATTTTTCAGAAATTTGGTTAAGACTTTCTCTAGTGTATTACCTCCATTTAGCCTGAATTCTTATTGTTTTAGTATACATCGAAGTACTAAGGGCCAATTTCTGCCCTCAGATATTTGCACACAACGCCCATTGACATCAGAATTTGACCTGAATAGTTTCTCATTATATATATTGTACTGCTGAGATCTTTATTTTCAAGGCTTTATCAGAGAGTTTTGGTGCTACATGTTGATTTCTGTGTTAATTGTTGTAAAGCAGCTCTGGGCACACAGCTCTTCACCTTATTGTTTGGTAAAATGGGAGTCTGTTAACATGATAGGTTTCAGAGTATCAGCCGTGTTAGTCTGTATTCGCAAAAAGAAAAGGAGGACTTGTGGCACCTTAGAGACTAACCAATTTATTTGAGCATAAGCTTTCGTAAGTTACAGCTCACTTCATAGGATGAAGTGAGCTGTAACTCAGGAAACCTTATGCTCAAATAAATTGGTTAGTTTCTAAGGTGCCACAAGTCCTCCTTTTCTGTTAGCATGATGACCTCCTTTTGATAAAGTGCTGTTTTAATAGCCACTGCACTGGATAACCTCCAAAAGTATGAAAATGACTGCTTCTTAGTGATTGTGAGCAGTCTTATTAATAGTCAGTCTTGCTTCTTCACTGTGTGCATGTATCATGACCTGCCATGTTCTGCAAGGAATCAGAGTGACATGTGAATTCCTATAACCTGACCTGTGAGCCCCAGAAGCCATTTTCTCTAGCCATTGTCATATCTCCACTTCACATCAACTAAGGCTTTTAACTGAGACTAGAAGGCTGTTTTTTTCAAAATTGGTTATAAAAATCACGTATTTATATGCACAAACTAGCAAGTGGGAACCCCTCATGGGAATTCTGTACCCAACTACTCATTTGTACAAACAGGATTTTGTGTGCAAAGATCAGACAAGCAGGTTTGAAAAATGTGGCATTGTTTGTTTGTCAAATGTTTCATGATGACATAAGCGAATTCTTACCTTTTTTGTTTAAAATTTGAGGATTCATTTGTTAGGGCTAGTTTTTGCTGATATTGTGGGATAATTCATTAATTTGGGGCCTGATTATGGACACAGAATTTACTCACATGAGTAAATGTTGAATATTATGTAATAATATGAAGGGCCTAGAGTCTGCAATAGGTGCCAAAAACATTGAAATAAAAATATTTTTGTTTTCCTATTTAAAAGCTACATACAGAAAATAAAGGGATGTGTGAGAATGTTTTCTCACTAATTTTTCTTTTAATAGGCATCAGGTTTAATACAAACAAGGGGGAAGTACTTTTTCCACACAATGGCAAGTTAAACTGTGGAACTCATTGCCACGGGATGTTGATGGCCAAAAAGTATAACTGGGTTCAGAGAGGAAAGAGATAGAGGATGTATAGCTAGATATCTAAATATAAAGATATAAGGAACGGAAGCATGAACTAGCAGCATTACTGCAAATCAAAGTATATTAGCATATAAATTAGAAAGGTACAGCTATCATATTATTACATTAGTAACTCTAAAAATACGGACCAAAGTCCTTCAGAAACAAGGAGTATGGGTACATGTCAGTGACTGGAGCTAACAAGGTTTGTTATAAATTAAAGGGGCTTATCCTTAATAAGGATTTAATCACATGTTTCTACTTCAGAGCTAAAAACAAACAGGTGCCTCCAGTACTTGTCTGAATCACTGAAAGTACTGGTTTTTAACCCCAGTTAGATAAGCTTTTACCTGGCTAAACCAAAAAGTTACTTTGAGATCACCTTATTCTAAACCCAGATTAATCATCACGCCTCATGATTTACAGTTTTGTGGCCTCAATTCAGCAAAGCATTAACCCACATGCTCCATCCCTACACAGCATAGCAGGTAAGCACATATGTAATTGAAGCATGTGGTTAAGTGATTTGCTGAAATAGGAACAGATTGCTGAAAGAGGGCCTGAGTGATTAACTTTCTCTTTCCCTGCATACCTTATATTCACTCTTTGCTTAGAAAAATGACTAGGCGCTCAAGCCTGACAAGCGTTGAGAACTCTGTTCCCAATCCAGGAAAACACTTGGATATCTACCTCACTTTGAGCACTCGATAGACCCATTGACTTCAACAGGATTACTCACATGCTTAAAGTTAAGCATGTACCTAATGTGCTTTGCTGGATTTAGGACAGGCTGCTCAGCACCTTGCAGGACTGAGCCATAGGCAACTATGGAGAAGAACCTTAAAAATCACCATTCGTCCTTAAGTGCAAAGCCTTAGTGTAAAATGAAGTTAGCCTCTTGAAATCAGACAAATACTCTAGCACTGACATTGTAAAGCATGAGATTGAAGACTAAGTGATTGTAATAATCTAAAAAGTGTCAGAATGTGTTGCCTAGAAGATCTTATTACTGTTATTAAGTGGAATTTATCAATAAATACAGTCACATTCTGTCACAAATAAACACCATGCATTTAATGGTCATTATTGTCATGGGCATAACGTCATGAATGACACTCAAGCCTCCAGTTCTGGCAAGAGATTTTAAGCCCCCTTTTTTTTTAAATATACCAAATATCATAAATATGCCAAAAAATTAACTTAACCTTTTAGGTTGTGCCCACATATGTTGGGTCTGACTTTCCAATAATTTATTTTCACTGGAACAGCATTAAGTAATATTCAAGAAAATATTTCCTTCTCCAGTTCTGCACCAGAATTTTTCTGGAATCCTTTAATAAAGAATGCAAGTTGTACATTCCTTTCCAATATATGTAACTTCAGAATGTTTATCTGGGCTACATGCTTTAACATTTTTTATCTCATAGGATTAATTTTGTGCTTCCTATAGGACTATTTTCAAAGATAAGATAGCAGATGGAAAATGGCATCTGATCATAAATCACAAGAATTTTTGTTTTAGCTCTGAGCCACGAAAGCTTTGATATTCCGTTTATGACTAAGAGCTCTATCCAGTCAGACAAAATTCCCATTTAAGTCTGTCAGGCAGATTCTGATCTCATTTGACCAGATTCTCATAGCTTTACTCAGGCTGTGTAGTACCTTACTCTGTAAGGCGTCCCACTGAAATCAGTGGGACAATTTGTGAAGTGAACTAAGTATTAATAAGGATAGCAGACCCATCTGACCCACTGACTTCCATGGAGTTACTCCTGATGAACTCTGATGTGTATGAGATACGAATCCTGGTCTGTTTGGACTTTGAGATCAAAGTCTGGCCTGTTGCCTGACTGAGAATTGGTCAGAATAAGAACTATAAAATATGTACAATACCATTAGTACAGTAAATGCAACCTCTGTCATAACAGTGGAAATGTTTAACACAAATTTTGAACAGAGTAGGAGACTTGGGATTAATATTCTGTTTTCTGATTCATTGATCTAACTTTTCTGAGTTAGTGCATATGGAATTTCAGTAGGTAGGTTTGAACTTACCTTGTAATTACATAAGGTGCAAAACAAAGTATAAAAGTACCAATAAAGGTACTGATTTTCTTTGTTGCTCGTTGCCTCCGTCTCTTTTGTTCTTCTAGACAACGCTCTCGTACACTGTGTAACATTTAACACAAACAATAACATGAATCACAATACCAAATAGCAGATTTTAATGGTTTTACTCCTGGAATGATTTATAAAAGCCTTCCCAGAAAACATTCTAGTCATACAGGGCACTACTATCTATTAATTCATTGTATCCCTTAACTTATATTCCTCCCCACCACAACAATAATTACTGTAAGAATTTTTTTCTTTTCTTTTATAATGAGATTGGGTCAAATTCAGTTCTGGTGAAAGTAGCTATAACTCTCATTGGAATCAGTGGAAGTTGTACCAGCTTACATCAGGCCTGAATTTGGCCCTTTCTGTTCAACGGAATTTGGAAAAAAAACAAAATAGTACATATGGAACACTAATCTATAGAAAGAACGTTTTAAACAACATATTACAGGGAAGGAGAAAAAAGGAGATTTGAACTTCCCAAAGCGATAATCAATAAATATTTAGTATATTAATACCTTAGTTAAAAGCAATAAAAATGTAACTGGAAAAATACAACATACTGTGAAAGCTTTGTGTGACATTAGAAAGATCATTCTATCACATAGATATGAATTATATGGCCATACGCTTTGTAATTACTTTTAAATTTCTGTGCATAGTACTAGAAAAAAGTTGATGTAACTTTGCAAAACAGACAATTAAATATCAAGTCTAAATAGCTATAACATCCTTAACCCTGGACTGAAACCTGCAAGCTTGTTTACACAGACTGACTAGACAAATAGAAAGAAATTAACTATATATTTACTTCAGTATAATATTTGCCATTTTAGCACATGAACTGCTCCTTAAAACTCACATTGGGCCGGATCTGGAGGTGTTTTCTGAAACCCTGGTTCTATGAGCCACCTATGAGTTGCTAAGGAGCTCGACTCAAATTGAAATTAATGTGAGTGAGGATCCTCAGCACTTTCTGAAGTGGACCCTCCGTTTTACTTGGCAAAACTTCCACTGAAATCAATATCAATTTACCTAAATTAGGAGTGAGTGAATTTAGGATCCAGTTGAGGCCCATTCTGCACCTCTATACATGGAGAGAAGAGCACTTTCTCAGGGCTGTTACATCTGCACTGTGCATGTGGGTTGAAAGGGGCAGGGAAAATGCCCCATCTCCCTCAATGTCCCAACTAGCATGACTACATATGCTACGGCAGGTACAGGGCTGGCAAAGGTACGTTCCCTCTTGAGCAAGGGAAACCAGGAGGCAGACTGGGGCTCTTAGTCAGTCTGTTCCCTGCTTTGCTCCTGGGGCAGCAACTGGAAGCTGTTCCATGCACAGGACTAACGGCAGAGCCACTACGGATCCTAAGTTAGGACCTCACAGTTTGAGCCAGGAGCAGCATTTCTGTAATTGTTGTTTCTCAATAATTTTACTGTAAATGCATTACTGGTTCTCAGTTCCAAACATGTATACAGTAACAGGCATAGGGCCTACTACCATCTCCTCATTCTGATATCACTTAAGTCTAATGGAAACACAAAGATTTTCATTATCATCTAAGTGTCTAATCCTTTTTTGAATCCTACCTAAATTGTGTGCTTCATTGCTACCTTGTGGCAATGAGTTCCAGTGCTTGCCATGGGTTTTGTTCAAGAAAAAAGATTTCCTTTTATCCACTGGAAATGTATCCTTATATTGTCAGCCCCCTGGGCATCTTCAATCACTGTTTTTTAAAACAAACTTGCCAAAAAAAAAGGTTCTTCCTCCCCTGAAATATGTGATCCCCACCCCTATTCCTCGAAAAAATAGTCCTGCCCAGGACGGGGAGAATCATATCTCAACAATGCCACGTGTTCAAATTCTCTTTTTGTTTTATCTTTTGTTCCTGTTTTTCATCTCTTCAAGGGTAGAAGTGGAATTTTTATACCTTTGGGAAAAGGTTCCACTGGAACCCAGGATTTGCTTTCAGTCCTGAAGGAACTGGGAAATTGGATTTTACACATGTGGCGTTTTAAATTTTGACCATCCATTTTAGGTTTGTAGAGGTTTTTATTGCTTCCTCTTTGCCCTGTACAGCTGGACTCATGGCAACTGAGCCACCTGGCTTTGTAGGTGAAGGGACATAATCCAAAAAACCACAATTCCCATCAATTTTTTTAACTCTCTAAAATATATTTTCTCTGTGCTAGGTAGCATATTTGGAATGATTTAGTATTCAGGTTTTATTAGCACTCAACTGGGACACTGCATATCTCACTCAAGACTTCCACACTGGTGACTAACACAACCATCCCAAAAGCATGTGATAAACACATAATATATTTTCTTTCACTCTTTTTCTTAGACACATATACATGTATTTATGTGTATATGTATATTTCCATATGAAAATACACTTATATGTATATTAGGGCTGTCAAGTGATTAAAATAAATTAATCATGATTAATCGCACAATTAAAAAAGTAATTGTGATTAATCATGCTGTTAATAATAGAATGCCATTTATTTAAATATTTTAGATGTTTTCTACATTTTCAAATATATTGATTTCAATTACAATTCAGAATACAAAGTCTACACTGCTCACTTTATATTATTTTTATTACAAATATTTGCACTGTAAAAAACAAAAGAAATAGTATTTTTCAATTCACCTAAAACAAATACTGTAGTGTAATATCTTTACCATGAAAGTTGAACTTACAACTGCAGAATTATGTAAAACAAATGCATTAAAAATAAAAATGTACATTTTTAGAGCCTGCAATTCCACCCAATCCTACTTCTTGTTCAGCCAATCGCTCAGACAAACAAGTTTGTTTACATTTGTAGAAGATAATGCTGCCTGCTTCTTGTTTATAATGTCACCTGAAAGTGAGAACAGGAGTTGTAGCCGGCATTGAAAAATATTCACGTGCCAGATGCGCTAAAGATTCTTATGTCCCCTCATGCTTCAACCACCATTCTAGGTGATATTCATTCATGCTGATGACAGGTTCTGCTCGATAACAATCCAAAGCAGTGTGGACTGACAAGTGTTCATTTTAATTATCTGAGTCAGATGCCACCAGCAGAAGGTTGATTTTCTTTTTTGGTGATTCAGGTTCTGTAGTTTCCACATCGGAGTGTTGCTCTTTTAAGAGTTCTGAAAACATGCTCCACACCTCGCCCCTCTCAGATTTTGGAAGGCACTTCAGATTCTTAAACCTTGGGTCGAGTGCTGTAGCTATCTTTAGAAATCTCAAACTGATATCTTTTTTGTGTTTTGTCAAATCTGCAGCGAAAGTGTTCTTAAAATGAACATGTGCTGGGTCATCATCCAAGACTGTTATAACATGAAATATATGGCAGAATGCAGGTAAAACAGAGCAGGGGACATACAATTCTTCCCCAAATAGTTCGGTCACAAATGTAATAAACACATTTTTTTTAATGAGAGTCATCAGCATGGAAGCATGTCCTCTGGAATGGCAGCTGAAGCATGAAGGGGCATACGAATGTTTAGCATAGCTGGCATGTAAGTCCTTGCAATACCGGCTACAAAAGTGCCACGCAAACACCTGTTCTCACTTTCAGGTAACATTGTAAATAAGAAGTGGGCAGCATTATCTCCTGCAAATGTAAACAGACTTGTTTGTCTTAGTGATTGGCTGAACAAGAAGTATGACTGAGTGGACTTGTAGTCTCTGAAGCTTTATATTGTTTTGTTTTTGAGCGCAATTATGTAACAAAAAAAATCTACATTTGTAAATTGCACTTTCAGGACAAAATGATTGCACTACAGTATTTGTATGAGATGAATTGAAAAATACTATTGCTTCTGTTTATCACTTTTACAGTGCAAATATGTGTAATAAAAATAATATACATTTTTATTTCAATTACAATACAGAGTACCAGATATATGAAAATGTAGAAAAAAATCCAAAATATTTAATAAATTTCAATTGGTATCTATTGTTTGAGTGTGATTAAAACTGTGATTAATCGTGATTCATTTTTTTAATCGCAATTAATTTTTTTGAGTTAATCGCGTGAGTTAACTGCGATTAATCAACAGCCCTAATGTGTGTGTATACACACATATACATATGTTTTGATAATGATAATAGAACTGCACTCATAATCTACCTTTCATTAATGTTTCTTCAGATCACTGAGATCATTAATTAAGGAAATTTCACAACTACGCTATACTATGTTGGAAAGCTGGTGTAAAGCACTTCATTCTAGAATGGAAAGTTTATGAGATACTGGACTTTCAAATACTCACAATGTGATATATATCGAAGCTAATTTGTGGGGGGTGGGACGGGGGAGGAGAGAGAGATTTCTAAATTTTCTAGCCATCTACTCCGGCATATAAGGCAACATGGCTTTATGAGTAGAGAGATGAAAAACAATAATAATAAAAAATGTAAAACATTTTTTAAAGGTGTGCCCTAAACAAACACATGATCATATGAGGTGTTTTAAAAGTTTTTTTGGCACTCATTTTGGATGATCTTCAAAGATTACCTGTTGCTTTACAATTCAGGAATAATGTGACCATCCTTTCCAGCATTATACATCCTTGCGTGTACATATATTTGTACATAAGGTCCCAGTCCTGAATTATGAACCACAGGGGGATGTGTGGACATATTTCTCAATGCAGGATTGTGGTCTAAATATATTCCATCCAAAAAGAGGAATTGGGCACTGGCAAGTCAGGAAATGCTAAGTGAAGGACAGACACTCAGCTTGAACTTTGCACCCCCATTCACATTCCTTAACATATAGTCTCAGATAATGCAATAAAAAGTGGGCTTTCATATAAATCTCATATGCAGGCCATATACTCTACCATATTGTACTGCTGTATGACACAGATGGTCCAAGATTTTGGGAAAAGGACTGAGTGGGAAGAACCCCTTTGTATGCTGGGGTTCACCATCATTTTCAGTACAAAAAATTAACATTTATAGACCAGATTAAGGTGGCAGAGGGGAAAATGAATATTTGTTATGGAGAATGAGAGGTAGAGAGAATAGGAGGGGGACAGAGAGAGACTGTGAGTAAGGAGAAAGAAACTGGAGGACAGACATTATGGGGAAAATGTAGGTAGAATGGGGGTGAATGGGGGCATGGAGGATGAAGAGTAACTGATTGAATCAAATGAAGATTGAGAGATGTTGGGGTTACAGTATTAAAAAAAATTGAAAGGTCTCTGTGTGTAATGATTGTGCTTGTATTGTGCCTACATTGTAGCTGTCTGGAGCTCATACTGTCTTTTTGTTAGTAGTTTGTACAGTGCCTCATAATGGTCTCTTGAGTATATGGGATGTTTGAAATGACTGTATTTTCCATACGTAGTGAGCAACAGGTGAATTATTCAGGTCTTGCCAAACAAGTTGCAATTAAATATAAAGACTAGATGACACCATTAAATCTTTGTGCCTCCTATTTAACGTCTTTTAATAATTTCTAAGGAACTTCCGTTCTGTGGTGGGGGAGTTCTTGCTTTTCTTTCCTTCTCTGTCTTTATTCCCTTTTGTTCTCTCATTCAATTGTCTTCTCAGATCCAGGTATTTCCCACTCTAATATTCCTGCTATATTTTTTTCATTTCCCAGTTTCTGTATATTGTTTTTTTTTTCTGTTCCTTACTTGCTCTACATATCTGTTTCACCTTACATGTGTTGTTGCTGTTAATAGAATTATTACTATTATTAATATTGAGCCTAGGACCCATAACCATGGATTCTTGAAGTTTATAGGTGTTACAGTAAGAATAATAAATAATAAATGAGTTATCTAGTGGATGAGGATTAGCTGGAGATACACAGTATATTCAGGACAAATTCAGAATAATATTATAGGGGTAAAAAGTAGTTCATGGCTATGTGTGTTATAATTTGGTGATGTATCTGATATAATTGAAGACACTTGGTTTCTAACTGTGGACCCAGAATCCTATGTTAAAAACTGCAGTTCAAAAGAGTTCATTAAATATATGATGTATTTATATTGTTTTATTCCAAAAAGAGTATTCCCTACCTCTGAACCTTTTTTAAACTGTTAGAAAATAACTACCATATATTATTTTTAGTTCACCACTGCATAAACTGTCAGAATATAACTGCTATATTCTGTATTTCGTTTTTCAATTTTCTTAACCAACTAAATAGCACTATTTTGAGGAGAGTAAATAATAGTGTTGTCCCTTAAAAATTGCAGATTGCTTTAGATAACTGTAAAGTAGTTGCAGTATTCAAGATATTTCCCACAATAAATATCAGAAAGCACAAGGGAATATGGCTGATACTAAGGTAACCCTGTCCAATTATCTTGCTAGAACTGGAAGATTTTGGGGATTTGGAATTCTAACTCCCATAGACTCCTTTAAAATCCCATCCGACTTTCTTAGGTCTTGATCCACAAGATAAATCAATAAGAGAACTTATATATTTAAAGTTATGCATCTGCTGACGTGCTTTGCTGGACTAGCACTTTATAGACATATGCGGAGATAAGAGGGTTTTTTATAGGCTTCATATCATAGGAGCTGTTCCAGTGTATAACTGATTCATATACAGTAATTCCATCCATTTGTTACAGCAGTGCTGGACAGCACAGCTACAGATCAAAGTCAGCCAATGTTTCTGTTATTTACAACAGGATTTTTTCTATGCAATGTACAGGAATTTGATATAGTGAATGGATTATAATTATCACTAATGGACATGATGTTCTCCATGTTATCCTGTCAGTTTGCAAGATAAGGTGTGTAACAGGCACAACCACTTTGGATCAACCCCTGGTAACTAGAAACCATTGTTTCAATGTTTTAGTGCAGAAACATCCTCAAGTTAACCTAGGCTAGAGAAAATCACAATAAGTTGTATTAGCAATAAGAAAATTTTTCACAAAACAGAAAATGCTTTGTTTGGACACTTATTTTTTTGTCTTCTAAATACTGTAGAAACTATTTTAGGGCCCAATACTGCCCAAAGAGTCAAGAACAGTGATGACTATTTTAATTGGTCCCAATGTTTTCTACGGCACTGCTCATGGACGTAACCATTACATCTGGTAGTGTTTGCAAGAAATAATACTGAGAACTATTTGGCAATTTTTTATCAACCAAATGGCACATATGGTAGGGGAATCCTTATTCACAGAATCATAGATTTTAAGGTCAGAAGGGACCATTATGGTCATCTAGTCCGACCTCCTGCACAACGCAGGCCACAGAATCTCACCCACCCACTCTTGCGAAAAACCTCTCACCTATGTCTGAGCTATTGAGGTCCTCAAATCGTGGTTTAAAGACTTCAAGGTGCAGAGAATCCTCCAGCAAGTGACCCGTGCCTCAAGCTACAGAGGAAGGCGAAAAACCACCAGGGTCTCTGCCAATCTTCCCTGGAGGAAAATTCCTTCTTGACCCCAAATATGGCGACCAGCTAAACCCTGAGCATGTGAGCAAGACTCACCAGCCAGACACCCAGGAAAGAATTCTCTGTAGTAACTCAGAACCCACCCCATCTAACATCCCATCACAGGCCATTGGGAATATTTACTGCTAATAGTCAAAGATCAATTAATTGCCAAAATTAGGCTATCCCATCATACCATCCCTTCCACAAACTTATCAAGCTTAGTCTTGAAGCCAACATGTCTTTTGCCCCCACTACTCCCCTTGGAAGGCTATTCCAGAACTTCACTCCTCTGATGGTTAGAAACCTTCATCTAATTTCAAGTCTAAACTTCCTGATGGCCAGTTTATATCCATTTGTTCTTGTGTCCACATTGCTACTGAGCTTAAATAATTCCTCTCCCTCCCTGGTATTTATCCCTCTGATATATTTATAGACAGCAATCATATCTCCCGTCAGCCTTCTTTTGGTTAGGCTAAACAAGCCAAGCTCTTTGAGTCTCCTTTTATAAGATAGATTTTCCATTCCTCGGATCATTCTAGTAGCCCTTTTCTGTACCTGTTCCAGTTTGAATTCATCCTCCTTAAACATGGGAGACCAGAACTGCACACAATATTCCAGACAAGGAATATTGCTATGAAGCTATGGATAAGGGAGTGATTTATGCCTGAGAGTCTCATTAATGTCAGCAGGAGCTACTCCCTTATCTGCCCTACATCCTTAGTTGAAAACAACCCTAAATTGTTACTTAAGTGGAAAAAGAAAAGATTTTCTGAACTAAAGTTTCCATTTCTCTCTCATCTAAGTCAGCTGCAACTGAAGCAGGCACTAAAGATGGGTGAAATCCTACCCCTTCATCCCTTTGGTGCTTGGGTACCCAAGGCTCAGCAGTACCAGAAATCTGACTCATGTTCTTGTCCCTATGAAGGGAGGTTCTTCACCAATGGGAAGAAGCTGTCTTGTCCTTCTGGAGCTCAGCTGCTAGCTAGCTGCAAACTGAATATCCTCTCAGCAGGGGGAGCCCCGATGTTTGTCTTGCAGGGATAGAGGCTGAGGTTGATCAATAGAAAAGAATGTCACTGCAGATGAATGGACTGGAATGGAACCCTTTCTCCATCCCACCAAGAGCTCCCCATCCAGACCTTCTCACCCCCAGCCAGCTCTTCTCCCCTCCAACATGTTCCCAGACTGATGACCTCAGCTCAACCCACCCACAGCCAGATCTCCCAGAAAGATCTCTTCCCTTCCACCCCACTCCCAGCTCCTCCCTTTATACACCTCCTCCCCTTGTCCACCTCCAGCCAGAGACTCCCAGTCAGACCTCCTTTCCTCACTCCAGCCCCAGTCCGACCATTTTCTTCCTTCCCCCAGCCAAATGTAGCTCTAGACAGACCTGTTCCCCTTCAATCACTTACTGCAAATAGCCAGACACACTTCTGCTAGATCCCCCAAGCCAGACCAGTTCCTCTCGGCCCCCCAAAACCAATCAGCCAGACCCATTCCTCCCTACTTTCCCCCTTCCAGAACTCACCCCTCCATCCATTCCCACTCTCCTCAGCCACCCCACTCAACCAGACCTTCTCCCCAGCCCCAACTAGCAGGACTCCCTACATCCTAAACCAGGACACTGTCAGCCAGACCTGTTCCCATCCACCTCCACCCACCAGATCCATGAGGGCCCCCAGACAGACTTGAATACCTGTCCCCCTCAGGCAGATCAGTCTAGCCTGACCTGCTCTCTTCCATCACTCCAGCCCCACACCCATCCAGCTCCAGCCAGACCTGGACTCCTCAATAATTTGGTCCTCTCTTTTCCATCCTGTCTGCCTCCTCTAGCTAGATCTGTTCCCTTCCACTCCCCTCCAAAGCCTCATCCTCTCTGATCTCCCCACGGCCAGGCATCTGCCCCTCCGCCAGACACACTCACCCAGCCAGCCTTATTTCCCTTCCTGACTATTGTCCATGGGCTTCTTCCAACTAGGCTCCCACTCCGCCAGCCTCCACTCCCCACGCCCCTCCCTTTCTTACGGACCCAGGAAGAACCCCCAGCAAAAGCTGCTTCCCTCCGGACTTCTCTACCCGGCCAGATCCACCCCCTACCATCCTCTCACAGATCCCCCCGGAACTACTCCTTCCTCACACGCTGCAACTACCCTCGTCTGAACCTCCCCCCCCCCCACCCCACACACCCACTCCTTCAACCCCCCATGCTCATCTAAGAATCATTAGCCCCCTGTATTCCAGAGTCCCATTCCTCCCATACCTAGGCAGGGTGGGCTGATGGAAGGTCTCTGGGGCAGATTTAACTCACGTTCCCTTTGCTTGTCAGATGAAGGCTGGCACTGAATGCTCTCGTGTGTGGATTTACACCCAGGTATTCACTCGTGTTTAGTTGGTGCCTATTACTTCCTTCGAGGCGGATACAGTTCCTGACTCCGCGCTGCCAACGCAAGGCTCGAGCAAAGGAATGGCATTCAGGGCAGCAGTTTCTCACTGCACGGTGCCAAAGGTAAAGGGCGTGCTGATTTTCAGTTTAATCCACCCCCGGTGGTCCCCAGGCACATTTTAGACTGTCGTTAGCAAAACATCGGCACGTGCTCATCGCTAAGTCCGTTTTCGGAGCCAAAAGGGCAACATTCAAAGAACTCTTTGCAGTGAAAGTGCCGTCCTAGCCAAAGCCCGCTGCTCCTGTTAACTCCACCGCAATGCAATTCCCTGGCCATAACAAACCAGGGTCGTTAAATGACATTGCTTGCCATTATCCCATCTCAGGATTTGTTGGCAGCGAATTTAACAGCAAATGTGCGCGCAACGCAAACAAGCATGCTGATTATAAGCAGACCAGAGCTATATTTTAGAGATCCTCCTTCTGTCCTCCCCTCCCCAATACCCTCCTTGCCTTCCTTGTGATACAGATCGGATCCTATTACGATGCTGAACCCAGTCTTGCACCTGATCTGGCTTCCTTTTCAGTGGGACCGCCTCATTCTCTGAGCATACAGACCATCTCCTTACCTGGGATGGATGTCCACCAGCAGCACCAGTGTCTGCATAGTAATCACGTCAATCCTCTTACAGTGAAACCGTGCCACCTTCAGCACTTTTAGATAGGTGAAACACAACACTATGAGGGAGAGGAGGAAGCTGAGGATGTGAAAGACCCCAGTGAAAATCACAAACTGTGTCCTCTCCTCTGATCTCTTGTTGCACAGGGTGCAGGAGGCATAAAGGTGATGGAAACCCACCCAGGAGAGAGAAGCTGCCACTATAGGGAAGGACACAGAGTGTAGCCACGTGTAGCTCAGTATCAGAGCAGCATCTTTGTAACGCATTTTGGAATGGTAACTTAGAGGGAAGACCACAGCTATCCATCTGTCTATGCTCAGCGCTGCCATGCTCAGCATGGAGTTCGTGGTCAAGAAAGTCTCCAGGAATCCCACCATGTGGCAAAACTGATCTCCCCCCGGTTGATTCTTGTAAATGATCCCAGCCAGGGTCAGGGGCATGTTCAAGACAGTCATCAACAAGTTGGAGAAGGTCAGGTTGAGGATAAACAATCCCGGGACCTGCTTGCGGATGTCGGCGCTGTACAAGAAGCAGATCAGCACCAGCACGTTGGACAGCAATGACACGAGGATCAGGACCACAACCAGGAAAGCCAGGATCACTTCCCAAATGCTCATGGTGCGTCCATTCACAGGAGGAACGTTTCCCAAACTGCACCCAGCGGGCACCCAGACAACATGGTGCGAGGTACTCTCACCTCAGCCTGCTCACACTCCGGCATGCCCTCAGTATTTTTAGAGGAACTGCAGTTCCCCCACCCCACCTCCTCTGCTTCTTTCCACGTCAAAGCTTTCAGCGGCGCGCACAAAAGCACTGGGAATGCCCGTCAAACGGCGAGGAGGGCTTAAAAAAACCATCAGCAGGACTGAACCACTGTCTCCACTCCTTCCATCCAAAAGGGGCAGGTTGTTCTGAGAAGCGGTTCTCCTGAGATCCCTAATTATTAGTCCCAACAATTCACCGAGTGCATCTAGAGTCTCCCCCCAACCCCAGCCCTTTCAGGCTGAAGCTAACGTGCTTTTAGGATCACAGGTAAAACCCCGATTCATTGTTTAAAGCATGCACACTGCTGGTGCTTCGCAGACATTAATGGGTCTCTCGTCCCCGCCCCCCACTCCCTCCTCGCCCCTTAGAAAGCTGCAAGAGTGACTAGACTTTCCTCAGGAAAAATCCCATGCTTCTATGTAATCGATTTAGCCATTAATTTACAGACAACAGACACTTAACTGAGTTCCTAAACTCCAACATTTTTCATGCATTTCACTGCATCTGTTTGCACAATCATTAGTGTTCGGCTAAGGCACAGGATGGATTAGCTGTGCTCAAAAGGAGGGTCAGGATAATGTATTCTATTACTATTCTTACAGTGTGATAGGGATACAATAATAATTCCATAGCTTATACTTCTTTTCATTCCTGGATGTTTGAGCAGTGAACACCTCTTTGTCCCCTTTTTAGAAAGGGGGAAACCAAGACACAGAAGGGTAAAGTAACCTGCCTCAGTGTCACAGAGCAGGTCAGTGGCAGAGGAACAGGATCCAGGTCTCCTGACTCTATGATAACATTTGTTTCATCTTAATCATCACCAGCCCCCTGTAATAAAAGGTGAATGACTCCTGTGTGCGTGTAAACAAGATGCAGCTTGGCAAAGACGAACGGAACCTGGTAGGAACTTTATGCAATTAATTGTTAAAATTAAACCTGGTTTGTGTCTTGATTTTTAAATGGAAGGAATTAAAAGAATTTTCTGGGTAGAGGTTTCCTTTCCTATCACTTTAAAATTGTTCTAATTAAAATCCTTAAATGTTGCAAGCAAGCAGTGCTGCATTCTGAACAAGGCAGTCAATTCTCAATACTCCTGCTATAAGAATTCAAAATATAGCCTGCTGCAGGTTTATGGTGGCTTAATAAGCACATAGTACAGTACATGTGTGCAGGGACTACATTTTTAAAAGGATTTTTTACTGCTTACTTCTATCACATGCACAGTACAGTTCATGGTTGATTTACAGTGTCTATTCATTTTAAAAATACCCAACCTCTAATTCACACAGTAGAAGAGCTGTCTCTATCTACTGTATCAATGGCTTGTGTATTAGTGAAGGGCCCCATATTCTTCCGTCCAGATGTTTCTTGCTTAACACAGATCTTAAAAAGAGAAAGGAAATTAACCTACTAAGCCACGTGAACGTGCCATCAAAGTTCTTGGACTCATTTACCTCTAACATTGGGCAGAGGACACAGGCCCTTTACCTAAACAAAAGGCAAACTGGGAATCAAATGGTCCAGAGTGTAAAGAGGCCCTAATTTCAAAGTGGTCTCCTGCACACCAGGACAAAAGTCTAGCATCCTTAGTCACAGGGTGAACTGTGCCTGTAAGGGAGTAAGACTCCAGTTTCAGGTCTGTGCCTGAGTCAGCTGAGCAAGGGTCAAGTGACAGCAGCCTGTAGGTAGTGCCTCCTGTCAGGGGGATTTTTGCTCAGTTAGGGGGATAGTAGGGACTGGGGAAGACCTGGCATAGATGTCTCCACTGAGGCCCAGGGTGGGACCAGCTTACCTCCCTGTCTGGCTGAAGCAGGAGAGTAGGAAAAGACTGATGGAGTATGACAGCAGGAGACCCCAGATGAGCAGGACATTCCAGAGTGTCTCCATAAAGAGACCTGGAGAGACTCCTGGTGTGAGAAACCTGGTGTCTGAAGCTGGGGCATTCGAGGTAGGTGCTGTAGAGCCTTGGGGAAGGGGCCAAATGGCCTGGGGACGTGCTGTTACCAGGCTGACTGGGAAGGAATTAAAGAATGTGGGAATACATTCAATTGCTTCCTCCCCTGAGTCAGCCGCTCATCCACCTGCCACGTGTGCTCCAGGATTAGTACTGCAGGGCAGCTCCACAAAGCAGTGTCCTCAACTTCTGTGCCTCAGCGGCTGCAATTCCCCTTGGTTTCAGAGAGCTGTGGCAGGTGGGTTGATTTCAGCACTGAAGGAGGAGGGGTGGGAGGGTAATGGGATTCTGTAGAGCAGAGGGAGGATACCACAGGAAAAAGGGTCTTTCTGGGAGTGATAGAAATGGGAAGATAATGTGCTGGAGCTACATGAGAGACAGAAGAGGGACATCAGGATCAGGTCTGGTGGGAAGGCCTGGATGCGAGCAGGTCTGGCTTGACTGGAGAAAGATGTTGTGTCAGTCTGTCAGGAGAGGCTGAGTGGGGGAGTGGATTTGGGTGAGGGAGACAGAAAAAGAAAAGGGACTTGGGTGGTGATGGTGGGGAGGATGTATCAGTCAGGGTAGGGTGGGCTGGCAGTGGTAGGGGACAGTAGGTCTGCAGTAAGAGTGGGGTTGGAGTTTGAAGTAGGGTTTTCTTTTCAGAGATTATGGCCTCAAATTTTGGAGCAGATACACTCTTTCATACCAGGAACAAAGATTGAACGCTTGCTTTAATTGCAAAATAGAACCCAGCCTTAACCGTGGAATCACTGCTGCTGCTCCTAATGTATTCCGCAAGAAAGAAACAGAATTCCTAACAGCTTCTAGAAGCTATTAATATTAAACAGGGGGCTGCAGTGTTGGAGGGAAAACCTTTGGATGAGACATTAAATGAAGCTGTTTGTGTAGGCGCTACCCATATGGCACAGATTATAAAGCGCAGAGGAGAACCCCACTGTCCTGCTGACATTCCCTCTGCTGGTAGAGTACGTTCTAATGTCCAAGGAAGCATAGGCCATTACCACTATTTAACTTGATAATTCAGCTAATAAAGGTTAGTGAGCACTTCAGGAGTAACTTAGAGTGAGGTAAATCCTACCCCCACATCAGCAGACCAACGTGTAGTGGGACCATGATGCAGGGAGTTCACCTGCAATGGGGGTAGTGCAAAGTGGATTGATGACTATAGGCATCCACTAGCCAACCCTCACCCCGTGTACTGGGGGCACAGAAGCCATGCAGGCTATTGAAAATGAGAGGCTTCTAAAGCAGGTGTGGATTGGCTCCGTGGCCTTTCTCTGGCATGGAGGGGAAAAGCACATCATTCCCCAACCAACCAGAACAGCCTCATTTGTAGCACACTTCTGAGTTCATAATTGCTTTCTGCTGGCACCCCCATAGGTGTGAGACAATCCAAATGGGCGAGGAGAGGGTGGGATAAGGGCCTCATCTCTCTCTGCACCAGCTGACAGACCCGACCACCAGCAGAAGATGAGTGCATGTTAAGTGGTGTGGTAGCAGGCTCATTCCTCCTTCATGCCCAAGAGTTCTTGAGGGTCTTGTCTATAAGGATTCTTGGGATCAGAACCCGGGTCTGCAAAGCCTGGGAGAGCTGATATTCCCACATCACTACTAAGAGGCCTTACAGTGCTACCTCCAAGGGGCACTGTGGCGCTTAGGTGCTGCATGAAGTACTGCCCAAAGGGTCCGGAGGGACAGCACCCTCCGGTCCTCTGAATGGCCCATGGTCGCTACTGAACCCTGGAGGGTGCCGCAGGAAGTTGCCTGAGTAATCATGCAGATTTCTGGCAGCCTGACACTCCAGACCTCATCTTTTTCTGATCTCCAGCCTCTGACCCCAACCTAACTTGGATCCTGACTCTTGCATCCTGATTCCAGCCTAGTAACAATCTCTGATCTCTGACCCCAGCCTGACTCTGACCCGGACTCGTCTTTAACCGTCCTGGCTTTAGTGATTACTATGATCCCTACTTGCTGACTACTGCCTTGTGACCATCCTTGACTTGTGGACACCAGCCCAGATGTGACTGCTAGGCCAGGCTGCCTGTGGCCCTGTCCCTTACATTGTGTCTCTGATGTGTTCCTAATGAGGTAGTTCATCTCTGTGTCTACCCACTAGGGCAGGACTTATCAAGCACAAAAAAAGCCCTCTGTGTCTTATCTTCTTTATGCTGTGCTCATCACTATGGTATCTGAGCTCCTTATTACAAACCCTAAAGTTATATGGATCCCTGATTCTCTTTCCCTACCTCTCCCCATTGGTAAGTTGTTACTGCTATTATTATTGTTGTGGGAAAGCTACACTGAGAAGTGAGTCTTGCATTTTGTCTGAAAGCGGTGAGGTAAACATTCCCTCACATGAAGTATTCCTAGGTTTACTACTTCAAAGTCTATTGAATTCACAAACACATTCTTTGTTATAGCAGATTAATTGTTTGGTTCCAGAGTAAAGAAACCATCCTTATGTGTAAGGTCTAAATGATATATATTTACAGCAAAGCTATTGTACTCCAATTGAAAATACAGATTTCAACAAAGAGCTGAGGTTTGCTGTCTATCATTCACTCAAATTCCAATACATATGACAAATTGCTGAAGCCCAGATACTGTGCATACCTGTTCCCCCTTTTAGTTATCTCTGCAGCTGTGGGGTTATTATTTACTGTCTTTGGATTTAGCAGTTTATTGCTAAGAGACAGTGATAGGATCCACAAAAAAGTTCATATTACATGTAGAAGGGGAAACTGTGCTGTGACTATCCTGTTATTGTAGAGGCAATAACGTGCTGTAAGACATGATTGTAAGTTCCTTAGGGTAGAGACTGTACCATTTATTCATCTGCAATATATCCATGCTACCATAAAAATATTATGAATATCTAGAACTATAAGCCAACTATTTACCAGTGACATCTGAAAACATGGTAGACCTTGATTGAGGGGATCAAAGATCCATTGGCATTTAATACATTATAATAAAATTATAATAATAGAACAATGTCTGTAGCTATGTGTTTGTGCACCGTGAGGGTCTGATCTCAGCTGGAGCCACTAGTTGCTATTATAATACCAATAATAACTAATCATCATTAATGTGCAGTCCATAACTGTACACCACACATTTTTTCTTGTGATTGGCATATAATTAATACCTTTGCTATGTGACAATATATCATAATTATTCTGAGGGTCCCACATTCTTTACCTAGACATCACCTTAGCTATATAGCAGAACCACTGTAGTATTTTGAAACTTGCCTGGGCAAGAGGTTAACTTCTCAGTCTTCACAAAACCATTTCCATAACATTTTTGTCTATATTAGGCACTGGTCTAAGGCATGAGGCTAATTAAATCGGTGTTATTTAGGGTTCATTACTGGCGTTTAAATGTTCTTTGATCTTCAAAAGCCTTTGGGGGGGAAATGCAATTGGATTATATCACTGGTAAATAAGTTGCTCAATGCAAATTAGTGAATTTAGGTCCTTAATGGTACAATTTAGGAGACTCTTTTTTGAAAATGTGGCCCTAACTGATTAAAACCTCTAAGCCACTTCTTCTACAAGAAACTAATATTAAGTGTCTAAACAATTGAAAAAAAAAAACAAATTAGGGCTCTACACTGAAGAGTTCATTAAGATTAGATGTATTTCAGTAGGAATGACTATTGCAACTTGGAAGTTCCTTTTTTTTGTCCCACTTTCATGTTCCAAATGCATTTTGCCCCACCACTTCTCCTCCTCCACTAACAATGTCAGAAACTTTACAAACAGGTACCTTATATTTTTGATGAACAGAGGCGATTGCTTACCTTATAGCAGCAGCAGTATCTTTGCCAGTTCAAATTTCGCTAATCTCTCTCAGACATCAGCATATCTGGAGATGGTGTACAGGCGTTTCCTCTGGCCTCTGTTTATGATCAATTAAACTGCACTTGTTGTCAAGTATCAAGGGATAGCCGTGTTAGTCTGTAATTTTCACTCCATGCATCTAAAGAAGTGGGTTTTTTTACCCATGAAAGCTTATGCCCAAATAAATCTGTTAGTCTTTAAGGTGCCACCAGACTCCTCATTGTTTTTGTAAACTGTATTTGAGTAACAGTTTTATTATTCTGATCATATAATATCAGATGATGTGTATTAACTCTTTTCAAATGAGCTGAGTAAGATCCTAGTTCTGTTGAGACAATGGTAAACGTCCATTAACTTCAATAGGGGCAGAATTTTCACCTTGGTAGTATATCTACAACAGATAACATGAGTACTGATTTTCATGATGCCTCCATCTTGCTTGGTGATGGATAGATTTAATGGGGCAGAGAGCACAGATAAATATTCCTTTTCTCAGATGAAAGGGTCAGAAGCAGCGGAGAACCCTTCCTCCTCTGTTTGTGCAAGGACTTACATGCTGGGGTACTACAATAGTGGAAGTGCTGTGAATCTTCTGAAAAGCACTGGCAAGTGTGGGAGAGGAAAAGGCACAAGGAACCTCCTTTCTTTGTATGCTCTCTTCAGCTCCACACTGCACAAAACCTACACAGCAGGTATCCTCTTCAATGGGGATGGAAAGGTGAAGAGGACATGGTTCCTTGGTTCCCCTACTACTGTGACCAGCACAGCTAGCATGGGGCAGAGGTGAATGAATATTGCACCTTCTTCAAGTGTGTTGTACTGGCCACAGTCCCTCATACTTCCCCAACTGCTGCCTTTATAAACTGAAATATGTGTCTTAAAAAGAGATGCATGACTATTGAGTAGAATGATTTCCATCCTATTTCCCCTTCTCCTATGTACTGCATTGTTCTGAGAATATCACTTGTGGACTATAGCCTGCATTTGAAATCAATTTTTAAGTTCTCATAAGCCACTGCTTTCTCAGAAGAGAAAGCATAGAGAACCCTTTCTATGTTTCACTACCCAGTTCTATATGTGCACAATTTGAGACATGCTAGTGCAGTGACAATTACTACAATGTTATTTACTAAAGCTCTTCTACTGAATGATTAATGCTCAGGTTGTCACTAACTATTAGTTTGCTTCATGGAATTAAAAAAAACCCCATCAAGTCTTCAGGCACACGGATGCTGCTTCTGGCTGTTCTGCCTGCTGCATAGATTTTTTTTAAGGGCTCTTAGGGTAGATTAGACAATCAAATCAATCCAGCAGCAACCCACACGAATCTTTGACTCAGGAACTTTCTGTGGGTGGATGTACGCGTGTGTGTGGAAGGCACTGCTCTTTCTGTGGTCTGTTTTTGAATAATTTCTGAGCTTTATTCCCTATAACCAAGTCAGTGGCTGAATTGTGCTCAATTCCTCGGTGTGCCTATGGCAGTAAATGTAGCTGTCTTCATTATCTATGTAAATATGAGAGATGATACTGACACAGAGTTTTGTAGCATCAATGCAATATTTAGTTTTTAAATTATACTTTTTAAATCTCATGGGTACAGTATTGTCAGTAGCGTAAATATTGCCAAGTCATACCTCTGCTTTATTTCAAAAGTGCATTGTACACAATTATTGCAATTTTTGATATTTTGTTTCAAGAGACAACTGCATTCTGTTATTTCTTTGAACGTTAAATTCCATTTTAACATATTTTAAATGAGATGATGTAGCAAGTATGACTGCATTAGCTGGCTTATCCCCAAACATAATGTACCGTTGAGAGATGGTTGAAATTTTCTGACCATATTTTTTTTTCATTGAAAAAATCAGTTTTGTCAAAATTGAAAATGTATTCGTATTAATATTTCACTTTCTGCCTAAATTATTATGAAGATGAGAACAAATGCCAATGTTTGTTTAAAATAGGGTTGGTGAGGCTCTGAGGTACATTCCCCATGAGGAAAGATAGCGAGCATGAAATACTGAAGGTGACTCTACAGTAGTGTTGGAATTCAGCTGCCGGAAGTGGTGCAGGTGCACTTTCATTTTGTCGGGCCTGCCACTCATGTAATGCATTGAGGGCTCTAGGTGACGTGTAGCACTTTCATGTAAGTGGATCTAACAATATGAGCTGTATTAGGGCTTTATTTTGAACTTCAGGGACTCAATCCTGGCATAATTCCTACTCTATTTTGTGTTTGCTAAACATGAGTACTGATGTTATTGTTAGCATGCTATTACAGTAGTGGGAGAGGCCCCAAATAAGATCAGACCCCATTGTACCAGGCACTTTAGATACTGTGGCAGAGCTCCGACCTTGTCCCCGTGCGTCCCGCGCTTCCAGGCGGTTTATGCTAGCTTCAGAGGCTCACTGCAACCCTCCACGTAGCCCTTCTCTCCCTAGGGCCAGGAATACAGCCTACTGAGCTCTTTTCATCATAAGCCAGCAATGGAGGTTGGTGAGAGAGTTCCCAGTCTCTGTTGCTCCTATGGCCTCATGCCAAAACAGTTTAGCCTCCAGCCCCTTGGGGGGAGGGCTGCTGGCCCGCTCCCCAGATGGGGGGAGTGAGAGACCCCTACCCCAGCCGTTGCTACTGCTGTGGACACCACCACCACCTGTGAGGGGTCCTCTCTGCCTGCCTGGCCACCGGGCTGCTGCCTGGAGCTGCTGCTGCCTTTGCTGCCTGGGAGCTGCTGGATCCCGAAGGAGGAGGGGACGGGGAGGGGCCATCTGCTGCTGGGGGAGCGCACAGGGACTCTGCAGACCACTGTGGAGGGGGCCTTAAAAATGAGTGACTTATGAACTGTGCTCTTGTGGTCGGGGTTTTGACTGTGTTTGTGGGGACACAGGGGGGTATGGTGTGGAGCCTGCCCCCCATTCCATCTGTGTGTCTCCCCCAACCCCCACCACCACCGTCATCGCTGACCCCTCCACCACCCCCAGTGGACGCTTACCGTCTGCCTCAAGCTCCTGCCTCTGGGACTCCGCTGCTTGCTTGGCCTGCCGCGCCCTTTCACCACCTTTTGGGCCTGAAGCAGCAGCCAGCCCATACTGACATTTTTGTGCAAGCGCAAGTGGGCGCATGTGCCCCCCGCCCCGGACTGACCCCCTTCAGCAAGCCCCCAGCTTTGTCCCTTGCTACCTGCCCCATGTCGCCCCTTGCAGCCTTTTGCCCCCCTTTTACCCCAGCACCTCGCTAGCTTCAGTTTGTTTGCCTGCCCCGCCCTTTTCCCTCCGCAGCTTTTGTTTGTTTGCCCCGCCCCGGCCTCTGAAGCTAGCTCCTTGGTTCCCTGTCCTACCTCCAGCCTAGTTCTCCCCCCCCTTCCTGACGTGGTTCCCCTGCCCTGATTGGCCCCTTACTCAGTGTGCCCATGCCCCCTCCCAGGCGCTTGTGCTCTTCCCCTGTTTGAGTTTGCCCCTATCTCACTACACCCCTCTAACGTTGTTATGACCCCGCCCTCCCCTAGTGCAGCTAGAGGAGCCGGATTTCTATCCTGAGTCGGAGACTGCCCTCCACGAGCCCTTGATTGACCCCCTGTCCAGCTCACCCCTTTTGGCGCCCTCCTCCCCTGCCTGCAGCCTAGCGGGGAGGAGTGGTTGACCTGCCTCCCCTTTCCTGTCCTCTCTCTGGTGTTTTTCCCCTCCCTCCCTGCTCATTATGGCAGGGACACGGCGGGTGGGGCCCCTCCAGCAGCCCCAGATGCCCCTCCCCCACCTGCCCCTCCGTCACCCCCCGCCCCCAAGCCTCTACCTTAACCGCCGCTGCCAAACCACCTGCCACCGCCCCTCCTGGGGCGCCGGCAGCGGCAGGCACCGGGGTGACCTCCGCTGCTGCCACGTCCCTTGCCCCCTCAGATTCTGGGGGGAGGCCTCCAGCCAGCAGGAAGGGCCAGGGTAAGAAGAAGGGGAAGGGCTCCGCGAAAAAGACCAGGCCCTCCATGGCACGGACTGCCGTGGCATCCCTCCCCGCCGTTCCCTCCACCAGCTCTGCGGGTGTCCCTCCACCGGCCCCCAGGGCGTTCGCCCAGGTGGCGGCAGCCCCCCCCGCCTGCCACTATGTCATCTCTCCCGCCCACCGCCTCCGCTACCAGCTATAGCGGCCAGGGCCCCTTTCCCACCATGACCAGGAAGCACGGCGTCCGTTGCCTCCTGGTGCCCGCCTCGCCCCACGTTGAGACCTACCTGCGGGCGTTGGCGAGGGTGGTGGGGCCCACGGCCATTGTGGCAGCCTCCAAAATGTATGGCAAGGTCGTCTTCTTCTTAGCATCAGAGGCCACCACCCAGGAGGTGGTGGAGAAGGGCCTGGCAGTGCGGGGGGTGTTCGTCCCCCTGGAGCCGCTAGAGGACCTGGGTGTCTGCCTGGTCCTGACCTCTGTCCCTCCCTTTCTTCCCAAGGCCACCCTATTACCCTCCCTTTCTACCCTGGGGAAGCCCATTTCCGTCGTGAGCCCCCTCTCACTGGGCTGCAAGGACCCCACCCTCCGTCATGTCCTCTTGTTCCGCTGGCAAGTGCAGCTTCAACTGCCGGTGGCGGTGTGTGATGGAGAGGCTCTCGAGGGGTCATTCTTGGTCCCCTACCAGGGGGCCCGTTACCGGATGCATTATTCCACGGGGGAGGCCCGGTGCTACCTCTGCCGAGCGATGGGGCACATCCGGAGGGACTGCCCCCTGGCCCGTTAAGGAGGGGCATCCGGGACCCCTGAGCCCTGGCAGGGCACCGGCCCAGTCATCGCCGGCGCCCCTGGCTGCCTGGCACCTGGAGCCACCCCTCCTCCTCCTCCTCAATCCACCAGTGCTCCCACTCAGGCCCAAGGGGTACTTCCCCCAGTGCGCCCAGACGAGCGGGAGAGCCCCACCTCTGCTGCCTGCAATCCGGCGGGACCCCTAGAGGAGGGTGCGGCAGGGATACAGCCAAGCATGGGAGAGGGCCTGCCCCAGGGGGAATCTTCCCTCCCTCATGCCGCCCCACCGCTGCCTCCCACAGTCCCTGAGCCATCGCCCCTGCCCCCCGACCCGACCCCTGCTAGCCGGCCCCTGGATGATGCCATAGAGGGCTGGGCCTGAGTCCAGGGGAAGCGGGGCAAGCAGAAGGCTCAGGCTCCGCTCCTTTCCACTGATGCAGAAGCCCCCCGGAAGACCAGAAAGGGGGGCACCGATGCCGAGCCTTCTGCCTTGCCCGCGGGTGTGTTCCATCCACCGGTACCGGCTGGGGAAGACGTGGCAGCATGGGAGGGCAGTACCGCCCCTCCATTGTAGTCCCTTCCCTCCAAGGCCCCCGATGGAGCTCCTCCTGCCCCGTTACCATCTGGAGCCCCTGTGAGCCCCGAGGCGAGAGAACTCCGGGGTGGTGGAAGGAGAGCTCCCTTCCATCTATGAGGAGATCGATGCCCTGGGTCTGACCCCGGTCACCCGGGGGAGAACGACCCTCTGCCAGTGGGCCTTGATCTGAGCGACCTCACCCCGGCCCCCCTTCTCCATGTTCCCTCCCCCTAACTGCTACTTCCGCTCCCGCCTCTGAGGGTTCCCTGGGCTCCTCCATCTGCCCAGCCACGGGTGGTACCCTGCTGATGGCCGCTGAGCCCACTGAGGCGACGGCCGGTGCCATGCGGCTGGGACCCGAGCCCCATGGGATGTCCCTCGTGGGCGTGGGGCAACCTACCTCCTTCCTGGGCGGGGACCCCACTGAAGGCTCTCCACCTTTCGATGCCAGAGGATAGCCCCCAGGGAGCAGCCTCTGTATTTCCCAGTCCCGACTCACCAGGGGCTGCTATCTTCCCTCCGCCGCCCCCAATTGAGCCGGGGTTTGAGGGAAGCCATGTGGCACCAGCCCATCGGGCGCCACGTCGGGGGTCCGCCCCTTGCCTGCCTGTCTCGGTGGGCCATGGGGCTGTGTCAGTGGTCCTTCCAGAGGAAAGCCTGGGGCTAGTGACCCCGGCCCCCCATATGCTGCGAGAGGAGCTGCGGGAGTTCCTTGAGGACGTCCATGGCTCCCGTAACAAGATGCAGCTTGCTCTCCAGCGGGGACTTTAATACTACCCTCGAGGAGCGGGACCACTCGGGGACTGAGCAGTGCCTGGCCGCCGCGGACGTCCTCCGGGAGATAGTCGACCATCACTCTCTGGTGGACATCTGGCGCTACCACCACCCGGACGACGTCTCGATGTTCACCTTTGTCCAGGTGGAGGCCCATCGGTCGTGCCACTCCCGGTTGGACTGCATCTATTTATCACATTTCCACCTTTCACAGGCCCACTCCTCCAGCATCCGGCCGGCCCCATTCTCCAATCATCATTTAGCCACCGTGATGGCCAATCTCTGCGCAGAGAGGCCAGGGCTGGCCTATTCGCATTTTAACAACAGCTTGTTGGAGGATGTGGGCTTCGTGGCGTCCTTCCAGGAGTTCTGGCTGGCCTGGCAAGGGCAGCAGCGTGCCTTTCCCTCGGCGCACCGGTGATGGGACCTGGGGAAGGTGTGTGCCTGGCTCTTCTGCCGTGACTACACCCAGGCGCCAGCCGACGGAGGGATGCAGCGATAGGGCAGTTGGAACAGGAGGTCTTAGAGCTAGAAAGGTGTCTGGCCGCCAGCCCCGAGGATCCATCCCTCTGTGGGGCATGCCAGGAGAAGTGGGAGGAGCTCCGGGCCCTCGAGGACCATCAGGCCCGGAGTGCCTTTGTTTGATCCCGCATCTGCCTCCTTTGGGAGATGGATCGCGGCTCCCTCTTCTTCTACGCCCTGGAGAAAAAGATGGGGACCAAGAAACACGTCACCTGCCTCCTAGCAGAGGACGGCACCCCCCTCACGGAACCGGCGGAGATGTGTGAGAGGGCCAGGGCCTTCTACGCAGGCCTTTTCTCCACGGATCCGACCAATCCTAACGCTTGCAGAGTGCTCTGGGACGAACTCCCAACGGTCAGCGCGGGCGACCGAGACCGGCTAGAGCTGCCTCTCACTCTGGCCGAGTTCTCGGAAGCCCTCTGCCGCACGCCCACCAATAAATCTCCGGGCATGGATGGGCTGACCGTGGAGTTCTACCATGTGTTCTGGGACATCCTCGGCCCAGACCTAGTCACTGTCTGAGCTGAGTCTTTGCAGAGCGGAGTCCTCCCTCTTTCATGCAGGCGAGCCGTCTCGCCTTATTGCCGAAGAAGGGGGACCACCACGATTTACGAAATTGGCATCCCGTCTCACTCCTCAGCATGGACTAAAAAGTCATAGCGAAAGCAATCTCGCTGCGGCTAGGGTCTGTGCTGGCGGACGTGATCTACCCAGACCAGACCTACATCGTCCCGGGCTGCACCATCTTCGACAACCTGAATCTTGTCCGGGACCCCTTGGAACTCGGATGTAGGGACGGTCTGTCATTTGCCCTCCTGTCCCTGGATCAGGAGAAGGCGTTTGACAGAGTGGACGATGGGTACCTCCTGAGCACTCTGAAGGCGTTTGGCTTCAGACTCCAGTTTGTGGGTTTTCTCCGGGTGCTATACGCCCCCGCAGAGTGTCTGGTTAAGCTCAACTGGACCCTGATCGAACCGGTCAGCTTCGGTTGAGGAGTACGGCAAGGGTGCCCCCCCTCGGGCCAGCTGTACGCTCTGGCGATCGAGCCCTTCCTCTGTCTCCTCCGTAGGAGGTTGATGGGGTTGGTGCTGCAGGAGCCGGAGGCATCTTGAGGTTTAGGAGCACAAGTCCCATTGAAAGTCTGTGCATAAGGAAATGTTTACTTAAATACCTTCAGTACTTTTAAAAAACCTCTCCTTAAGTAGACAGAGTCCTGTCCAACATCACACAGTTTGTTATTGGCAGAGCCAGGATTAGAACACAGGTCTCCTGACTCCCATGCCAGTGCACTGTCGACTAGATCATGCTGTTTACTAAATATCAGTAACTTTGAGATTCAGGTTACCACAGAAAGGAGAGTTTGCTATTTTGTGGGAGGGGGAATGTAATAGGTAAGAAAAAAACACTTTCTATAGAAAGATCCGGCAACTGAAAAATGGTACAAAAAGACAGATAAGGCCAAATTCATATCTGTAGTGAATGGAGTTTCACCAGGGATGAATTTGGAACATGACTGCCAAGTATTATAGTTTATATCAGTTCCAGTTTCTGATAACAAAGCAGTATCTGTCACATCCATATTTCTTGAGTCAAAATCCATGTATTCCTGTTTGCCCCATAGTTTTTCAAGATGTTACAGCATAAATCACATCTGTCATCCTTGCCCTTTATAGAAGTGTTTCTGGTATCTCTATTTAGGCTTATTTTATACTGGGAATGCTTTCTGCCAATCAGAAGGGCTAAAATGGAGGTCCACAACAAAAAGTCTTTAAAAATGATGCCTAGATTATGTGCATTTCTTTATGCAAACTACTACATAAAGTACCCACACCTATAGACCTTTCCTTATCCATTATCTTTTTACTTTCTTTTTAACACCTCTATCAGACTATATCTAACTGAATGTTCATATGTATCGACCTGTATAGCTATCTTACATTTTCATTATAACATTGGAGACAGGAATTACTTTGTGATTTAGCTAGATAACTTTGGATTTTATTTATTTGTTGCTATGTTAATTGAGACTGTTTGGAATACAATTTTTGTTACAAGTTCATGGTGTGCATGTGTGTTGGGGGGGAATACTTTAGCTGTATAGTGCACCTGCTTTAAGACAGGATAGGGTGTAGGAGACCTTGGACTCACAAAGTTTGCATACATGATGGGACCTCATGAAAAGATAGTGCCACTTTTTTTTTACTGCTGCTATTCATTGAGCAAAGGTTTTCACTTATCTGTCAACAATGACTAGTTCAGATTATTCTTTCCAATGTGGTTTGGTTTGCACTTGTCATGTTGTCCACTCGCCTAGCTTTCTTTGGTCTCCTCTGAACTTCAGGATTCAAATAATTATGTGCCGCCTGCAAATTCTGCCACCTACTGTTTTAGCTCTCTTCCACTAGTATACAATATAAGTGATATCAGTTCTTTTAGAGAAATTTTCCATTTACTTTTACCATGTTGTCTGTCTTTAAACCAGTTTATAATCCATATCAGAACTTTACCTCTAACCCTGTCACTGCTTAGTTTCCTTAAATACCTCGTTGTGAGGGACTTTGTCAAAGGCTTTTACAAAGTCCAAAGAAATGTTAACTTTTTCTCTATTTTGGATTATTCTCCTGTATTTTAGATAAAGAATTGAAATAGATTAATGAAGCACAATTTATCTTTGTAGTAGCCATGCTGGTTAGCCCCTCTCATACCATGATCTTCTAGATGTTTTATAATTCTATTTGTGGTTATTGTTTCACCCAGTTTGCCTTGTACTGAAATAAGCCTTTACTACTCTGTAATTCCCAGGATCAGCCCTCCTCCCTTTTAAAAATAGGTAAAATATTTGCTTCTCTCTGGCATAGTAAGTGATTTTAATGAGAAATTTCATATTTTTATTAACTCAGCCATTTTATACTTAAATTATATATATTATTTGGATGTTGAAAGGTGCTCAGTTTGAACCAAGCAGTTCTCTTGCATTGAAAATTGAGCTTTTTTTTCAGCGTGTTTTATTTTTACATCTTGGGATACTAAGCTCGTTCTGAGCAAGTAATTGTCCATCGTCTGCAATCAGCAGATTCTGGGACTGAACTACACCTGTCACATTGTATTACAATACCTGCAGCTGCTCCTGCTTTTGTAAAAGGAAATGCAACACTGAGACTTGTTGAAGAAAGATCTTTTTGTTTTCAGGTGGCAACATTTCAAGACTAAAATACCCCTTAAGGTCCAATTCGCTCACCCTTATTGATGTTGAACAGAACCTTAATGCTGTTAATAGTCCCCTTTTCTTCAGTGGAACTTCTCTACAATGGAATGAGTAGAGGGAGCAACACCAAGACACTATTATGATTTGTATGTATTTATATTATTGTAATGCATGGAGGCCCCTACCAGGAATTGGGAGCCCATTGTGCTAGGTACAGTACACACCCATAATGAAACATGGTCAGTACCCCCCAAAGAACTTATCAACAAATACAACTAATCCGTTCACTTCTCCTGCTTTAATTTTTTTCTGAAACATTGTGTATGGCTAGGCTGTTAAATTGTTGTCTTGTTCACTTTGTGGAACCACAGTACTTTAAGGTATTTCTAGTCTGATTAATTTCCATATACAGCATTCCTTTTTCTGCCCTCAGTCACAGCTTCCCTGTGAGAAAGAAACCAGAAGTAAAAGAAAAATAAATAGTACCTTTAGACCCTTTCCTGTTTTGCATAGAGAATGTGTTCCAGAAAAAGAACTGAAATTAATTGGAGAGCAACTGTGGGTACAGAACCTGAAATATTCAGATGCTACGATCTGGCTCAGGGAAAAGCAACCATACCTGACCTATAAGCCCTGACGGAGGAGTTGGAGTATAAAAGTCAGAAAGCACTGTGGCACTGAAAATGAATTAAAGCAAAATCAAAATCATTGGGCAATAGAAATGCCGGTGGCATATCAGCCTAGATGGGAATATCACTGAGCAATTAGGAGAGTGCCCCTTGGACTTCTTTGACAAAGCAAACACAAAAGGCAACCTCTAAAGTTGATCTGAATATCCTGAACAAAAAGTTACAGATCAAGCATTAATTTAAACTGCCTGAAGGCTATTGTCTACCAAGGAATACGATAATGGCATCAGAGTAATTTCTTTAAATTCATTTTGCTTAGCTTCCTTTGGTTTGAGAGAGATCAGTTATGTGCCCATTTGAGAAAGGGGATAAAGTTATCAATTATTCATATGTTTTTACCATGTTAACTGATGTTCTCAAAAAACACACAACAACGTAGGAAGCTTTTCAATTATTAGCTCTAATCTTAAGGACTGCCCTGTGTCCTAAAGGCGGGGCCAACCACCTGCTGGGGAATTTGAAATCCTTCTTTCTTCTTGGACCTCATGATGTCCCAAAGACACAGACTGATACTCAAGGGTCTAAGCCATTGGCACCACCCATTCTGAGCATGGGTCTCAGTCATGAAAATTCAGGGTGGGTCTAAATCCCTCTTTTACTGAAGTCAGTAACAAAACTCTCACTAACTTGAGAGAGTCAAGTTTGTTTGTGTTATTCCTGAAGACACACGGGTTTTTATAGGGGAGAAAAGAGACCAAGACTAATGCACTGAGACAAGCAAAGGGTAGAACTTACTCCCCTTTTTTCAAGGAGGCGTATGGGGAGGGGAGCATCTCTCCCTTTGTGCTAGTAGGCGTGCACTAGACATAGGCTTACGTACCTCTTACACTACAAGCTAGGGCTGTGATTCCCCTGCTCATGTGCATATATTCGCTCCAGCTCTCATCCAGCTAGTGTGAGTATAAATAGCCGGTATCAGGGATGGCAGCTGCAGACACATGGCTTAGCTGGGCCGAGGACATACTCAGGAGTTTCAGGCAAGTTTGTACTTGGGAGAGCTAAGCCAGGATTCTGTTGCCACCGCCCGTGCTACTGAGGCTAAACTACTGTTAGCACCTTTTGCCGAGCTGGGCCAACTAACTGACAGCAAGCATGGAGCACAACCTCCTCCTGATAACTCAGGCTACGGCTACACTACAGAGCTCACAGTGGTGCGGCTGCATCAGTACAGCCTCACCACTGTAGCACTGCTAGTGCAGATGCTAAGCCAATGGGAGAGAGCTCTCCTGTCGATTTACTAGCTCCAGCCCCTGCAAGCAGCAGTAGCTATGTCAGCTGGAGAAGCTCTGGGGTGCCTTAGGTCATTGTAATTTAGATTGCTCAGAGGGTGGCTTATTCACACCCCTGAGCGACATAACATACTGACGTAAGCTGAGCTGTGTACATAGCCTCAGTAATGCATCCCCCCAGACATGGGTGGCGGGTGGAAGCCCCCAGCTCTGCCCTTTCTGCTCACACCACTCCCCCCGTGGCTGGACCCCTGTCACCCCCTGCTCTCCTTCGGCCAGACCTATGAACCCCATCCTGCCCAGAGTATTCCTGAGTCCCCTCCCTTGGCCAGAGGAGCCCCAGGCCAGCTGGAGCCCTGAACATCCCTCCCCTTCCCCCCGGCCCCCGTGGCTAGAGGAGCCCTGGGCCAGCCGGAGACCCCCAGTGTGCACCACACCTCTCCAGACCCGAAGCCACCCTGCGGGAAAAGCTCTTGTTTCTTCTCTTCCGGGAGAAGAACCTGAGCTTTGCTATGCCCCATGCAGGTTCCGGGGTGGCTGAGGAGGTGGTATGTGTTTCTCAGCTTCCCAGGTTCATCAGGAATCTCCCTGGAGTCCAGGAAGCTGAATAGCAGATACCACCTCCTTGGCTGCCCTGGAACTTGCATGGGGAATAATAATGTGCAAAAACTTCACCAGCCAAACCTGCAGCTAGCGTCTGGCAGCTGCAACTGTGCCAGGGTAGACTTAGGGCTTGTCTACATTACCCGCAGGATCAGCAGGCAGTGATCGAGCCAGCGGGGGTCCATTTATCACGTCTAGTCTAGACGTGATAAATCGATGGCTGAGCGCTCTCCCCTTGACTCCAGTACTCCACCGGAGCGAGAGGCACAGGTGGAGTCAATGGGGGAGCATCAGCTGTTGACCCACAGCAGTGAAAACATTAAGTGAAGATCTAAGTAGGTCGACTTCAGCTACGTTATTCATGTAGCTGAAGTTGCGTAACTTAGGTCGATCTCCCCCACATAGCGTAGACCAGGCCTCAGCCTTTCCTGGCCTATTATACCTCCCTGAAGGCTTTAATACTGACAATGTCTCTGATACATGGCCTGGAGGGGCCATCTCTGGAGTGAGATGATATTTCACCTTCCATGCCTGTACCGTGCTTGCCCTCACTACTGTGCTGCCAGTTGTGGTGGCTTTGGATGCCTGCTCACTGCTGTTTATACTGAAATTGTCAAACTCGTTTCACACAGGTCATCCATTTCCAGATATCTGTGAGTGGATAGCACTGCACTCTGGGAAGCAGCGCTCTGAAGATTTACTTTCACTGCATGAAATCAGGCTAGTAGACATCCTTAGTAAGTTGGGAATGGGAATTCTGAATGTTAAGTTTCATTAATACATGGGAAATAAAAAAGGCACAATTGCTAAACCTGAGCCAGCATAATAAGGAGGAATGGGAAAGCTTCCTATCAAATTTGAAATGGAAAGCTTGAGGCTGCAATGGACAGTGAGGCTCATCTTACATTTCTTTTATTAAAGATCAAAGGCCAAATTAATCCCTGGTGTAACTCCACTAATTTCAGCTCAATGAGATTACACCAGGGATACATTTAAAGCAACAGGTACAACATACAGCAATTTACAAGAAGGCTCCTTTGGGGAAAATTTGCACTCCACAAAGCTGAGTAGTGCCCTTTATAATACAAAAACTTTAAACGTTGCCTTACATACTGTTCTGTAAATATTTTCCATGTGACAAACTACTAATGCACATTAAAGTAGAACAACATAAATCTCAAGTTTCTATCATTTATGGTGACCTCTAAAGCTTGAAATATCAGGTAATGAGAAAAATGTTGGCTGCTATGGTTTTTCTATACACAAGGCAACTACATATTTTCAGTCAGAGGACTTTTAAATTAAGGAACATAATCAGACAAGAAAGAACAAAGATAAAGTCTCCACAATTAAGCACAATGTGTATGGCTTATTCCAAAACAGCAGTCTTCTTGACTTGAAAGGGCCCTCCGATATGGAGGGCCTCACAGCTGGACCATTACAAACTTAAATATGCAGCATGAAATAACAGACATAGCAGATACAGTATATAGCTTATATGCCACACTACCATTCTAACCAAACTAGTTTGGGAAATATCCACTTGGTGCAGTCTTTCTCTTATTATGTAGCTTATCCAAAAATGTGCTGCAAATAACATCTTTGATGCACTGCATCAGATTTATTCAAAATTCTTAGCTGCCCCTGCTGTCTTGGTCACTGTTCCCTCTCAGCTGTGCGCGTGCATGCATGCGCACGCACACAGATCCTAAACCCCGTGCACATGGTGAAACACCACGCGCACAAAAATTTGACAGAAGCACAACAATTTGCACAGAAGACATTTTTTGCGCACACGGCCTGTCAAAAATTAGAGGGAACACTGGACTCTCGGTTCAATAAATTGACATGGTTCCTCTACCTCCCTTTTCATATTCATGTAAAAAAAGTGGATGGAAAATAAAAACTGTCATATGATCTTGGCAGTTAGCCAGTGTTCCAGTAAGCTATTAAATATAATCTCACTTGTTCTTGAATTCTTTTTTTAAACATAGAAACAGTTTAAAATAATTACAAGGGACGAAATAACAAACAAAATCAACAGCAAAGGAAGTGAGAGGGAGTGAGACATTTCTAGACATTGTCTTTTCAGCCCTAAAATACTAAGTAAGAATTGCCAAAAACTAAATGAAAATTACTCCAACATTATGCAAAGACCCAAACCAGCCACCACAGTGGTAAAATAGATCACCTGCGGAGCAATTTGGAGAGAGATACAGTTCATAGTAGCACTGGAGAATCATTAGTTCCCTAAGACTGCTCTGAATAGTTTGGGGTAGCCTCAGTTTATTTTCCCTATGGATATGTTGCCACACATAAAAATGTTCTCCTGGAGTGAAAAGAACAGGAGGACTTGTGGCACCTTAGAGACTAACACATTTATTTGAGCACAAGCTTTCGTGAGCTACTCACTTCATCGGATGGTGTTCCAACCATTCCGATACAGTTACTGCAATGACAGAGGTTTTACTCCATAGTCAATTAAACTGTTTCTGCGTCTAGTGGCTACTATGTATAACCTTTGTATGGAATAACTATGTCTCTCCTGAGAGGGAGAGAGGCTTAAGGCACCAGTGGAAAGAGCGTTTTTTTTAAAAGAGAGAGAGGGAGAGGGACGATTTCAGCTTTGTGGATGGGGCACGTGAGGACAAAATCTCTGGCATGAACAGTGATGCTCTTTATATCACAGTAGCCTGCAACAGCCTTAACTTTTTAGTGTTAACTGTCTTGTCTTTTCAAATATTTAATTTCCCCTGACAGTTGACAATCTAGCTCTAAAATCAGATGATAAAGAAAGTAAGAAAATGAAAAAGTTTTGTTTGTTTCCTTACTCACTGATTGAGTTTTGTCACCCTGAGGAACGGTAAGCATTTTCTGTGGGTAATGATTCAACTTCAGCAGCATATATCAGGGAAGCCTTCCTATTCACAAATGACCATGACTCCAAACAGCCCAAGAACCAGCTTCTTCAACAACAGAAAACGGAGTCCAAAGTTGTGGTGTTGATCAATACTTCTAGAAGGGGCTGGTGGCTCCCTTGGTAACCTCTATAACAGTACTCTGGCATGTGTTAGCAGAATTCATGCAGAGACCTCCTCTGCTATCTTGTATGTCAATGGTCTGAGGACTTTGGGGAAAGGAGGAGGCAGGGAGCCTGTGAGTTGCTGAATACTTTCTGCGAAATGGTAAGAATCCTCAGCTCTCAATGAAGCTCTCATCTGGAAAACTGGGGTTTTGACAATGAAAATTTTCACAGAAGGTGTCTGCTTTTCCATTTTTTAAAAGAAAATCTTTTGTTGGAAAACCAAACTTTAAAAAAATGGGTTTTTGGTCTAAAACAAACAAAAAAATTGTTTGGTGTTTGATACAAAGTTGAAATTTTCCTCTGGGGGAAAAAGATTTCTGCCCTCTCTTTCCCAACAGTCTGACAACCACTACAATTCCATTGACTTTAATGGAATTATTTCTGCTTCACTTCTAGGCCAATGGGAGATAAGGGAGATCAGCAATCCTCAGGAAGTGTTCAACACCTGCCAGGATCAAGCCAGTGGCCCCAGTCACTGAATACAGATGGAAGGGAAGTACTTAGCTATGTTTCCCTCTCTTTGGAGTTCACTTTCTGCAAAATGAAAAAAACTATCTTTTAAAAAAAAATCTTTACAATGGGAATCACCAGAAATTCTTTGTGATGAGTTATTTTGATTGCAATAAAACCTTATTTGCAGGTACTGTTGCCATTTTAGAGTTCTTACTGGCCTCCTTAATTTGGTACCAACAGGTAACTTCATGCTGGTTTCTATAACGTTTTTTTCCTAACAGGCCCTGCACTTTAGTGGAGGGAAACAATTAAGGGTGACCTCTGATAATTCTCCTTGTCTTTTGCTTGAATAGAATTTTTACAGTCTAAGAATCTGTCTCCTCTTCAATATTATCTCTAAGGAAGCAAACAATATTAAAAATGAGTTGAACTGGAGAACATATGGTAAGAATAGAAACTCAATCCAATTAGTATAAATTACATGTGCTGTGCTCAGAAAAACTTTTAACATACACTGTCAGGGCATAGAGTCAAGTGTCAGTGTCTTGACTGTCACTGACTGTCTTAAAGAGGCAAAAGATTCTTCAAAACAGTTGTTTAGATCTAGCTGCTGCATTGCACACTAAACACTCTAGGCCAGATGATATTGACTCACATATTTATTTGCTCTTTTATAGGAAGGTATTTTGTTGAAAGGCTTTGAACAAGAGCCACCATTTTGAGAATGGTTCTTATTCAAGTTTGACAGTGCAAAAGCGTGGCAACAGTGTCCAGAGCACACTGATATTTGGGATAATCCCTTAAGGCATCTCAGGCTCTCAACCAAGAGAGCTCAGGTGCATGTGGCTCACGTGGACACATGGAGTATGTATTTTCATGATAACTTCTGCCAGATGATTCACAAAGCAGTATTGATGCTAACCTAAGAGGAAGCACTTGAGGTGGAATCTGCTGATTTACGTGTATGAAAGAGGTTGTCCTCTGGTGTCTGGCACACAGAAGATCTACTACTGTGACCAACTAATGATCTTGTTTAAGGTTTACAGGGGGCTATTACACCACTCAGAGGTCACTGGAGTACAGCTGCACTCTGGACATCACCCTGACATGACCCCTCTGCCGGAAGAATCCTCAGCTGTCAGCTATGGCAGCTTACAGCCCTTTGCATTGCTAGCACAGAAAAGAGACTCTGTTGGGAGCCAGGATCTGGCCCATACCGTGTAGGGGGGATGTTATTTATATCACACATTTTAGTTGTCTTCATCCACATGTCAAGCCTGGAGACCATGTTTAGTAAAATCTGTCTTCTTAGAAGACACGTAATTATGCTAATGGCTTGGACTCTGTCTAGCAGTTGAAGATTTATAGCAGCTACACTACATGCATGTATTTTGTGACAGGGTCGGACCAGATAGCTACAGGAGAGTAATTTTTTTTGAAGCAAAAGATGTTTTTATTTGCATAACACACTTACAAAGTAAAAACAGCAGCATATGCAATGTGTAACACAGCAACCAATCACAATTGTTTTCTCATTAGCTTCAGGGGAGGGAAGTGTTCAAGCTTGCCCGGGCCCAGAGCGGGGGGCTCCCTCGACTCTCATGGTCTTCTACCCTTCCGAGTTACCTGGTGGACCAGAGCAAGGGGGCTTCATCGACTCTGGTGGTCTTCCACCCCCTTGAGTTACCTGGCGCCACGCCCGAGTGTCACCAACAATTCCCTCCTCTGAAAGCACCCAACAAGAGGGGCAGGCTGTGGGGTGGACAATCCGGGGGGAGGTCACGTGCACCCACTTGTGAAAAGACCCCTCTAGGATGGTGGTATCCGCAGAAGCAATGGCTGGGGCTGGGGTCCCTCACTCTCTCCCCCAATCAAAGGATCAGACAAAGGGACCCAGACGGGGACACCGAGCAGAGAACCTCAGACAGCGCCCACTGCTCCTCAAAAGCATCAAGGGAGTCAGTGGACGCCGCCTAGAGAAACTCCGCCCGGATACGTGAACGGACCAAGGATCGGAAAATGGCCCCACAGTCACAGGAAACTCCATCAGCCAACCTCCTCTCTCTGGTTTTATAGATGGCTGTTTTAGCCAGGGCCAGGAGGAGGTTAACTAGGAGATCCCGCGACTTTGTGACGCCACGGATGGGGAGTGCATAAATAAAAAGGTGAGGGGAAAAATGCAACCAAGAACATAATAGGAGATTTGTGAGGAGCTGGAACAGGGGCTGCAGCCTGGCGCACTCCAGATATATGTGCATCAGGGTTTCCCTCACACCACAAAAGGGACAAGTATCTGGGATGGGGGTGAACCACGCCAAGTGCGTGCCCGTGTTCACAGCTCCGTGAAGGAGCCGCCAACTGATGTCCCCGACGGGCCTCGGAACCAAGCTGGAATATAGGCTGGCCCACCGGGGCTGCTCACCCTCCAAAGGTGGCAGAAGGTCTCACCAATTTGTGTGGGGCGGGACACTAGAGTGAGGGCGTGAAGGGTGTGGAGCGCGAGCGTGTATAGATGTTTCCTTGGCGTGGTTTGGAAGCATACCGACTGCAGTTCATGCAGCCGGCTCGCAGTGAAGGGGCGGGGTGTCGATTGAATCTGCGGGGCAGGGGTCTAATCAAAAAGTCCGGCGGGGCTGGGGTAGAGTGTGGGCAGGGCGTGCCCTCGAGCAGGACCCGGTCGAGGTAAGCTCGAGCAGCGGGCGGCAAAGCGGCCTTCACCTTCTGAAGTACGCGCCGGGGGGTACGAGGTCTGGAGAGGCCCATGCACTGGCTGAGCATCAGGGGATCCAGCCAGTCTCCCCGGTCGTAGTCCAGGAGGTCCCCGACTCTCGTGACTTCTGCCAGGATCAAGCTCTGGTGCACCGAGCGGGACTCCGCCACCTGCACACGGAGCTGGGGGTTGTGTAGCAGGGGCTCCGCGAGGAGATCTACCCCCTCGGTGGCCGCCACGGACCTGGTCGTTAAAAACAGTTTCCAAGTCCAGAGAAGGTCCTGGTAGAAGACTGGCAGCCCACAGAGGTCTCGCGGAAGACCTCCCAGGCGGAGATAAAAGAGCTGCCGGTCATATCAGAGCCCTCGGATGCGGCGCAGGATGGTGTGCGCCAGTGTGCTCCATGCCGAACTGACTGTAGGGCCTGGAGACGGAAGACACGGACCTGAGTGTGTAGACACTTCAGGTCCTGTCCTCCTTCCTTCGGGGGTAGATGAAGGACCCCTACAGGGGCCCAGTGCGTTCCTGACCAAAAGAACCCCAGAATCGATGTCCGGAGGTTGGTCAGGAAACCCGGGGCCGGGACCAGGGTGTTGAGCCGGTACCAGAGCATGGACAGGACTAGTTGATTAAGCACAAGCGCTCTCCCTCAGAGGGAGAGACATCGGAGTAGTCCCCTCCATTTCCGGAGCCGCTCTATCACCCCACCCTCTAAATTTTGCCAGTTCTCCAGCAGAGAGGGATGCGTGGCAGAAAGGTAAACGCTGAGGTAGAGCAGCGGACCCGCGCTCCACCGGATGGTCTGAAGCGCGGGTGGGAGGGAGCTCGCCTGCCACCAGTCTTCTACCGCCACGCCAGGGCTCTTGACCCAGTTTACCCGGGCGGAGGAGGCTGCCGAATAGATGGCCTGGCAAGCCTCCACCTGCGCCAAGTCGCCGGGGTCCTGGATCACGAGGAGCACGTCATCAGCGTACGCCGACAGGACCAGCCGCAGCTCCGGCGCCCGCAGCACCAACCCTGTCAACCTCCTGCAGAGGAGACAGAGGAAGGGCTTGATCGCCACAGCGTACAGCTGGCCCAAGAAGGGGCACCCCTGCTGTACCCCTCACCCGAAGCTGACCGGTTCAGTCAGGGTCCAGTTGAGTTTAACCAGACACTCCGCAGAGGCGTACAGCATCCGGAGAAAACCCACAAACTGGAGTCTGAAGCCAAATGCCTGCAGAGTGCTCAGGAGGTACCCATGGTCTACTCTATCGAACGCCTTCTCCTGATCAAGAGACAGGAGGGCGAACGACAGACCATCTCTCCGCCCGAGTTCCAAAAGGTCTCAGACTAGAAATAGGTTGTCAAAAATGCAGCGACCTGGGACAGTATAGGTCTGGTCTGGGTGGATCACATCCGCCATCACGGACCCTAGCCGCAGCGAAATTGCTTTCGCTATGATTTTGTAATCCGTGCTAAGGAGTGAGACGGGACGCCAGTTTCGTAAATCGCAGAGGTCCCCCTTCTTCGGCAGCAAGGCGAGCACCGCTCGCCTGCACGACAGAGGGAGGACCCCGCCCTGCAAAGACTCAGCCCAGACAGTGACTAGGTCTGGGCCGAGGATGTCCCAGAACGCGCGGTAAAACTCCATGGTCAGCCCGTCCATGCCCGGAGATTTATTGGTGGGCATGCGGCGGAGGGCTTCCGAGAACTCGGCCAGGGTGAGAGGCAGCTCTAGCCGCTCTCGGTCGCCCACACTGACCCTGGGGAGTTCCTCCCAGAGCACCATGCAAGCGCCAGGATCGGTCGGATCCGGGGAGAAAAGGCTTGTGTAGAAGTCGCGGGCCCTCCCACACATCTCCTCCGGATCCGTGAGGGGGGTGCCGTCTTCCGCTAGAAGGCAGGTGACGTGCTTCTTGGCCCCCCTCGTTTTCTCCAGCGCATTAGAAGAAGCGGGAGCCGCGGTCCATCTCCCGAAGGAGGAAGATGCGGGACCGGACGAAGGCACCTCGGGCCCGGTGGTCCTCGAGGGCCCGAAGCTCCTCCTGCTTCTCTCGGCACGCTCCGCAGAGGGACGGGTCCTCAGGGTCGGCGGCCAGGCGCCTCTCCATCTCCAAGACCTCCCGTTCCAACTGCTCTATCGCCGCATTCCTCCGTCGGCTGGTGCCCCGAGTGTAGTCACGGCAGAAGAGCTTGGCGCGTACCTTCCCTAGATCCCACCATCGCAGCACCGAGGGAAAGGCACGCCACTGCTCTCGCCAGGCCAGCCAAAACTCCCGGAAGGACGTCACAAAGCTCTCGTCCTCCAACAGGCTATTGTTAAAGTGCCAATAGGCCGGCCCCGGTCTCTCTGCACGGAGGGAGACCGTTATAGTAACTAAATGATGGTCGGAAAAAGGGGCCGGCCGAATGGTGGAGGAGTGAGCCTGTGAAAGATGGAAACGGGATAAGTAAATACGGTCCAACCGAGAGTGGTGTGACCGATGGGCCTCCACCCGGACAAAAGTGAACGTGGAGGTGTCATCTGGGTGATGGTCATGCCAGACGTCCACTAGGGAGTGATATTCAACTATTCCCCGGAGGATGTTCGCGGCGGCTGGGCTCGGCTCGGCCCCTGAGCGGTCCTGTTCCTCAAGCGTGGTGTTAAAGTCCCCTCCCAGGACCAGGCACTCGTGCGAATCTAGGGTGCTGAGGAAGTCGGACACCTGCTGGTAAAATTGTGGCCGCTTTGAGCTCATTTGCGGGGCATAGATATTAACAAGGTTGACCACGAGCCCCTCCATACGGACTCGAAGGTGCAGCAGGTGGCCCGGCACGACCTCAGTGACCCCTAGCACCTAGGGTGGGGGAGAACAGGGTCGCCACTCCAGCTTGCCAAGTTGTGAAGTGGCTAAAGTAGACCCCGTCCCCCCACTCCAGCCGCCACCTGTCCTCGACGGTCGGGTCCGTATGGGTCTCCTGCAGGAAAACTACAGAGTACCCCCCTTCCCGAAGGTAAGAGAGCACCTGGGACCTGCGGAGAGCCATCCTACAACCCCTGGTATTCAAGGTTGCAATAATAAGAGACATCATGCGGAGGGCTGGGGGTTTCTCAGTGGCGGGGGTGTTTGTGGCCCCCGGCGGGTTGCGCAGCAACCCGTGACCCATCCTGTAGATGAGTAGATCGCTTCGGAAGCCGCGGGCCCGCTCGTAGGCCGCAGCACCGCGCCTGCCTTGCCCTCTGTCCTCCTTTATAAGGGCCCTTGTGGCCTGAAAAATTTGATCAAAGTCCCCCCAGAGCTGAAGAGCTAGCTGTACCCTATTGCGGGCACCACGGGTGTGTTCTAAGAACTTCCGTAGTGCATGCCGCAGCTCATGGGGGGGTGGGGTTACGGTTCCCAGGGTATTCCCTGGTGGGGCTCTTAATACGCCTCGTGGTCCGCTAAGGCGGGTAGGCAGGGTGTGGACCACCGACGGGGCGTCTGACAGGCTGGGGTTATTAAATCCATTTCATGCCTTGGGGTGGAAGGGGATGGCAGGGGGAAAATTGCAACTCCTAATGGGTCGAGACTGGAAAGTGCAAAGACTGCTCCCTGGGGGGAATCTGCAAAAGGCGGGAAAAAAACGACCCCAGGGGTGGCAATAGCATTGCAGGAGGGGGTAAACTGGGTGGGGGCAGGGGAGGGGGCAGGGGCAGAAGTAAGGCTCTGGGATTCAGGAGGCAAGCAGCTAAAGGAAGATGCCTCCTGAGCAGAGTCAAGGGTTAAAGGGTAAGGGAGGGGGCTCCCAGTAATGCTAGGCGCTGGCTCCATGGTGGTCTTGGCGGCCATGGCATCAAGTGGTGGACCACCTTCTGCAGGGTGCTCGCCCGGGAAGGCAATTAGGGGGAGGGAGCATGGGGAAAGGGGGGCTGGGGTGAGGTTGCCCAGCTCGAGGCCAGCCGGGAGTAGATCATCCTCTCCCTGGGTGACCGGGGTCAAATCAAGGGCCTCAATCTCCGTGTACACGGAGGAGAGGCCAACGCCTGCTACCCCGAGGGCCTCTCCTCTAGGGCCTGCCTCAGCAGTCGCGTCGGGGTTCGCAGGGGGTTCGGGTGGTATCCAGGCAGAAGGGGCGTCCTCAGGGGTCTCGGAGGGGAGGGTCTCCCGCGGAGGGGGGATTCTGCCCTCCAAAGCCAGGCTGTCTTCCTCTCCCGACACCAGCGGATGGATCTCACTCGTGGTCGTAGCGGAGGGTTCGATATCAGTGCCTCCCTTCCTGGTCTTCCGGGGGGCTTCCGCGTCGGATGGATGCAGCGGAGCTCGAGCCTTCCGCTTGCCTCGCTTCCCCTGGACTAGGGTCCAGCCCTCCATAGCATCGTCTGGGGGTTGGTTAGCAGGGGTCATGTCGGGGGGCGGAGGCGATGGTTCAGGGGTTCGGGGGGGGGAGCGGTGAGGCAGCATGAGGAGGGGGGGGTTCTCCTTGGGGCGGGCCCTCTCCTATACCCGATAATATCTTTGCCGCACCCTCCTCCATAGGCTCTGCCAAAGTGGTAATAGCAAGGGTGGGACTCCCTTGCTCGCCCGGGCGTTGTAGGGAAGAAGTCTCCTGGGCCCGGACGGGAGCAGCGATGGATTGAGTAGGAGGAGGATTGGTTTCAGGTGCCGGGCAGCCAGGGGCGTCAGCAACAACGGGGCCGATGTCCTGCCGGGTCTCGGGGGTCTCGGGTGCCCCTCCCCCCCGGGCCAAAGGGCAGTCTCTGCGGACTTGCCCGGCTGAGTGGCAGAGGTAGCACCGGGCCTCTCCGGTGGAGTAAAAGACCCGATAGCAGGCTCCCTGGTAGGGGACTAGGAAGGACCCCTCGAGCGCCTCCCCGTCACGCACCCCTGCCGGCGGTAGAAGCTGCACTTGCCGGCGGAACGAAAGGACGTGACGGAGGGTGGGGTCCTTGCAGCCCAATGGGAGAGGGCTGATGACAGAGGTAAGTTTCCCCAGGGCGGAGAGAGCGGGTTACAGGGCAGCATTGGGTAAAAAGGGAGGAACGGAGGTGAGGACGAGGCAAACGCCCAGGTCTTCTAGCGGCTCTAGGGGGACGAACACCCCCCCCACCGCCAGGCCCCTCTCCACCGCCTCCTGCGCGGCGGCCTCCGTAGCCAAGAAAAAACCGACCTTCCCGTACATCTTGGAGGCCGCCACAATAGCCATGGGTCCCACCACCTTCGCCAACACCTGCACGTATGTCTCCACGTGGGGCGAGGCGGGCACCAGGAGGCAACGGACACCGTGCTTCCTGGTCAAGGTGGGGAAAGGGCCCCGGCTGCTGGTGATGGTAGCGGAGGCAGTGGGTGGGCGAGATGGGTCCTACCACCTTCGCCAACGCCTGCATGTATGCCTCCACGTGGGGCGAGGCCCCTTTAGCAAATTTAGTTGTTTCTCCCCCATCCCCCCCTGCCCAACCACCAACCTCGCCCCCCCCACCACGATTGTCGAAATACTTGCCACCGCCCTTGCTGGGGCACCGGCAGCAGGAGGCACTGGAGTGATTACTGCTGCTGCTGCACGCCCTGCCCCCTCAGGTTCTAGGAACCCCCTGCCAGCTGGCCGCAAAGGCCAGGGCGGGAAGAAAGGAAAGGGCCCTGCTAAAACATCTGGGCCCTCCATGGCAGGGGCTGCCCCCACAGCCGTGGCCTCGTCATCGACCTTGGCGCCCCTCCCCGCAGTTCCCTCCACCAGCTCTGCAAATGCCCCTCCCCCGGCCCCCAGGACGTATGCCCGGGCGCTGGCAGGCTCCCCCCTGCCTGCCGCCTCGTCATCTCGCCCACCCACTGCCTCCGCTACCATCACCAGCAGCCGGGGCCCTTTTCCCACCTTGACCAGGAAGCACGGTGTCCGTTGCCTCCTGGTGCCCGCCTCGCCCCACGTGGAGACATACGTGCAGGTGTTGGCGAAGGTGGTGGGACCCATGGCTATTGTGGCGGCCTCCAAGATGTATGGGAAGGTCGTTTTTTTCTTAGCTACGGAGGCTGCCGCCTAGGAGGCAGTGGAAAGGGGCCTGGCGGTAGGGAGGGTGTTCGTCCCCCTAGAGCTGCTAGAAGACCTGGGCGTTCGCCTCGTCCTCACCTCCGTTCCTCCCTTTTGTCCGGGTGGAGGCCCATCGGTCACACCACTCTCGGTTGGACCGTATTTATTTATCCCGTTTCCATCTTTCACAGGCTCACTCCTCCACCATTCGGCCGGCCCCTTTTTCTGACCATCATTTAGTTACTATAACGGTCTCCCTCCGTGCAGAGAGACCGGGGCCGGCCTATTGGCACTTTAACAACAGCCTGTTGGAGGACGAGAGCTTCGTGACGTCCTTCCGGGAGTTTTGGCTGGCCTGGCGAGAGCAGTGGCGTGCCTTTCCCTCGGTGCTGCGATGGTGGGATCTAGGGAAGGTACGCGCCAAGCTCTTCTGCCGTGACTACACTTGGGGCACCAGCCGGCGGAGAAATGCGGCGATAGAGCAGTTGGAACGGGAGGTCTTGGAGCTGGAGAGGTGCCTGGCCGCCGACCCCGAGGACCCGTTCCTCTGCGGAGCGTGCCGGGAGAAGCAGGAGGAGCTTCGGGCCCTCGAGGACCACCGGGCCCGAGGTGCCTTCGTCCGGTCCCGCATCCGCCTCCTTCGGGAGATGGACCGCGGCTCCCGCTTCTTCTATGCCCTGGAGAAAACGAGGGGGGCCAAGAAGCACGTCACCTGCCTTCTAGTGGAAGACGGCACCCCCCTCACGGATCCGGAGGAGATGTGTGGGAGGGCCCGCGACTTCTACACAAGCCTTTTCTCCCCGGATCCGACCGATCCTGGCGCTTACAGGGTGCTCTGGGAGGAACTCCCCACGGTCAGCGTGGGCGACCGAGAGCGGCTAGAGCTGCCTCTCACCCTGGCCGAGTTCTCGGAAGCCCTCCGCCGCATGTCCACCAATAAATCTCCGGGCATGGATGGGCTGACCGTGGAGTTTTACCGCGCGTTCTGGGACATCCTCGGCCCAGACCTAGTCACTGTCTGGGCTGAGTCCTTGCAGGGCGGGGTCCTCCCTCTGTCGTGCTGGCGTCCCGTCTCACTCCTTAGCACGGATTACAAAATCGTAGTGAAAGCAATTTCGCTGCGGCTAGGATCCGTGATGGCGGACGTGATCCACCCAGACCAGACCTATACTGTCCCAGGTCGCTGCATTTTTGACAACCTATTTCTAGTCTGAGACCTTTTGGAACTCGGGCAGAGAGATGGTCTGTCGTTCGCCCTCCTGTCTCTTGATCAGGAGAAGGCGTTCGACAGAGTAGACCATGGGTACCTCCTGAGCACTCTGCAGGCGTTTGGATTCGGACCTCAGTTTGTGAGTTTTCTCCGGGTGCTGAATGCCTCCGCGGAGTGTTTGGTTAGGCTCAACTGGACCCTGACTGAACCGGTCAGCCTCGGGCGAGGAGTGCGACAAGGGTGCCCCCTCTCGCGCCAGCTGTACGCTCTTGCGATCGAGCCTTTCCTCTGTCTCCTCCTCAGGAGGTTGACGGGGTTGGTGCTGCAGGAGCCGGAGCTGCGGCTGGTCCTGTCGGCGTACACTGATGACGTACTTCTCATGGTCCAGGACCCGGGCGACCTGGCACGAGTGGAGGCATGCCAGGCCATCTATTCGGCAGCCTCCTCCGCCCGAGTCAACTGGGTCAAGAGCTCTGGACTACGACCAGAGAGACTGGCTGGATCCCCTGACGCTCTCTCAGCGCATGGGGCTCTCCAGCCCCCGTACTCCCCGGTGCGTACTTCAGGAGGTGAAGGCCGCCTTGACCCCCACTGCTTGGGCTTATGTCAACCGAGCCTTGCGCGAGGGCGCACCACGCCCATCCTCTACCCCAGGCCCGCCGGACCTTTCCATTGGGCCCCTACCCTGCCGATCCTGACAAACCCCTCACCCTTTCACTGTGAGCCGGCTGCATGAACTGCAGCCGGTCAGTTTTCAACTTGCACCACGGAAATATTTGTATACACACACGCTTCACACCCTTCACGCCCACATCCTGGTGTCCCGCCCCGACACAAAGTGGCGGGACCTCCTGCCACCTTTGGAGGGTGAGCAACCTCGGTGGGCCAGCCTGTATTCCACCTTGGTCCCGAGGCCCGTCGGAGACATCAGTTGGCGGCTCCTTCATGGAGCTGTGAGCACGGGCGTGTTTTTGACATGGTTCACTTCCATCCCGGATACTTGCCCTTTCTGTAATGCGAGGGAAACCCTGGCGCACGTCTATTTAGAGTGTGCCAGATTGCAGCCCCTTTTTCGGCTCCTCACAAATATTCTATTGCGCTTCTGGCTTCATTTTTCCCCCCACCTCTTTATCTATACACTCCCCATCCATGGCCCCACAAAATCACGGGATCTCCTGGTTAACCTCTGCCTAGCTTTGGCAAAAACAGCCATTTATAAAACCAGAGAGAGGAGGTTGGCCCATGAAACGTCCTGCGATTGTAGGGCCTTTTTCCTATCCTCAGTACATTCACGTATCCGGGCGGAGTTCCTCTGGGCGGCGTCCACCGACTCCCTTGACATCTTTGAAGAGCGGTGGGCGCTGTCCGGGGTTCTCTGCTCGGTGACCCCATCCGGTTCCCTCCGTCTAACCCTTTGATTGAGGGGAAGAGCGAGAGACACCAGCCCCAGCCGTTGCCGCTGTGGATACCATCGTCACTGTCATCTAGGAGGGCCCTATAATACATGGGTGTCTACCCCCCACCCCCAAACTGCCCACCCTGCAGCCGTGCCCATCTTGCCGGGCACTCTCGGGGGGGGGATAATCGGTGACACTGGGCGCGGCACTAGGTAACTCGAGGGGGTGGAAGACCACGAGTGTCGAGGAAGCCTCCCCGCTCTAGGCCACCAGGTAACTCAGGAGGGTGGAAGACCACGAGTGTCGAGGAAGCCCCCCCGCTCTGGGCCCAGGCTAGCCTGAACACTTCTCCCTCCTGAAAGCTGCTGTGTTATACCTTCTGTTTGCATTGTTTTGTTGCATACTTTGATTTGGTTCTTTGGTAATTCTTGTAATTGTCACAATAAAATTTTTTTCTGTTTCAAAAAAAAAAACCAAACAAACAAAAAAAACCTTCCCTGTTACCTTACCCAGGGAAAAGGGACCTACTTAGCCTGGGGCTAATATATCTGTCTTCTGTTACTCTCCTGTAGCCATCTGGCCCAACCCTGTCACAATACACACACATATGAGAATGTATATCCTTGGTAGGATTGAGCAAATGTCACAAAAATTCCCCATTAATACTTTAAAATGAATTTGCTTTAGCTGTGAAAAAAAAAAAAAAAAAAAACCTTCCCTGTTGGAGGATGGGACCATCCCTAGCTTGCTCCTCAGCTATCTGCTTTCTTTTCTTTCCTAAAGCCCCCTGGCCTGGATTTTTCTTACTTTTGGACCTTGCATAGTTCCCCCCCGAACGGGCCAGACACTTTTTTTTTCTTTGTTTTGGTTTGCTTTTGCCGCTTTTTGCTGAGTGCTGGTCGGTTACCTCCTCCCTGCTAGGCTGCAGGCGGGAGGGGGGGAATGCCAAAAGGGTTGGACAGGAAGGGGGGGAAAAACAAAAAGGAATCCAATAATAGGGGCAAGCCGTAAAGTAAACAATCCGGGGGGGGGGGGTGTAGACCCACGCACGTTTGTCCAAAGAGTCTCGTTTGGTCGGCTGTTATGTCCGGTCCGAAAGGCAAAGTCCAAAGCAAACAGCTGGATCCGAGGGCAGATGGCAGGTTGCCAGCAAGGACGAATGGTGGGGGCCGTGACAGTTGTAATAACGGTGGGCGGGGGGTGGGGGGGCACCGATGGATCGGAAGGCGGCTCTGTGCCACACTCCCTGTGCCATCACAAACACAATTAAAACACAATCAAACTCCCCTCCACGAGAATAGAATTCGAAAAATTACTCAGTCTTACGGCCCCTTCCCGATGACTTGTAACTTCCGTAAATTATTTCTCCTGTCTTCTGAAATCTTCTTCTCCGGCCGTGTTGGCTGTGTTCCAAGGCTTCCGGCATGCTAAGAATGTTAAAGATAAGAAATAAAATCCGAGTTGCCAGCAAAACGGCTGGGTCTGGGGGCTTCCACTCCCCCCTCCGGATAGCAAAAATCAGCAATCTTCCCCCCCTCCTCCGGGGGTTTCAGCTAAAACAAATAGCTGCGCCCGAAAGTAGGCGGGGGGGGCGGGTGCTGGCTGCAAACTGGTAACCGACCAGCACTCAGCAAAAAGCGGCAAAAGCAAACCAAAACAAAGAAAAAAAAAAGTGTCTGGCCCATTTGGGGGGGAACTATGCAAGGTCCAAAGTAAGAAAAATCCAGGCCAGGGGGCTTTAGGAAAGAATAGAAAGCAGATAGCTGAGGAGCAAGCTAGGGACGGTCCCGTCCTCCAACAGGGAAGGTTCCAGAACAATCAGGAACCTTCTGGAGACAATTAAGACAGGCTGATTAGAACACCTGCAGCCAAACAAGAAGATGCTAGAATCACTTAAGGCAGGCTAATCAGGGCACCTGGGTTTTAAAAAGGAGCTCACTTCAGTTTGTGGTATGTGTGTGAGGAGCTGAGAGTGAGAACATGGACTGTTGGAGGACTGAGGTGCACAAGCATTATCAGACACCAGGAGAAAGGTCCTATGGTGAGGATAAAGAAGGTGTTGGGAGGAGGCCATGGGGAAGTAGCCCAGGGAGTTGTAGCTGTCGCACAGCTGTTCCAGGAGGCACTCTAGACAGCTGCATTCCACAGGGCCCTGGGCTGGAACCCGGAGTAGAGGGCGGCCCCGGGTTACCCCCAAATCCTCCCAACTCCTGGTCAGACACAGGAGGAGTCAACCTGGACTGTGGGACCAGAAAAACGGCCAAGCTGAGGGCTGCCGTGGCGCTCCAAGGCGAGCAAATCTGCCAATAAGCGACAGACCCACCAAGGTAGAGGAGGAACTTTGTCACAATATATTAAAAGTATTCGATCTGAATATGCTGTGAAAAGCATTATATTTCTCCTTGTCTGTATTTACTTAAAAGAGAACATGCAAGTTAGCCTAGAAATCACCCACATTCTTGTGTAAAGTTGATATAGCAAGTGATTTTTCTCTGCTAGTGCTTGTGTGGATTTCAGAGTGCATTGGAGACATTTTGGGAAAAATTCTCCCCTGTGCCAGAGCTCCACTCAGCACAGTGTGCTAGGGGCATTGGGAGGTTGGTTATGATGAGCTCCCTGATTCTCCGGGCTCTGCCAGCCCCAACAATGCTTAGAATTACTCCTGGGCAGCTCTAAGTTCTGTCACCAACATGCTTCCTTAACGATGGATGGCCATGGTGGAGCTCCTTCATGTCTCCTGCCTGATCCTGACACACGTGCCTCAACATACCCCCTCACCCCACCATCACTGCAGGGAGGGGGCAGTGGAATCCAACTCAGGTGTGCTTGCAGTGAATTATCCTACACTGGGGGACTTCTCTGCTAATCAGTTGCAGCTGGATTGCAGCTTCTTGGTGCCTCCTGAATGGCACATAGGGTTCATAAGCCAGTTTGAGAGTTTGGCCCAAGATTTATTTACACATCAATTATATTTGCTCATAATTCAAAATTAGAGGAGTGGTTTAAATAGAGTAGGGAACTGTCTGAGTGTTTGCCTGTCTCTAGAACTGAACATAAATGCTTTTGTAAGGTTTGGCAAGGTTAGAGTAACCTCCCACCCCAGTCACATTTCTCTGTCTTTTTTTAAATTTCTGTCTGATGAATATGGTTGCCTTTTTAGGCTTACTTTAAATTAAATCTTGAGGTTCCCATTCAGTCTAAAAACCCATGGGAATTTACCCGTGATCGGGCTGCGTAAAAACTGAGTTAGACCTGACCGCTCAGGCCATTATGCTGAAAAGGGATGATAAGACAAACCCATGACAAACTTGTGTGCATTACCAACAAAACAGTGTGATCGGATTAATTTACTGAGGGTGCAATACTATAGGCAGCCTGCATCCATTAGCAGTAAGCAGATCCAAACCAAACATTCTCAGGAACCCAGAATCCTGGATACATTTACGTTTTTCCACTGAGCTATAAAGCATCTGAAACAAATATTTTCATTTTAATGACATTTTACAATAAGAGAGATACCCCATGGGCTGAATACCAAATCTCTCAGCCTTAAGAGTAATTTTTCTGACAAGAAATATGTCACTGAAAATAAGGGCTCACAACGAAAACGCTGACACAACTTTGTAGCGTCACAAACATGAAACTTCAGTGACAGCAACACTGAACAGACACATGTTATTGAGACAAAGTTTTTACATGTGTGTCATTCAAAAGCAAATTAGATTTTCTTAGTGAAATCCACTAAATTTGTAATCTATAATTTGAACAAGGGTTCTATTCTTTTTTCAAAAAATACATAAAATGGTTTGAATTATCAATGCCCGTAATAAGCATCAGGCACAATTGGATAGAATGGGCCAGATCTTTGGTCCTTCTGCAACTGCTCTAGTCATGCAAAGGGGATTAAATACTGACTTAACCAGTTACCTGAGGATTCTACATCCTTACGAGCGGTAGAGCTGGTGTTTAGCTGTTCATCACCCTTTCTGAGATCTTGCAGTGGCCAGTGCAAACCTGCACTCTGCTGATCCCCTGCTGTTGGAACATCCCTTGGAGACAAAGTCAACAGGGTTTAATTTCAAACAGCCCTGGGGTTGCTTTAATTTGTTTTAGGGACAAAAATCAACCAATAATTGGCCCTAGGATTGGGGAGCCAGAAAGGTAGCCTGCAGCCGTTTTTTGCCATCACCTCCTTTCCAGTCCTGAGCTGAGCCTCATGTGGCTGGACCAGAGATACTTGTCTTTTCCCAAATTGTACATGCTTCTTGGACCCCTCTATTTTGTGATAAAACTCTGTTTCTTTCTTGAACATAATGATTTCCTTTGCTTCTGTGGCCTTTCTTGGTAAATTGCTCTTTTTTTTTTTTTTCAAATATAGTCAATTCCAAGGATAATACCTTTATCTTCTTATTCTCTAATGGATAAGATTACTTGCTGTGAGACTTTACTAAGCACTATGTTGGATAATTTTCACCATGGGAAGCTGTATTAGATTGTGGGTGGGTGGGTGGGTGTGGGGGCTAGATCCTGAGAAAAAAATTGAGACGATATATTATCTAAATTGAACTTTTAATCCTCTTTCAGAAATTCTAGTAAGAAAGTACATTTTCTCGTTTCCTCAAATTTCTTATTGACCCATTGGAAAATGCTGGATTTTGTATATAAAAACTTTGGGTTGCCCTTTTCTAGACAGGCACTGTTGGACAAAACTACAATGGACTTTTCACTTACCATGTAGAGCAATACTGATCATTATATAATGTGATTTTTTGAAAAGTAACAGCTGCTGCTAGACTCAAAGAGAGAGAATGAGCAAAGATGTAACAAAAGGAGAGCTGGGTAATTAATTTTAAATAATTTGAGATGTGATTGAAAGTCAGCTCACATGCTTATGAAGTTACATCCTCTCCCCATTGAAGTCAATGGGAGTTTTGCCATTGACTTCAGTGGGGCCAGGATTTCACTCAGGATTTTTTTAGCCTTGGTTTTGTGATCAAATCCTTTCAAGTCTCATGCAAAACAGGGTGAGGCTTGGTACATAGCTGAATGGAAGACCTCTAAGAAAGACCCAGGAATGATACCTAGAAGAGGCATTTTCCCTCTGAGTCAGCACTGAGCCTCCAGGATCTCTGTGTTGAGGAAGGAGGGGGAATAGACAATGTGGTCTTGGACACATTATCTTTCACATGAATCTGAGTCCTGACCACTTGTCATTAAACACTCCATGGCATTTTTCAAAAGCTTAGGTGTGTTAACTCCAGACAAATAATCATATTTTGCCTATTTAAATTGCCCCTTCAATTTCAATTGGATAAGGTGTTCTTCCTTACTGTCTGTCACAATAGTTAAACAGCTGCTATATTCCAAGTTTCAGAGTTGGATGAAAGATACTGTTTTGTGAGTCTTAACCAGCCTTTAAAGAAAGGCGCTATAGAAATACAAAATCCTATTTACTGCAGATAGACATGGTCTGCAAGGTTTGAAGTTGGATTTTTAAATCCCCCAAATGTTTTTTTTTATTTTTATTTTGGGGAGGGAAGTGAGAGGGTTGGATCTGGGGTTCTGATTTGGCCCACACAGGGATGGGTCCTTCTGTGAGATTCAGATCCAGGTCTGGATTCCAATCACCCTGAGCCCAAAGTTCAAGGATGTGCAGGTGCAAGGTTTTGATTGAGATCCATTTCTATTTATTATACAGTTTTCTAAAGGGGATAACAGTCCCTCTGCAGGTATCAGAATGCCCATGGTTCTATGGTAGTTTCATAGGTATCTTGGGTTAGTGCCCTTCTTCACACTTAAACAGACATGGTGTATCAGGATGTTTCTCACTTTACTATGGTCTGTGCAAAGCTTCCCTTGCTGTCTTTTCAATGTCAGTACTACTTTTATTCAGACATTATTATTTTAGACTTCTCTGTGTGAGGCTGTAAAGGCAGAGATGAGGAACAGAATATGGATAAAGTAACTTTTTCTTGACTTCCCTCAATTAATTCACAAGCATATCAGATCAGGGTCAAAAATGACAAATGAGAATGTTGAGGAAAAAGTTTGATCTGTCAAGATATGCTTCTCATAATACTAACATGCATGATTTTAAACTACTATCCATGTCAAAAATTGGTTGCTTATTAGATGTGGGTTTTAGCTTCAAAAGTCAAACAACATTTATTGAAAACTTTGGGCATACTTTAAGATGTAAGGTGTAAATCAGGGCACACCTTTCAATGCTGTTTTTAATGTATATGTCATAAATATAAACGGAAGGGTAACCACCTTTCTGTATACAGTGCTATAAAATCCCTCCTGGCCAGAGGCAAAACCCTTTCACCTGCAAAGGGTTAAGAAGCTAGGATAACCTTGCTGGCACCTGACCAAAATGACCAGTGAGGAGACAAAAAGAAAAAGAGGACTTGTGGCACCTTAGAGACTAACAAATTTATTTGAGCATAAGCTTTCCATGAGCTACAGCTCACAGCATCGCTTATGCTCAAATAAATTTGTTAGTCTCTAAGGTGGCACAAGTCCTCCTTTTCTTTTTGCGGATACAGACTAACACGGCTGCTACTCTGAAATGAGGAGACAAGTTACTTTCAAAGCTGGAGGGTGGGGGGAACAAAGGGTCTGTCTGTCTGTATGAGGCTTTTGCCAGGAACAGAACAGGAATGGAGTATTAGAACTTGTTAGTAAGTAATCTAGCTAGAAATGCGTTAGATTTCCTTTTGTTTAAATGGCTGGTAAATAAGCTGTGCTGAATGGAATGTATATTCCTGTTTTTGTGTCTTTTTGTAACTTAAGGTTTTGCCTAGAGGGATTCTCTATGTTTTGAATCTGATTATCCTGTAAGGTATTTACTATCCTGATTTTACAGAGGTGATTCTTTTACTTTTTCTTTAATTAAAATTCTTCTTTTAAGATCCTGATTGCTTTTTCATTGTTCTTAAGATCCAAGGGTTTGGGTCTGTGTTCACCTATGCAAATAGGTGAGGATTTTTATCAAGCATTCCCCAGGAAAGGGGGTGTAGGGCTTGGGGGGATATTTTGGGTGGAAGACATCTCTAAGTGGGCTCTTTCCCTGTTCTTTGTTTAACACGCTTGGTGGTGGCAGCATAGGGTTCAAGGACAAGGCAAAGTTTGTACCCTGAGGAAGTTTTTAACCTAAGCTGGTAAGAATAAGCTTAGGGGGTCTTTCATGCAGGTCCCCACATCTGTACCCTAGACTTCAGAGTGGGGAAGCAATCTTGACAGTATATTTAACATTTCTGTCTCATTTCAACCAGGAATAAAGCCTTTTTGGATTTCTGTTAAAAATTCCAACATCGATTTCTCTGTCTATTTTGTGTTTTTAATGTGTATTACAAAGAGTAGTGGGAAGAGATACTATATTTTCAATGCATAAAAGAAGAAAGGTCCTTCAGTACTTTATTATATTTGGCTTCATCCTATTTCTGCTAAAATTATTTTATTTCAGTTCTGGGGGTGTTTTCTTCCTAATCCCATGACACATCACCACCACTACGAAGAACAATGACTTTTCCCTGCCTGCATTCTGTCATAAAGGCAGTCAAGTACTGCTGGGGGGAAAGGGACATCATAAAAAGGAGGAATGCAAAATGTGGCTACCAGATGTGGGATATGTTTGGTGGTTTTCGGGCCTGATTCTGTCCCCCTCATCTTTACATGTGAGGTTTGTGTGGCTTCACTGCACAAAGAAAGGGCTTCGGGTAGCGGAGCCAGAAGGAATGCACTCCCCATCAAAGCAACTGTAATAAGAGGATGTTAAGATTGCCCAGCTAACACCCTCAGAAGTCAGGAAATGCCAGAGTTAAGGTTCATGCACAAGCCTAACCCTGCCCCCTTGTGTGTGATGCATAAAAAAAAATAGCCATGATCACACACACAGCTGGCATAAATCAGTTTAGCTACTTTGAGGTCAATGGAGCTAGGCTGATTTACACCAGGTGAGAATCCATCCCCCTATTTCTAATACAATATGTAATAGCATACTTCCTTTTTTTCTACAAATCTAGTTACACATGTATAGCACCTTCCATTACTATGTATAGATTCATAGATTTTAAGAGCAAAAAGCACCATTTTGATCATCTAGTTAGTCTGATTTCTTACCGAACAAAGACCATAGATTTCAGAGTAGCAGCCGTGTTAGTCTGTATTCGCAAAAAGAAAAGGAGTACTTGTGGCACCTTAGAGACTAACAAATTTATTTGAGCATAAGCTTTCGTGAGCTACAGCTCACTTCATCGGATGCATGTAGCTCACGAAAGCTTATGCTCAAATAAATTTGTTAGTCTCTAAGGTGCCACAAGTACTCCTTTTCTTTTTACAGACCATAGAATTTCCCTCAGTAATTCCTGAATCAAGTATATCCACTGTGGATCCCACACAAATAGACAATGACAAATTCTCTACACAAACAAAACAAATAAAGGAAACATTTTACATAATTCGAAGTGAATGGTAGGTATGATTTTTCATCACTGCCATGTTACGTTTAAATATGAGATGTTCATAAGTAAAAAGAGCAATTCCCTCTATAATTCCTTTCTGAAAGGTCTCACACTTTGGGCTGGAGTGCCATCAGTATACTAAGGACATGCAGCTCCATAACTTGTTTTCTTCAAACCTAGATGATGCAGTTCTTTTTTTACAAGATTCTGCTTTCTCAGTACCTGGTCTCAGTACCTGGGATGTAGATGAGAGCAAAGTAGCTTTATATGAATCTGCATAAAACATGAAATTTATGAGTTTAAGTTGAAGTTGGGTAAAATTTGGTGGGTTCAGCTGATTTCACTGAGGATTTGGGTATGTTCTAACCACAAAACTTCAAACTGCAATGCAAGGCATGGAAACCCACGCAAAACAAGATCAAAATGGTTTGCCAAGCTCCCTGCAAACTGAAAGCACCAAATTTCACACTTCTGCTTCCCAATCTCTCTAATAGCTTCTCTCCATGGAGTATGAAAGAGAGATGGATTGCCACCACTGAAATTGGCTTTAAAGGCTTTTTCAACTCCTAACAAGTTCCTTCTCTGCTAGGTTCTTTGCCAGCCTGAAGGATTTTCTTCAATCAATTTTCTCCTCTCTCCTTCATAACTGAAAATCTTCAACTAAGTCCTGTCAAAATCTTTCCATTTCCACAGGAAATAAGTTCTTAATCTTGTGTTATAATTCAAATCTTTCAGGCTTCCACTCTTGATCATCTTTGCTGTACCCATCTAAAGTAAATGCTGATGCATCCTTCCTGAAGTAGTTTAACCGCAAAAGATACTATACTGTACTTTAGATAAAGTGTTGCCAGTATGCCTTGCACTGTAGTATATGATATTCATCTCATTAATTTATTTTATTTTATTCCAGCAATGCATCTCAACAGCCAGTTCATTCATTTAATACAGGTGTGTGTTAAGTGGAGATTTTAGGGACTTTAATTTACTACTTGTTTTTGAGACATTGTGAGCTTTGTCTCTTTCTTCCTCTTCATCTACAGGTGTTTGTACATTACCAGTCTACATTCAGTTGCACATGCTATCTCCCATGTCTGGTATTTGAACAATTCATAACTGCTTGCACCCGACTGCAAAATCTATTGCTCTTTTCTGTGTTCAGTTTCATTGTGAAAGCTGGAAACTGAGACAGGCAGAGATAAGAATGTGCTGGCAAATGCAAGCTGTTTAGCCACTCAGGAATCACTGAGTCTTTGCATGTTTTCTCCCATGTAATTCCATCACCAGTGCTTGTGTTTTGAATTGTTAATAAACTTAAATATAATGGGGCTAACTTCCAGCAGTATACAACAGGATGATTTGTGTTTATAATTTTAAAAACAAACATAAATGGAAACATTCATTTCAGTGCTTTTACAACATAAACCGGGGGTGGATAGTTATGAGGGTGTAGAGGAGATGTTAGTCATTTTAAATCTTTTTCCTCAACTAAGAGATAATTCAGGTGTAAGTAAGATTAGAATCAGGCCCATTTACGGAGTTTTAAGCACATTTAATCTTGTTTTATTGGCCTAAGATGCAAAGGTTGGATCTAGATACACATATGAACTTCCAAAAAATTCAGACTGAATCGAGTATGTCAATATTGTGGGTTTGATTAGGACCACTTCTATTTTAGAAAAAAGAAAAGGAGTACTTGTGGCACCTTAGAGACTAATCAATTTATTTGAGCATAAGCTTTCGTGAGCCACAGCTCACTTCATCGGGTGCATACTGTGGAAAGTGTAGAAGATCTTTTTATACACACAAAGCATGAAGAAATACCTCCCCCCACCCCACTCTCCTGCTGGTAATAGCTTATCTAAAGTGACCACTCTCCTTACAATGTGTATGATAATCAAGGTGGGCCATTTCCAGCACAAATCCAGGGTTTAACAAGAACGTCTGGGGGGGGAGGAGTAGGAAAAAACAAGGGGAAATAGGTTACCTTGCATAATGACTTAGCCACTCCCAGTCTCTATTCAAGCCTAAGTTAATTGTATCCAGTTTGCAAATGAATTCTAATTCAGCAGTCTCTCACTGGAGTGGGGTGGGGGGAGGTATTTTTTCATGCTTTGTGTGTATAAAAAGATCTTCTACACTTTCCACGGTATGCATCCGATGAAGTGAGCTGTGGCTCACGAAAGCTTATGCTCAAATAAATTGGTTAGTCTCTAAGGTGCCACAAGCACTCCTTATCTTTTTGCGAATACAGACTAACATGGCTGTTACTCTGAAACCTTCTATTTTAGAGTTTGATTTTAAGTGGAGTCTCAACCTGTTCTCCACTTAGATGTGCATGCCCAAATTTTTGTACACACATCTTCCTGGCCTTCTTCCACCATTAAAATCAATGGTGGAAAACACTGATAGATGTTTATACCTGTGCAGGAGAACTCAAAGGGCAAGTCACCTAACCTGTATGGGTCTCAGTTTTCCCTCTGGAAAACAGGGATAATTATACATGTCCAGTTATCTGGTAAATCTCAAATTTACATGTGGCTTGTAAATCTCAAATTCTGTATCTTCAGATTTTGCCTCTGGTAAAATGTACACTTCATTAGAAGGAAGGAAGGGAGTCATATTTACTATGCTCACTACTGTTTCATTGAACGTGTCTTTTTCCTTACTTCTATCCCAAATACCATGGTTATGAGTGGGGTATAAGTGTTTATATTGATAGGTCCCCATCTCCTGTAAAGAGGAACAGGTTTTATATAATTTTTCTGTTTGTAGAAAGTCTCATTTTGTTACTGTTCATTGTCTGGAAGTTAACTGGATCTGATCTGATCTTTTCTCACTGACCTTTTCTATACTTTGTTGTTGTGTAACAGTGGCAGTTAAGATGTAACATACAGATGCTGGCCATAACATAGCTGCACTGATTATAAATCTAGATCGTGCTGTTCTAAGGACTAAATTGGGGCTTTGCTATAAGCCCTCAACAAGGTTCAGTATGTAGCTGTGCTGCCCCAGAGGGAATCCCCTGAAGGAATCCAGAAACCAGATTATGTCTCAAAGTCAGTTTGGTTCGTTTACCTTTTATTCAATAGGGTGAGGGAGTCATTTGCACTAGCCTTTTACCTGGCACAAATGACTTCATCTGACACACCAGCTCAGCTGTGCTGGCCAATATGTTGTGGGTATGTGAACAAGGCTCCATCCACTCTCTGCCCATATGCCTTGGAGTGGGGACTAGCAGCTCCACAGTGACTGCTCTCCCCTCCTTCACTGTTATCTGTAATCCACACAGGTACCTTATGCATCCCGGGGAGCAGATCCTTGGGGAGGTATCAATTGACTTCAATGGAGCTATGACAGTTTTTACACCAACTCAGTATCTGCCTCTTGGTCCCCTGTGGGGCAGACCATGATCTATCCTCTATATTTGAAAGCTCAAGGTAAACCGTAGCCTAAAATACAGCACAAATCACATTGCCATTAGGGAGCTCTAACTCTCAATTAAACAAACATTAAGGAGTCCTTGTGGCACCTTAGAGACTAAGGGTATGTCTACACTACGAAATTAGGTCGAATTTATAGAAGTCAGTTTTGTAGAAAGCATTTTTATACAGTCGATTGAGTGTGTCCCCACACAAATGCTCTAAGTGCATGTAGTCAGCAGAGTGTGTCCATAGTACCGAGGCAACCATCGACTTCCGGAGCGTTGCACTCTGGGTGGCTATCCCACAGTTCCTGCAGTCTCCACCACCCATTTGAATTCTGGGTAGAAATCTCAGTGCCTGATGGGCGAAAACATTGTCATGGGTGGTTCTGGATACATATCGTCAGGCCCCCATTCCCTCCTCCTCCCTCCCTCCGTGAAAGCAAGGGCAGACAATCGTTTTCCGCCTTTTTTCTTGAGTTACCTGTGCAGACGCCATACCACGGCAAGCCTGGAGCCCGCTCAGCTAACCGTCACCGTATGACTTCCAAAAAGGGTGGAAGTACTGGAAGTACTTTGGAAGTACTGCATTGCCTCACAGCAGCAGTTTATTGCCTTTTGGCAGCAGACAGTGCGGTATGACTGGTAGCCGTCACTGATGTAGTCCTGGGTGCTCTTTTAACCGGGCAGCCTGGGCAAACATGGGAGTGACTCAGCCAGGTCATTTCCCTTGTTTCGTCTCATGGCGATTGAGTCCTACCGGCAGTGCACTGTCTTTTAACCTGCAGCTAGCAGAAGACAATGGCCAGCAGTCATACTGCACCATCTTCTGCCGAGCAGCCAGGAGATGACGATGGCTAGCGGTCGTACTGCCCAGTCTGCTGCCGGCAAGATGTATAAAGATAGATGAAGTGGCTCAAAACAAGAAATAGACCAGATTTGTTTTGTATTCATTTTATCCTCCCTTCCTCTGTGAAATCAACGGCCTGCTAAACCCAGTTTTGAGTTCTATCCTTGAGGGGGGCCATTCAGTTTCTCGCAAAGCCATCCCCTTTGTTGATTTTAATTCCCTGTAAGCCAACCCTGTAAGCCATGTCGTCAGTCGCCCCTCCCTCCATCAGGGCAACGGCAGACAATCGTTCCGCGCCTTTTTTCTGTGCAGACGCCATACCACAGCAAGCATGGAGCCCGCTCAGATCACTTTGGCAATTAGGAGCACATTAAACACCACACGCATTATCCAGCAGTATATGCAGCTCCAGAACCTGGCAAAGCGATACCGGGCGAGTAGGTGATGTCAGCGCGGTGACGAGAGTGATGAGGACATGGACGCAGACTTCTCTCAAAGCACGGGCCCTGGCAATGTGGGCATCATGGTGCTAATGGGGCAGGCTCATGCGATGGAACGCCAATTCTGGGCCCAGGAAACAAGCACAGACTGGTGGGACCGCACAGCGTTGCAAGTCTGGGACGATTCTCAGTGACTGCGAAACTTTCGTATGCATAAGGGCACTTTCATGGAACTTCGTGACTTGCTTTCCCCTGCCCTGAGGCACAAGAATACCAAGATGAGAGCAGCCCTCACAGTTGAGAAGCGAGTGGTGATAGCCCTGTGGAAGCTTGCAATGCCAGACAGCTACCAGTCAGTCGGGAATCAATTTGGAGTGGGAAAATCTACTGTGGGGGCTGCTGTAATGCAAGTAGCCAACGCAATCAAAGATCTGCTGATATCAAGGGTAGTGACCCTGGGAAATGTGCAGGTCATAGTGGATGGCTTTGCTGCAATGGGATTCCCTAACTGTGGTGGGACCATAGACGGAACCCATATCCCTATCTTGGCACCGGAGCACCAAGCCGGCGAGTACATAAACCGCAAGGGGTACTTTTCAATAGTTCTGCAAGCACTGGTGGATCACAAGGGACGTTTCACCAACATCAACGTGGGATGGCCAGGAAAGGTACATGATGCTCTCATCTTCAGGAACTCTGGTCTGTTTCAAAAGCTGCAGGAAGGGACTTTATTCCCAGATCAGAAAATAACTGTTGGGGATGTTGAAATGCCTATAGTTATCCTTGGGGACCCAGCCTACCCCTTATTGCCATGGCTCATGAAGCCGTACACAGGCAGCCTGGAAAGTAGTCAGGAGCTGTTCAACTACAGGCTGAGCAAGTGCAGAATGGTGGTAGAATGTGCATTTGGATGTTTAAAAGTGCGCTGGCGCAGTTTACTGACTCGCTTAGACCTCAGCGAAACCAATATTCCCACTGTTATTACTGCTTGCTGCGCGCTCCACAATATCTGTGAGAGTAAGGGGGAGACGTTTATGGCGGGGTGGGAGGTTGAGGCAAATCGCCTGGCTGCTGGTTACACGCAGCCAGACACCAGGGCGGTTAGAAGAGCACAGGAGGGCGCGGTACGCATCAGAGAAGCTTTGAAAACCAGTTTCATGACTGGCCAGGCTACGGTGTGAAAGTTCTGTTTGTTTCTCCTTGATGAAACCCCCTGTCCCTTGGTTCACTCTACTTCCCTGTAAGCTAACCACCCTCCTCTCCTCCCTTCGATCACCTCTTGCCGAGGCAATAAAGTCATTGTTGCTTCACATTCATGCATTATTTATTAATTCATCACACAAATAGGGGGATAACTACCAAGGTAGCCCAGGAGAGGTGGTGGAGGAGAGAAGCACCAGGAGGGGTGGTGGAAGAGGGAAGGACAAGGCCACACAGCACTTTAAAACTTATTGAATGCCAGCCTTCTGTTGCTTGGGCAATCCTCTGGGGAGGCCCCCCCACTGCGATCTTGGGCATCTGGGTGAGGAGGCTATGGAACTTGGGGAGGAGGGCGGTTGGTTACACAGGGGCTGTAGTGGCGGTCTGTGCTCCTGCTGCCTTTCCTGCAGCTCAACCATACGCTGGAGTATATTAGTTTGATCCTCCAGCAGCCTCAGCATTGAATCCTGCCTCCTCTCATCACGCTGCCGCCACCTTTCAGCTTCAGCCTTCTCTTCAGCCCGCCACCTCTCCTCCCGGCCATTTTGTGCTTTCCTGCACTCTGACATTGTCTGCCTCCATGCATTCGTCTGTGCTCTGTCAGTGTGGGAGGACAGCATGAGCTCAGAGAACATTTCATCGCGAGTGCATTTTTTTTTTTTTTTGCCTTCTAATCTTCGCTAGCCTCTGGGAAGGAGAAGATCCTGTGATCCTTGAAACACATGCAGCTGGTGGAGAAAAAAAAAGGGACAGTGGTATTTAAAAAGACACATTTTATAGAACAATGGGTACACTCTTTCATGGTAAACCTTGCTGTTAACATTACATACATAGCACATGTGATTTTGTTCCAAGGTCGCATTTTGCCTCCCCCCAGCACTTGGCTAGCCCCTCCACCCTTCCCGTGGCTAACAGAGGGGAACATTTCTGTTCAACCGAAGGCAAACAGCCCAGCAGGAATGGGCGCCTCTGAATGTCCCCTTAAGAAAAGCACCCTATTTCAACCAGATGACCATGAATGATATCACTCTCCTTAGGATAACACAGAGAGATAAAGAACGGATGTTGTTTGAACGCCAGCAAACATACACTGCAATGCTTTGTTCTACAATGATTCCCGAGTATGTGCTACTGGCCTGGAGTGGTAAAGTGTCCTACCATGATGGATGGAATAAGGCTGCCCTCCCCAGAAACCTTTTGCAAAGGCTTTGGGAATATATCCAGGAGAGCCACGAATGCCAGGGCAAATTAATAATTAAACATGCTTGCTTTTAAACCATGTATAGTATTTTAAAAGGTACACTCACTGGAGGTCCCTTCTCCGCCTGGTGGGTCCTGGAGGCAGCTTTGGGTGGGTTCAGGGGGTACTGGCTCCAGGTCCAGAGTGAGAAACAGTTCCTGGCTGTTGGAAAAACCGGTTTCTCCGCTTGCTTGCCTTGAGCTATCTACACCCTCATCATCTTCCTCGTCCCCAAAACCTGCTTCCGTGTTGCCTCCATCTCCATTGAAGGAGTCAAACAACACGGCTGGGATAGTGGTGGCTGAAACCCCTAAAATGCATTGCAGCTCATCATAGAAGCGGCATGTTTTGGGCTCTGACCCAGAGCGGCCGTTTGCCTCTCTGATTTTCTGGTAGGCTTGCCTCAGCTCCTTAAGTTTCACACAGCACTGCTTTGGGTCCCTGTTATGGCCTCTGTCCTTCATGTCCTGGGAGATTTTGACAAATGTTTTGGCATTTCGAAAACTGGAACATAGTTCTGATAGCACGGATTCCTCTCCCCATACAGTGATCAGATCCCGTTCAGTCCATGCTGGAGCTTTTTTGCGATTCTGGGACTCCATCATGGTCACCTCTGCTGATGAGATCTGCATGGTCACCTGCTGCTTGCCATGCTGGCCAAACAGGAAATTGAAATTCAAAAGTTCGAGGGCCTTTTCCTGTCTACCTGGCCAGTGCATCTGAGTTGAGAGTGCTGTCCAGAGCGGTCACAATGGAGCACTCTGGGTTAGCTCCCAGAGGCCAATACCATCTAATTGCATCCACAGTACCCCAAATTTGACCCAACAAGGCCGATTTCAGCGCTAATCCCCTTGTCGGGGGTGGAGTAAGGAAATCGATTTTAAGAGCCCTTTAAGTCGAAAAGAAGGGCTTCGTCGTGTGGACGGGTGCAGAGTAAAATCTATTTAACGCTGCTAAATTCAACCTCAACTCCTAGTGTAGACTAGGGCTAACAAATTTATCTGGGCATAAGCTTTCGTGGGCTATAACACTCTTCATCAGCTGTAAGCATTGTCCATTACTAAGCAAGGAATATATATATTATATATATATATATATGTTACCCAGTGGAAGTCATATTTTCACCTTTTGGCTTCACATTTCTTTAAGATTTGTTTTATATTCTTCAGAAATATGAATTACCTTCCTAAATTGCAAATACTACTTTGACAAAATAAGTATTATCTATGTGTGTGAATTTGTCACTTTTTTCCTTCTACTCATGAGTTTTGAACATAAAATAGTCAACAATATAGTATATACTAGCTATGACACATTACAAAGTTCAGTGTTAATTTAAATACTCTGATTATACATTTGCATTTTATTCAGCTGCTTATCCTAAGTTTATCAGCCTCAGGATATTCTGTAGTACAGGTAATGTTTCAGTATTTAACAAACCGTGTAGGCATAGTGTCAGAGGGGTAGCCATGTTAGTCTGGATCTATAAAAGCGGCAAAGAGTCATGCGGCACCTTAAAGACTAAGAGACGTATTGGACCATAAGCTTTCGTGGGTGAATACCCACTTCATCAGATGCATGTAGTGGAAATTTCCAGAGGCAGGTATAAATATGCAAGCACGAATCAGGCTAGGGATAATGAGGTTAGTTCAATCAGGGAGGATGAGGCCCTCTTCTAGCAGCTGAGGTGTGAACACCAAGGGAGGAGAAACTGCTTTTGTAGTTGGCTAGCCATTCACAGTCTTTGTTTAATCCTCATTCTCCCTGACTGAACTAACCTTGTTATCCCTAGCCTGATTCTTGCTTGCATATTTATACCTGCCTCTGGAAATTTCCACTACATGCATCAGATGAAGTGGGTATTCACCCACGAAAGCTTATGCTCCAATATGTCTGTTAGTCTATAAGGTGCAACAGGACTCTTTGGCGCTTGTGTAGGCATAGACAGCCATTAGAAATTAATCAGAAATATACTTCGCAGAGCATTTTAAATATGGGCTGATGCATTTCCAGGGTATTTTGTGTTATATAGACATATAAGGAAAATTCTTCTGTACTGCATAATAGAAGGTAATTAAAATGTCATGACACAAACAGGGCACACTCTATGGCAGGAGTTCTCAGCATTACTCACCGCACAGATCACATTTAGTACAGAGATTGACTTGAGGGTCACTGACTCTCCCGTGCACAGCCATGCTGATTTTCCCCTCCATTTTGTGATTGCACTACACCCCGGTGGCAACTACAGCAATTGCTTGCATGAAAAAAGTACCATTAGAAAGAAGTATTTAGTGTGGCTTTAGCTGACTTTTAATGTGGTTTCATCAGCTCAAAGCAAGAAGGGATGACTCCAGGGTGACCATCCAGATTTCCAAGAACTACTATGGGTTCAGACACACAGTATGAGATGACATGAGAACTTTTTGCCTATGCTATTTTCTGTCTTTTTTAGAATTAGTTAAAGTGTCAGATCCTTAGCTGGTATGAACTGAGGTCACTGTTTGAATCCTCCATCTTTGAACAGTGAAAAACAAGGAGTGCCAGAACAGATAGTTGCAGGGTTCTCTCAGCGCTGAAATGAGGGGTGAATCCTGACAGATATTTTGCTCTTCTCTTATAAGTTTGTTTGCCAGGCAGATATGAGGACACAGGAAGGAAAAAAATGTATTCAAGTGGGTGTTTCTGGAAACTGGATTTGGTATGTACTGAGCTAATATTGGACAAGTTCAAATCTGGGCTCCCAGACCGAACTATATCTCACAGGATAGAACCATGGTCTCCCATCTGGCTGAGTGGACTCCCGTGACCATGATACATCATAGAAGATGCAGTCTAGCTAGAGACCCTGGCCCATGGAAGAATGGGATCATGAGACACCCAACTTACAACTCCAATGAAGCACCCTGGTGGCTCAAGTAGACAGTTATATGTCAAACAAACCTGACATGAAAAGTTTGTTTGGTTTGACAAATCCAAATTAAACATCTTGATTTGGGAATGTCAAAACTTTTTTTTTCAATCAAAAATGTTGAAACAAAATGTTTCAGCATTTCAGAATTTAAACTTCTCAGAACTTGCTGTTCTGGAAAAAAAGAACCCAATATTTTGACTTTTTGTCCCAATCCAAAACAAATGTTAAAGTATCAGAATTTTGCACAGGGTTAAAATTGGGACTAAAAATAATGCTTGCATCAACGCCTTTTGGAGTGGAGAGTAAGGTATGGTTGGACAAAAATGTGTTTTTGGACTGGACCCTTGTTGCTCAATTGATAGGCATTTATAAATTCATAGATTAAATAAATTTCCTTACTCTTGGCTTTCCCAAAGAAAATGACATTCATAGAGTTTAAGGCCAGATGGGACCACCAGATCATCTAGCCTGACATCCTGTAGATCAGAGACCACCATCATCACCCAGCACCCACGCACTCCACCCAACCACCAAAGTCAGTCCTAAGTATTGCGGTCCACAGGAGACTGGGTTATTATGTGCACAGGCAAAGCATAGGAGGAACCAAGGAACACCAGTGCCTGAGTGGCATGGATATGATGACAGCAGTACAGTACAAAGGAATTGCATAGAACATTGGGCTGGCAGTGAGGAACATAAGAATGGCCATACTGGGTCAGACCAAAGGTCCATCTAGCCCAGTATCCTGTCTTCCAACAGAGGCCAATCACAGGCGCACCAGAGGGAATGAACAGAGCAGGTAATCATTGAGTGATCCATTCCCTGTCACCCATTCCCAGGAGTCCTGGATTCTATTCCCAGTTCTGCCATGGGCCCTCTGAGTGACCTTGGGCAAGTCATTTCACTTCCCTCTGCCTCCATTTTGCCACTTGCAAACTGATGATAGTGCTACATGCCTCCTCTATAAAGGGCATTGAGATCTATGGATGAGAAGTACTGTTTAAGTTCAAAGTATTGTTATATTTTCATATCTTTTAGTTGAGCAAAATGATTTAATATGGCTATCTCTTCTACACCCTCAGAGCCATCGTCCACCCCCCCGTCTATGTTGTAAAAGTGCTGAAATTAATGTTTTCAATTATGCTTGTTTTTAAAATTATAAACACAAATCAACACTGGAAGTTTTGAGAGAGTTTCATGCAGAGGAAAAATAATGAAGTTTGATTTTTCATACAGTTTGTGTAAAAGAGAAACTTTCACTCTGGCTCTGATTCAGCCAAGTGTACACATGTGAGTAGTCCAACTGACATATATACTGAAAACTAGGCACTTGGTTGGGCACCTTGCTGAACTAGGGCCATAGGGCCCGATTTACAAAGGTATTTAAATGCAGATGGGGATCTACTGAGCTTAACAAAAGTACCTAAGTGAGTGAGGTACCTAAGTTCCATTGAAAATCCTAAATACCTAAATCTGATCCTTACTCATTACTACTTATAGTAATATTGTTTACAAGTTACAATATCTGTGCTCCTTTAAGTAAAAACAGCTCAAACCAGTTATGGTTAGTAAAATTTTGAATGGCCCTAAATACTAGGGTATTTGGATTGGAGAAATTACGTGGGTAGGTGTTTTGTTTACATTGTCACAGTTACAGGACTAGCTACACTTGTTGATGCTCCTTCTCCCTCGGACTCTCTGAGGGACCCCCCACTTTTGTTGGGCCTTGTACCTTTACTGTTTCTGGGGTGAAATTCCATAACTCTTCAATTCATAGACCAGGTGCTAAGCAACAGTACCCTCTGGGCCAATTGCTCTCCAGTTGTCTTGTAACAACCTCTTAAGTGTTTGCTGAACTATGCTATGGCCTTCCTGTTTGTTTCCAACAGGCTGAACCAATACAGAGAGACAAGATGGGTGAGATAATATATTTTATTGGACCAACTTCTGTTGGTGAGAGAGACAAGCTTTTGAGCTACACAGAGCTCTTCCTCAGGTTTGGGAAAGAGAGTGTCACAGCTAAATACAAGATCGAACAGGTAGTTTAGCATAAGTAGTTAGCCCAGGGGTGGGCAAACATTTTGGCCCGAGGACCACATCTGGGTATGGAAATTGTATGGCAGGCCATGAATGCTAATGAAATTGGGGTTTGGGGTGTGGAAGGGGGTGAAGGCTCTGGCTGGGGGTGCAGGCTCTAGGGTGGGTTTGGGGGGTGCAGGAGGGGGTCGGGGTGCAGGTTGGGATCGAGGGGTTCGGAGGGCAGAAGGGGGATCAGGGCTGGGGAGGGGGGTTGAAGTGCGGGAGGGGGGTGGGGTGCAGGCTCCAGGCAGTGCTTACCTCAAGCAGCTCCCAGAAGCAGCAGCATGTCCCCTCTCTGGCTCCTACATGGAGGCACGGCCAGGCAGCTCTACGTGCTGCCCTGTCCACAGGCACGCCCCCGTAGCTCCCATTGGCTGCGGTTCCTGGCCAATGGGAGCTGTGGGGGCGGTGCTTGGGGTGGGGGCAGTATGCAGAGCCCCCTGGCTGCCCCTACCTGTAGGAGCCAGAGGGGGGACATGCCACTGAAGCCGATTGTTGAAGCCAGTCATCTTGTCCAGGAAGTTTGATGCTAGGGTGGAGTGTTCCAGAGAGAGTTTAATGGACAGGTGGTGACTGTTGAAGTTGTGGTGGAAATTTGAGGGATCTTAAGTCATCTGTCCAGAGGATGAAAATATCCTTCATGTATCTCAGATATATCACTGGTTTCATGGTGCATTTGTCCAGAAATTCTTCTTCAAGGTGGCCCATGTGCACCCACCTTATAGTAAGTTTGTCTAGGCTATATTTCCCTAATTTGCTTATAAGATGGCCATGTGAGAGTATCAAAAGCCTTACTAAAGTTGAGCTATATCATACGTGCTTCTTCACCCTACCCCGCTCCCCCTCCACAGGGCTTGTTACCCTATTGTGACATACCCGGGTACAATCTAGACTAATGAGGAATTGTGTCACTCCTGCCCTGCAATCTTCCTTGTTGAAGTAGCTCCCACCTGGGCTGCTCACAAAAAGCCTTCCACACCCATATACCCTTCCACGTGAACCACACCCTGAGTGTCTGCATGTAATTGCAGATTGCCAGCCACACTTGGGTTACACTCTGGGTCTCACCAGCGTCGGTTATACTGCAGAGTGACCCCAACACACCCCCAGTCTTAGATTTCCACCAGAAATATATGCTGTGTACTGCCCAGTCCTCTCCTGGACAATACAAGTTATACTAGGTCCATTATCTCTTTTTAAAAATATGCACACAACTTGTCATCCCAAATGGTTTCCCAAACACTTCAATTTAAACGCACTGGATTAGATAAAACAAGTTTATCAGCTACAAAGAGATTTTAAGTGACTACGAGTAATGAGGCATAAAAGTCAGATATGATTACAAGAAAAATAAAGATGTTTACTAATGCCTAACTTAACAATATCAGATTCAAGCGAAATTTCTCACCATATGCTTTCAGCAGTCTTAGTGAACAAACCCTGTAGGTCAGGACCACTTCTCCCAGAATCCAACTCTTCTTTCCTTTTTCACTTCAGGTACAGTGAATATGATGGATGGGGGAAAAGAGACAGGTGTCTGCCCCTTCTTTTTATAGTCCTGCCCCTGCTTTTATAGTCCCCTCCAGTTTGAGGAGCATTTCCAGCTGGGAGAAAGGCAACAGGCAGTCTGTGTGGAAGGAGTTCCCTGCTGCTTTTTCTCACCTGTTTGAGTTTTCTTTTTTTCCTCCTCCCAGCCTGATCACTCTGTTTACTGCTTAAATGCAAATTAAGCACAGTGCACATTCCTTTGTTTAGGACCGACCTTCTTTACCAACCTCAGTTTTGGCAACATGTGGGTTTTGGAACATGTGTTAACATCATACAGTGAAATCTTATAACTTCATATACAATGTTGCCACACACATTTTATTAGGACAATAATGACAAGCAAATTATGAGTTTGCTTGTCATTACTGAAAAAGATTATCACAATACTGTGTAAGGTGTGAATACATGGGTATATTCTGTCACCCCTGTCAAAGGAGGATATTAGGTTCACTGAAGGTGAATTTATTCACAGCACTCTGTCAAAGCAAAATTTACAAGTGAAAAGTTAATGTGAAAGACTTAAAGAATTCCTTTTGGGTTCTCTGGTTTGGTTTTTCTCCTTATTTAGCAACAGACATGGAGTCATTTAGAGTTAGACATCCTTTACATTGTGACTAATACATACAAAGGGCCAAATTCACCTCTTCTCTTTATTGAATGTAGTGGACTTACACCAAGGATGAATTTGAATGCAATTCAAGGGAACAGTGGATTCAAGGGAACAGTGGATGCATAGATTTTTTTTCTGATGTCAATATCAATATTAGCTTTTGGGTTAACTTCCTGTCTTTCAGAACATCTGCAGTTTCACTTGAAGTCAGCAAGCTCAGGTCCTGACTGGCTTGCAGCCAGGTTCTTGGTGTGTGACTCTGCTAGGGGTAAGTGCTCTCTAGTTAATTTTGAAAGCTCAAATAAATGGAAAGTAACGATCCATGGGGTGATTTGATGAGAAGTATAAGGTAAAGGGATCCACTAGCACAATTAACACGGGAGTGTAGAACTGGTCCAAATATTTTCAACAAAACACTTTTTAAATGAAAAATGGCTCTTTAAGTAAAACAAACATTTTCATTTTGCTAAAAATTTTCATTGACTTTTTAACAAAAACAAAATTATCTGGGGAGTTTAAAATATCCTAGACATTTACCGGCCCTGAATTACGGTATCCATGTAAGTCAACTGTTTTGTGAACACTATACTTCACAGGGGCTGGGCTCAAACACACACTCCATCCACTAAATACCGGTTAAACTTTTGAATTACATGTTCTATTCATATTGATAGTCTTCGTTTACTGTATTGAAATGGTGGTGGTGGAGACTTTACATCTGCTGTAAACTACTATTCACAAGTTAAAGGATAAAGGCCTGTTTCAACTCCTATTGAAGAAAATGGAAAGATTGCCATTGATTGTAATGGGAGCTAGATCTGTGCCCTTATGAAAAATGATTGAAATTTGATCCCCAAGAGATCTGTGGTGCAGTGTTCCCCCTTTAGGGAAGCCTGGGACAACAGATACTTCCAAGTGTCTGAAATGCTCAGCCTTGCTCAAAATTACCCCAATCTGGGTCTCTCCAGAACCATCTTTTTCTCCAAGCTCCAATCCACCATTCTTCCAGTCTCTCTGGGATCCTGTGAACTCTCCACAACCATTTCTGGTCTCCTTATATGCTCTTCTATGTGCCATAAAAATCCCTTCCCTTTCCCACCCACCTTAGCCTTCTTTGAGTTCTATGTTTTTGAGTTCTAAAACAGATCCATCAAATACTGAAACAGTACAAGTCACAGAGCAGACAGCGTAACACTGAGCAGAGTCATGCACCATGTCTGACTGCTCCATGGTTATGCACTGGAAGAAACAGCAATATTGAAAATTGGGGCAAGTAGCTATGTGTGAAACCGATTTTCTGTAACTTTCAGACATGATTTCACAATCCTCACGTTAATTTTCCATCTGTTAATTTTATTCCTGAGAAGTTTCCATTCTTCTCAGCTTTTCCCTTTTGTTTAAGTGATCTTTTAAAGAGACTTTCATCCTGTATAGGCTTCCAATTTACTTTCCCAAAAAGAATGTAAGAAGAAAAAATACTCAAGCAGCACGCCTAAGGGGATACCTGGTATAATTTATTTATCTCTCCCTATCCCTTGTGTCTGTCTAGGCTTTAATATTTTAAAAGATGATTATGTTGGGGCTTTTCCATCTGATGCAGCTTCTCTCACATCCTTAGGGTTTGGTCTTCTGTATACAGTGTGCAAGTATTTTTTCAGCTCAGTAAGCAAATTGTACAAAGCCTGAGAGCAGAAACATTGAACTCACAGCTTTGACCTTGTTGCTAAAGCAATGTAAATATACAGTAAGTAATGTCTGGATTTAAGCTCTCTCTAAATCTTCTTAAATCTTTTTAATGGAGTATGTACTGCAATAAAATTCCAGATCTACTTTTCCCCGGTCCCTTCTTACTTTTACCATGTGTAATTGTATTCATAGATTATACAGATACTCACACAATTTTTAATCCCCTAAGAGCTATCCACCACCATCTCCTTTCAGTCTCCAACAATACACTGGGGAGACTTCATTCCCTGCCTTCCCCCTGTCCCCACACCCCTTGCCTGATCACTCACTCTCAGAGGCAGTCTTGATTTCTTCTTAGTTTCACTTGTTTACATATAAGGTCTGTGCTATTTCTCTTGCCACTTTCCACTGCATATATGGTTAGTGCATTTAACAAAAATACTGTTGCAGTCACTTTCATCTCTTCCTCCTACATCACTAACCATGAAGGAGAATGGAATGCTGCTTAGTTTTTCCACATGAAAGCACAGATCTTGCAAGATGTTTTGTGGGCACTCTCCTGAATCCACTGTTGACTTTGGTGGAGCTCGGCAATGAGCACTGAGGTCCAGAGGCACAGATCAGTTTGAAGAGCAAATCAGCCCACACAGCTTTTAAATTTCAAACTACTCTAATTTCTCCAGTAACAACTGGGAAAGGTGTTATCTTCCAAAATAAGTCTTAGAATGCTGTGGGATGCCTTTAAAATAGAATATAGTTTAATATTCTATGAAAGTTAATCACTCTGGATCCACTGTGTTCCTTGCATAGCGAGAGCTCTTCTCCTGCAGTTAACGTTTGTAAAACCCAGTGCTTTTCAACAGGCTTTGGTTCAGGAACACCATCTTAGCCACACTGCTGCACTGTTTATTTGGCCCCTAGCCGGGGAGGTACAGCTATGTGGTCGGAGGAAAGAAGGTTGGTATCTGTGACTCTCTTAAAGTGCCCTCTGAGGGCTGATCCATAGAACTAGCAGAGTGAAAATTATTTGAAAAAAATATATTTAAACAATGTGTAAAGTGCAAAATTATAACAGAAGAGAAAAAGAAAATGTAATTTTTGGTATTCTAAAAATCAGCATTTCAATTAACAGAGTTATTCAACACACTTTTTTTTTTAAATGCAAGATCTCCTTTAACATGTTAAATAGATTGAGGTGAAAGAAATATGTAACTTCCACTAAAAACATACTTATCAAATTTTGTTTAGTAGCTTTTTGTGCTGTGATTACTACCAAACCCCAGTGTGGTATGCTGGGTAGCACTGCCATAGAGCAAGCTGTTAAAAATGTATCATAAAACAGTTGTTTTCCACGCATTTAAAAAATTCATTTAGAAATACTGGTGATGGATATATAGCATTTACCTGCAACATCTTTGAAAAACCTAATTGTATTAAATGTAAAGTTTATGCATTATTGTGGGCCAGGATTGTATGTAACCTTTCCAGGGGCTAGATGTGCTGAAAGACCTTGAGTTCAAAGGAATAGGCTTTTGGGGACAATCAGTGTGAAGTGGGTTTCCTGGGAAATACCTAGCAAGAGATTAATGCAAATTCCCCACCTCTGGTTATGCAAAAACCCAGACATTTGAAGCTACCCTGAGAAGAGGGCAATTGTCTGCTGATTACTGGTTCTCAGGGGTTGAAGATCAAGCTTGAGCTATATAAAGAAACAAGCCAATCTGCCCAGTCTGGGTTACAGTTCTGAATCTGAGACAGTTATGAACTTGTAACCATGGGGAAAACCCAGTTGTGGGTTTTGAAGGACTGACACCTGCCAGAACCTGAGGTTGGAGTTGGGGTGACTTCTGGAAAACTTTTTAGCATGTGTGTAGGTTCTTTAATTGTTTTAATGTTTTCTCTGTAATGCATTCATCTTGAGAATAAATGTGCTTGCTTATAAAGAACTGTGTGTTAACTTATAACTTTGAGCAATACCCTGGGTATAGTCTCTGGAGAGAGAGAAAAGTGCACACACTGGCCTTTTAGGGGTCTGGCTTGCGGGAAATATCATAGTATCAGCAGAGAATTGTGCAGCTTTTAAAGATCCCCTTGTCAGGAGGGAGAGAGACATGGGTCTCTATCCAAGAATGGTGATGGCTGAGGAGCCAGGACCTTAGAGTGGGTGTCCTCAAAGGGACCACGGATGGGAAATACATGTGTAGTTGATAATATTCACTGAAAGATTTGATTTGTTCCCTCTGACATAGGAGATTTATAAATTGCCTTAGCTCATTATTATTTACTTTTATAATCTACAAACAAATAGAAAGATGTGATGACTGAAGTCCAATGGCGCTACAGATGAGGGTCTAGTAATAAGCAAGGATAACTAATAGGAGGGAATGGAGGGGTTAAGGAAGATCAAGGGTTACATACAGCAAAAATGTAAATATAGTAACATTTCACCTAATTTGGCAACATGACAAATACAAGCATGCAGATTAAATGAATGCTTAATAGGATACTTTAAAAAAGGCACTAGTTGTGTCCAATATCCAGTAAATAGGACATTGAATCATCTCAATATTTGTCATGATTCAATTGGTCTTAGAACTGCTGTCCCTAAAAGACTAGAGATGGGTCCAAAGTAGTACCCCTGATCTGCACTCCACGGACTGAGCCCATTTCATAATCAGCCATCTCCACGGGTTATCAAAGTAATAAGCAAAATGGAATTTAAGTTGCATAATATGTTGCCCAGATATGAATCAGGTAGGCATGGGTTACATTATATTAACTGCTATAAATGGTTTTGTTGATATTATATTAAGTCTTCTGATTCTTGGAATCTTACATTTCTGGAATGTGTACGTGGTATGATTATCAAGTGTTAACTAAGTGGTGCTCAGAGCATCCTAAGAATTTGATTAGCTGAAATTTGCCAGTTTAACTGAAGCACTGGAAATTTTTGGCTTTGGTTATAAGAGAAGAATTTGCATGTGTCAGTAGCTCATGTTTGTCTCTCAGCTCCTTGATGGGTTGTGTGTTCACCCTTGTTGCAGGTAGCACACCAAAGCCTTCTCTCAGATCTCAGTTATGCTAGTGTAAATTTGGAGTAACTCCACTGAAGTCAGTTTAATATATGGGTATAAAACAGTTGAGAGGTGTGAATCAGGCCACACATTTCCTTTAACTGCCTGCAGGGTATGTGGAAGGTATGGGACAGTATATACTATATATATATATACACACTATAGTAATAGTTTAGTGCAAGAGAGAACCACAAGCAATGTGTGCAAACAAAGTGTAACTGATCTGATACTGTAGTCTTCAATGTGTAGTTCATGTGTGCTCTAAATACTGATACCTAATGAATAGGTAGAATTATTTATAGTTATTAGTAACTTGCTGTTACATATCGTTGGAAGCTTTTAAAATACTATGGTGATGGAAAACCCATAAATAGACATATAGATCTAGACTGATCCAGACATATCTAGATACTTAAATAGGAAGAAAGAAGTGGATAATTATAATCTCTTGTCTATCTGTTGATCTACTTGCTCTTTATGTGACAGTTCACTTTAGTGAGAGAACCTAACTATTTGTGTCATTCTGCCTAAAGGAAGGAATTTATGAAAATTGTAAAATGTCAACCACTAATAAGGAATATGTTATCCCTTGTAAAGGAGAATGAAGTATTAATCACCAAGGGAAGAATGGCAAGTAAAGCTGTGTGAAAAGCTTTACACTGGCAGTAGCTTTTGCTGTTGGCTATTTTTGAAAATTTACTGTAAGGTTTTCCCCAGTACAAATTGCTTTTGGAGCACTTGCTTCACAATGTACTGAACAATGCATCATAGTGGGCGGAAAGCTAAAGATCAAAGGCTATTTTGGGATTGCTATGGATAAATCATACAGGGGATGTCTAAACATCTCACGGAAGCAAAATTCCCAGCCTGGGTTGACAGAGTTAGGCTCATGGGCCTCGTGCAACCAGGCTAAAAATAGCAGTGTAGACAGCATTTCGAAGTTGCAGCTCGGGCTAGAGCTTGGGCTCTAAAGCACATGGAGGAGGGTGGGCTTCAGGAGTCCAAGCGCTAGCTTAAGCTGCAATGTCTCCACTGCTATTTTTAGCACGGTGGCATGAGCTCCACAAGCCCAAGTCTATCAACCCAGGTTGGGAGGTTCATTTCCGCAGGCTCTGTAGATGTACCCACAGTTTTTAGATTCTCAGCTATGAGTTAGGATCCTCTGCTGTTGGGAGTGGGGGACCCGAGTCTAGTACGGCTTTAAATCAGTGGTTCTCAAACTATTTACCATTGTGGGCCACATCCAAGACTACCTGTATAGTCCTGAAGATGTCACATGGGCCGCAGCTATGTGCTGATTGGGCCGCAGGCGGCCCATGGGCCACACGTTGAGAACCACTGCTTTAAATCTACAGAAGCCCTCTGTACCTGTTTATGCAGAGTAAAATATTCTCATACAACTTGAGAAAAAGTGTGGTCCAGTGGTTAGGGTGCTTCAGAGACCTGAATTCAATTCTCTGCCCTTCCACAGATTTCCTGTGTGACCTTGAGCAAGGCACTTAGTTTCTCTGGTCCTCAGCACTTCATCTGTAAAATGGGGATACCACTTCCCTGCAGCACAAGGGAGTTGTGAGGATAGCTATATTCAGGAGTGAGGTACTCAGATGCTATGGTAGTGGGGGCCTTAGCTAGAAACTGTAGTGGGCATGGAATAAGAACCTGGGAAGATAGAGATCAGGGAGACATTTTCTATTTACAGTCAGTCAGATGGGTCCATGGGTGGTGAGTATTATAGGCTGGGGGAGGCCAGGCATAGCCCCGCCCATGCTCTACCCTCAGTCCCCCCTCCCCCCACTTCTGCTTGGCACAGCTCCAGTCTCCCTGTGGGGTTGCCCTGGCTCTGGCCACACTGCCCGCCCTCCCTCCCAGGGCTGCAGTGGGGGAGGGCTCTGGTGGGGGTGCAGAAGGGGCAGGGCCTCAGGCCAAAAGGGTGGAGCTGGGGGCTAACCACCCCGAGCCAGTGGTTCACATGTCGCCCATGGATGGATCCTGAACTTGCAATGAGCTCTGTGTTTGCAGACCCCCATAAAAGTCTGGCTGTGTGCAACTGCAGAGGTCTGCACCAATCTGACAGTGTGAAGGGGGCTCACAGTGGGTAGAAGCTGACCCCTCAGAATACCTCCCTCCCCCCATAGAGGAGCCCTCTCCACCCAGTGTAAGAACTGGTTTGAGGACTCTTTCCAGTTCTTTCCAGTTTAATAGTTTAGGTGCTATTAGCAACACAGGCAAGCAGTTTATTTTGACTAATTGCATCTAATGTGTATCATAGCTGCATAGCTTTAATCTGAGCTTGTAAAATTTAATTTACAAGGTGCTGTGTGGTTACTGTAACACCTCACATGGCCATCATGGCAATTGGTAGCTTATAACTGGACTCACATGTCAGGATACCAAGCTCTGGAAGAGACTCAAAAAAACCAAAAGTTACATTTAAAGGTCCCAGTTGAGTAAATTATTTAAGCACGTGCCTAGATTTAAGCCTACAAGTGCTCCTATTGTATTCACTGGGACCGCTCACAGGCTTAAGTGTCTTGCTGAATTGGAAACAGGATGTTGAACCTTTTAGAAAAAAGAAATGGTTTTAAACACAGTAAACTGGCTCTTCTTGAAAATATTTAGTTCATGTGTTTTTTAATTATCCCTTTCTGAGTATTCCCCATTAGACCTATTCAGAGACATCTTGTTAGGCTGATAAGTGAAGCAAGGGAGGGTTCTGTATCATTGAACAAAGCCTCGTCTATGATATGCTTTGGCACTTTTTAGGAGTACAGGATTACTGGCGTCTGCAATTGCATTGCTTTACCCAGGAATTCAAGGGAGAGGGAGGCTATCAGTGTGGCTGGTGCTGCTTACATGAAGCAAGCAGTTGGCAAGGTTTATTTTTAGCCTGGACAGGGTCCAAGCATCTTCCAGGAGAATGCTTTAGTGGGAAAATATTTTTTCCCAGCAAAAATAACACAGACAAAGAAAGAAATGAGAGGCTGAAATGGAAGTGGAAGGGATGAATGATGGACTACACTCACAATGGGCCAGATTGTCACACTCTCACCCATTCTGAATAGTACCGTAACCAGAAGTAGTCTCACTGAATTTAACACCACCACTTGTGGAGTATAAGATACTATTCAGTGTGAATACATGTATAACAGCCTGGCCCAATGGAAGGAGCAGCAAATACCAAAGGCTAGTGAAAACTATGGGGGAACAAAAAGCTACTGCATTATCATAGCCCAGCACAAGAATGCTTGGCAAAGACTTAGTAACTGAATGAGTGAAACTAGATAGACAATGTCCGTCTTGCATCTTTATTCTCCTCACCCTCACACCAGCCTAAATCAGGAATGACTCTATTCTCTTAAGGTCATAATGATGAGGCACTCTCAGAGGACAATGTGTCAAAAATAGGAGATGCTGGAACAAACTGATACATTGGACAGCAAAAAGTCACCAAGATCAAATGTCAAGTAGCAGAGGGTAGCCGTGTTAGTCTGTATCCACAAAAACAACAAGAACTCTGGTGGCACCTTAAAGACTAACGGATTTATTTGGACACAAGCTTTTGTGGGTAAAACACCACTTCTTCAGATGCATTGAGTGAAAATTATAGATGCAGGCATTATATAATGACACATGAGGGGAAGGGAGTTACTCACAAGTGGAGAACCAGTGTTGACAGGGCCAATTTGATCAGGGTGGATGTCATCCACTCCCAATAATAGATGAGGAGGTGTCAATTCCAGGAGAGGCAAAGCTGCTTTTGTAATGAGCCAGCCACTCCCAGTCCCTATTCAAGCCCAAATTAATGGTGTTAAATTTGCAAATTAATTTTAGTTCTGCTGTTTCTCTTTGAAGTCTGTTTCTGAAGTTTTTTTGTTCAAGTATAGCTACTTTCAAATCTGCTATAGAATGTCCAGGAAGACTGAAATGTTCTCCTGCTGGCTTTTGTATGTTACCATTCCTGATGTCCGATTTGTGTCCATTTATTCTTTTATGTAGGGACTGTCCGGTTTGGCCAATGTACATGGCAGAGGGGCATTGCTGGCACATGATGGCATATATAACATTAGTAGACGTGCAGGTGAATGAGCCTCTGATGGTGTGGCTGATGAGATTGGGTCCTCTGATGTTGCTAGAGTAGATATGGGGACACAGTAGGCAACGAGGTTTGCTACAGGGATTGGTTCCTGGGTTGGTGTTTCTGTGGTGTGGTGTGTAGTTGCTGGTGAGTATTTGCTTCAGGTTGGGGGCTGTCTGTAAGCGAGGACTGGCCTGCCTCCCAAGGTCTGGGAGAGTGAGGGATCATTTTCCAGGATAGGTTGTAGATTGTTGATAATGTGCTGGAGAGGTTTTAGCTGGGGGCTGTACGTGATGGCCAGTGGTGTTCTGTTATTTTCCTTGTGGGGCCTGTCCTGTAGTAGGTGACTTGTGGGTACCTGTCTCACTCTGTCAATCTGTTTCCTCACTTCCCCAGGTGGATATTGTAGTTTTAAGAATGCTTGATAAAGATCTTGTAGGAGTTTGTCTCTGTCTGAGGGACTGGAGCAAATTCAGTTGTATCTTAGGGCTTGGCTGTAGACAATGGATCATGTGATGTGTCCTGGATGGAAGATGGAGGCATGTAGGTAAGTATAGCGGTGAGTAGGTTTCTGGTATAGGGTGGTGTTTATGTGACCATCACTTATTTGCACTGGTGCAGGCTTAGGTTGATGGTGGGGTGGAAACTGTTGAAATCCAGGTGGAATTCTTCAAGGGCCTCCTTCCCGTGGGTCCATATGATGAAGATGTCATCCATGTAGCGCAAGTAGAGGAGGGGTGCTAGGGGACGAGAGCTTAGGAAGCATTGTTTTAAGTCAGCCATAAAAATGTTGACATACTGTGGGGCCATGTATGTACCCATAGGAGTGCCGCTGACTTGAAGGTATAAGTTGTCCCCCAATCTGAAATGGTTGTGGGTGAGGACAAAGTCACAAAGCTCAGCCACCAGGTGTGCCGTGACCTCATCAGGGATACTGTTCTTGACAGCTTTTAGTCCATCCTCATATGGAATATTGGTGTAAAGAGCTTCTACATCCATGGTGGCCAGGATGGTGTTTTCAGGAAGACCACCAATGCATTGTAGTTTCCTCAGGAAGTTGGTGGTGTCTCGAAGATAGCTAGGAGTGCTGGTAGTATAGGGTCTGAGGAGAGAGTCCAAATAGCCAGATAATCCTGCTGTAAGAGTGCTGATGCCTGAGATGATGGGGCGTCCAGGTTTATGGCTCTTGGGTAGCAGATAGAATACCCCTGGTCAGGGCTCTGGGGGTGTGTCTGTGTAGATTTGTTCCTGTGGGGTAGTAGGGAGTTTCTTGAGCAGATGGCATAGTTTCTTTTGGTACTCCTCAGTGGGATCAGAGGATAGTGGCCTGTAGAATGTGGTGTTGGAGAGTTGCCTGGCAGCCCCCGTTCATAATCCAATCTGTTCATTATGACTACAGCACCTCCTTTGATTATAATGTCAGAGTTGTTTCTGAGGCTGTGGATGGCATTCCATTCTGTATGGCTGAGGTTATGGGGCAAGTGATGCTGTTTGTTCACAATTTCAGCCTGTGCATGTCTGCGGAAGCACTCTATGTAGAAGTCCAGTCTGTCATTTAGACCGTCAGGAGGAGTCCACGCAGAATTCTTCTTTTTGTAGTGTTGGTAGGAGGGTTCCTGTGGGTCAGTACACTGTTCAGTGGTGTGCTGAAAATATTCCTTGAGTTGGAGATGGCAAAAGTAGGCTTCCAGATCACCACAGAACTGTATCAAGTTCGTGGGGGTGATGGGGCAAAAAGAGAGTCCCCGAGATAGGACAGACTCTTCTGCTGGGCTAAGTGTGTGGTTGGATAGATTAACAATATTGTAGGTGATTTGAGGGTACCACTGTTGTAGTCCCCTGTGGCATGTAGGAGTTTAGATTGTTTACTGTCCTTTTTCCTCTGTAGAGAAGTGAAGTGTGCATTGTGAATGGCTTCCCTCGTTTTTGTAAAATCCAGCCACGTGGAAGTTTATGTGGAAGGCTGGTTTTTTTGAGAGTCTCCAGTTTTGAGAGCTCATTCTTGATTTTCTCCTGTCTGCTGTACAGGATCAAATGGTGTCCATCGAAGAGTTCTGAAAGAACTTTAGAACAAAGAGCTAGAACTATTAACAAAAGTAAGCCCTCTCATTGGAATCAGCATCTATACTAGAAAACTGGTGGGTATCAAATGTTGAGCCTACCTTCAGGAAAGTATTGTAATGCCTAACTTCTTTTCTCTGTCTACCATGCCTTTCCACCCTCATCATTGCTCTTGCCTAGAATTCATACTGTCAATCTCAAATTCCTTATTATGTCCTTATTGATAATCTCTTATTGCAAGGCTTTTAAAAATAATGTAAAGTATCAGCTGTTTCAGTGTAGCATCATGAAGTTTTTCTTTGTTCCTTCATTCATGGTATAACAAAATATTAAATGGCTTTACCATAAAAATCATTGCACCTAAAGTACGTACTCTATTTGCTTTGGTCAAATGGTGCTGACGCAATGGTGGTACCGTAAAATGAGTCATGCTGCACCAGAACAGATGAATGCTTGAATGAACACGGCAGAGATACCAATTAATATAGACACCAAAATCATGTCTATTCAAATAAGTATGTGGACATCAGAACAATGGGCCATACTGCCCAAGTATAAGATTGCTAATTATGTTTCCCCTGTGTTTGTCAAGTTGTATTCAGAGAAGAGGGCTTCCTTTCATTGAAAGAATCTCTGTGTATGGCAAACACAACACTTATCCATCAGGAAATTAGTAAATACTGAGAGCACTCAGGAGTTCTTAACTCTTGCATTTGCAAGGAAAAGCTGTTCTCACAACTGTTCTGTTTTCTTGGTGGCTCATGGAAGGGAGGCGCTATGTTATGCAGTCCTTTGCCTCTGCTGGCTGCTGTGCACAAGTTTTTACTCTCTCATATCCATTTAGCTATGCAGAACCACACTGCTAGGAGACAGTGTGCTATACTTTATTCTTTCTGGTAAATCATTGACAGGATTTTTTTCTAAATGCCAGACCGTGACATCTGAGCAAATCTGATCATGGCACAAGTGTCACTGAGACCGTAAACTGGCCTGCAGAACTCTTATTACTGGTAATGGTGCATGAGAAAGGGGGAAAAAACAGCTTGTCTTTGAAAGACCAAGATGGAGATACAGGGCTTGTAGTTAGAAAACTATATCTGTTTATTTGTCAGTCAAGCTCATTTGATCTGGAAATCACTGGGAACAAGTAATCCCATGATGCCACTTTTTACATGATAGAACCACATCTTAAAACATACTATTTCCATGGTAGCCTCTCAACCCTAGTCTAGTAGTGATCACAGATACACACTTTGTTCTCTAATATTTAGATCAAACTTGCCCGTGAATGCATTAAGGGTGTATTGCTTTATATACTTTGGAGTGTAAGTTTCTTGGGGACTTAGACTGTCTCTTTATCGCTGTTTTGTACAGCACTAAACTCACTGTCAGCAATCACTAAATAATAGTAAGAGAGACCACATCTCCCTCTATCCAGCTACCTGGCTTCCAGGTCTGGTTTCTCAGGTCACAGGCTCTGCTTGTATCGGCATCATGACATGATTACAATGGGAAGCAAATGTCTTGTTACAATCTGAATCTGAACTGGGAGACTTGAATGAAACTGATTTTAGTGGGCTGGGATTTCTAGCTGATTTGAACTGTTTAAATGAACCCTTGAGTAGTCATGTGAAAATAGAAATATTCACTCATTCATAGGCTTGATACACAGTAAATGCTATTTTTTATCATGAAAAATGGAATTTCACAGCAACAACAATGACATTCAGTCCCTGAGCAAAATCAGGAATTTTAATGAATTTGCCCTCAGTGCAATATTCACTATTCAATATTAAATAATTTTTTCAAAGATTAAATGTTGTCATTCCCACAGATCTAACAGCCTCCAGAAATAATACTTTTTGACTTGTGGCAACTGCTTTTAATTTTGGTGATAGAATGAAGGCTGCTGCTGCTGGAAACCTATCTTCTGATCATCATTCACCTGCCAGATAAGTGACTCACAGAGAAGCAGTTCAACATCCAACAATATGCCACACCTCATGCATGCATCTTCTAAAGACATACTCATGCTAGTACTCCCAGAGTGAGCATCTTAAACAGACTCTTCCTCATGTCTGCTGGGGAAGGTGGTATTCATGAGCCTGTAAATGACCACACTGCAACCCCAAATCCCTTTTCCCAATTTTGTAACTCTAAATCAGGTGGCTTAATTCCCTTCCAAATTTCCAAAAATTGATCCTGAGACTATGTATGAGGATTTCTTTTGTGTTCTACATAGCCACGGTACAAGAATTCCAAAAGGCTTTCTGATGCAAACATTTAGGTTCAGCTGAGCACTCCTACCACTGGTGTTCAAACCATTTCACCCAGTTTTGTTTTTATTTGAAGTTAAGTAGTCATATTCCAAAGACTTTTCTTTTTTATTGAAAATGCCACATTGCTAAGTACTGGCTGTTTTCATTTTTACTGGAAAGGATTTTTCTAAATATCAGCATTGGATTTGCAAATTTTCAGTAACTTGTGCTCTCAGCAACACACTGATATTAAAATTGGATTTGGGCAATGGGTATTCCCTGAGCTACTTTATGTTCAGTATAATGACTTTAACTGGAACTTAAGCATTCGTCATTCTTCCATTCTCCCCATTTATAGTCAGAATCAGCTGCACATTTTGGGCCTAATCCTGAAACCCTTATTCAAGATGAATAGCCCTTGAAAATGGGAGCAGAACCACTGATTTGAATGCCGTAGTATTTCTTAGTAATAACTACTCTGGGTAAGGCTTGTAGAATTGGGTCCTTGGTAAACAGAGATAATATCTTTAATCTTGTTATAATAATCCTGTTAAAATTGGGGATGGAAGACCCTTGGGTCTGTGTTCTCCTCTTGATGCATTTATGTACCTCTGGAGCACTTGTATACTATGTGCTCATTCCATGACAATGACCCCAATTCCCTTTTAAAATGCCCTTCCTTCAGTGGAATATTTCTTTGGTGGTTATACTGGTAGTTTAAAATAGCATTTGAATGGCCACCATTAAGCCCTAAATATAACCTTCACTGGAAATGAGGGATTTCACTTCACCCATCTGCTGCCAATGGCTGGGGATTATTTTCTGCATAGTTGGGTTCATATGGTATTAGGGTGACCAGATGTCCCAATTTTATAGGGACAGTCCCGATTTTGGGGTCTTTTTCTTATATAGGCTCCTATTACCCCCCACCCCCATCCCGATTTTTCACATTTGCTGTCTGGTCACCATATATGGTATCAGTACATTCTCTTACATTGAGAAGGCTGCTACCTTCCCAACAAAAAGGGCTAAAGGTTTCATATAAAAAATTAATATATTGGATTACATTCCAGTGTCTCCGCTCTGGAGTTGACTGATGATTTTTCAAGTTAACAAGCTAACTTTAAAAATAGAACCTATTTAAAGATCATTTTTTATCCACAGTCCAGTGTATCTGTTCTGCAAAAATTGAATTTTCTGCCATAAAAAGATTTCTGAATCTCAGATATACTTGTCTGGAATGCTTGAGCCAGCATTCTTCAGCAGGTGAGCATCAGGTATGTACACCAAGCAAACTGTGTCCAAAATATTGGACCTGAAGGTTCCTGTCTGTGTCTTTTTCTCCCCTGATTCCCTAAACCTAATCTGTCAACCACAAAAGCCTGCTGCCTGGTCCTTTAAACTACAAATGAGAACAATATTGCTTGGGCAGGCATGAATCCAGCCAAATTCTCAGCTAGTGTAAACTGGAATCACTCCACTGACTTCAGTGGAGACATTCTGATTTACATGAGCTGAGAATCAATGTTTAACGTGCATAGAACCACTCCATCCCTCAGGTGGTGGCTTCATAATCTTCAGAACACCAGCTCCTGGGCAAGATTTGGACACCTTTCCTCACATTGAATTGTTTTGCAGATAGTCCCAAAAATTAAATCCAGAATATGGACCCATTTGAGTGTCTAAAATACTCCTTCCAGGCGCTTAATGCTCAAGATAATCTAGTAGTTCTAACAAGGCTTTCTTGGTTGTGTAGAAAACCTGTGAAAGAGGGAGGAAACATTGCTCCAGCTGGTTGTCATGTCTGGGTAAGAGAAATAATGCTTTCTCCATCTCTTTTAGCCACCTAATTTAGGTTACTTATAGTTCTGTTTAAGGTGATTTGTGCAAGCTGCCTGGCCTCCTCAGCCAACCTGCCCCGCTAAGATAAGCAAACAAGCTCCTGCTTCTTGTATACACTTTTGTTAGCCGGAACATGAATGGAGAATTATCTGCTTGTGCTTAGATGTTGCCTGGCACATGTCAAAATCAACTGACCTGCTCATTCCAGATTGATGTAGGAGGGACTGTAGAATCTATACCCTTTTTCTCGGAAAATTAGTGAATATATCTGATAGCAGGGTCTAGTTTGTGAAAAGAGACTATCAAGGGAGTAGAACGCAAATGGTTGTCGGAGGCAGTGATGAAAGATCTGTGGTGATATAATGGGAGAATGGCATTCAAAGCGTCCAGAGCTAATATGCCTTCCCATTCCTTATGTAAAGACAATCATACAATGTAAATAGTGCATTATAAATAGTGAATATTCAAAGCAACAGTTGCAGTTAATGGTTTGTAAACAGTCCCTAAGGTAAAATGTGTTCAGACAAACCCTTCATTGAATAAGGAAGTCTAGCATCACTGGCTATGAGAAACATTTCTGGTTGGCCAGAAGTACAAGTTTGGAGTTATGTCTGGCACCTGTTCATGGGCACAAAGGCAGGATGAAGGCTCCTACCACTTTCCCCAGCCCTACACACACAAACACACAGGGTTAGGTACAATCTAGCCCACAGAGTATACAGTGGCATATTAGTACTATTATTTTATCTTATTTTGAGTTACTTTTCACGTGTGAATTTTCACTTGTCTTCATTGTAAGAGTGAAATGCTCTAACTTCCCCCCTCCACTACTGCTGTTGACAACACCAGAATCCTCCTGTCACTCAGGCCTCAGAGTTATTTTGACTTCTTCCACAGAGACCATATCCAAATTCTACCCCTTTGTCATCTTCAACATCTCCGAAATCCATTCCTTTGATTCCATCCCCACCAGATCCTCATTATATCATACCTGGACTACTGCAACATCCTCCACGCTGGCTTTCCAAACACACACACAGTGCCCCTTCAGTCCATACAAAACGTGGCTGCTGCTAAAGATGTCGTCGTTGCCCATCAATTTGATTGCCTCTCTCACGTCAGATCCCTGCACTGGCTCCTTATCCACAATCACATCAAATGTAAGCTTCTTGTCACCACCTTCAAAGCTCTATATACCTCTGTATTTCCCTTGAGGTTGGGCTTTGCATTGCCCACACCCTCTCCACTCCATCCATTTTCCTCAATTAGTCTCCTTGTTTGTCAGCCTCTTCCCTGCTCCCACAATCCTCCCATAGCAAGAGCTAAAGCAGATAGCACTGAGGACTAAGACTGCGTGGAGAAAGGTTGGCACCACACTTCAGCACCAGCCCATCTGCAGTTGACTCACTCACCTGTCTCCTCTCTCTGGAAGCAAAAATGTCTCCTCCTCCTCCCTAGAGATGACCTGTGTCTGTCTATGTTGGGGAGGGGTATGGCAGAGTGAAGGCAGCTGGCTTCCAGTGTTACTGAGCATGCTCAGTAAAAGCCAAGCAGCAAATTTGGGGTGGCATGTGACCCTGCATTGTCTCTGCTCCTATCTCTATAGACCAAACAGAAAATCTTAAAAATGTTCCATCTAGCAGGCAGACCGTCTCTTTCTGCATTCAGACAAGGAACAATGGTAGGGGCACTCTTGTGGGACATTGACATAGTAATAACAATATTTTGCATTTAAATAACACATTTCATGGCAAAGGCTCACAGAGCATTTCCCAAGTTGCTTATACAGAGCACCAATCCAATGAAGTGAGCTGTAGCTCACGAAAGCTTATGCTCAAATAAATTGGTTAGTCTCTAAGGTGCCAAAAGTACTCCTTTTCTTTTTGCGAATACAGACTAACACAGCTGCTACTCTGAAACCTGTCAATAAAATGTAGACACCTCTGGAGTGGATGGTGGAAACCAACAAACAGGAAGAGGAAATTTCTAGACAAGAAAACTGAGGAAACGTTTTTTTTTTCTTTTGCAAAAATTACCAAGGGATCTTTAAGGTCCCTGAAGAAAGAACAGGACATTGGTATCTAATACCTCATCTCAACAATCCACGGAGTAAACTGCATGGAACTCAGTGAATCTATTTCCAAAGCCTGTAGAACAGAGTGATTCTAGGAAGCCTTGATATTTCTACCCTCAAGCTTAGACCACTCTATAGAAAAAATGAGAAAAAATGTCAAACAGTTAAAGATGCAATGAGGAAGTTGGTTAGAAGGAGGTGGGTGGGGGCAGGGAAACAGATCTAAATTCCATTGAATGGTTCCATGGGATATCAGAGTGCAAAAAATTGATCCAAAATCTTGAAAATATAAGAAGTTGTATACAAAACCAGATAGGAGGGAGCAGATATTAAAAGGAATGAGTAAGTATAATACTAAAATAACTACTAAATGCTAGCATTTAGTCTTCATGGGTCATTGAATGTCTGTCTGTCAGACAACCATAGAAACAAAATTGTCAAACATTGGAAAGCAACTTGCACAACAATAGCCAACTCAAAATATGGAGACAGCCAACCTAGAGTGGGCTTCAAAGTGTAAGTGTTAGAATAAGTCAGTAGACGAGACAATAACAAACCTGATATAATAAGCCTTGCTTCTTCTGGAATTTTTTTCCCCTAACAAAGTAAAAAAGCATTAACTAAGATAATACATTCCCTACATAACTTTGACATGTGGTATAGAAAAGATGTTCGTTTATCTTTTTGAGGTGCAGTAATTAATCCTGCCTCATGAATAGATTTAAAATTAGCCAAAGCTATTTGTAAAGCTGTTTTTTTTCCCTTCCCCAGAACTCATAATATACAATTTACTTTGACAAGAACGGGTGGGCGATGCACAAAAAGGCTGCTTGTACTAATGAACTGCTTTTTTGGCTTTATTAGCAATGTACTTGGCTGTGAGAGCTGGAAACCCAGGTTCTAGCCACACCTCTGACTTCTCACAGTGAATTAATGTGTTCATTTGCATGAGAGCCTGTTTATATAATGTAGTGTGTGGCAACCTCTACTTATGTATTTATGCTTTGCCACTAACAAAATATCAACATAAATTCAATTAATTACAGTTATCCACACTGTCTATAACCAAGAGAGGCCATTTTCCAGTGGGTTCAATTAGTTGTTCCAAATAAAAAGGGAATAGAACTAATTTATGATTGTAGAGCAACTGAAATAATAACGTTATAGAAAACTGTACTGATGATAAGAATGTCAGGTTTTGGTGTTGCTTAATGAACATTATCTTATTTTAAGGGACAAGTACTGTGTAAAATTCAATCACGAAGGCCCTTTGTTAAGAACAAAGAGATGCTGATCTCTCGTGTAAACTCAGCTGATCTCTGGTGTAAACTCTTCCCCTCAGTCTTCCTCTTCCTGTCCCCAAAAAGGCAGGAGGCGGTGAGGGTATTTAAGATTTTTCAGTAGAGAACAAAAGAGATTCAGAAATACAATTAAAAAATACTCACATCAGAAATGATATTAGGAATTACTGTCCCTTACACTGGATTTTGTACTTCAGTTTTTTTCCTACGAGAGTCAATAGAGAAATCTTCTGTTGGGTAAAATGAATAATTTTGTCTCACTTTTTAAAACCAAAACAACATCCCCCAATATTTATGACATTTCAGAAATTCCCCCCTTTAATGTCATTCAGGACTAAAATCCAAAAGGCCAAAAGCTTTATTAGACACAAGACAATGCTTGCAATGGTTACAATAAGTATCGCAATGTGTGTCCCTGTCACCAGCAGACTGAAGGAAGTAGCTGCCTTTTACAAAGGAAAGGAAAAGGAAAGCAAAAAGTAATGTATATCTTTTTTGCCTCCTGAATTAAATTTCACCTCCCATCTTTCCTAGCGGTACATGGCTGAATTGTTGCTATCCTTTTATTTTAAGTGCAAGATGAGTTCCAGGGCTTATACAAACATTTATTTCTGATTTCATCCCAGATCAGCCTGCTACCTATTCTCCCAAAAGCCAGATACACATTAAAAGAAAGCACAGAGGAAAATAAAATTAAGACATTGATCAAACTGAAGCATTATTGGCTTTAATCCAAGTATTATTTAAGTAAATTCTTTGTTGTCAAATTAATTAGTAATGATGGGCCAGGTTTATAATGACATTATAAAAAGCTGTGAAACTACACTGATAGCCAGAATTACCATTATTGCAATGGTATCAGATGAGCATGTCTATCACAAATTATATTAGCTCATGAGAGACTTGATTGTTTATCTGGTCCTGGAGTCCTTATACAGGTGAAGGGTAATTAGAATCTTTTACAAAGTTATTTAAAAGTGAATAAAATGCATGCTCACTGTCAGGACATTTTAAGTACTTTTACTGACGGTTTTTCTTTAGAATACACAAAGAAACAATGTAAGCAAGCACTTTGGATGATTTTTTAAAAAATAAGTAGACACCCCTATCCATTTGGCCCATGCCAATGGCTTGGTGCAGGTCAAGAGGCATGGCCTTGGAAAAGGTAGGTGTTTTGTGTCAGAGGACCAGCCCCTGACAGGCTGAACTGCAAAAGTAGCATAAAACTAAATCTTTCAATATTTGTGCTGAACTTCTACCAGCAACATGGTAGAATGAACCAGCTTGCAGAATGGTCAGCCTTGCCTTGCAGCTGATGAGGATGCAAGATTTTAGGAGATGGGAGGTGCATGACTGCCAGGGCAGTCCAGTGAAAGCTCAATAGTAGATAAGGAAGTTAGCAGTAGATGAGGAAGCTAGAAGGGTGAAGGACAAGAGAGCCAGAGGTAGACTCAGCATGGAAAGGACAAGGCCTCCAAGCCTTCATGAGCTTGTCTGAGTGGGATAGGAGGATTATCTCTGCCATAAAGCCCTTTGCCTTTGAGGTTCTAACTCTCAGCCAGGCAGGACAGACAAGGAGGGGAGGGCCTTTGGATGTTCTCTTCCTGTCCCCTCTGGAGCTGTACATTTGGAGGGTCTGATGTTTGCTGGCCAGAATGCAGGTGCAATATATTGTGCCTGTGATATTGTGGAAGTTTCTGCCACGATTTCTCTCCTCAACAAAAATTTGGTCCTTTGCTTTTAGGATGGCAAAACTTTCCCATGTCTCTATGTTGCCTTTTGCTACAAAGATGAAACAAGTGAACAAACAGTCCTTTCAATAAGGAGTATGGAGCCTTCACTCCGTAGATCAGCAGCAGTATGAAAGTGTTTCAGTCCTGACTTCTTATAGTGTGGGCACAGAGGGGAGCTGCCCCCCCGCGTGCTTTTTTCTAAAGCACAGAGGAAACCCCATCCTAAGTCCCTGCTGCCAGTCCATCTCTCAGTGGAAGGGAGGAATGCTAGTTCGGAGTGGGAGCCCACATTGAGACAAGTGGCTGTTTACTGCTGGAGGGAGTAGGCCCAAACACAGCCTGAGCCTGGGACTTGGGAATCGGTACAGGTAGCAGGCTGGTGCCATGACCATATCCAGACTGGAAGGAACAGCCTAGCCCCAGAACAGGAGTCCTGACCAGCACATTGACCCTGGGATCAGACACCATGCAAAGCAACACATGAGGATTCACTCTCCAAGCTTACACAACATCTAAACTCCTGTGACCAGCACAGGAGGCAGAAGATACCCTGTTTGGGATGAAGGGTACATTTACACTGACAAAAAAACCTGCAGCAGCGAGTCTTAGAGCCTGGGTCAACTGATTTGGGTAGCAGGGCTTGTGCTATTGGGCTAAAAATGGTGGTGTTGATTCCCTGCTCAGTCTGGAGCTTGGGCTCTGAGACCCACCCCCTTCACTGGGTTTCAGAGGTCAGGCTCCTGCGCGAGTGAGAATGACTGCAGTGCTATTTTTAGGCCCCTAGCACGAGCCCCGTGAGTCCAAGTTAATTGTCTCAGGCTCTGGGACTTGCTGCCATCTTTTGTTTTGTGTTTTTTGTGGTGTAGACATACCTTTAGAGACTAAGCTGGAGGAGGGGGAGTGGTATTTGGACTGATAGTGTGGGGTTAGAGAGCATTCCTCTGGATAGCTAGATGTTGGGGACTCAGTACATTGTGCCATCGCTGGGGGTGGAGGTATGAGTGAATGGTCCCTGCTACCACTCAAGGGTTGTCTTTCCTCAGATAAAGATGTTACTTTATGGCTGAGTGCATCATTTGTTTCTGGGGTTAACTCCTCTGTTCTCAAAGGGTTGTAGGAGGGAACCATCAGGTTGAGGTCTAGTGAGAGGCAAGCATGGTTCTCATTACTCTGATCCATTTTATAAACCTGGAGTGCCCACACTATAGAAATAAAAAAAAAAAAAAGTTATCCTTGTGCTTTGTTGTGGGAAGAAATGCAGTGAAGATTCTTTTAATATGCTGATAAGCCATAGAAAGTGATGGTTTTGGTGTTTTTAACAGATGGTATGTCTATACTGTAATGCCCTGGCTTGCTCAGGTCAGCTGACTTGAGATCTCTGGGCTTGGGCTGCAGGGCTATAAAACTGCAGTGTCGGCATTCAGGCTCAGGCTGGAGCCCAGGCTTTGAGACCTTGGCGGTGGGAAGCTCAAGCCCCATTTAGATGACCTGGTTTCTGAGACTTGGTGCTGCAGGTTTTTTATTACACTGTAGACATATTCAAAATGACAAGCAGATTTCCTCTAACTGCTGCAGTTTTAAGGAACGTTTAAGGGCCTGATCCAAACCCCACAGAAGTTAATTTATTAAATGGCAAGCAGTTTTCCCCTAAAAGATAGTTTAATGGACAACATTGGCATCAATGGGTTTTGAATCAGGCCAGAAGTCCTGCTAATCATGACCTAAAAATTACAATGCTGATTTCATTTACACTACAATTTTGAATAGATGTGGTATTTCTCATGAACGGAAGTATCAGCAGAGGTGCACTGTATTTGGTCACCTTCCTGCAGTGTGGAAGTACATTATTGACAACGAACTATTTCCCTCCATGAATGCAGAAGAAATTTGTGTTGGGAAAACAAGTTAACTTTTTTTCCCCCGCATGTGAAAAATGCATTAAGGTTAAAGGTTAGTACCACATTAATTTTATTTCTATAACTGTATATTAGTGTGATATTGAGCCTTTCATGCCAAAGAACCCCAAACTGCTATACAAACAATATGTTTACAGCACTGTTAAATTGCAGCTAGATCTCAAATGGAGACCCCCAGTCAGCTAATGCAACAATGGAAGGAAAGTTGTTTTGTTTTTGTTTTTTTTCCCAAGGAGAAAAAGGTTCCCCTTATGAGAATTACCGTGAAATCTTTAATGTTAGTGCAGAGCACACAGACCTTGGATTTTTAGAACTCACAAGATGATGTCTGTCTAAAACACTCCCCTCCCCACACACACTGTAAGCCTCTATGGGTATGTCCACACTGCATCTGGAAAGCAAGGCTCCCAGCCCAGCTTCACAGACTCATGCTGCTCGGGTTTGAGCTAGCATGCTAAAAATACAAGTGTAGACATGGCAGCTCAGACTTTCAAGCCTAAGGGAGAGATGGGCTTGAGAGCCCAAGCTGCAACATCAAAGCAACATCTATACAGCCGTTTTTAGTGTGCTTGTGTGAACCCCACTAACAAATCTGTGGACCCACCTTGGAAGTCTCATCCCACATGCAGTGTAGATGTACCTATGGTGTCATTTTGTCTGTGTCTGAAGTGTGGAAGGTAAGTCAGTCTTTCTGGGTTTTAAACCTGTCATTGTGAGGAGTCTCAGAAAGATTAAATCTGAATTTAGGACTCTTGAGTCCTTACTTTAACACACCGAAATACAGAACCTGATTTTTCAAAAGTGCTGTGCACCCAGAAGTTCCCATTGGTCCCACCGTCCCAGTCTCAGCAGGTCTACTCCTTTCCCTCCACCCCAAGTCTGGCTCTTGTCCCTTCTGCATTCAAGTCAGATTCCTTCCATGCTGCCTGAGCACCAGCAGGTGGTGGGAGGCCTCACTGAGATCATAGCAGAGAGATGCTCCCTGTCCTCAGTTCCAGTGTCACCCCAGCCCAGAGCTGCAATTGCAGGGAGAGTTTTATTCTGAGTCATTATATCTGTGCTCATCACTCTGTGGAGATGGTGCATGCACAGTCTGGTCAGCAATAGGATCTGAGAGGCTTTGGCGCATGCTCAGTATGGACTGACTCTTGGGAGATTTTTTAGCTGCAAAATTCTAAGTTTTTACTGAGCATGTGCAAACTGATGTTTTTCTAAAGCTTAGTACTTAGCCAAATTTGGGTACAGTTCCACAGGAAAAGCCAAAGGCACACCCTGACACAGGCCACTCTCCAGACAAGTTTCAAATCACTGCTCCAGGGAGCACTAGAGCTTCTCAAGGAAAAGGTCTTTTTTTTTTCCATTTAACATTTCAAAGCAAAATATTTTTCCTTAGCTTTGTTCTCAGAAATGGCTCAACTGCTTTGGTTGAAGTTTCCAAAATAATTTAGCCTGAGCCAGAGACCCAGCATGAAAAATTTCAGTACTGGTGGTTGACATTTGGCTTAGTTATAAATGACTGAAAATAAGCTCATATAAGGGGCAGTCTCAGGTACTTTAATAGACAGCAGTACCAGCTCCACCTATGATCTGGCCCTTTTATCATGGCCTTCTATGGGAAAACCCATGGAAACATAACATTTTCTATAAAACTGTGGGAAGTTCTCTCTGCTACAGCTGTGCAACCTCATCCCTTTGGTGAACTGAAGACTGAGGCCTTTCAGAAAGTGCAGGAGGTCTGTAATATCCATGTAGGCTTAAAACCAGTGCTTCTGTAGCTAATGTGCCAAACTCCTGGGTTTCTGTCCCTTTTTGCACCAGGGCCAGTTAATGTAACATCCTGACACTAATTCCCACAACACAGTTACATGTTGCTACCTTCTCTCCAGGAGTTTTAATGCTTTTCCAAACACTAATTAGTGGCAAAGAAATTGGTGACCTATCCCAGGAACTGAAGACATGTTAAGTTGCTGCTCCTAGGCTTCCCTAACTCTGACTAGGCATGCTCCTCCCACCCCTACTCCCAACACAGCCCAAATGTGCAATGCTCATAAAGGGCTCTCAGGGTGAGAACGGGAGGCATGGTGCATAGCTTCACACCATTTCTCTGGATGTTGGCTCCCATCTACACCATGCCACAGTGGGTAATGTTGGTGGATATATTTTGCCAAGAAGATACAGGATAAAACGTTGAATTAAATGTTGGGCCTACAACTGTTGGCACTGTCCCATTAAGTCCTCTTTGCAGTCAGACACAGATCATAGCCAAAAGCAAAGGTATCAAACGCAAGTCAGAGGCGATTATTCCATTTTAAAGGTATTAGTAAAATACACAAAAACATGTTCAGTCCTTATAACAGTTTAGAGATGTATTCTTTTTCATATACAAGGAACATTTCAGTACAATGAAAATTTAAAAAAAAAACCCTGAGGAACTAAGAAAAGTTGGAAAAAGAAAAATACAGGGGAAACAATTTACTTATTTTGAGAAGAAGTGACTAACAGGTGACCTCACTGAAGAAGAATAAATTCTGTTGGGAAGAGGAAAGATAGAGGCTAACGGATTATTTGAGCTTGTGACAAATACAGTAAAAGAAATACACAGCCCAAACTAATGCTAATAACCATTATGACCCAAAGGCATTTAAGTGCCTAATCTTTAAAAAAGTTTAAGAGATAAATATATTACTCAGCATTAGGAAATGTAAACCATAAAGAAATGCTGTACATAATGTATCCTTGAAACATACCATTTGGAAAAATTCCTCATGTTAGAAATCGGAAATAATTGAAAAAGGCAGAATCCTTCAGAGTAGTAGAACGTTTATAGTATATCTGCTGGCAGTCATGCAAATTGACAAAGTCTTGGACTTAAGCCCAAAATATTTTTCCATCTTAGTCAGAAGTGACAGAACCCCACCACGCATGCCACTGCTCAGCTGCACTCACACCAGCCAATCATTCATCTCACCCTTATCTTCTTGTGAGACCATCTTCCTTCCCATCCACTCCCCTCATTCTCCCACGTCCTTCACTCCCTTCTCCAATGAAATCCTTCCATCTCTTCTACTACTTTTGTGAGTGCTGTAAATAATATATCAAACTCATACCAATGTTAAGCAAATAAAAATCTATGGCAGATTTTTCTGAAAAAGAGTTTTAAATTCAGCGGAATGGAAGAAGGTGAGGTAATATTATATTAATGGATAGTGACCCAAATTTAAAGACAAGGCAGGTTATTTTTTGTTTGGTTTGTTTTTAGAAACAAGGACCAACCACTATGGTACAAAAGTTCAAGATATATTAGGACAGATCATTAGTAATATAAAGTGGTGAATTTCATTGACTTCATTGGAGCTATACAGAATTATGCTAGCTGAGGATCTGGTCAATAGTATCCACTCATCGATGGAGCCAGGCTTTTCATGACCCAGATTAACTATGATTTCCACCTGAAATACTATTTAAATATTGTTTTTCAGCTAACATATCAGCAGGTCTATATACAGCTGTGTTCAGTTTCTTATTGTTAATGATGGTGATATCTTCCTATACAATATTTCTCATTGCAACTTCCAAAAAGTTGGATGATATTTTTTTTCAAGTAAACTGAAGTCATTTGCTATTAGTTCACTATTCTCTGCAACTACTGTTCAAGTCACTGACATCCTCCCAGTGCCTGAGGGATCCTGCTAGCTTCAGTTAAGTTTAAATTTAATTTAATTTTATATTTAAAGCTTCCATGACCTTTTTCAACATATAGATGATAAAAATACTTTCACACATGGATATATCAAATGACATGTCCACCTAGGCATGCTAATAAAACTACATTGCTCTGTTACTGCTTGCCTCTAGCTATATTAGCTGTCTGCTTGCCTTGTTTGTGAGTTATAAATAGCCACAGATTGCATACTCACTGTCTGGTTACATTGAACAAACCATGATTTTAATTCCCTTAAACAAGACTCTCTCAGGATGCCAGTTTATCCAGAAAGTTAGTGTTACCTGTTTATTTTCTTATATAGATTTAAGATTACTAAAGTCTGCTCTACACTACAGCATTAGGTTGACATAAGCTGCCTTGCATCGACCTATCTGCGGAAGTATCTTCACTTAAATTTGGCTCCTGCTGATGTAACGTGTCTCTCTCTGCCGATTTAGTTATACCAGCTCCCCTAGTAGCGTAGAGTCACAGTCAATGTAAATAGGTTGACAGTGTCAGAGTAGACACTGTATTGCTTACATCAACTGTTATTGGCTTTCAGGAGCCATTCCACAATGCCCCACACTGACAATACAATCATACTCTATGCTGACATAAGTTAGGTTGACATAATTTTGTAGTGTAGACATGGCCTAAGGAAAACACCCAAATCATGAAATAATTGAACATGAAACAAATAACAGTGCAATTCAAGGGGCACTTTCATGTAATTAGGAAACCCGCTTTCACAAAATAATCTTGCACATCTTTTGGTAGAGCTAGACAAACTATTTTATGTTCTGATTTGATAGCATTTTACAAACGTATGTCTGACTTGTATATAAATTGAAAGGCAGCAATGAATCTGGCCCAATGTTTGTTAAAAGTTGGTTAGTTTGAATTGATTATTATTTGTATTAGTAACCTAAAGGTCCTAACCAAGACCAAGGACACATTGTGCTAAGTGCTGTTTACACACAAAAATAAAACATGCCCTGAGCCAAATAATTTAGTTTAAATAGACAGGAAAAAGGAAGGGGGTTATCCCTATTGTACAGATGAGGAACTAAGGCACAGAGGGTTTATGGCCCTGATCCACAAAGATATTTAGGCTTCTAAACCCCAGGCAAAGGCCTAAATTTGGGGGTTAGGCACCTAAATCCCATTGTTAGGCTCCAGTGTGATCCACAAAACCCCACTGAACCCCGTGGGTGCCTAAATTCACTTGGCGCCCATGTTGTCAGGGTAAAAGTTCCCTTGCTTCTGCCTCTGGGCTTGCACGCTGTTGCCTTTCTCTAGGTTTTCCGACATCTGTCTTCTGCCTAAACCCCAAAGTGATCCACAAAGATAGGCATTTGTCTGCCAAATTCACATGTAGGGCCTAACTGATAGGCATGCTCAGAGGCTAGCTACATGATTGGATCCCATTCAAAATCTAACCAGAGGAGGAAAAGATGGTAGCAGCTGTGGTGCCCACCTTGTAACTTTTTGCCCGGTAGCTAGAGCACTCACCTGGGAGGTGGGAGACCCAGGGTCTAGTCCCCCTGCTCTAATCACCAATTATTTATCCATAGTGAAGCAGCTTAAACAGGAGAGATTGAGGGATCACCACATCAGAATGTCCCATAGTCAAATAGAGCACTCTCCTGAGAGGTGGAAGACTCCTGTTGAAATCCTTTCTCCCCCTCAGATGGGGAGGGGGGAATTGTACCTGTCTCCCACATCCCAGGCAAGTTCTCTAACCACTGGCTAAAAGTTATAAAGTGGGCACCACCTCCTCCTCCCATCATTTTGTGTGAAGTGAGGCATGTACCTAACTCATTCTCACAAGACACTAATTAGGCCTAAACCACCTGACTCCAGGAGATGGGTTCCTGTTCCTGGATCACTAAGCAAAGACAGGCCCCTCCCTACAGACCAGATTTAGGCACCTATCTCCATGAGAGGCACTGGGGTTAGGACACGGACACCCCTCTTGTCAGCATCCCCACTGGTTATCCTAGGTGGGTCCCCATGCTGTTTTTGGTGGATCTCAGTCTAAGGCACCTATTACTCTCCAGTCATTGTATGGGGACCCTGACTTTGTGGATTGCAGTGTTGTTCCTGTGATTTTCTAGGCATGGCAACACTTAGCCTTGTGCCAGCTAAGTTCCTTTGTGGCTCTGGGGTCTAAACTGCCCACAGTCATGGAGGTTGTCTGTGACAAAGCTGGGAATTGAATTTAGAACTCCTGAGTCACAATTAAGTGTCTTAAACACATGCTCATCCTACATTTTTCATCAGAATGGTTTGACTGAAAATGTAGTGTCCATGTAAAAAAAAAATCAGAATTTCAGACAACGTTGATTTTTCCAGAATTTTCAATTTTCCTTTGGGAAAAGCTAAATGGAATGTTTAATTTGAGGTCAATCTGAATAAAAATTGTGTTTGGGTCAGTTTGATAATTAATTTCTATAACTGCAAGAGCCTCTTGGGAGTTGTAGTTCAATTGGTTTATGCCACATTGTCCCATATGGGCTGGGATTCCCAGCTAAACAATGCCTCCTATGATGCCCTGCAGTGGCTCAGCCAGGGGGAGAGACTGCAGTACATCATGGGAGATGTAGTCCAGCCAGGTAGCCCAGCTCATAGGGCAAAATGGGGGCATGAAGCACTTGAACTACAACTCCCATGTGGCACTGCCATGGCTCAGGCAGCCTTGGAGATAAATGTTGACCCAAGGTGAAATATTTTGTTTTAGGTCAAAACAATCCAAAATTAAACATTTTGATTCTGAAATGTTTTGGTCTGGTCAAATGTCAGCATCATTTCTGAATTAAACATTCAGAATTTTTTGTTCTGTGAAAAATTGATATTTTTGAATTTTTATCATGATTTGGGACAAAAACAAATGTGAAAATATCAGAATTTCACACATGACAGTGGGTAAATCTTTGATATTAAAGAATATTCATAGAGTAGTTTTCGGCCTGTTGGTTGTTTACAGATTATTCACTTTCAATAGTCAGTAGCCTGTATTCATTATTTGTGCTGTTTTGCTAGTCACCTACATCACATTATATAGTTTTCTTCCAGAATATATGATTGAAGATTTTTTTTTAAGTTAGGCTAATGAATGTTGAATAATAAATTGTATTCTTTCTTTGAGTTTGGGGAAAATAATTATTTGTGATAAAATTCTTAGCATGTTCTGAGTTTACATGTACTCACTGGTAATCTGAATACTAGTGAATGATGTATAATATGACCCTACAAAGTAGAGTTGAACTTGTGATCATATTTGTGAATCAGCTTTAAAACTATTTAACCTGCTCAGATGGAGCGTAGAGTCAGTCTACTGAGTAGCAACAGCATGAGAGCCAGTATTATTTAGTGGCTACGTACTGGACTGTGGCTCCATATGGCTGACATGAAATCCAAGCTTCACCGATATCAATGCAGCCAGGATTTCACTCCTGGATTCTATTCCCTGCGCTGCCACTTAGCTGCTTTATGACCTTGGGCAAGTCATTTCATCTCTGTTTTACCTCCGATCATTTGTCCATCTTGTCTAATTATATTCAAGGCAGGGACGGTCCCTTACTATGTAGACAATGGAGTGCAGATCTTGGTTGGGATCTCTAAGTGCTGCTATAATACAAATAATGCAGCAGCAGGTGTAAATGTTGAACAGGTCCATTCAGCTGGCTCCTCAACTAGGGTACTTAAAAATTTCATGGAGTGATGTTAGTCACAATTAAGTGAGATCTTGGTCCAGAGACTTTCAAACCTAAATGCTCTGCTTGTTGATTTGGGAGTTAAGGACCTCTTTTCCTGCAACAGAATCTCCTTAGACTCCTCAGTGTCTAAAAGGAGTCACATTTCTGCCACCAGAAAATGAGCTACCTTCACAGAAAGTTATGGGACTCAGCACTGGGGCAGTTTACATTTAGGACCAGATCTCTGCAACCATAAGATCTAGAAAAATTATTTGGTTAAAGTTGATATTGCGTCATTATTCTGTTTCATAGAAATGGCAGTACTGTAGTTACACAGCAGTTCTGCATTTGGATACCAGTAAATATCACTAATTCACATGTAACTGAAAGGTTCACTATATGACATAACTTATTAATACTTCTTTGGTTTCATATTGAATGCATATAATTTAAAAAACCCAAGTATATTAACTACATAGTATTTATACTATAAGCACTCTGAGTCATGCAGTGAAATTCCTGTCATATGGATTAAAGGTCTCAGTGAGGAACCACAATGTAATTACTCTTTAAATGTGTAACTATGGTGTAATTGGAGTCACTATATTAGTAAAGTGTGACCTTTTAAATTGGAAACTTAAATTCTGTAGAAAGCAATGAGGCTACCAGGGAAGTCCTGGTTTGTTGAACCACCATGAACCAGCTCAGTGCAACCCCAAGTGTAAACTAAATAATAAGACCACATTGCACTGCAGCTAACTGTATTCTGTTTTCTGAATGCAATGTGATCAGAGAAACAGATTTTTTCAATTTTTATTTTGCTACAGATAATAGAATGTTTTAATCTGTCACAGATTCATTATTTTGGTGTTACACCCTCACAGTATCCTCTTTAAGAAGTTCATTAATTTTAATTTATGTAGCTGAGATGAGGGATTTTAAAATTTAACTTTCATTTTTCTATTGCCTCTGATCAAGGTACAAAACCCTTCCCTTCTGCTCCGGTCAGCAATTTGTTTCAGGTCTGTTTGAAGCCATTCATAATACAGTAAGAGTAGGGCAGTTCTAGATCAAAACCAAAAAGTTATAGGTAGATCTAGGTTTTCTTTTGGGAAGTAAATTACTGGGTTTCACTGAAACCAATGGAATTGCAGCAGGGATGTATTAGGACCCTGTACTATATTTTTAATTTCTGTGTGTGCGCGTACGTGCAAGGATGTTGAGATATGGGAATTGTATGATAGTTTTCTATTAATATATAGGATAACCATTTGTACATTACTCAGATTGTAATGTATTAATTTTTGCTATAAAATAAATTGTGTTTTAATTGGTATGATGGTGTAACTGATTTGATTCTTAATGAAGTTACACATATATAAAGCTAATTTCTAATTAGAATTACTAACTTGGCTAGATGCAGGTATAAAGATTTCTAATACAATCAAGATCTTATAAAGTCTGCTTAAATAGCTTACATAATGTCCAGGAACTTTTTCCCCATAGTTGATTAATAGTCAAATATTAAAGAATGCTATGTAAAAGTCCAAGTAGATTTGTAATTGATATAGATTAACAAGTAATATATAGAAGAAAGTCAATCTTTAAACAACTGGCATGATTGACAGCCTTTTGAACAACTGGGATGCTACTCACTCATCTTTCCGATAACTTTTCTTCAGGTAAACACAAAATCAAGGACCATCTGAGCAAACAAAAAAACTCTTGCCATCAGCAATAAAATATATAAGCTCAAGTGACTAGCAAACCTTTGCTATCAGCACGCAAATGCTGAGCTAAAAGATGGTTTAACAAACACTTATTGTTAAATGGAAAAAAGTGCAGGAGATTAATGTACAATGGCATGTAGCCTACTTCCATAAGTTTATACATGCCAGTCACAAATGCAATAGTCCAGTCCGATCTGGAGAGTCACTATCAAGATTCTGGCAGTTTAAATGAAATAGTTGAGCATGATTACTTATTGTGTTGCTTTTGATTGATAGCAGTTTCTCATCTTAACTCATGCTAAGTACACAACTATTAGATATTAAAACCTGCCATTTGTAAACTCATTTTTGTTATCTCAAAAGGAGTTTGACTGATGTTCTAGACATAATTCTGGGTATTTTCTTTGAGTCCCCGGTAATTCAGTTAAGTCACTATCTGTCATTGTAACTGCTGACACTAGAGACTAAATTAGAGTCCGAGTAAAAAAATTGGTCTGAAATATCTGTTCTTAGCTTGCCAAGGGTTTGTATAAACAGCAACTAGACACTGACAGCCAGCCTGCACTAGCTGACTCTGGCTTGTGGGGATCAGGCTGCAGGGCTGTATCATTGCTGGGTAGACTTCTGGGCTCTGGCCAGAGTCCTGGTTCTAGGAGGCTGTGTGGTGGGAGGGTCCTAGAGCTTGCGCCCCAGCCCAAGCCTGGAAATCTGCACAGCAATGAAACAATCCCACAGTCCAAGCCCTGCAAGCCCAAGTCAGCTGGCATGGGCCAGCTGCAGATGTCTAGTTGTGTAAACATACCCCCAAAGGACCTCACGAGCCCACAATTTATTTTAACTAATAAATTAAGATGTGGCCAAATCAAAAGTTAGTCTTACTTTTCAACCCTTTCTCTTTTGCTCTCCATCAACGTTAAAAGGCTTGATCTTTTATGAGCATAAATATTCATGAAAGCCAAATGTTATCCTCCAATACTTGCTAAAATTATTAGTCATTATTTGACTTTTGATAGTGCCTAGGAGACCCAGTCATGGACCATGGCTCCGTAGTGCTAGTCACTGTACAAACACAGAGCAAACCATTTGCTGTCTAAGTGTAAGATGAGACAAGAAGTGGATGCAACAGGCACAGAGGGGGCACACAAGGTAACAGTGAGACAACCAGTAAGCATGACAAGCAATGGTTTCAGCATGCCAAGTGTTCTGTAGGCATCACAGGAAATTTTTAAGGAAGGATTTGAAAGAGGACAATGAGGTGGCTTTGTAGATGTTTACAGGGAGCTCCTCCCATGTCTGAGAGGCAGCATGGGAGAAAGCACCGAGGTGCTTATTTGAAAAGGTAACAAGTGGGTGACAATGGCTGGAATCCCTGGCAAAGCAAAGGTGAGAGTTATTTCAGTAGCACATGAAATGATAAGCTGGGTGGTGATAGGCTTTGGAGGGTCTTTTTGCCATTAATATTTTGAGAAATTAATTTTATAAGCAAATTCCAAACTTTTTATTCAGTTGCAAAATTCATAATTTTCATTCTTTATTCAGTGTGCTACATTATTCCTGTTCGGGGGGGGAGGAGGGGAATATATTTTGGTTTAGATTCATGATCCTCCTTGGGTTTGTTACCCTGTTTTTTCTTTCTTGTGGGTATCACAAATCAGTGCAGATTGTGAATGATCTGGAATCTTAAATATTATTTGCTGAAAAATTTTCATGAGTAAATTTGAATAATGAAAAAAATTCAAGAATTTTGCAAACTGTTCATGGACATTGTTAAAAAAATAAATGGAGGTCAAATTTGTTCACAGAGCTCCGCTGCAGTATTTCCATATCCAATACACTCCCGTTTATCCAAATGGCCTGGAGAACATCTGAAACTTCCAGGTAACTGGACATTTGGATAAATGGAAGTGCTGTTTTGAGTGCACAGACAGGTAGTCCCTTGGATAGAAGAAAGGAATGCATATCAGGCACAAAGGTATCAACCATTCAGACATGGAAGATCTCAGCATTCATCCATGGTGTTGTCAATGTTGTATCGCTGGGTGACATCAGATTTTTCTCCCCTTTCTAGGTCTTCAAGAATCTGTAGTTTCTGCTTGAGATCCAACACAGATGTTTGGGGTTTTTTTCAAATGTTGTCCTGCCTGCTGCTGTTGGTGAAACAGGATTAGGTCTCGGTAACTGCTCAGAAGGGCTATACAAGTACAAAGCAGTTGATTAGCCTCTTACAATCTGTTAGAGCTAATTGAGATGTTTATTAACCAGTGATTAACTGACATAGGGCTGTAGCCAGACAGCCAGCCCCCCCCCCTCAGACCAGCATTGCTGGAAACACACGGGAGCCAAAACACCAGGGCACTCCAGCACAGCCTTTGAAGCACAGGTGTGCTGTGACAATGTGCCACTGGGAACGTATACAACAATTGGGCTCACAGCAGGCAGAGGCGCTGTGACAGACATGGCTCTTAGCCCCTACTAAAACAGCATGATGCACACACACCAACATCCTAGGTGGGAAAATATTTACCCTGATAAAAGAAGTGTCCAGTTGTCGAAACGTATTGTTTCTCCCTTGCAAGTGTGAACTACTCTTGCGAGAGCTGGCGTCACCCCGACAGACCAGCCCCAATTTGGCACAAGAAAGGAGAAAGAGAATAAAGGAGTACAGAGGTATAAGTAGGGGACCTACAGCACCATGATTTTTGAGTGCTTTTCACTATCTATCTGCTGGTCAGATAAGTGACAGCCTCCCAAGGCTTCTGCAGCTAAGAGGGTCCCTAAGCCTTGTCCCTTATTCGTCTTTCCGCGGAATTGAGTGACCGATCCTGGCTTGGCACCGCTGGAATCGAGAGATGCAAGGAGGGTAAGAAGCACCCACCCCTGATCTCCTATCTTTAGTGTACACATATTTTGAAATAGAGCTCTATACTTTGTTTTCTTTCTTTGGGATTGTAGCTTCAGTTTTGTAACTTGTTTGTGTGTGTAACATCTCTACACTTAAATAAGTAGGCACTAGCAATTTTGTAACCACATGATTAGAATCTAGTTTAATAAATTTTGGTAACCATTTGTGCATAAGCCTGACTTGTTTCTCTGGTTTACTGTAAAGCAGCCAACACAATTAAAGAACCTCAGCCGTTTTGGCTATAAAGCCTGGCCATTAGGTGAGAGTACTAAGAGCCTAGCGTTGAGTTGTGCCGCCTCCACGGGGCAAACTCTTGGGGCACCTGTCAGTCAATCCTGACTGCCCGCTGTGAAGGAGCTCTGAGCTCTAGCAGTTAAAGTCACGGGTGTGGAGAGGCTCTTAGTGCTGCCATTGGGGCACCTGTCAGTCAGTGTTGACTGCCCGCTGCGAAGGAGCTCTGAGCTCTAGCAGTTAAAGTCACGGGTGGTTAGGACCTTGGGGCATCCGTCAGCCTAGCCCCGGCTGCCCGCCGCGAAGGGACAGTGCGTCCTAGCGGTTAAAGTCACGGATGGTATAAACGGGCATAGCTGGCACCTCACCAAACATCCTGGCCATCGGCTAACAAGGGCTAGATAGGGGATGCACTGGATTTGGATAATAAGGATTTCAAGATCAAGGGAATTTGGATAACTGGAATTATACTGTAATTAGAATCGGAAATAACTGTTATCAGTTATTGCTGTTTGATAACTGGTCATGTAATAATGAATTTGTGACCCACATAGGAGGTCTGGTAAGAGAATGATCTTTATTGTCCAGTCCCAGTCATATGAAATGGGCCAGTGCTACAAAAGGTTAAATGCCTGTCACATGACTGGAGTCTGTATCTATTGATGCAAGCCCTTCATCCCTTAATTATGCCAAACTCCTGCTGATGCTGAAGTCTCGAGGAAAGACTTCCAGACCGAGTCCTCAGTCTGTAATTTAAAGCTGGCCTTGGCCTTATATCACTGGCATTTTCCAGGCTGCCAGCCTAAGGAATATTTACGTGGTTGTATAGTTATGACCTCAACTCCTCAGTTCTAAAAAAATTAAAGTCTCTGATCCTCATTTGTGCAGCTTGTTGCTAGAGAAATTCCTAAGGCTGAGAATTCCCCCTAAGCTTCCCTCTGCAGTCACAAACAATCACAGAAACATTCATACAGTTACAGGTCCCTCCATTGTTCTCTTCTCATAGCTTCCCTGCCCCCTCCCCCCCAAAAAAGCAAACCATATAATTGTACTGAAGTAGTAAAGAACTGAAAGAAAAATGTAAGATGTTTACCAATATAATGACAAAACAGCAACATCACTGCACTGCGAATTACTGTGAATCAACTACAAAATGAAAAATGCCATGTCTTCTTATGAAATAATGGTAGGGATGAGGCTTACATTCGTGAGTCAGGAAAAACAGATACAATTGAGATCATTTATAGAGTGCCTTCAGTGTAGTAAAACCTCCAAATGCATAATAAACAAAAGATGATAATCCTTTTGCCCACAAAGGAACTGCGGCCACTTCTGGGGTATAAAGTGGCAGAATTTAACAATGAATATTGCCACTGCACAGCAGTTCACAGCAGGAATTTGGCAGGGACATCAGGTTTAACATAACCTATACTTGTGGAAAATGCCATGAGATTTTTAATGACCAGAACTAGTTAAGATTGTTATGTTTGTCACCTCCGGCAATGTAGCACTCTAACACAGTGTTGGGCACTGACTGAGAGCCAAGGAAGGTACCATCTATTGAATCATCATCCCAGTACTGATGCAGCCTAACCCCACTTAGATTATAAAAACGGACATAACTGCAATCCATACAGCAACACTGTCTTGAGCTAAGCCTGCTATGTTTAGGCGCTGAGCATCCAATCTTCCACAAGCCTCGGAGAGAAGGACCATGTCATTGGCTTAAAAAATACTAAACTCCCTAGTTCACATTATAGATAAATGGTTTGCTATATTTCAGTTCAAAAACTGCAGTACAATCTAACAGCTGTCATGTCCCCTTGCCTTACTCAATTGCACATGGGAGTATGGCTCCTATCTGCAATAGGTAGAGAATAATACGTGGTAATACGTGCCTGGGCCTTGCATCCAGGTCTAGTGTGGAGCATGGCCCCTGGTCTCTGTATGCTCTCTTCTGAGAGCAAGTGGGCAAGGAGAACGTGAAAAGCCTTGGCTCAGTCTTCTCTACTTGCTGACCAGCAGCTCTGGGCTGGTGCAAGGAGGAAGTAAACTAAACTCCTTTCTGAGCTGCAGTGAGTTACTTCCCGGTAGAAGCAAAGGGGAAGCAAATATCTCTGTGGGGGCAGCACCTCTTCTCAATCTCTCTCGCCCCACCTTAAAGCAAGCCCAAATATGCACCACACTTATCTGTACTTTAATCACTGAAATGACTGGACATGTTTTCTTTCCTGTTGGGTAAATTGTTTTTCTAGACTACAGCCTTGGTTGTGAGGTTTGAACCCAAAGCTTATATTTAAAAAAACTGGACTGTGACCCTAAGCACAGCCCTGAGCAACAGACACTGCTTAAAACGGAGACACCTCTGGAGTAGATCCAGGAAGGCGTTGTGCCTTGGAGATGCAGCCCTCCAATGTTCCCCTCTTGGACTAGGGGGTGTTTTGCTACAGTTCTTTACTAGATGTAGCATATGCCCCTCTTAGATACAGCCATCTCTTTTGGCCAGCACTTATGGGGTGCCCACTCTCTTCCCTTCCCTGCCATCTATTGGGTGGAGCACAAGGCACTCAGTCCCTGCTCTCCATCTCCTGCCTGCGCGCACACAGAGCTGCAATATAGTTCTAATGCATCTATATGGACAGAACTTTGCCCCTCTTTAATCTACCATATGGGCTCCTTAGTCCTAGTTGCAGTTTAACTCTTAACAAGGAGTGGTGAGTAATGGAAATACCGATTAGCTTTAATGTTCCAAAGGTGCAACTGTAGTACTGCATATATACCTTTTACAGTGAAAGAGGAAGCCTTGGTAAGTCTCATAGTGGTGTATCTTAAATAACTGTGGGCCAAACCCTAGCCATGTTGAGTATGTTTGTACTTCCATTACATTCAATAGGACTACCTGCATGAGTAGTGAATTAAGATTTAGCCTTGCCATTTGCAACAGGACATGTCAGCAGCTCAACCTCTGAAGAGAATCTAGAAAGCAACATGTATCCATAGCATTAGGATTTTGTGGAGTCCTGGGTGCCCTGTTCACATCAGTGGAAGCTGTGGCTGCTCAGTACTTCTGAAAATGAGGCCTCTGGACAAGGTGACTAAATATGGATGAAAGAAAAGGAGTACTAGTGGCACCTTAGAGACTAACCAATTTATTTGAGCATAAGCTTTCATAGCTCACGAAAGCTTATGCTCAAATAAATTGGTTAGCCTCTAAGGTGCCACTAGTACTCCTTTTCTTTTTGTGAATACAGACTAACATGGCTGCTACTCTGAAACCTGTAAATATGGATGTAGATTCCTAACTTTAGGTTCCCTGGTTTGGAAAATGTGACTGAAATTTCCTTGCCAATCCTGAAAATAGGCAAACGATTTTTATTGGGTAAAGATCTTTAATAAATCATTAAATTTCTTCTTAAACAGCAATAAATTATTTAAAACAACAGCAAATAAAGAATCACAGATTCAGTTGTTCCAAGAGATCTGTAGGAGAGAAGTTATAATATGCCATTGACAGCTCAAAAGCACCATCAAGTGGTGGATTGGATTAAATCACCTCCAGACTATTGTTCAGAGTGGTAGAAGACACTGAAAGGTGAGTAAAATAAATCAGTTGTTTGCTGATTTTATTGTATCAAAACATAATCCTGCACCCAGCATAGTTTTGCCATTGATGTAGATAGCAAATGTTTGGCTTAATGGGCCAGATTCTGTCTGGCCCTCTGCAGCTGGGCAGCGTGCTCCTTCCCTTTTGCATGTCCCTTTGAAGGGTTAGGAATATCTCCAGTCCCTGCACTCAGAGGAAAGCAGTGGATGATGCTTTCCTCCTTCCCTGGGGATGAATGGCACCTGAACATGAATGCCAGGAAGACCCCTCAAAAGGAGACACATCCTGTTCCTATAGAAGCCACTTGTCATTTTGCCACTGATTTATGATCTATGGCCTGCTGACTTGTGAGCCTAGCAGGGTATAGGACTGGGACTGCAGTATAACTGTCACCGTTTCAGAGTTAGCTGCACCTTTGCCTGCCTACTCCTTGGCCTGCTTGGGGTACCCACTTAAGGTTTCAGGCTCGCAGGCATCACCTCTCTTGGATGGAGACCCACATCTCTGTCTCCAGACTGGGGATAGGCTTGCAGTCCCTCTGCGCCTCACTGTGACTTTCCCAACAGGTCTGACTGGGGTCCAGCATCTCTGGGTCACTCTTTCTTCAGGAGCTGCAACAGCATACACCAGTGATCAGCCAGGCTTCACAAAACTAACTACATTCATCCTGATGACAAAAGCCTCAGCGAGAAAAACAACAACAACAAATAATAAATGGCCCTACATGTCTGTTAAAAGCTTCGATGTCACCCCCAGCTCCAATGTACGTAGGCTTGGCAAGATTTGATTTTAATCAATAATTGTTAGCAAATATCAGGTTTAGGTGACACACTGATTCTCCCCCCGACCCTTTCAATTTTTTACAATCAGCATGCATCCAGGGATTGGGTGTCATAGAATATCAGGGTTGGAAGGGACCTTAGGAGGTCATCTAGTCCAACACCCAGCTCAAAGCAGGACCAATCCCCAATTTTTGCCCCGATCCCTAAATGGCCCCCTCAAGGTTTGAACTCACAACCCTAGATTTAGCAGGCCAATGCTCAAACCACTGAGCTATCCCTCGCCTAAGCCCTGCAGCTGTATAGGGAGCTCTCTGCAGCTCTGCTCTCATGGGAGGGAGGGTGCCAAGCCAAGACAGCAGAGCTGCAAAGGGCTTCCTATGCTGCCTCAGGGTCGGTGACACCTGATACCTGCAGGCAGCTGGTGAAGGGGGAGACTGCGGTCCTGGTGGAGCAGTGCAGAGACCCCAGCCAGGACTGCAAGGAGGAGGAGAAGTTTCCAGCCTCAGGGGAAGACGCCCCATTGCTGAATGGCTTCTGTGGCAGTGCAGGGAGCCCTCTGCAGCCCTGTGTCACAGACCTGTGCTCTCACTCACCAGCTAGGAGTGCCGGGTTCCCCGAGGAACTCCACTAGTAGCCTCCCTCCAGCCTGGCAGGTCACCATTCAGTATGACCTATTGTAGTCTTTAACCAGTTCCTTATCCACCTTTCAGTTCTCCTACTAATCCCCATTTTCTCAAATTTAACTAACAATGTCCCATGTGTAACAGTATCAAACACCTCACTGAAATCCAGGTACATTAGATCTACTGCATTTCCTTTTGGGGGGGGGAGGGAAATCAGTTATCTTCTCAAAGAAAGATCAGGTTGGTTTGCCATGATCTTCCTTTTGTAAAACCATGTTGTGTTTTATCCCAATTACCGTTAACATCGATGTCCTTAATTACTTTCTTTTTCAAAATTTGTTCCAAGCCCTTGCATACAATTGAAGTCAAACTAATGCCTGTAGTTTCACTGATCACTTCCCCCCCACCCCTTTCTTAAACTTATAAGTTATATTAGCAATTCTCCAGTCTAAGGTATGACCCGCCCCGAGTTTACACATCCATATGCTCACCAGAGATTCTTTCACTAGCCTGGTGCACCTGATCTTGGCATCTGGAATAATGTGCTCTGGGTCTGCAAACATCTTTACATAGCTGGAATACCACCCTAGAGACTGTCAGTGCTGGCATCTGCCGATATAGCTATAGACTTGGTCGTAATAAGTCAGTACTGGGGATGTGGTAAATGGAATCTTTAGATATTCAAAGGAGCACAAGAGCGCGATCCCAGATCCACCCAGACTGTGTTTTAAGTAATTCATGAAGGACCTGATCCAAAGCCTATTGAAGTCAGTGGAAAGATTCCCATGGACTTCAGTGAGCTTCAGATCTGGCTCAAACAGCTTGTGGAAAGATTTTGAATATCCTCCAAAATGTTATACCAAGGAACTGCTTCAACTGCCTTCAAAGCTTGTTGTAACCTTACATTGTGTTCCTTCTCAACTAAAATGCTATCCACATACATTCCCACTCCTTCCAGGCCTTGCAGAATCTCATTCCTTTTGCTCTGGAAGATTTATGGGGTGCTTATGATGCTAAAGTGGAGAAGATGAAAACAATAACTTTCAAATTAAACTGCAAAAGGGGAAAGCAGAACCAGTCAGAATCCACAAGATGTGAGGAGAATATTGTTCCACCAGTTAACTTGGAGATTGTGAGTGAAATCCTAGCACCATTGAAAGCAGTGGGAGTTTTACCATTGACTTCAAGACAACCAAGACTTCACCCTTTGTCTTCTATGGTAGACAGAATATACTTTTCCCTCCTTGTTGATTCACTGAGCTTCTTTAGGCCTATATGGATATAGATGTGTCCATTTTCTATAATAGGTCTCATACACCATTCTTCACCATCCCATCCAGCTCTTCCTTTGCTTTGCATGCAGCAGAATTGACATCTTGTGAGCTAAACACATAGGCCATGACCTCTTCTCTAATAGGGTCTGCACCCATTCTCCTTTAAGCAGGGCATTTTGCTGAATGCCAGTTTGAGTTCCTCTATGCATATTTTGAGGCTATGGTTCAGTTTAGGAGGTTACTTTTGGTGGCCTCATTGATAACTAAGCTATTTTATTCAGTACAGGCTTTGAATTAACTCTCACAACTTATTTGCTACCCCATGTCTACTGAGCAGTGCCCTGGACTGTTTCTCACTTAGGGCTAGGTCTCATTGCTTGTAAAAATCTCTTTCCATATTATAGTTAACTCTATCCTGAATCAATTATTAATTTAATCTCAGGATTTGCAATGCTGTTAACAGTGCAAGCCTGTTCATGATGGCTTTGAACACAAAACCCAAGACATAAGCATCCCTCACCCTTGCCTGAGTTATCTCCCTGATTCCTTTGCTCTCACAGACCCATTGCCAGTGTTCTTCATATACCCCCTGCAAATGTTTATTCTGGACACTGGCTCTAGACTGTACTATATAATCCCTTGTTGTATCTGCCACTCATTTCTCTGAAAAGACACCATGAAATGAAGACTTCCTTTCCTTTGGAATATTTTCATTGCTATTTCTTGTATTATGTTGTCACGACATTTGTGATGGGTGACTTGGATTTTAACTCACCTATCTTGGGTACACCTATGGCCCTCATTACCCTGGTATTTGAACACTTCACAGTCTTTAATGTATCTATCCTCACAACACCCGGGTGAGGTAGGAAAGTGCTATTATCCCCATTTTATTTTTACAGGTGGGGAATTGAGGCACAGAGAAGCTAAGTGACACACAGGAAATTTGCGGTAAAGCAAAGAATTTGAATTCTTGTTTCCCAGGACCTAGGCTAGTGCCCGCTAACCACTGGACCATCCTTCCTTCCCCTACAGGTAACTCTAAAAAGGGGTGATCCTTGAGAAAAAAAGGTTGGAAAACCCTATTATACAGGAAACAACAAGGAGTCTGGTGGCACCTTAAAGACTAACAGAGATGTATTTGAGCATAAGCTTTTGTGGGTAAAAACCCATCTGAAGAAGTGAGGTTTTTACCCACGAAAGCTTATGCTCAAATACATCTCTGTTAGTCTTTAAGGTGTCACCAGACTCCTTGTTGTTTTTGTGGATACAGACTAACACGGCTACCCCCTGATACTTGACACCTCCTATACAGGATAACTTCATACTCCTGTAAGAATAGAGTTCAGCCAGAAGGAAAGAAATCTTGGTTCTGCTTCTTATGGATAGGATGGACTTGACTGAGAAAGTGATAGTCTTAGGAAGCCTTGATACTAGTAGGACTGAGCTAGTTGAATTCATATACTACAGAATGGATTCACAAACTATAGCTATACAAACCCCTTCAGCCAACATTTTTCTTTGCTTACCTACTTACATCTCGAGCCACCCAAACTTATTCCTTTCCCTCCTTGTGTCTGAACCCTTTGTATACACATACATATATAAGGAGTTGGCAGATCTGTGGAACTACTTGCACAAGTAAGTGTTAGTCAACATGAATGAGGATTGCAGAATCGTGCCTACATTAACAGGTGACCAAGTCTACCCCTACCAGTAGTCCCATGGAAGTCAGTGAGATTGCTCATGTAAGTACACAGCCTGTGTAAGGGTTGCAGGATCAGACTGTAAGAGGATTATTCCATAATACAAACTATCTCAAATTCTCTCAGCTATACCACTGTTTCATGAGAAACAGGAATATTTCCCTATCAATTTCACAGTAACCTTGTGTTTTACATTGTTATAGCAATCTTTCAATTTTTAGCATCTGCTTTTCAGAATGTTTCATATCTTGACTGAAAAAAAATGAAGCAATAGTATAAATCAAACTAAAAATGAACTGTACCTTTCCTTTTCAGATATGTCTGTCTGTTGAGCTGTATTGTAAGTTTAGTGTTACTGATCTAGTAGTTATTTTAACTGCTGCTTGGCTTCAGCCCTGTTGATATATTGGTTATTTTTATATATGGTAGGCTATTTATGTGACTGATTTTGCAATTCATGCTGCCTGCTGAAGGACATCCCTTGAAACAGACCTCATCGTTGTATTCTCAAGATGAAAACAATTGGATAGAAGTACATTTCTGAAAAGAAGAACCTCTATTACATTTTTTTTCTGAATTGCTTGCACAAGCCAATTGGTTGGGTTATTGGAAGAAATGAAACAGGGAAAAATTGATGGGATTCAGGTGTCAGTGTGTGGCATTAAAACCATTTCTCTATACTTAGCAAATGGTGACTGTTGGATCAAATTCCAGCACACGGCCAAAATAGAGTACAAGGGAGAAAATGATTACGTTTTTATCATGCTAGCACAGGGTTCAGAGAGGTAGGTGCAAGAGACACCAAAAAGCACAACCAAATTACTCAGGATTGTTATTTTAGGAGTTCACTTGCTCAGTCCCTGTAACCATAGAGAAAGATGCTGTGATTGTGGTAATCTAAAACATGGAAGGTATTTTAGGGGTCTTGAAGATGTAAATAGGAAACCTAGAACAAACACATAGGTAGAAAACAAGCTCTCATCAGAGCTAGACTTTAAATTGTCATGAAAAGAGGTATGTGTTTTAATCCTCGCAGAGACTTTTCCCTCCTCAATCTTCAGCAACCCAAATGGATCCTAATTCAAGATAAACGAACATCAAGAGTCTTTTAAAAAATAATAATAAAAAAAGACTGTTAAACGTGCGGGGCCCTGATTCAGCGAGATACTTGAGCATCTGTGTGACTTTAAGCATAAGTCTCTGACAACTAGGCAGGTGCTTAAATATCTAGCTGAACTGGGCCCTATGTGAGGTGACTAGGGGGGAAAAAATCCTGATCCCTTGAGGTGCTGAACACCTGTTGTAGCTTGAGGACCTGCTTCATTCCCTCACTGAGGATTCTCAGCACAACCCATAGAGATGTTTAGGGCTGTGATGTTCCCACTAGGTAGATGGCATGCAGCTCTATGCATTTTTTATTTTTCAGTCAAACCTGATCAGGAATTGAATGAAACTGGGACTTGGATAACGGGCAGCAGGCTGAGGATGAGTTCAGAGAAGACTGAAATGATGCTGGTTGGCTATGTTGAAGCAGTCAGAGAAAGTGCTTTGATTCGTGTCTATACTTCTGATCAATGGGGTTTTCCCATCCATTTTGCTAATGAGGTTAGGAATTAAGATGGATGTCTTAATTCCCAATGGCTCCCAGCATCCCAGGTAGCATCAGTGGTCAGGAAATCATGTTTATCTCTCCTCAGTTCAGTGACTGACTGTTTAGGATGTGGACCTTGCAACAGCTATCCATGCCTTTAATGGCCTCCAGACTGCAACTGCATTCTGTATGGTGCTACCCTAGGACAAATCTCAGAAGCTAACGTAGATGAAGAATGTAGAGGCCCGTTTTCTTAGCAGGCTGGTCATTGGGAATAAGTTACAATAGAGTCCATAGACAACTCTAGCATCTTTTGAACTTCTTGGTACAATTAACGGTGTTGATTTAAAGCCCTATATGATTTGGATCCTAGGTAACTGACAAAAGCTCACTTCCAGGGCTCCCCCAAGAGAACAGATGTCAATTGAAGTTCTGTCATGACCAGTCTTGGGGTCTAAACACATGGGGTTGGAAATAGGTGTAATAAGGGTCAGACTCTCAGGATTGCTGGAAAAAAGGTACCATTATTTCTTGACCTCAGTCATATTAACAGTCAGGGTTCTGAAGCCAAATATCCCTGTCACATGATACGCTCAGTATTCATGGTCTTGCGTTAAGGTGTTTTGGTGGAAGAATTTGCTCTCTGGAATTCTCTGCCCTATTTCTCTGATAGTGCTCAAATCTGTTAACTGCTGGAAACAGTTATAAAAACCAATTATTTCCTTAAGCTATTGTTCAAAGATGTGTTATTGGAATTTGGTGTTTGAGTTCTCTCTAATTTATTCATTTTTCATTAACTGAGACAAATGTGATAGCTGCATTTTTATCAATTGCTAAACAAATGAATAAATAAAATGAAAGTGGTCTCAAAGGTTTGGACTTTTATTGTTGCAGACTCAGATTTTTACATCCTAAAGTTTTCTTTCCCCATTCATTCTGTGCAAAAAAAAAAAATCAGATTTGTATGTTTCAATGGCATTTGTACACAAATTGATAAGTTAGATGTCTAGCTACTTGCTTTGTGCCTGCAGTTTCAGTCTTCCCACACAAATCTTATAATGAAAAAGCTGTGCCTGCAAGAACAGAGATATGAAACCTGCAAGTGCAATTTTGGGTCCTGATTCTGCAACTTAATTTGTGCAAATGTAGGTCTCTGCCTGTGTGGAACACTTTGCAGGACTGGAGCCCTGGAAATAATATTTTTAGTTTGACAGCCATGCTGGTCAATGTTTCTTTAGAGTGCATACTCTCCCCCGCCCCGGATTCTGTATCTCAAACCATGTATTTTAACAATCTACCTGAGGACATGCTCATGGTTGAGCTTTTGGAAATATGAATATTTCATCCCACTCAGCACCCCTCCCATAATCAGGAAAAGTTTGCATGATCTGGAGCTGTGGTGGGTTGCTCTACTTGTTACATGTAAGGCGCCTCCTCCTGGCCATTCTGGAGAATAGTTCACAAGGTCAATGCTTCTCCCCACAGTTGCAAGTCATCCCTCCACCTCTATCTCTTTGTTTGCAGCCCCTCTCTCACTCCAGGAGCTGCTGCAGCCTCTTCATGACTCAGCCCTCTGGCTAGGGGGCTTCTAGGGAGACAAGGGGGCAGATAGTCTTCCTATGTGCTGCCCTGCCAGTATCACTTCCCCATTGGTGGGTAGGGGAACCCAGGCCCACACTCTACTCCAGGTTCCAGCTCAGGGACCCTCTAGTCAGCAGTCCAGGACCAAAAACCTTCCTGCATTTCCGTGATCCCTTTCCTAACCTTCTAGCTCTCCCTTCCTTCTCTGGGTCTGCCAGGTTCACTACTCCCTCCAAACACTCCACCTTCTTCCCAGAGAGTGACTGCAGCCTTTCCCAGCAACCCCATCTGTTGCCAGCTCCCTGTCTTATATAGGCCCCACCTGTTCCTGCACAGGTGAGCTTCTTCTAATTAAGGCTTTCCTCTCAGCTTTCAGCCTAATAGGTTAATTGGCCTAACTGGTCTTCATTAGCCCCTTCAGGGTGAGTGTGGGGTGGATACCCCATCACAGGGGCATACAAAATCAAGACAGAAGAGTTCTAATACATGAAATGTATGTATTTAACATTTGCAATATCAATACTAATAATTAATCATACATATTTGAATAATGGTGGTATATGAGGAGGATGGTTGGGGGTTTAGAATGGACCTACATTTTCATTTGATACCTTGACCACTCTTTTTTAATGTGGAAAATATTCAACACTATACATATATATACACACACACACCACAGTTATAATTATAAATATAATTTTAACCAAATACTTCATTTTGGAATAATTAAAAATGATTATTGAATGAGTTCTTTCTCATTCAAACTACAGTTGTGTCCTAGTATGAGTAATACAGGTCACTATTTGTCATTGCTGTTTTCACCTGCAAATGCTAAAGCTAATTTTGGTGGGTCATTGCAATACACCACACCTCCTGGGTATGCACAGACTATGGTACATGTGCATTTGGCAGTGTTACATCCACATCCCATAGGCTTATAAGGTGCATCACCCTCATAAGAGCACTAGATTAACTTCAGAATATCTGGAGCAGTAAGCCTGACATTGTCTGGTATGGTTTCTGGAAACAGAGACTTGAAACTGTTATCACACATCTATCCATACTGCACTAAATCAAGTGGTGATGCATCAAAATCCAAAGCACTGTCTCAGACACGTGCCTGACGATATGTGTGTTTTACATTTCCTATAAATGCTTCAGTTGTTGGTGATAAGGAACTGAGCTTTGATGTTGACATGCTGCCTTTCCCAGTTTTTGCTGCCCCTGATATCTACCATGCTTCTGATATAGTGGCACAATTTTATTGTTGGTAGCATGCAGCTATGAATTTGGGTGGATGTTCAGTGACATCAGGCATTACTGCAGTGATGTCCTGGAGCAGAGAGAGAGAGAGAGAGAGAGTGTCCAGCTCACAGGACCTTCAACACCGTGCCTTTGCAGAGGCAGAAAAAGGAAGCTACTGTGTCAGAGGCTGAGATTCCATGGACAGATAACAGTTCTGGTACAATGTTTTAGTGTTGCTTTGCCGGAGTATGAATGTCTATTAGAGCTCTCTCTTGGACTGGAGATTCCACAGTCACTACAGATGTTAGGCCCTGTGCCAGGTAATGGTGCAAGAATAAGACAAATATGTCAGTGTCATGTGATAATATTGATATTCCCACTGGTTTATCTTTTGCAATCATCCCCATTTGCTGTACAAAGATGTTGTCGGCTTCCTCATGCAAGGTAGCCATATCTTCTTTGTTAATCACCTTATCTCCCTGGTTTATTTGAGCTGGGATGTAGTCTCTGTCTTTGATGACTGGCTTGTGCTTTAGTGTGTGTTGATGGTGAAACTTCTAGTCTTGAATTAGTTCTATAAGAATGCCAAGCAACTGTTTCTGATTTTCAAAACAACTTTCTGTTGAGGTAGCTGTGTACTTCTACTCAACTTATGCACTCTGTTTTCTTCTGTAGCTCTGCTAGATCTTGTGACACTCTTTATGCTGAAGTCTTCATACGTGTCAAAGACCAGGTATACATCACCTGCTAATTTGTGTTCAGTGTAGACTTTGAAATTGGTCACAAAGATCTTGATATTACCACCTGATGACCAGTATTCTCCCCAAAGAACTGTCGAACCATCAGTGACTGTTCAGATGACACCTTGTAAAGTAAATTTAGTTGACAACTCTGTCTTTTACTGCTTCTTTAGGTTAGACTTACCCTTGGCAATCCTCATGTCACCAGAGTCAGTGGACATTGACTTTGGTACAGGAGCCAACTCTTGTGACAAAATATTATTGATGTCAACCTCTTGCGAACTTGCTTGTAGGCCTATCACTGTTTAATAGATAACAATAGTGTCAAATACCTTTGGACCAATCTGTACATGCTTTTTTTGTCACTGCCAGTGTCTCTACTGTCCTTGGTATTGTGTCATACAACCATGTGGGCCACCTATATTCAAATTCTTGCATTTGGTGAATTCCAATTATAAGTGCATTGTTTACATTGATGGTGGTGCCACTGTACCTCTGACAATGTTTACTATTGCCTTTGAGTGCTTAGTGGGCTCTAAGAAGGTCAGTGAACAGCTCTAGCTTCTTACTAATGGTCTCTCTGTTCCTTGTAGCTGCAGCAATCCTTGACTTCTTTTCTTCTTTGTGGATGTCTTGTATTTGTGCCTCATTGGTGTCATTTATGTTTGCAATGTCTTCCACCAGCCAGCTGCATGTGCTGAGGCTAAGAGCCCAAGACCCGACACGCTCTAGTTTTACAGTGATCCAGTGATGGCCCCAGCCAGACCTCATGAAGGTGATTTCAATTTATATATAACTACAGAAGCATTAAAAAAGGAAAAGGTGAATGAACAAAACAGCTGACAGTGTGTTTGGTTTATAATCTGTTAATGTCTATAATCATCCAGTGTTTGAAAATTAATTCATATGAGTGAATATGTAAGAATTTGTTAAGTGAGCATGCCCAGAGGGCCTTGTGTCTCAGTCTGGAGTGGGAGGAGAGGGCATATTAATAAGGCAGACTGCTAATGCAGACACTAAAACAGACATATGTACCATGTGGCTAATTATGTTCCATAACAAAATATTAGTGTGAAGTTTTCATGAAAAATAATTGAAATTCAATGAAAGTGATTTCACTGTCAGCTGTCTTGTGAATCAGGAGGTGGTGATAATATGTGCTCATATTTGAAAATGCTCAACAGTGCGAAGGTGTCATCAGGCAGTTTCTTTGAATTTAGGCTCTTGAAATTCATAATCCACAAAAAAAAAATATTGTATAGACACTGTGACAGGATGAATAAAATCTGCACCAGTGACTGGAGCTGCTGTGGGCAAGACTGGCCCAGCCCCTTTGGGTCTGTCACTCATGTCAGGGGTGGAATAGGATTTAAAAGCAGGAAGTTCCAGTCAGTTGCTGGGCAGCTGTGGGAGAGATCAGACATCAGCTCTACAATTCCCAAAACAGACTCTTAGAAGGCTTCAGGGAAACTGCCCTCAGGAAGTTCATACTGATCCTACGAGCACACAGTAGACTCTAGTATACTAGCTGGAGAGAATAGGTTTTTCAAGCCCCTAAACAAACCATCAAGCAGTCGGTACTACTATCCTCAACCCCCCTTCCATGGTTAGGAAATCAGGGAACCACACTGAAAAGATTTGGGGAGGGAGAACATGGATCCCCATCCCCTTCATATACAATCAGATTATTTGGCACTGAGACTCATGTTTATATAGACATGGATGTTGTACGGGTTTTGCACTGCTCAGGCAGCAGGGGGCACCCATCAGTGAGATGAGAATTGTGACAGACACTAAAACAAGGTACTGAGAAAAATCTTGCATTTGGCTACCAGACTATTTATAAAATTCAGCCTTGCATGTACACCTGGAGCCAGCATTTCTTACAAAAATATATGCACTAGTGGAATCCTATGGCAACAGTCATTAATTCATATCAGTCATCATTCTATACTATGAGGTCCTTTTTATTTTTTTTCCCTTAACTATTTTGGAAATTTCATCAGTGGATATATATATATATATAATGGCAACGCCATGAAGAATACTAGTAACAATATAATACAAGACAATAAATTGCTCTTCTATAGCACCAGCCACCTGAGGATTTCAACACGCTTCAGTTCACAGACTTTAATTAATCAGCCTCACAGTACCTTTTGCAGGTAGGTAAATATTATTAACCCCATTGTACAGCTGGAGAAACTGAAGCACAGAAATATTAAATGATTTACCCAAAATCTCACAGAAAGTCTGTGACAGAGTTTGGGAACAGAATGTTTAGTCTCCTGACTCCCAGCCTTATGCCTCAACTACAAAACCATCCTTTTTCCCCAAGACATATACACACAGGAAAGCTCTCAAAGGCTCACTTTTAAAGGGAAACAGTCATATTTCTGAAAATAAGTACCATAGCATTTGCATGCTTCAAGGAAAGGAGTATATATTCTGATAGGTGCACTTCAAAATACAACACGGTCCCTTCATTTTTTATGCGTTTTGCCAGTCTCCCACTAGAGATGAGCCCGAATAATGAAGTTTGTGCATGAATCTGAATGGTCACAAATTATGTGGTTTTGGTTTAGGCCCATATCTGGGTCTCACATGATCAGAGATGTTTTTCAAGGTCAAACTAAATGAGAAAGCTGGGCAAAATTCACACTTGTAAGGACAATTTCCTGCTGCTACACGTATGAGAAACCAAGCTGTAGAATAAGTTCCCAGAGCTCCATCCTGTTCACCCAAGCATACAATTACACTAGGCAGGTTGCTAACTTCTCCAGTCAATTGAACTTGTTTAAAAGCCCTTTTTTCAGATACAGTCTATTTTGATTCACTCTGTTTCTGCCTGCTACTACCATACATAAAACTGCCTGCCTACTCACAGAGTGCCCATGGGAGCTGTGCTTGGGTTACAACAGTGAACATGAGAGCAAACTAGGCTAAGTTTCAAACAAATGTGGATTTTTGCATGTTTTCTCTGGAAAACTCCGTTCCTCCCTGTGCCTCACTTCATCTGTAAAATGGGGATAATTGTACAGAGGATTTGCAAGATTTGGTTAAAATAGACTGAAACAAGATGGGGTGCTCCCTCTCCTCCAGCCCAGGAGTAAGGGCAGCCACGGGAGAGTGCTTCTTATCCAAGCCAGAGAGATATGGGGGGAGCTCTCCCTCTTTTGGCAGAGGATGGGGAGCTGTGCTGCCCTCCGGTCCCCCTTAGTTTAACTCCTTATTGGAAGAAAGAAAAGGAGTACTAGTGGCACCTTAGAGACTAACCAATTTATTTGAGCATAAGCTTTCGTGAGCTACAGCTCACTTCATCGGATGCATTCATTTTCCACTGAATGCATCCGATGAAGTGAGCTGTAGCTTCACGAAAGCTTATGCTCAAATAAATTGGTTAGTCTCTAAGGTGCCACTAGTGCTCCTTTTCTTTTTGCGAATACAGACTAACACAGCTGCTACTCTGAAACCCTTATTGGAAGGTTCATGAAGCTCTCAAATACTACAGAGATGAAGTGTCCGATAAGTAGGTAGATAGTTGATGGTGTAAAAAAGCAGATGTTGCTCTGGCTACATGTTCTAGCTCTTATCAGTTCACAAAAGATCTGTGTGTAACATAGAACATGAGGACTGATTTTCATCCAAGTGGCACAGTAAATTGTATGTATTAAGTGGGGGCCTAATCTAAAGCTTACTGATACCAATAGGAGTCTTCCCATTTATTTCAATGGGCTTTAGTCAGGCTATCTAATTTTCAGACTTGCATGATCCCCATTCAGCTTTGGCTTCAGTATGAGATGTCAGCGCTCAGCACTCCCGAAAGCCAGCCCACAAAACTTTACAAACAGAGAACTAAAATGGAAACAGACCCAATCATATTGCAGGTGCCGGGCTAGATCCTCAGCTAGCGTAAATTGACATAGTGTGACTAGAGCTATGTTGCTTTACGCCAGCTAAGTATCCATCTCATTATCTTTTGACCATGCGTTGAGAGTGCATCAGGAATTTTTTTAAAGAGGCTAAACTCTATCAACCAATAAAAGAAAAGTGCTATATACAGTTAGTGCTAAGGACTGGAATAAGGCATGTATTTATTAATTCATCTTTGGATTAGTTTAGTCAGTTATAGTAATCTTTTCTTGATTTTGTCTTTAAAAAAACACACAGCCCTGCAGCTGGGTATGAATTGCCTTTTAAAAAATTGTTTGGGATATTATTGGCACTTTTGGGATGCTGGCTGCTAATTAATTTCCACACCATGAATATTTTATCAACTTGATAAAAGTGGCCAGTCTGTTGCAACAAAGTAACCTGAATTTATAGGAGCTTCAATACTGAGGACTTTAAAGAGAAGAGTAACTGTATGGGAAAATGGTAAACCACATCTTAAACAGATCAAAATATTCATGGCATGGAAATTAATTAGCAACCAGCATCCCAAAAGTGCCAATAATATCCAAAACAATTTTTTAAAAAGCAATTCATACGCAGCTGCAGGGCTGTGTGTTTTTTTAAAGACAAAATCAAGCAAAGATCACTGTAACTGACTAAACTAATCCAAAGATGACTTAACAAATACATGCCTTATTCCAGTCCTTAGCACTAACTGCATATAGCACATTTCTTTTACAAAGCACTTCACAAATATCACTAATTAGCTTTTCACACAACACACTGTGAGGTAAGGAAATATTGTTTCCCCCTGTATAAAAAGGGGGATAATAGAGAGAGATGAAATGACTTGTTCAAGTCACAGAGGGAGTTAGTATCTGCATCCGATGAAGTGAGCTGTAGCTCACGAAAGCTTATGCTCAAATAAATTTGTTAGTCTCTAAGGTGCCACAGGTCCTCCTTTTCTTTTTGCGAATACAGACTAACACGGCTCCTACTCTAAAACGTATCAGAACTGATATTAGAAGCCAGAAGTTACTGGCTCCAATTACTGTGCCCGGATCAAAAGTCACAGCTCTGTCTAATGCCTCCCTTCATGTTTTTAACCACTGATAGCATTTTGTAATTTGTTTATTTATGCCATACTGTAAGTGGGTGAGGTGTTTTACAAATAGAAGACACAGTCCCTGATTCAAAACAATTAATAACTGGACATAATATGAGAGTGGGTCAAAGTGCCTCTCAGACAGGAAACTGGAAAAGAACATTCTAATAAGATTGCTGCTTCTTTCCTCTTTTCTGAGTTCACTTAGTGAGCCCTCAGGGAAAAGGCCAAAAGAAGCTTCTGTTTACTGTGAGCTGAATAGGATGGCCAGGTGTTAAATATGTGCCCAAATCTGTGGATGGATCTTCACTTTCTTGTACACATGGTCAGTAACCTCCATGGTATCTCCCCTGGGTGAGAAATCCATCTGTGTGTGGGCTGGGGACAAGTTGGGAAGTTTACGATGATGTTAAAATAAAAAGAAAACGGTACAGAGTTTAAGCATAGAAGTTTCAGGGAATAACATACAGATTATCAAGGGGTGTGACGTTTGGTTTAGGATCGGATGGCGTAAGGAATACATAATCTGCAATATCCCCAATTGGGGGTAAAAGGTTAATGGGTCAAAGTACAGACATTGAGATATGAGGGTATGTTGTTCATATAATGGCTATGTTCAGGTGTGGAGTATAACGAGTGGATATGATGATGAGGAAGGATTTACCCTCATTTGGTGAGATTTAATGTTCAGTGAGTTTATGGTTCCAGTTCATATGGTCCAATGGAAAAAGTCTCTCGGTCCCTTTCTCATAGTTGATGCACGATGTCGCTCTGGCTCACGCCTCCTGGTACTGTTGGTGGCCGGTGATGTGTTCAATGTAGATGTCTCTGGACCATCGGATGGTGTCTGAGACCATGAGGCTCTGCATGAGCTGTGCGTAGCGTCGACCGATCCTACAGGTCCGCAGCACACACTTGTTGCAGGGGTCCCAGGCACCCAGGGCTCCGACGATCAGGGTGTCCATCTGCACCTCGTAGCCCTTCACTCTCAGGGTGTCAGCCAGGGGGGCGTATTTTTCCAGCTTACGAACTCGGGCTTCGCGGAAGGCCGGGGTCCTGTTCTCAAAGGAGACCGTGATGTCAACGAGGATGATCTTTTTCTGGGCCTCGTCGGTGATGACCACGTCAGGTCACAGCTGGCTGTCAGTACTGGGGATGGCGCAGTTCACAGTGACCTCCCCCAGGTGCGGTGTGATGGCTTTCACCAGGCGGTTCTGGATGGCATTGTGACGCAGCTGCCAGGCTCTGGAGTGGGGCTTGCAGCTGCACAGGACGTGGGGCAGGGTCTCGTTGGAGTAGCCGAACTTCCTGCAACGCTTGTCTCAGTTCCCATGGCAGACAGCTCCGTTGTGTGGGACGCAGTTGAGCTGGGCATGGTGGATGAACTGCCAGTCAGCGAAACGGGTGAAGCCGCCCCCGGCGAGGAAGTGGTTGCTGGCATCCCACTTGCTGGTCAGCTCGAAGGCTTTACCCTGGTCTGGTTTATGCTTCAGGGTTTCCATGTCCAGTGAGTGGATGGCTGCCTTCAGGGTCCTCTCCAGCATGCCCCTGGTGCTTGGGGTGACGATGGTGTTGTCGTTGGACCTGATCTGCGGCACCAGGACTCCCAGCTCCTGGCGCTCCTCGCTTACCACTCCTCGCACTACACCTGATTGTACTCCTTGTGAGCCTCACAGGAAAACTGCTAAAAAGTTAATACAACAGAAAGTTGTTTGACTTTTCCATGCAACCTTTCCATGCTGAGGAACCTCGATAGAGGGACCTGGTTGATTTCCTAGATACTGTGAGGGGACTAGCGTGGAGATTTCCCCTCTTGTGGCCCCTTCTAAAGGTTTTCTTATGGACAACAGGTACTCTGGCCCCAAATATCCTGGTGCTCAGAGGATTTGTTGCATTTTGCCTGGACTGAGCTGTTCTGAAAAAAACCCAAAACAAAACCCTTAAATGCCTCTATTGTTGCCAGCATTTATCACCTTTTCATAAACAAGAACATTTAAAGTGTTATAAAACTAAATGTTTGTGAATTACAGACTTGCCCCACCCAAGTTTTTTCAGACATGGTTGAAGTAGCTACAAAACAACCCCTACATAGTAACACTCCTGTCAAATGTATACCTGCTAAAGTTATCAAATGTAGTACTATGTTTTGTCTCCAGAGGGCCATCTTTAACCACTGAAGAAGTATCAGAGAGTGTTGAAGTTTTAATCCCCTTCTTTCAGCACTTACCTTTTACCACAGATTCCAATTTATGCATCGTCATCAATGGGTTACTATTGCTGTATGAATTAGCGATTGTTATGAGCCAGAAGCAAATGTCCTTTGGAAGGAGACTATTGTCTGTACTGTAATCTTTTGTTTATATGATGTTATACAAGTGAATCAACAATGCATAAGTGATGGTTAATATTAAATCCTACTGGCATTCTGCATTTAGTCTCAGACCAATGAAAAATATGGGGTTTAAGTCAGTTTTAACAGCTGAATGGTTCCACAGCCATCTACTTCTGAAGGATAGTGGCCATTCTGATATATCTTTTACTGTGTAAAATAACTAATTTATTTTAGTAATCTAAATATAAGAACTCAGGCTACTATAGTGAAGCTACAATGTAATTTGTGTGTGTGTGTGTGTGTGTTATGATGAAAAATCAAGAAATGAAAATTCAGGTAGAGAGTTACAATTGAAAATTCAACCTTAACTCTATGTCCGTGTGATTATGCCTTAAAAGCAACACCTTTATTAATTATATTATATTATATATTATATTATTTGTCAACTGGCAATATATAAATAGATAGCAAATGGAATTTTCTTACCTTACATTTAGAGTTTACAATATAGTATATACAGTCTTCAGTTCGCTTGACTTTTTGATCTTAGATTGCTTAGATTTTTCAGTTGTTCATAACTATCTAAAATGTATTTATTTTGAGCTGATAGTTTTCAGAGGTGATTTTTTAAAAAGCATGAGTAAACATTAAAAATAAAACAAAACAAACAACCCTGCCTTTAGATATGTTCGAATGGGGAAATTTTGTCTTTAAACAAATTTTGTTCAAAGTTGTTTCGTTCGGAGTTAATGATATTGAAGAAACAAATCCAGGTTTGTTTGTTTTTTAAATGAATTCAGTAGTTTTAAAGTTATGAAGATAAGACAGGCAGGAAGTTGAAACTTTTTATAACTTGCAGCAAACTGTACTGTTGTGCACCTCCAAATAATAAAGCAATAAACTGAATGGAAATCAAAACAAAAAAAAACAAACAAATAAACCAACAACAACACAATCAACAGCAACTATCTGATTCTACTGCACATGTGAAAAACTGTAACTGTTCATAACTTCAAAACCGATTTGATCAGTCCCATTGGAATCTACCAAATAAGCCACATTTGCGCAAAATCTCTTTGGTGGTTGTTAATTATGGTATGTTATGGTAATGCTGGCTGCTGTCTTTCTACCTTTTTTATTAAGAATACATTATAGTATGGAGTGATATAAAAGTATAGATATGCATTTAGAATACCCACATTGTTCACAAGTCGAAAAGCTAGGAGTAAATTTGCATGTCATCTCAAGTTGGTGTCACGTACATAGATACTAGGGCCCAGATCTTGAAGCTGAATTCAGTTGTTTGGACCCCTGAACCTATGCAGAGCCCTGTGGACTTCAAGCTCTTGGACCTGCCCTAGCAGATCCCATTGCAAAGCCAGGACCTGTATAATTATTTTTATTCTTAGAAATTTGTGAGTGAAGTTAGGGTTCATGAAAGTGAGGGCTAATTGCTGGAGTTAGGAATCCAGAGAGAATGCAGTTTTCTTCACAAAGTTCTGCTGATCATTCGTATCCCTAATGTGCAACATGCATGGTGCAGTCCTAGATTTCTACTGAGCAGAGCTTCTCAGTACCCACCATACTCAATATGTTTCCCTTTGTGAAATGAATAAGGGCTCGATCCTGCACTATGCTGAGCACTCTGGCTTCAATCTGGCAAAGTATCCAAGCACATGGTTAACTTTACACACATGACTAGTCCCATTGACCTTGGAGGATCAAGCCATAAGTGATAAATCTCACTTTCACTCATTCCCTCTAGGTACAATTTAATCTCAGGTTTGTGAATGCCCAAGTCTAATGTCCCCTAACCTCTCTACAACTGAGCTAACTCTACAGTAATTTACAACTGTATAAGCAAGTTGATTTATATGCAACATTCCTTAAGGTAACATACGAACAACTACATATCATTTAAACAAGTACCATCAACAGGACAGTTTATAACGGGTAAAAAAAAAAGATAGCATTTATTAAGCTGCTCTGATAAAATATAGTAGAACAATCAAATACATTTCCTGGCTTAACTGAGCATAGAATAGTATATGATTTCTCCAAGCACTGTCACCAGTCTTAAAAATAGGTGATGGAATCCATATCAGTAAGAAGCATCTTCAAAGAGGATTAAAGGGTTCTAAATTTTTTTTTATTATTATTTTGTTGTGTGTTTGAGGCAATAATATATTGAATTCTTTTGGAGTAATTAAACTTGAAAATGATCCAGCTTTTTTTTTTTTTGTACAATGCTTCTTACAATTTATAGCTAATTGGCAGGTGAGCAAGATAAGTAGCACTGATCGCCACTTGATGCTATTACTGCCTAAGGGAGTGAGGGGAAGCCTGTCATACAGGAAGAGGCTGTTCAAATAGACCTGGAAGATGAGCATAATGAATTTTCACCTGAGGAGAGACTGCAAGTGACTTAACCTCCTACATGAAATAAGATCTTGGTGTCGCAGGAAATGTCTTATTGAGAGAAGATGACAATAAAGCTTCTTTGCAGCAACCTGAGCACTATAAAGCCTGTAGGTTGTGTTGCTTCTTGGTTGAAATTACAGAATCAGGCCATTTGGCTTGCATTCAGACTTCACTAATCCCTGTAAAGATTGACCCCCCACATATGCTGTTATTTGGTTGCACTGCCAGACTTCCTGCCCCTTTCCTACTTGCCCTTTCCAACTAAAACAGCAACAAACCCCCCTTTGCATAAAAGAGAATTTTCTCTCAATTTCTATCAAATTTCTTTTGGTAGGTTGTGACACTTTTGGGGTTACCTAAGAGGAATGCAATGTGAATCACTATCACCTTCTTATAGCAGGGGGAACCTTGTCTTTGCTCACTGGGGGCAATGCACCCAAAACTCCCAGCTGCTGGCAACACAAGCCCCACTTTGGGCTCTGCAAGCTCTGCTCTTTCCCTCTGGAAGCCAGCAATTTGCACATCCCACTCCCTAGGCTTCCCAAGTGACTCGCTGGAGCAGAGCAGAGACCAATGGGTGGAATCTATGGAAATAGCTATCCCCCAGAGTTCAGCTCTGTCCCCCAGACACAGTTCCCTCCAATCTGTGTGCATCCCACTTTGTTACACTTGAATGCCCAATCCTTGACTTTTGGGCACCTGCAATGCCTCTATGGATGCAGTGCCCCCAGTTCACTAGCTTCATCTCAGACTCTCCTTAGCACATAGCATGTAGTCATGTCTGTAGTAAAATCAAATAGAAGTTTATTGGACAAAGCTGAAGATTCAAATAGAAGTATAAGGACTGGAAACATATGGTTACAAATAAAAGAAATATAAAAGTGTCTAGAGCCTTAACTTATTAACAAGTTCCTTTCCTGTCTACTAAGATATTTCTTACACAGTGGTCAGTCCATGTGATGATAGCCCAGTTGGGAGAGCTAGGATCCACTTTTCATGAGGTACACTGTAGAGTATTACCTCCATAACAGATACTGTCTTGTGCCCTTCTTTTTCCTTTTACATAGATCCAGATCTTTTTTCTCTTTTCATAACCAGGGTGTTTTGTTAACTTCAGTTTGCCCCAACGGTCCCCCATTCAAGGTCTTTTTCTTAGGCTCTTTTGTGCTTTGTAAAGACCCAAGCCTGCACTTTGTCTAGATTGTAAACACTGGGCTGGGCTGGGCTGGGCTGGGTCAAAAGATGTCAATTGTTCTCTTTTGATTGAGTAGCTCTGAGAAACCCAAGGATGCCCCAACCCCATCCCCATCTCCTACCTCTCCAGCTGATCAGTTTCAACTCCAGCAGCTTTGGAACACAATATTCTACATGTTATAAAACTCTTAAAACATTTTCTATACATACCTTCTGAAATAACCCTGACAACCAGAGAGTTTTTAGCTTTCACAAGAGACCACACATGGCCCCCTTCAGTGAAATATCATGAAGATGGTGATCATAGAGGAAAACGCCCATCTGGACATGTACTGGCAAGTCCCTGGGTATAGACTCATAAATATTTACTTCCTCTCTGTTGCCACCATGTGATGCCTGGGTTACAGAGGTTACATTCAATCTTGTTATGAGAAAATGTGGGTTGTGAAAGATTATTGCTATTACAGTAACTCTAAAATTAGAGCCCATTCTGCAGGGTAATACACAGACACATAGCAAACATTCCTTCCTGAAAGAGCTTCCAATTTAAATAGTCAAATAATGGAAGTAACAGCAACTTGCCCTTGCTGAGACTAGAACCTAGCTTTCCTGACTCATAGCATAGTGCCTTATCCACTGGACTACATTACCTAGGTAAAGTTACTTATTGTTCTATAATGATGAATATAAAAACACTAAATAAAACAAACATACAAAGCAGAGATGTGGTATATGACTCTCCTCCAGCCTTATATTCACAGATATATATATATATATACACACTCTGTCCCAGCTGGGTGCCTGGCTCATCCAGGCATAATACCAATGTGAAAGAGCAGTCCATTACAGAAAGCACTGAAGCCCAGTGGGTTGGTCTGTGTAATGATAAAGGGGAATGTATGTTATTGTTATTCAAACTCTTTAATAGCTCCACAGGAGAGAGAGGGATGTAGAATCCAACTGCAGGGTTGGTTTCTCCTTTCCTCCTGATTGCACTTTCCTTGAGGGAATTTTAGGAGTTTTTACCATGAGGTAATGTGCTGATGGAGTTTTCTTTGGAGTTAGGAGAGGCTGCATTGTTTGCAGCTGAGTTGGAGATTCCCATTGGGTGAGGTGGTGGAGGTTGATTGGTCAGAACCCCTGGGGGTGGGGTTAATGGACTACAAAGCTGGTCCCTAGGTTTGAGGCACTCACTTTCCAGTTTGGGAGTTCAGTCTAGCTATGTTTTCTCTAGTTCTGTGCAGCTTATGCCATCTTATGGGTTTAATATGATACAGGAAGTTATTTTAAGAAGAGAGTATGGTATAGCTCAGAGGCTTTCTCTAGCTTGGCATTTTGGGATCACTCAGAAGCTTCTTCCTTGAATTTTCATTTGCAATTTGGGAGCTTAGGTGAGCTCAGAAGCTTGGTCTAGTTTTGGTGCCTACTCCAGACTTGACAACTCATTCCTGTTTTAGAAGCTTAATTTGAGTTAAAAAAATTCAACTCAGATTAAAATTTATAGCTAGTAGATTTCAGTTAAGGGCTTCTGTTCTGTGTCTGGATCTTATGACCCACAATGTAGCATGACTAATAATAAAATTCTTAGTTCCTATATAGGAGTCTATATCTTTAGCATTTTACATACCTCCTCACAACCCCCCTGTGAAATAGGAGTATTAACCCCATTTTTCAGCTGGTGAAACTGTGATACAGAAAGATTAAATGACTTGTCCATGAACCTACAGAAAATCAGTGATGAAGCTAAGATTAGAATTCAGCAGACTTTAGTCACTGGCCCTGTGCTCACATCTCATATCCTTCTAACCTACAGGTGCCACAACCCTGTGGAAACTGCAATCAGATGAAAGCAGTATGTCTTGAAGGGTTGGAACAACTGAAACTTCTCAGACACCGTCATGAAAGTGCTCTGGATTCTAAAAAACTGCAGTAAAAAGTGCTATACTATGTTGAAATGGACTCCATGCAAACTCACAGTACTGATGCTATAGGAATGGTATAGCAGTTGTCATATGTACCTGGGTGGGATCCATTTACTTTTGATACCAGTGTAAGTCAGCAGCTCCAGTAATTTCAGTAGCTCTACCACTGTGTATAGCTGCCATGATAGCTAAATATGACATTATGGGCCTTATTCCTGGTTGTGGTGTGGCCAATTTGCACCTTGTTGCAAACTGCATGACTCAGGACCTTCTTGAAAACATGCACAAATCAAAATGATTCAAGAGCTGCCTGCCCTTCATGAAAAGTGTGTTACTGAAACATCCAGCAAAAGCAACAGGCATGAAAGAATGCCCCGTCAACATCCACATGAGAAGAAAAGTGCTGCAGCATGATGTGAAGCTTGTTAAACCGGGGCCCAGAGGGCAAGTTCTGAAGGCACTGCCTTCAACTGAGATTGTCCAACCACCAGTGCCGGGAAGCTGAATCCCAGGCACCAATAGCCAAGGTGCTGAGAAGACCTCGGTTTTTGTGACAGAATACAGGGATGGAATCTGTATCTTAAAGAGCTGGCTCCCAGATCTTGTTGTGGTTTGAGTCAAGGAAATCCTATGGCCTGTGGTATATATGAGGCCAGACTAGATGACCATAATGGCTACTTCTGGCCTTAAAATCTATGAAAGATTGTCTAAAAGAACTTGATTTGCACTTGGAACTGGATAGTCAGAGTTGAGTATAGACGACAGGAGTTTTGTGCTCATGGTGTAAAACACACCTAAGAATGTGCTGCCTTATGTACCTGTTGAAGTTTCAGGAAGCTCATCAAAAACCATCCCAAATACAGTGCATTAGAGTATTTCAGCCCAGAGTGACAATAGCATGGTTAGCTATGATATACCCTGCATCTGAAAAGCAAGATTGAAGTCATGTGGTCAGCAGCAGATGGGAAATGGTGCTATGAGTCACTACTTCTGTTTGCACATCCCAAAATGGCAAGGGATCCAATAGGATCCCAAGACTCACACCATCATGGAAAAGGAAGTATCTTCCTTATTAAAAGTTCAGGCAAACCCACAGTTTATTCTTCCGAAGTAAATAACTCACCAGCTTCATTTATGCCTTGCCTGGATTCAGTCTGACCAATTTCTTCCTCTTCAGATCCAAACTTTAGTCCTGCTCTGAGAAACCACAGAAACATCAGAATGTATTTTGATGAAAAGAGGACAGAGTAGAATGCTATCCACATGCTAGTGACACTGAAGCCCACAATCTCTCTGTTGCATAATATACAGCTTGATCAGGAAGGATGGAGACAAGATACAGTAAGCATTAAAATAATGAGCCATCCTCTTGAATTAGCTTATGTGTTCATATATCCAACAGAACTGCAGTATGTAGCCTGATATCTGTTGAAGACATTATGAAAAGAGTTAATAGACCAGGTTCTGAGGGTGTGATAAAAAAGTAATATTAAATATATGAAGTGATGAGAAATAACAGTCCCCATTTTTTTAAAAAAATGCTTCTATGTTTCCAAATGAGTACTTGGTTTGAAATGATGTAGCTAAATAAAAGCTTTTAATTTTCCAGAAAGTATCAATACAGTGAATTATCCCTCGAGCGTGGCTGGAGGACAATAGGAAGGATTATCTTTTTCTGCTCCTGTGCTTAAAAGGTATCACATCAAACTCAAGATGACATGAAGTTTAAATGGATCACTGCTTAGTCATTTGAGATGCAGTATGCCTGAAAAATGTCAAGTGTAGGGCAAACACCTGCATAGTGCAAGACTGTAGGAGTTACTCATTACACACCAGAATAATAAAGTTCAGAGCAAATGGGTGAAACTTAAACTCCAATAAAACAAAATAAATATGAGGAATACTGTAGATCTGCAATGTAAATAAAAAGGGATTATTCATTAATCAAAGAATTAGGCATGCACTCGGTACCAAATATTCAGGAATTACAAGAAGTTTGCTAGAAGGAGGTTTTCAAAACAGTCGCCCTGGAAAGCTGAAATTTGTTTTGAATGAAAAGAGATTTGTGCATCTTGGTTATTATTCTATTTTCCTCTAAGTACTTTACTATAGTATTCTAATCTAGACTAATGACTCCAAACACTAGAGTTTATGGGACTCATCCAAAGCCCGCTGAAATCAATGAATGTCTTTCCATTGTCCTGAGTGATCTTTGGCCCACATATGCTATTGTGGGAATGCAGCGTGAATATGCAGAGGAATTTTTGAATAAATTCACTTTCACTGTGCTCCTGCCCCTCTTGTGTTCACTTTCCAGAAGTAATCTAGTAAATTAACTTAATGACAGGAATTGTTCACTGATGGCAAAATTCACCAGCATAAAACCGGAGCATTCCAGCTCTGGGTGGGAGTGTAGAGTGCCTGAGAGGTGAAAACCAACCACAGACCCATCATTTACACTTCATCAATCTTTGTATCATCCACTAACTTTAGTGTAATGATTTTTATGTTTTCTTAACAAAAAATGTTAAATAGTATAAGACCAAGAATGAATCCCTGCAGAACCCCACTAGAAACACACCCACTTGATTCCCCATTTACAGTTACTTTTTGAGGCCTATCAATAAGCCAGCTTTTAATCCATTTAATGTGTCGTGTTGATTTTGTATTGTTCGAGTTTCCTAATAAAAACATTGGTACCAAGACCAATGCCTCACAGAAGTCCAGGTATATTACATCAGCGCCATTACCTTTATCAAACAAACTTGTAATCAAATCAAACAAAGATATCAAATTAGTTTGACAAGATCTATTTTCTATAAACCCATGCTGATTGGCATTAATTATATTACCCTCCTTAATTCTTTATTAATCAAGTCCAATATCAGCTGTTCTGTTGTTTTTGCCCAGGATCAATGTCATGCTGACAGGCCTATAATTACTTGGGTCAACCAGGTAAATATTTTTAAATATTGGCACAACATTAGCTTTCTTTCAGCCTTCTGGAACTTCCCCAGTGCTCCAAAAGTTATTGAAAATCAACATTAACAGTCCAGAGAGCTCCTCAGCCAGCTTTTTTGAAACTCTCAGGTGCAAGTTATCCTGACCTGCTGATTTTAAAAGGTCTTGCTTTAGTAGCTGTTGGTTAACATCCTCCTGACTGACTGTATTTCATTATCCTATAACATCATCTGATGTATTCCCAAATACAGAACCAAAATATTTTTTGTGGAGCCTTTATGAAGGGCCTAAGTGGTTTGGGTGGCCATGTACTGGCCCCTTCCACCCTGAAGGAGCAATTTTCAAGTGAAGGCTGCAAAATATTTGTGTAAAGTGAATGCTGAATTCCTAATTACGTGTGTTTGCCTGGAAACCTGACTCTAAGCATTATGTCCACCCTGAAAGCAATGAAAACACATCATGTCCCATGTAAGGGCCAGTCAGAACTGCAGTCTCTGGTCCATACTTATGCCCCTGACAACAGGGCATTAGGCGTCCCAGATCGGGGCAAGAGTAGGTGCCCCCTCCAATGCCAGCTACTAGTACAGGCCTCTGTGGAGGGGGACAGGAGTATGATGCACCTTGCACAGGTGTAGCAATTTGCAGCCTTGCCCATACCCCAGGGAGCTGTGGGAGGCAGGATACTTCTAATGCTCCAAAGAGCTCTGATGTGGCATTGCACCGCCTCCACTGCAGTTCTGGGCCTGAGCACACAATCTAGCCACTGATGAGAGTTCATTAAAACTGAAAATCAAACTAAATGGAACAGTATCTTCTTATAAAACCACAGCAACAAAACAGGATTTAAAAAGCTTCCTTTCCCCCCTCTCCTCAGTGCCTCACACAAATGTCTAGCAGAGCTGTAAATATAATATATAAAATGGTTAATTAGGAACACTTAAATGAAACATTAAGCATATAGCTTGTCACTTTTTAATGTAGAGTTTGACTAAGAATCATGAATGGGAGTGGGAAGAATATTCCACAGGTTAGGGCATTGCTGGAAAAAGTCCTAGCTCGAACCGTCTGAGGATTATACTCAGGAAATATAAATACTCAATTTATCCTGAGTGGAGAGTATGGTTGACATAGATGCAAAGATTAACTAAGTATATTGAGGCTGCACCTTAAAGAATGTTAAAAACCAGAACTTAGTGCAGAGCTAGCGTAACGACTGCAAAATAGAGTAAGATATGTTGTGATTGCTTTTTGCTTGCTAGAATATGTGCTGCTATGTTTTGAGTATGCTGCAAACTAGATATGATATAAAGGATGGCCTTACAAAACAGAGTGTTCCAATAATTCTATCTAGCAAGGTTAAAAACATTTACCAAAACCTGCAAATTACTTTTACTGGGCAATGGTCATACCTGGTTGTAAGGTCCTGTCTAAATTATATGGGCATATAGTCTATACTAGAAAAAATATAGCTGGATACTGGACAACTCCAACAGTATCAGCCAAATAAAACATATTAGCCCAGATTCTCAGTTGGTGTAAATCAATTTGTCATTATGTTCATGTATGTGGCATATAATAAACATGATTGTGCACAATAGTGCACACGCCATTAATCCAACATCACACTTTGAGATATGTCTTCTCATGCCATGTTGAGTTGGATCACTGAAGAGATCACCTTGGAGCACTGAACTCTGTGATATCTCTAGAATGCAGTAACCTTATCTTTGTTCTAATAGCTAAAACCAGATTATTTTGTAAAACAGGAAGGCCTGGAAGTCTTCCTCCTTAGAAATATCAGGGTTCTTTACAGAAATGCTTCCTTGGGTCCAACCCTTGAAGTCAATGGAAGTAAGATATAGAGAAGCTTGGAAGTTAAACACATACACACATAATATAAAATTCTAATTCACATAAACATATGTCCTTCCATGGTCAGTGGACATTTCTCCATAGAGCCACAGGGCATAATTTTCCTCTTAAGCCAGTGTAACACCATTGACTTGGTAGTTAATGACATTCATTGAATATGACGGAGTTATTCCTGAATTACAACTGAGTCCAAATGAGAGGAAAACAAAGCCCAATGTGTGAGAAAGATTTACATGTTACTGAAGAGACAATATTAAATATTTTATATTAGAGATTTTGTAGCACATATTATAAATCATACATATTACATTAATGGTATTTCTGTAAAAATTCTAAAATGGAAAGAACACTATTATTCCACTTAGAGTAGGTGATTATTTCCAATGCAGAAGAATGGTCAATGGTTTTCCTATCATCCCTATGATTGCCCTCTCATACAATACCCAATGAAGTTATACCGCTGTCAAGTACTAACACTGTCAATAACAAAATTATTCATTAGTCGGTAAAAGTGGTTCTCACATCCACTCAGTTTCATCCTGTTTTGTTGCCCACAGTTTAATATGAACATTGAGTGTTACTCATTTACAACATGCATGGGACTGATTAATTAGAATCCTACAGCCATAGAATATAGAGTGATAACCAATGTTTTGTGGATAAAATCCGGGTCCCTCACACAAAGCCAAAAGACAAGAGGCTTACACCAGAAAGCAATTTGTGGTTTGGGTGATGAAATCCCCATCTTCTCACACCACTGGTGGAAAAGCTGTAGCTTTCCATCCCACTGACTGGCTTATCTTAGAAATCACAGAAATGTAGGGCCTGGATGGGATTCCAAGAGGTCATCAAGTCCAGCCCCCTGCTCTGTGATATGACTAAGAAAACCTAGACCATCCCTGACAGTTTGTTTGTGCAACCTGTGCTTAAAAACCTCTGATGATGATGGCAATTCCACAACCTCCCTTAGAAGACTATTCCAGAATTTCAACACCATTATCATAAAAACATTTTTCCTCATATCTAACCTAAATCTCCCTTGCAGCAGATTAAGTCAATTATTTCTTATCTTCAATATACATGGAGAACAATTGACCACCATTCTCTTTATAACAGCCCTTAACATATTTGAAGATTTAAAAAATTTCTCCCCCTCAGTCTTCTTTTCTCAATATTAAACATGCCCAGTTTTTTTAATCTTTCCTCATAGGTCAGGTTTTCTAAACCTTTTATCATTTTTGTTGCTCTCCTCTAGACTTTGTCCAGTTTGTTCACATCTTTCCTAAAATGTGGCACCTAGAACTGGACACTGTACTCCAGATGAGGCTTCTCCAATGCAGAGTCAAGCAGGATAATTACTTCTCATGTCTTCCGTATGACTCCTATTAATACACCCCCAGAATGATATTAGTCTTTTTTGCAACAGCATCATGTTGTTGACTCATATTCAATTTGTGGTCAACTATAACCTCCAGATCCGTTTCAGCAGTACTACCACCTAGCCAGTTATTGCCTATTTTGTATTTGTGCATTTGCTTTTTCCTTCTTAAATTAAGAATTTTGTATTTGTCTGTATTGATTTCAGACCAATTCTCTAATTTTTGAGGTTGTTTTGAATTCTAATCCTGTCTTCCAAAGTGCCCTCCCAGCTCAGTGTCATCTGCAAATTTTATAAGCATACTCTCCACTCCATTATCCAAGACATTAACGAAGATATTGAATGGTAAACAGTTTTGTAAGATTTGTCTCGATTAATTTTCCCATATTTTTGCCTAGCATAGTCTAACAGTTGAAAATACTCATCAAGGCTTTGTAAATGCCTAGTGGTTCAGAGTCTGCACTATATCTAGCTCATGTTCGGATCAGTAAGGGCTGGGCTAGGTTATCAGGGAACAGTTATAGATCTCCAATTTTCTTCCCTGACCCCACACAGTTTAGTGCATCCTGGGGACTGCTCTAAAATGTACCAGTTGGCTATGGAACCCATACAGATCACAGACTAGATTTGGATTGCCAGAGCCATTTGTACTCTGGCCACTTCCCCTGTCTGTTGTGACTCACCCCCAAAATGCCCCCTGTGCTTCCACCAGCAGACTCCCTGGTGTTGGGCTTATGGAAGTAGGAACAGAGGTGCAAAACACCCACCAGTCCCATTCCACTAAGGGGCCCACAGCCAACCAGTGCAGTCTAATCCCTCAAGTGGAAAGTGGATGACATTGAGAAGTAAGAAAGAATAGCCAGACCTCCCATGCACTGATTCAACATATTTTCCAGCTGCCATGTCTGGGAATCCAGGTGAAAAGTAAAAGCTGCTGTCCTAGGGCAGAATGCCGAGGAAGAATGGCAATGCAAACATCCCCTACCCTTCTTTAGAGCTGAAACCCCTGTGGTGCAGCATCCTCCTTCTCCAGCAGGTTTGAATCCAGCTGGGTGTATGCAACAGGTTTTGTGACTAACAAAATTCTCCAGTTCAGATACTTTGGTATGCTTACGTTTTATAGTCAAGTATCTGTTCAGGAATATGGTCACCTTTCAGACTTTCATTAGCTTGCAACATGCCTGGTTTCTCTCATTCCCAGATATGAGCTCCAATAGTTTGCCTCATGAAGTGTATATGTAGTGACACCAGGGCTTTGAATCTGACAAAAATGTTATTTTAATTTTAAAAGACAAGGCAGTGAAGTAGCATGTACATTATTGAATCCATTTCACCTTTCCCAGATGCCAGTCAAGGCAAACAGCATTTAGTTGCACAAGTCATTTTTTGTTTTAACTTATCTTTTCATATAGGGTAAGTGGTTTAAATGACAGGGAGCCTTCTTCTGCAGCATGGGGCACTGGTTGCTTGCCACAATCAGCTGGTAGATCTTATTTCATTTCATCATTGCAGGGACCTCGGGAACTGTGCACCTCAGTCCCTCCTATTCTCTGGGCGTGGCACACAATAGTTTAGTGTCCTGAAGGCTGTAACACTTTGGTCTAATTTTGGTTGTTGGGTTTACTGTGTGGGTGCTGGATGGTGTTGGTGGCCTGTGATATACAGGAGGTCAGACTAGATCATCTGGTGGTCCCTTCTGGCCTTCCACGCTGACTCTAACCTTTCCAGGATGCACAAAGAGTAGAACATGATTGCTGAGAACCTGAGGGTAGCCCTAGATTTCTTTTTGCACCTCATAGTAGCTAGAGATCTCATTAGAAGGTGACTGAATGAGGTTCTGTTTATTAAGGCAATCTGCTATTTACACGCATCACTCTTGTTAAATGTAACAGAAGTCACCTACATAACTCCTGCATTCATCCAGAGTAGATTAAACTTCTAATGATTCTTCAGTTTCACATTTCTCAAATCACTGTTTCCTCCAGCTTCTCCTCTACTTAAAGCTGGAAATTCTTTCCCAGTAAACTGTTGTAATCGCAGGCACCAACCTCCCTCCCAAGCTCTTAATGTTTCTCTTAGGTTTCCTGTTGCATTACCTCTCAGATCTTCAAATGCTTCACACTTCAGTTACAGCTCCCCTAACTGTAACTGTTAGTTGATGGAATACAACTGATGTGACCATTCGTTCTCATTGTGGACAAGGGTAAAAGCTTTGCTATTGTCCCAGACAAAGGAGCGAGCATAACTGTGTTGTCGCTATCACCTTACATGCAAATAGTGTCTGAGCTCCAGCAGACATACCAGGTGAATTATTAATGAAAAAATACATACAGAGGCACTAATATGAGTGTTAATATGCCTTGGCTTCAGAGCTAGAATACAAGATGTGGAGAGGTGATTAGACCCTCATTTAAACACCAGTACCTTCTTCAATAAATTGTATTTGGTCAATGAAAGGTTAAATAGCCTTGATAACTAAGGTTCTATCTTTTTTTTTCTGAACATATGTGTGTGTCAATCTCTTTCTCCCTTTCCCCTCCTCCTTCCACCCCCCCATACTGCAAGTTTAATAAGCCAAAATCAAAACCATATAGGCCTGGAGCTTTCAAAGATTTAAGACTTCTAAATGTGAAGCACCTCATTATATCTGACTATTTTCAATAAAAAGGAGAGATAAGACATTGATTTGACACCAGTTATCAGTGATATTTGTTTGACTTCTATTTGAAATGTGCACTGCTTAATTTATTTTTTTTTCTTTTGTAATGGAATCAAGCACTTATGAATTGTACAGTATAAGAATGTGTATCAGTTTTCAAGTAAGAACATTAAAAGGAGACCTGTCTGTTTTTCACTTTGTAAAAATAAAGAACTATTGTACAGTAGAGCATATAACATTTGCAACATGGCCAATTGACTTCCTTCCTATTAATCAACTACTCTGTTTACCTTCTTATTCAAACCATTTCAAAACCATTAAAACTAAGAGGATTAGCATCACATTTCTGGCAAAATGCACTTTTATTTCAGCAAATACTACTTTCACTCTTTTGAGGAGATTAAAAAGAACCCTGAAAGAAACAGCTTCTTTATTGCTGCACATTCAGTGAAAGAGGCATAAATTATATCTTCCTTCAAAAGAATATAGTCTTCTTGTCCAATTAAAGAGGATTGCAAAAGAGTTAAATTACCACCAAAACAGAAAAAAAGCCCACCACAGTAACCTTAAAATGTGAGTTAAATCCTGACAATGTGAATTAATAGTTTGTCTTGAGCATATATATAAATAATCCTCACTTTTGTATACTATTTAGGAAACCGAAGGAACATTTTTAACTTAGTTTGCAAAGAATCCAGTGAGTTGGGAGTTTATTAAGACTAAAAGCTTCCTTTTCTTAAAAAAAAATAAACACTGGAATTGGCAAACTACAGAATAGCAAAAGTGTTTATGCCAGTATTTCCAGCCTATGTATGTTTAGCTCCCAGTTTTCCTTTCAAAAGGTTTCTCTTTAAATAATTATATGAATAAACCCAATTCCTCCCAGTAAATATATATACACTGAGGAGTTACTATGTAGCATCTGTAAAAATGTGCATGAGATGCCTTGCCAGTCATACTTCCTGCTTTATGAAACTCTAGGTGTAACAGAAGTGCCAAATAATGAGAGAGAACATACTGAGGACAAGCGCAATAGACATAATGCACAGGAGGAAAAGATAAATAATAGATAAGACACAGACAACACTAAAAAGGACACACACTCTACCACAAAGACAAGGCAAAAACAACACACACATAAGCTATCGCAAAAGGAAAAATTCACTCCTTTAGAGGTGTAAAGAGAATTTCTTTTGCACAAAGAGAGACAGTATGAAGGGTACACAAGCATTTCCCAGGATAGTGAAAGAAAATAAGGCAACACCAATTGTCAGTTCCAAGGCATCAGACTCACATATTATTGCATGATAATATGTGATAGTCTCAGAAAAAAGTAAAAAATGACATTAAACACTAATACATAATAAAGTAATAACTCGCCAAAGAGATGTTCAGTTTGTCAGATCTATAGGGTTTATTTAATCTACTGAAAGGTAAAGTACTTTCTCAGGTATATCACTGTCCTATAGTATCCACCACTGAAATATAGTCTTGGCTTAGCAGTTGTGCTTTTTCATGTGGACAGGATATATTTTTGGTGGCTGTAGGGGAAGCTATCCAAATGGTTTTAGTAACCGAATCAGATCCTTATCTCATTTACACCAGTATAAATTTGGAGAAACTCCATCTTATACTGGGATAAATAAGGTCTAGAATATGATCCATTGGTCCCTTCTGGCCTCAAGTTCTGACTTTAGGTAAGAACCTGGCCTACTGAGTGTAACCAGCTCAAAGATTCTGAGTTACCTATCTCCTCATTCACCCTGATTTTAACTAGAGCAGTCATTTTCAACCTCTGGCCCGTGGACCCCGGGGGTCCAGAGACTATGTCTAAGGTTGCCCAAGGGGTCTGCGCCTCCATTTGAAATATTTTAAGGATCTGCAAATGAAAAAAGCTTGAAAACCACTGAACTAGAAAGTATTTCCACTGAATGGAGTTATACCAGCCTAACATTGATGTAAAACAGAATAAAGTCAGGCTTACAGTGAATATCATGATGTAGGTGTAAGTGGAGGTTGATTCTCACCATGATTTTGAGAAATATTGGAGGTGAATTTCACTCAGAATTAATATAATCCCTACATTTTTGTACATTTTCAAGTCTGCCTATTAAAATTCCACACCATTTTTTTCAAAGCAATGGACACATTGTTTACATTAAAGTGAAACAGAATATACAACAAAATACCTAGGGTTAGTTTAAAATCATGAATCCTTCCTTATGATGGAGTCACTAGAACTCCTGCACCAAAATATTACTGATGGCTACTTAACTTTAGTTTGTTTCAGCACAGATAAGAGAGATGACATGTTTATTGGATATAATTGTTCAGAATATTTTAACAACATATAATTTATGTAATGCTTTACCTATGTTTAATATATACTATATGAAATGAAAGCCATTGAAAATGATCCAGGCATTATAATGGGGTTTTAAGTTTGGTATAAAATTTAATTGTAAGAGAAAAATCAAAACATATCCTTTATGGCATTAAGTAATTTTTAAGTTACCTAGCATATTCAGAATCCCCCTTTTTAAAGACAAAACAAAACACAAGCCTTTAGTAATCAAGGTGCATACCAAGGGTGGTGATTATTTTTAGCAAGGGGACACCTAATGTTTTTGTTAATGATCAAGCAAACATTGACCATTTCCCCCAGTATTGGCTACTCTAGCACACTGCCTGAACTGAGTTGGTATAGAACAGCACTTTGTGGGCAGCATGGTTTGGAGTAATGAGCAGACATGTACTCTTTCTTCTGCTTCTGTGATCCTACTCGCTACCTCTTACAAAAATAGAGTTGGTTGGAAAATTGGGGGTGCGGGTGCAGAATTTGGAAAAAGATTTAATAACCTCAAAATTGAAAAGTTTGGGGTGGTTCAATGAAAAGTTGAAATTTTCTGCAGAAAGCAAACACTTTTTGTGGAAATTTTCATTGGGTCAAAAACCAGAGTTTTCAACAACCTTATCTACAACACAAAAACATGAAGAGCATCCAACACCAGGCTCTAAGTGGTAGAACCACCTGCCCAGCTCAAGAGGCCTTTGAAGAAGGAACTGTTTCGAGAACTGGCCATGTAATCAGAAAATCACTGAGGCTCAGAGACAGTAGTTGTAATCATCTATTCTAACCTCCATCTTGGACATCCCTACCTGTGTTGTACTAATTTTCCATCTGTCTTTATGGTTGCTGGTTTTGGTTGATATTGTTTTATTTATGTATTTATTATTTTTATTTATTACTGTAGTGCCTATGAGCTCTAGTCCTGGACCAGGACTCCATTGTGCTGTGACACATAAACACAGATTTAAAAAAAGACATTCCTCTGCATTTGATTTTAAAAAGAGAGGGAGAATGAGAGAGAGAGAGAGAAGGGGAGACATAACATTGGCCACTGGAGTCAGGGAATACTGGCCTTTGCTTTTGCAAGGAATATAATCATTTGGAACCCTGGTTCACGTCATGTGACATCGGCCAGGAAATAAAAGATACACTTTGTCAGTAAAAAGTTATACTTTGCCTACATATCCAGCTTTTAATACAAATGGAGTCCTAGGCTGCTAGACAGATAAATTGTTGTTCCTTGAGTTACCATGCAAGATCTTTTCTGGTGAATAACTAAACACAATCCTCACCAAATGATGACTTGGAAATATCCCCCTTATGATTCTTAATTACAACAAATTCAACTCAAGCCTCCTTGTTCAGAAGTAATATATACTTTGAAAGACAAATTTGACATCAGTAAGTTTCATATTCCCTAACAGTGTAGCTGTCATCTCAAACATGAATAACCAAGCATGAAGGAATTTTCCTCTAGGTGCAGGAGAGCTAGAATTCTGGGTCTCGAGCAAAACATAATCTATTTTAAAACAAAACTATTTATCTTCAGCAGTTTGAAAATCAAATTGTTAGACTGGTTAACCCAAAGAAATCTTCTAAACAGAAGGCCCTACATCCAAATTTTATCTGAACAATTTGTTCAAAGCCAAGAATTCCTACATTCGATCTTTCTACTTTGTAAAAATCCTCAAAGAACCAAGTTCTTGCTGTTGTCATGTAAATCCAAAGTTGATTGATACAAAACTTTCCTTTGACTGTCCTGTTAGTACAAAACTTCCCAATCAGTGCTTCTCAGAACATTTGTTCGTTGTCCGTGGGAAGTGGGCCGTTCACATGTGGTTGGTTGCTTCTAGCTACTAAATTGCATTAAGACAAAATGCATTAAATACTTCCTTAATATTACTCTTACATGTAAGCAATTTCTGTATGTACTGCAAGGATGTTATGAGATTACAAATAGGAGTGGAGATGGGCAAGCAGTCTACAGGACTAGATATGTACTGAGATGTGAACTACTTTTTGAATATGTTTGGGAACCTCTAGTTTACCAATCTACTGTTTGTGATACGTGATAGCTCTCGTCAGTTAAAAATACTGAGACTTTCAAAATTAGGAAGCTAAATACCTAACTTTAATTGGGAGTAGGCACCTGTGAAAATCCCCCCTGCACCACTAATTTTATAAACAAATGCAAAGTGTCTTGACATAAATAAACTGTGAAAGCCACTAAGGGCAAAATTGGGATTTAGGCACCTGAGTCGTGTAGGTGCTTTTGAAAATTTTACTCCTCGAAGGAAGCCAGGCAACATCATCACAACCATGGGCTGTATCTCAGTCCTTGCTCCGGGCAAAGCTACCAACACTGGCTGTTTTACCTTAAGAAGGCTAACTCCAGGATTTGCGTTTTATATACTGTTAATCCAATGAGAACGATCGTGCTTTAAAATAAACACATGAAATGACTGTATAACGCTTGCCTTTAGTTTCTAGTTTGTACTTTGCAGTGCAAAGTTTTTATACCGAGGATACAAGCTGTATATGAAGTAGAGACTAAAGAAGCTTAGTTTAAACCCTTGTTTCTGTCTAAAGAGTTAAATGCCATTAAGTCCAGTCTTTTAAGCTGGCTAAGAGAGAGCCACAGTAGATTTGGATAGATATACTGTATATTAAAAGGTTCCTGATTTTTTCAAAATGATAACCTGCTGAAGGAAATGATGTACCATGCCACAGTACCTGGTTGTCTAATTGCAAACCATGCAACCTTATCCCCACAGAGATTTACAGATAAAACACCACTGTCATCACCTCCACCCTAACTGGCTCCACTCTTTGTGCTGTACAGCAAGTAAGACAAGCAACAGGGCCCGGCAGGTTTAAAAAGATAGAATACACTTGAGCAACTGGACAATTATGAACGGCAGCATAGACGCACGTGCAGGAGGAATGTAACAAGTTAGTGACAGCAGACTTTCAACTGGATACCATTAAAATAAACAGCAATGCTGGACTGAAGAATGGTGGTAACCTTGACATGCTACCTTTTTCAGGCAACTAATGACCAAGAATGGATGAACCCATTTTGATAAGAGTTTACAATTTTCACTGATTAAGAAAAACTGAAGCACAGAATTAAGCATGGTCCTTGCAGTTCCAAAAGGGGTCTGGAGGAGAAGACTTTGCCTTTGACTCAATGTGGGCCAGATCTGGCTAACACTGTGGGAGTTTTGCCATTGATGTATGACACTTAAGGTAAAAAAACAACGAGGATTCCAGTAGCACCTTAAAGATTAACGGATTTATTCTGGCATAAGCTTTCGTGGGTAAAAAACCCACGTCTTCAGATGCATGGAGCCTTAAGGTCAGGTTTTCAAAAGAACTAAGCTCCCACAATAGGGGCCAGCTTTTTAAAAGAGCCCAGCATGCTGGGTTTTGAATTTCTTTGAAAATCCAGCCTTGGTTATGGGTACAGAGCACTTGAAGATCTGGGTGAGAACTCTTTTCAAAATCTGGCCCTTTGTAACGAGGAACTAACTATTTAGTCTGCCTGTGTCTTATGTTTCCCATCTATAAATTAGGTATAATTCTACTTCCTGCCTGATAAGGAAGTTGTGTGGAATAATTTGTTTGAAAGTACTTTTTGAATAATAGGATCAAATATGCTATATAGGGTGGCTTGCCCTGATCCTCTGCTGCATCAAAGCTAGATTTAATACAGCTCATAGACTGCAAGGCCAACCTTTTATGTCTTCCCAGTCCTTGGGACCAGACTAGTCCTCAGCATAAATTAGGGTAACCTCAGGTCTACTTTAATTTTCGCTTGGTTGCTTATGGTCTCAAGGGGCCTTTTTGGCAGCTAGAAATAGTGTGATTGAAAGGTGTCCCGGCCAAGCCCTATTTCCCCAGCCCATAGCCCCATGCATCAGGAGAAGCAGTTGTGGAGATGGGCTGTAGAGAGTCTGGGGCAGTTCTGTGTCACCCAGTGGACATGGAAAGCAATAGAAGTGGACCTGAGAACTGGGTCCACTACACGTAAATTTATACTACTATTATTACCATTACTACTAGTGATCATCCTAATAAGTAATAGTCCTTGCAACAGAACTTGGGTGGAAGTAGAACTGAAAATGGAAGGATCAAAACACTGAAATGGAAGTAGTTTGTGTGGTATTTTCAACCAAGGTGAAACCAGAAAGCTTGTGAGAAAGCCTGATCTCATGAAATTTCTGGAGCAGAGTTGTTCAGATACACCATCTGGATGCTTTTCTGAATCCAACCTCACATTTTGAGATTTACCCATTTTTTTTAGTTTTGTTACAATTACAACAGCAAAATTAACCCTCCTGGCAGCAAAATCTTTCTAATTTGTTTGGCCCAGCTACTAACGTTTTCCTGCACAATATTTTACCCTTCTTCCACTTGCAGTGAACTGTGTAGGCATAACTGTATCTGCAGGAAATCTTCTTAACAAAATCTGAAACCAGGTTAAACCAGGCTGGTTTCAAGTTTCATTACAAACTTTGAGCCACATCCCAAGTTGTTAAAAAAAATCTGCAAATCTAATGAGAGAACCTGAGCCAGTCTGTGGCTTAGCTTCACATCACAACAATACAAAAAATAACATGCTGCACTAGAACATAATCTTCCATCTGTACCCTGGAGGGAAGGATGAAAATTCCACAAGAGGAATCATTCTGTCAGAGTTCCCCCCCTAGAACAAACAAGGTGCTTTCCCCCAAGAATCCACATATTTTAAGGGGCTCTTCAGGAGGGTCTAGGCAATCTGTTGTGGAAGTTCTGTGCCCCCACTCTGACTCTGTGGAAGCCCCTGACCTTCCTCTGGCTTCTAGGCAACATTGCTCTATTGATGTCACACCAGGGCTCCCTCGGTCAGGAGCTGCCCCAGAAGAAGAGAAGTTCCACAGCACAGGTGGGAACTATGGAAAAGTTAATGCACTTCAGTCTAGATGAACCTTTTTAACACAATCCCTACACCCACGCTTGTCAGCCCTCTTATCACCCACAGCACACACGTTGTTCTCCAGACTCATGGAGCTCCCTTCACAAGTCCAGGACAGGGATGGACAAGGCTGCAGAGGCTTCACACTCCCTTTCCATGTGCCCCAGGGTCCTCTTCCATGCATATCTAAATGGCATGATCTGGGTCAATATAATATAGTGGTGATAGCCATATGAAAAAAATTACTAAGCAATATGATAAATTTATCATGAACCTTTGACTCCCTTGCACTCTGATCATTCATGTAGAGAATTCTGATGCACTCATTCCAAATGCATGCTGATAAAACCTTATTCAATGCCATACCATCATGCAATCTCTCTCTCTTTCTCTCCCCCTGAACATGCACAGTATGTGTGTATAGAACCTCTTGCCTGCTCATGTTATAAATAAGACTGTATCTATGTGATTTGTTTATTTCCCGCTGTTAATGTACACATATTTTATTTTGTTACTCTTCTGCAGAGCTAGGGTGACTTCCTATAAATATTCTCCCTGCAGTCTTTTAGTGTTGAATGCGTAGAGGTGAAGTTGAATGATAAACTGAAAAGACACTTTAATAAGAGAAAAGAGCCAACTACACATTCAGGTTATTTGTATGACCACTTCTATAGAATCTCCATATGTACAAGACTGTAAAAGAACCTTTGTGATTCAATTATGAAGACAGAGTGAGAATCATTTTGAAATTACTGCAATAACAGATATCTATAAATATTAGAGCTGTCAAGAGATTAAAAATTAATCGTGATTATTCGTGCTGTTAAACAATAATAGAATACCATTTATTTAAATATTTTGGATGTTCTACATTTTCAAATATATTGCTTTCCATTACAACTCAGAATACAATGTGTACAGTGCTCACTTCATATTTATTTTTTATTACAAATATTTGCACTATAAAAAAACTAAAAAAATAGTATTTTTCAATTCACCTAATACAAGGACTGTAGTGCAATCTCTTTACCATGAAGATTAAACTTACAAATGTAGAATTATGTACAAAAAAAGCCTTTCATTCAAAAACAAAACAATGTAAAACTTTAGAGCCTACAAGTCCAATCAGTCCTACTTCTTGTTCTGCCTATCACTCAGACAAACAAGTTTGTTTACATTTGCAGAAGATAATGCTGCCTGTTTCTTGTTTATAATGTCACCTGAAAGTGAGAACAGGCATTCGCCAGATGCGCTTAAGATTCATATGTCCCTTGATGCTTCAACCACCATTCTGTGTTGTAACTGAAACTGATATATTTGAAAATGTAGAAAAACATCAAAAAGTAGTTAATAAATTTCAATTGGCATTCTATTGTTTAACAGTGCAATTAATTGCAATTAATTTTTTAATCATGATTAATTTTTTTGAGTTAATCGTGTGAGTTAACTGTAATTAATCAACAGTCCTAGTAAATATTAATAATATTTTTGATGATCAACACAGGACCTCCACACTTGACCTTCCCAGGGATATGTGGATGATGCAGGTTTTTCCTTTATTTCCATGATCACATGTGATAAAAACATGGCCCAAATCTTCAGCTGTGCCAGAGATCTGTCATAATTACACTGAGCTCCAATGCCCCAAGGGCTACAGGCAGGGATTGCTGAAGCACAGGGTGCTGTCATTGCATTCCCTCTCAGCCCTGGAGAAGCTCCTTCAGCTCTACCATTAGGACAGCTTTACAGTCCCTTTGTGCTATGGGAGTAGCATCAAGGAGCCATAGTGGGGATACCATGGTTATGAAAGAACAACTGATTTTTCCTGCTTGGCATCCTGATATGCAATAGGATGCAACAGATGGGGTTTGTTGTGTGAACAGTTAGCAAAACTAAAATCTTTAGCTACATTTGCAATCCCTGAGCTCCATACACACGTATTTGGTCCTGGTTCATAAAATCATCTTTTGCTGGGCCCTCGTCAAGTTCTGGGAGTCGAAAGGAGAGTGGAGCACTGTTCCCTCCGCTCCGGTGGCGGCATAGAAGACACATGGCCTGTTAAAAATTAGAGGGAACACTGGAGTGAAGAGGAATGCTTTAAGATAGAGTACCAGATTTAGTATCTGCTGCCCCCGCTCTTCCAGCTACACAGGCCACCTTCATGTAAATTGTGCTCCAAAAATGAGCAGAGGGTGGGGATATCTGATTGCCTAGGCATCATCTCCCATCAAATGTGAAGAAATGCCTGACCTTCCAAGCAAAATCAAACATTTAGGGGGAAATAAATAGTTCCCATCTCCACCATGGAAGATGAGAAGAGAGGCAAGGTGGTCCACCTAGTAAGGCCTTTGAGTGGAGTTGGAAGGTATGGGTTCTATTCCCAGATCTGCTGTATGACCTTGGGCAAGTCACTTTTTCTTTTTCTTTCCCCATCCTTTGTGTCCTGTCTATTTGGATTGCAAGCTTGTTGCGGCAGGATCTCTCTCTTACCGTATGTTTGTACAATAGGGTGACCAGACAGCAAGTGTGAAAAATCAGGACGGGTTGGGAGGTAATAAGAGCCTATATAAGAAAAAGACCCAAAAATCAGGACTGTCCCTATAAAATTGGGACATCTGGTCACCCTATTGTACAATGCCCAGCACAAGGGGGCCCCTAACCTCAGTTACTACTGCAGTACAAATAATAACTTGCAGATGTTTTTCTTCTTTTGACTTGCACACAGTAAGGGATCAGAAAAATGTCCTTGTAGTTTCTATGGCCTTACCAGCCCACATCAACCTTTTCTTTGTTTTTTAGAGAATCTGTCAAGATTCTGACCAACTTTTAGATGTTACTCTACATTTACACCAGTGTAATTCAGAACATAATCTGGCTGGTCAGTATGAGGTGCCAGGGCTAGCTATAGACAATTTTTTCTTGTACTGTGTGGCCTGAATAGGATGTGAACTTATCATTCAAAAGTAAAAGGTTAGTAATATAAGCTATTAGGATTTGGAAATATGTACTTCTTGGTAATGTTATGTTTAAGCTAGCATAGCCATATTTAGTATAATGTGAAAAGTCACTGAGATGAAAATGACAAAAAAATACTATGACAAGATAAAGTACAGTGCTATAAAAATTAAATTCTTATCAGAAAAGAGATTGAAGTGGTAATTTATTAAAAGCAATGGATGAACCTCAGAAAGTTTAGATTTTTAGATTAGTTCAGAAGTGTACCAAGTTACCAAGTCTGTGAAACTCAAGAGACCAGGTCAACTACCAGGATTTCCAGTCATTTCATTTTCTGTGCACCTCAAAACTGGTAATGGAGAAACACAAACAAATTTAAACCATTTATAATTAGGCTTGGCAGAATTTGGTTGTTTATTATTTTATAATTTTGACAGATAATATTGATGTTCATTTGTAAGCATTTTAAAGATTTTCACATTTTTGGGAAAATATGGGGGATCAGATAATAGAGAAAGTTAATCAATAATTATTTAATGACAGTAGATGTTGAAATTCAAAAAGTTAAAGCTTTTTAACTATTAAAACACAAATTGTCAACGTCACATATTAAAATACACAATATAAATATCCTTAAATTAAACTTGAATAAATTCTCAAGCAGTATTTTTCTTTCTTTGCCTATCTGTAAATTTTGATTATGATCAATGGAAATATTTTTTCCCTGGTTTGTGTAGGTGCGGTGAAATTCACGTTTATGACATTTACTTTATAAAAATCTTATCCTTCCAACACTTGAATTCAGCTCAAGTTTCTGATGGTGGCTCAAATCAATGCCCCTACTCCTTCATTGGCTATTTAGTGTTAAACATTACCTAATTAACATCTGCGTAAATGCCATCCAAATAACTATCAATGTAGATAGCATCCATCAAAAAGATTCACATTTCATTTAAATTTCATCTAAAATTATTATTAAATCCTATTAAAACCAAATACTTTCACAACATGACCTGGGATTATGTCCTAATTTATTTCCAATTTGCCTCTGCACTGTCAACTTCACGTTACCCACAATGTACCAGGCTTCACTATTATCAATCCTAAATTTAGGCGTAAAAATCTGTTCTATACTTACATGTCAGCACATTTCTATTTAACATAAACATCACTTTAATAGGCTATATGACGCCCAGTCCAATGGGCTATGATATATTTATTTTCAATATAATTGAGACCCAAGCTACTTTACTGTACAGGATAGAATATTTTTATATGTGGCCAAATTCTGAAGTCCTTAGTTTATATTCATTCCTTACTCATGTGTGCTATTTTGATTTCTATGGGAGTTTTGCCATGTAGAAGTGAGATACCTAAGCATTTGTGATCATAGAATATCAGGGTTGGAAGGGACCTCAGGAGATCATCTAGTCCAACCCCCTGCTCAAAGCAGGGCCAATCTCCAATTTTTGGCCCAGATCCCTAAATGGCCCCCTCAAGGATTGAACTTACAACCCTGGGTTTAGCAGGCCAATGCTCAAACCACTGAGCTATAGCACACTTAAGTAAATGGAACTATTAATGTGCTAAAAGTTAGACAAATAATATAATATAAAATAAATAAATATGCTTTTATATTTTACTGAATTCTGACCTGAGTCATGACCTTAAGGCCAACATTTTCAAATGTGGGTGCCTAAAATTAGTCACAAAATTCAGGTTTAGGCACTTAATTGAGTGGCCGAATTTTCAAACTGGACCTGCCCTCGCCGCTCTAAGAAAAAAAAAATAGTGCCACTAACAGTTGCCTAAGTATGGATTTGGATGGCTAATTTTACACACACACACGTTGAAAACATTTGGCCTTAGGATTTGACCAAGGAATTTTACATTTTTCACCATAAATAAGTAACAGATCTCAAAATTTGTAGTGAAGGATCTGAAACCACCGCACTGTTTACATAGTGCTATTACTGTTAACTGTTATTGCCTGGGAACACTCGTGAAATGTCAGGTTTTTTCTTTAAACAAATATTTTATGTTCTGCTCAGCTGGCTATGTATGCAAAATAGCCCCTTTGTTATTTTCTGTATGCAAACACTGGAAGTAAACGATAACTGAAACAAACATTTTATTCCGGGTTTAAAACATGACCCTCTATGATTGTTGTCAACTGTATTTAAGTTGGTTTAATTTGATTAATTTATAGTTAAATATGCAATAAAATAAAATATATCTGTAAATATTTAATATACACTTATTTAACTAGGATAAAAAGAAGACAGACAACTTAGGGTTGCCCGAGTAGCAGGAACAGGAAGAGCTACATAAAAAAGAGTGTGTCAATTTGTCCATTCAGGGTCTGAGTCCCCTCTCACTTCACACCAGTGGAAATTGGAAGTAACTGCACTGAAGTCAGTTGAATTATATCAGTGGAAGTGAGAGAGGAGAATCATGTATTGAGACAAAACATTGCTATTCACAATAGTCCCAAATGGAATACACAGGAATGGATTTAAAACCCTGACCAAGGGGTGGTGAGCTTGTGCGATAATAATCCAGTGGTGTAACATCATGATAACCCTAGTTACATTCCTCCTGGCACTGTTCCCTCCCTGCTGCAGGCATGGGGTGGAGGGATTATAAATGACTGCTAGTCTATCCCAGTAGAGTATTGTGACATCTTCACACATGCACGTATTGGCTCAGCTGTGTGCAGATCAGGTCACTGAGAGGTGGTCCATTACCCTTTCCACCCACCTGTTTCCAGGATGAGTAAGCCTATACAATGTCAGTTTGTTTCTGCATGTGTTACATGGCATCACTGGCTGGGTCATCTGCAATGAGGTTCAAATTTCTGGATCTTGCAGCATGGGCATCTACTGCCAGCTCTGTTAGCCAAGGCTATAGCAGGCTCATCAGCCTGGATGCATACATGGAACCCAATGTCCAAGTAAATCACTCAAGGATGCAAGGAAAGTTCTTTCTTTCCCTTACTCCTCTGCATGGATGGTGTAGTCCAAGGCCCCATCTACACTAGAAAAGTAAGTTAATGTAACTACATCACTCAGGGGTATGAAAAATCCACATCCCTGAGTGGTGTAGTTAAGCCAACCCATCACCATGTAGATAACGCTAGGTTGATTGAAGAATTCTTCCATTGACCTAAACTCCACCTCTCGGAGGGGGTGGGGGGTGGATTACCTGCACCAACAGGAGAATCCCTTCCATTGGCATAGATAGTGTCTACACTGAAGCACAATAGTGGCACAGATGCACCTCCGTAGCATATTAAGTGTAGACAAGTTAAAGCCTTGAGTAGAAAACTGCACCTTTTCATACCAGGCACCCAATTAGTAGAACATCCTGCACTGAATTCTGATCTCAATTACATCAGTGCCAAAGCACTCCTCTAGATTTACACTGATGTAACTCAGAGACAAATTGGAGATTAGGATATTCTGCGATCTCCCTAGCTGACTTGTACAACACTGCATGGTAGTACAGATGGGCTAATTCTCCTCTCCCTTTTACAGTAATATAAGACTGGCATAACTCCACTATACTGAATGCTTCTCTTTGAAAACACTACAGAACCATGCAGAAAGGGTATTTTCAGATTTTATATAAAGTTTACAATGATAAGAATTAAAGTTTCTGAAACAAATAGAGGAATACAGTATTTTCCTGACTTGTAACCAGCCTGGTCTTTCTGTATGGCGCAAAATTACCATAAAGGAGCATGCACTATTATCAATGGAGTCAAGTGTCTGTAAGTTTTAGTTGAACTTTCCAGAGTGAAACTAATATTAGTCACACAAAGTGATTGCAGCCAGTATGGGGTTGTGGAGCAGGGCCTGGAGGTCAGTGCACACGCCCTGGGTTGCCCTATTGTAGCAGTCAACCAATGGCTCTCAGAGGAGGTCTCTCCGAAGGGTAGTCCTGGCCTTTGTAACAGGCTCTTGGGTTGCTAGCTGGGGCACAGGACAGTTGAGATTAGCCCCCTCCTGCTTTGCCCACTGCCACGAATCGACATGTTTTGCCTGCTGATTGATATGATATTTGAACTTAGCAGAAGACCCTGAGCTTGACTACTCCATGAAAAGGGTGCTGGGAAGAGTCAGACACTAACTAATTTATAGATACCTGTTTCAAATTTAAGACCTTCAAAGAGATAAAGAATTAAATCCTTTTTAAAGATGTAAAACTGAGCAGAACCACTGAGAAAGACACAGAGAGATCTATCTTAGTGTTCCAGGTATTCAGTATTCATTTCCTTTTATCATTCAAACTTTAGACAGTTAAGACTCAGTAGCACAGATGGGGGTATTGTCTGAATAGAGAGGAGATGGTAAATGTAATGGACTGTGCTCACCATATACCACATATCAACAATGAACAACCTTGAGCCATTGCACATGCAGTATGTTGGGGGACTACCTTTTTTATTACATTATGCTTTGATATTGTCCCATTAATTGCTGCCATTCTGCCTCATAATTTGAAATAGAACATATAAAAGGCCTTCAAACAAGGAGCTTAATAATAAAAATACTTTGCAGATGCTTGACAAAGAAGAATTAATTAAACCTCACAACCCACATGGGACAGATGTAAGTTCATGTTTATTATTATATTCATTTTACAAATGGTAATCTCATGTCACAGAGAAGTTAAGTGATCACACAGGAAATCAATGGCAGAAGACACTCACTGTCACTTTCCTCCTTAACTAGACAACACAACATTCCCTCCCTCTCCCTCCCTGTCTCTCTCGCTCTACCGTTTCCTCTGTTGGTGATAATTTCCTTGTTACTGTGTTGTTCCCTGTTAGTATGGTAAAATACTGATGTGCTGTAAAAACTGAATTATTGTAAGAGTGTCATTGGTTTTTTGATACTCATAACACTTGAATTTAGCAAAAGAACATTAGCATCCTGACATTGAAAGCCAGTGAAATTTTTGACTGACTAAAGACTTCCGGATTTGGCCCAATGTCATTTAAGATGAGAGATTCCAAACTTCCTGAGGGATTTTGAGGCCTAATTCCTGTTAATGTTATCTAATGGCCTCATGGAAGCTTGATAAAATACATTTCACAAGTCAATGGAGGGAACCTTCTGAACCCCAGTTCCATCATCTACCCTTCAGTACTATTGGGATCTGAGTGCCTACCCAAATCCTCTTCTGAGGACCAGAAATATAAAAAAAAATTCCCCGCCGTTTCAAGAATTATTAATGCAAACATCTGTCTGTATGGATAAACTTAACCTACCAGAATAGGCTGGTCTCCACTGAGAGCTAAATTCTTGGCTTGGCTGCTTTGAGACTACCCTGGAACTCTCAGGACAGTGAGCATTTGATCTTCTTTGATCTTCTTCCTTTTCGATAGAACCGGAAATAAAAGGACCACCCACCACCACCACCACCAAGAAAAACTAGAGTTCCAGGGACTAACGGTTTGATTCTCATCTCACCCCAACATCAATCAGGAATGACTTAAAGTTGATGGAGTTACCCCAGTATAATACGGAATATAAGCACAAAAGCTTATGCTCAAATAAATTTAGTCTCTAAGGTGCCACAAGTATGCCTTTTCTTTTTACAAAATACTAAGCTACACTATTTTCATTATGAAAATATATTAATCTTAAGGATGCGATTGCATTAGTTTGATTTCACCCCACATTAGAAGGTTTTAAAACCTCCTCTGTTGTGCAGAGAGTACTTCTGCTTTACTCTTTCCAGTCCTGCTGTTGCTGGCTTCATACCAATGGATGTGAGATATTATTGCCTTTCACCAGACAGGGCTATTACAAATAGTCTAATGGGGCGTCTTAGATCTAGGGAGAAAAGCTGGTTGTTAGTTGTGGTGCAGTTCTTTTTACAAGTAGATCATGCCACTTGTCAAAATGTGAATGTGGATTATTCTCAAATCAAGGTGCATAGAAGCTCCAAGCAAAGGAGTGTAGTGGATTCAGCATCCCATTCCCTGGAATACCAGTGGGAGAGGCTGAATCATTCTGGGAGGGGAACAGGATTTGCATGCTTCATTTTAATCCCCATGGAATGGACAGCAGGGACACCTCTATAATCAGCATATCCCCAAGATTCTCACCGATGTGAGAGGATCCACAGGAACAACATTGTGCCTCTGCACTTGCTCTGTCAGCCCCCGGCTCTCCCAGTTCTCTAACAGTGCAATTATAGTGGCTCCCACTATTTGACAATTCCTTGAAGGAGGAGTTTCCAGTAGAAAGGGCTTTGTGCACAACCTTACTGAGCATTATACTAATTAAAAAAGAGGTAAAAATAAGTCTGGAAAAGGCATAAAAAGGAAATGCAGAAAAAAACCACCCAGACCAGGATGAAATATTGATGAGTGACCAGGTTAGCTAGATAAAGCCTTTAAATTTAAGCAGAGATGGGTTGGAACCTGTTTGTTAGTTAAGTTCTTGAGAAGGAGAATATCTGAGCTTAGGCCTTTTACAGAAGGAAGAACTTGCAATAGGAAGTGAATTGTAATCAGGAGACTTTCAACACTCTGGTGCCAGTTTAGAATAAACAATGTGATGGAGACAATAGCATCACTTCAGAAGCCTAAACTAATGAAATCTGTCTCTAGTATCTTGGCAGCAAACTATGGGCAGGGGTGCATTGACAAAAGATTGGAGAGAGCCGGACTTAGTTAACATATTCCCATCACTCCAATAATTCAAATTTTCAATACATTCCAAGGGTTGCTATAACGAGTGATAATGATCCTACCTTGGTGGCCATCCAAACCTTGGCTTCAGTCATTGATTCCATTCTTAGTAGAATCAATCACTCATAATATTAGGGAAATGAACAGCAGTTACGGAGCTGTGAGATAAAAATCAGAGGAAATAATGAATGAGAGAAAGAGATTGTCCTGATCACTTACTTGCTTGTTGGGAATGAGGCTTCCAAAAGAAACCGTTGACCTATTATTCAAAAGTTGGAAAGAATCCATTAAGAGGGTTCATAACTAAACACACAGGAACTAGAGATTCATTTAAGGAAACTAACACTCTGGGTTAAAAAATTTTTGGCTCGTTAGTGAAGGGAGGACAAGATATTTCTACAATATTATTCTACCTCAACACTTACCTCACTTTCTCATGATGTTCCTTTGAACAAGGAATTCCTGGGTAACATTAAAGACATTTAAGTTGTATGCTCTCCTTTGCCCAACTTACAAGATTTTAGTGTGTTACTGTTTAACTGCCTTCATTTTTTTTTTTAAAAACAGATAATAGTAAATAACCTATTCAGCAATTACGGGGGGAAATGGGCAAGGTTGTTATCCCTTTGCTTTTATTCTAGCCTATGAGAGCTGACCATTACAAGGTCAGATAAACCACTGCCAAAGGCCATTGGATTCTTTTGGACCAACCAGGGAGCAGGAATTGTTAATAACAAACACTGCTGTTGTCCCATATGGAAGTCAATAGGGCTACTTACATGCTTTAAATGAAGCACATGCTTAACCACCATACTGAATGGGTGACTTTTAATTACCTATAATCAGAATAGTATTTCCCCCAAACTATTCAGTGAATATTAGTGGCTTATTGAAACATTGGCAGGAGTTGGGAATGGATCATGGGCAATTCACAAAACAAAGAGGCCTAAATGCATTGACATTCTGATGTGACAAATACTGTTCAACCATATCTAATGTCTAATGTGTTCGCCCAATATTCTGAGAGAACTATGTATGTACTAAGAAAAGGAGTACTTGTGGCACCTTAGAGACTAACCAATTTATTTGAGCATAAGCTTTCGTGAGCTACAGCTCACTTCATCGGATGCATACTGTGGAAAGTGTAGAAGATCTTATTATATACACACAAAGCATGAAAAAATACCTCCTCCCACCCCACTCTCCTGCTGGTAATAGCTTATCTAAAGTGATCACTCTCCTTAGTGATCACTTTAGATAAGCTATTACCAGCAGGAGAGTGGGGTGGGAGGAGGTATTTTTTCATGCTTTGTGTGTATATAAAAAGATCTTCTACACTTTCCACAGTATGCATCCGATGAAGTGAGCTGTAGCTCACGAAAGCTTATGCTCAAATAAATTGGTTAGTCTCTAAGGTGCCACAAGTACTCCTTTTCTTTTTGCGAATACAGACTAACACAGCTGTTACTCTGAAACCTATGTATGTACTGTATGCTAACAGAATCCAAAATTTAAGGAAAGAATTTTAAAAAAAAATTAGTATGCTCATCAGGTCTGACAAAATACTGTCAGATTTAGGTAAAAATGTATTTTATTATTGTTATTAATAGTAACATTGCAGTAATATCTAGTGGCTCTAACCAAGATCAGGAGTCCATTGCTCTAGACATAGTAAAAGACAGCCCTTGCCCTGAAGAGCTTCCAGTCAATAGAGAAGACATTCAGAGGGTGGATAAGAGGAAGTATCATTGTCCTTTTATAGAAGGGAAACTAAGGCATGGAGACACTAATTACTTGCCCAAATTAGCACAGGAAGTCTGTGTCGGATCCGGGAGATGAATCCAGATCTCTGAGTCCTAGTTCAGTGTCTTCATCACAAGACCATCCTTCCTCTCAGAACTCAGTCATGTAAGTTAATTTATGCATCATAACAGACCTGAATTTGCTGACATCCCAAACATGCTATAACGTCTGTTTTTTCTAAGGTATTTGGGGAGGGAAGTTAATGGTTATGATGGTTAATATGGACAGTTCATATGGGATTTGGATACTGCTGTGGATAACTATTATTGTTATTGCATGGGGAGTGCATTAAATAAGTTGTGCTTGTCTTTTGCCTATTTAACTGTATATTTTAACTTGGTAAAGTGTCTGACATTTGGGATAGAGGCTTAAGTTAAACAAATTGAGGCTATTTTTAATTCAAAGACCTTTATTATTTTAACAGTTCCCGTTTATTTTCATGCATTTGTTAAATACTTAATGCAAGATGAAAACAGTAGTGTCAACTATTTTCTGCTTGAGTACTGTGGGAGTTCAAGTCAATATTAACATCAAAGCATCCTGCATATTTATCATTCCTTATTCTGTAATAATCAGTGATGTCTGACAGATGCACAAAAGCTCCATAGTTTCCACCAGGATCTTACAAGGGCATCAAAAATTTCAAATTGGGATTGAAGATTCACTCAAAAAATATAATACAGACAATGGGTGAAATTCTGGCCCTACTGAAGTCAATTGGAAAACTCCCATTGCTTTCAGCGAGGATGGATTTCACCCACTTAATTTATTATTTATTTATTAATTATCCCTGTGGTTCTTCATCAATTGCCCCAATAAGGAAGTGTATGATCACTTTTTTAACCCTTGTCGTCCCTTCCTCCTATTCCCACCCCTTGTTAGTATCCATCAGCTGTATTTTATCTACAATGTTAGATTGTAGGATCTTTAAGGCAGAGACAATAGCACTTTTAACATCTTTGTTTAAAGTACCTAGCACAAGTTTCATTGCCATATGAATAAATAATAGTCTCTGTCTCTTTAACATCTAAACACCAATGCTCATCTGATATTCTTTTCAAATTCTCAGTCACAGAACTATGACAACTTTTTAACCCTTCCTGAAACCCAAGCTCACGTGTTTAGACAGTAGATATAGTCCTTGAGGTACAGTTTATTAAGGTATAATATCTGGTCCTCAAAGTCTTCAGATTTAATACGTTAAGAAACTGTCTCAATTTTCCAGACTGGCTGTCTGTCCTAGAAATGATGCCAGATTCCCATAGGTCAAAACTAAAATGCTTGTCATCAGTTTTACACAGATGGGAGCATGAATTCACACATCCTCCTGAAAATAACCATAACAGTTAATGGGTAAAGCACCACTCTCACAACTTAATGCATCCTTGACAGGGTACCTAACACTGTTAAACATAAGCTGTAGAAATGTACGGCATTGTTCAGCACAATTTGGGGGTTTGTCTACACAGGAAGGTTATACTGGTATAAGTTAAGGGGTGACTCTAAAGCACTGTGGTTGCACTGGTATCATGTGGACAATATTATTCTGCTACGAGTGCCTTTTTTTGGTTTAGCTCATGTCACTTTGGAAGGGGTTTAAGCTAAACCAACAAGAGCCACTTTTATTCCAGAAGGCTTATACTATATTGTTGTTACTTTACTAGTATAACTGGTAAAACTGTCCTCTGTAGAAAAGCCCTGAGCCATAGATAGTATACGACAAAAATAGATTGGGGCGGCCTACCCACGCATGAGTCACCAGATCATTTGTGTGGCTCGCAGTAAAGTTATGATTCAGTGCATTCACCACAAACAATAGAATTCATTGCAAAGTAAATGTAGCAGTTATAGAATCCCTTAATATTAGAACAGGCACGACGGGTCTGATCCAAAATCAATGGGAGTGTTTCCACTGACCTCAACAAACTTTGGATCACACACTCAAAGGGTGTGACCTTAAGCAGAGCTGCTTGAAATTTAAAACCTGTAAAATTTTAAAGTGTTGACCGTATCTTTATTTCACAGAGTGCAACGATAACTTGTTTGTTTTGTTCTTGTTTTTTTTTTTTATATTTTAAATTGTTTAATTTTTTTTTTATCAAACCCTACTGGGTTTTCAATACATGAAAAAAATTGATAACAGGTTTGATAGTATTTTAGATACACTTTTTGATAAAAGCAGAACAAATATTTCCTGGAATAATGCACATTTTTAAAAGTCAAGTTTTCAGGTTTGGAAAAAGGCCTTTTTTCCAGCTCTCCCCACACCGCTTTTTGTTCAAAAACTTTCAAGCCGCTATAAAAAATAGTGGGTGCTGCTTTCATACTGTTCGTATGAAGTTGCTGCTTTCTCAGGGCTGCAGTGTGCTATATACCTGCAGATCAATTGAATGGTACTGCAAGGTCTTTAAACTGGTTAATTTTGATCATTTTAATGCCTAATTTGCAGTGTAGACTAGTGGCCTGCTCAATTTCATCTTAAACTATGGCATACTGGCATATGCTCAGTGAAAGGTCTTCCTCCTACCGTAGTACAATAGGTCTTCCTCATACAATAGTATATGTCCCGAGGATAAAATTGTTCTTTTTTAAAAAGCAGCATATTGGTTATGTGTAAATAATCCATAAAGACTGCCCCGATGAGAAGTTCAAAAACTGTTCTTCATGCTTCACTAGAGGGCTCTGTGCTGTGTTATATAATGCAAACCCCGGCAGTCATACAAAAGACCGCTGTATCAGCTGGAGATGGCCTTTTTGGTCTTCATGTTGACTGCCAGAATGTAAGTGTGATTTACTTTTCATCAATACAGCCTAAAGCTCATCATCAAACATTAGTAACAGACTTGTTAAACTCATTAAAAGAGCACTGCTCAGGCCAAAATGCACCTCCGGTCAGTGCCAGCACACACACAGGGCCAGCAGATGTGTGGGGTTGGACAGGAGGTCAGGGGTTCTCATTATATTCTTTTCCCTCTATCTGCATGGAAGTGTTAGTTAAATGATAGAAGCCTAGGAATGGAGCCTAACAGAGTGTAAATCTCTACCCACGTTCTCAATGAGGAAGGGGTCCTGCGTTGGATCAAATGATGGCAGTGGGTCACAGGTTAGTGATGTGGGAAGCTTCTTGATGCTCATTTGGGATCAGGAATGTGAACAGTGATACAGGGAAGGGTAATGAGCTGGGAAGCAAGATGGAAGTATTGGACCACACAGTGCCTGGGGGAAGATGAAAAGGGGCAGGGGCAAGCTGGGAAGGTGATTGGCACACTGTTTCTCTTTTGGGTACGAGCATGAGTTCCTCTAGTTCAGTGCTGGTGGAATGTATTCCCAGATATTCCTGTGCAGAACCATAATTCTAGCATAGCAGCACATTCTACTCACAAATTGTCGCAATACTACAGAGCACTGTCAAGTTCGTAACATGTCTGTCAGTCACCCTACTGCAATAAAGTGGCCACAGCTGTACAGCATCTTTAAAATCATGAGAAATATTGAAAACTAAAACAATATTTTGCACTCTTCTTAGCACTGTTCAGCCAAGAACCTCAACATGCTGTACTGTATAAACATTGATTAATTTAGCCTGAAAAACTTCCCTGTGAAGTAGGTACCGTTATGCCCATATTACAGATGAAGAAGCTGAGGAACAGATAGATTAAGGTTCCATTCCAGCACAGAACTTTAGTGCTTAGTAGTCTTATGAAAGTCAATAGGACTATTTAAGTGCTTTGCTGGATCAGGCCTAAGTGATGTACCCAAGGTCAGAAAGCAAATCGATGACGGTCCTCCAATCTCCTGACACCTGCTCCTCTTTCTTAATCAAAAGACATTCCTTCCACTCCACAACGATATCTGAAACAGGCACTGATCTGCATTATTCTCTAAAAGTGTCCACAGTGATTTTTATGGCAAGTATAAAGAATTTTAAAAGTAGCATTATCACAAGTGCAGCCTTGGGTTTCCACTGTGCCACATTTCCTTTGGTCTTGTTTAAATTTGCATCTATAAATAATCCTAACCACCTTATTAAGTTACATTAGAAGTGTTTCTGAAATATTTTATCTTGACATGTTTCTCCAGAGCCAAATGACACCAGGTACTGTTGCTAATGAATTACATAAAATAAAATAATAAATAATAAAAGAAACTGGCAAGAGGTACCCACAATAACCCTTCTCTAAGTAATGCATATTGCACCAGGCCTGCCTACCATTTCTACAAACACAAAAGACAGGTCAGACTTTCTATTAGCTGGTGGGTTTGTTTCATTCTGTTTCACTGCAGAGTTGACCACTTTACTGTAGCAACAGCAGAGCACGGTTGCTTTAGCCAATTCCATGAAAAGGCTGAAGGCAGTCTAGCATTTCCAAACACACACTGGTATAATAACCAAATATGAGCATAATATGCTCCTTTTTTAAACATTAAAAGCCGCTGAAACAAAGGGCTTTTTTACAGCATATTCCGAGAGAAAGAGAGATTAAGTTTGAGGAGTCACTTCCAATCAGAAAGCCACCATTTAATTACAACACACAGGAAATTACAGAGTGAATGGCCAGGACAGTGATAAGAAACTGACACTGGAGGATGACAGGTACTGAAATCCGACCACTTCATCACAAAGCTACTTATCACAAGAGCCTGTCTGGAAGGCTGACAATCTGATTGTACTGTCAACTCAATTCATAATTAATATATTTATCAAATTAATTACTGAAAAAATCTCACTGACGCTCGCCATAAAACAGTGGCTAAATTCATTGCCTGTTGGCTTCGTTTACTGCTAATAACTGTGCTGTCAGTTTAATGAGGGTAGTGAGTGGGCCCTGTTTTAACTGCATGACAGACAAATTGCCCTCTTATATAGAATGATACAGAGAATTTAAGAGAAGAAAAGAAATATGTCATTGTTTGGTGACAGCCACAATCGCAGCCTTGTCTCAGAAACTTAGCATCAATTCTAACATACATGAAAGGGAGGTTGGGAATTCTTTTGGCAGTTAAATAAATACTTTATGAAATTCTGACTGAGCCCTTCATCTGAAATGACCTAGCACCGCCATGTATAGCTTTCAATAATTCCTGTTTATTCCAAATACCTGGCAGGAATTTGTTTTTGAACAAAAGAGAAAAAGGTTAACTGTGCAACTATTTAAGTGTACAAAACTAACTGAACTAAGCTTTGATACTATACATTTCACAACTGTTATAAAGAGAGAAACCTGATAACTGTGAAGATGAACTTAAAATTACTTGTAGCACTGTGAATGCACAATGCTATCACTTTGTCTGCTGAAAAGGGATATGAGCCAGAGCTTCACATAGTGTAAACAGGCATAGCTGCACTGATTTCAGTATAGGTACCCCTATTTACAGCAGCTGAGCTTCTGGCTTCTTGTGTTCCATTAATTACATGTGAGGTTTTTATGGTACTGTATTGTGAAAGCAAATGCTCTGTCAGGCTCCCAATAACTTGGGCTGGTCCAACCAAGTTCAGTCTCTGCGCTTTTGGGTTTGGGACAGGCAGAGAATAGAAGCACTTGATATTTTAAATCTCTAGGAGAGGTTAAATAGTTAATTGCTCTTGAACATCATGTAGGGACCCTCCAAACAGAGGAATCTCAATCTTGGACAATAGAGTCCATCCTCTGATACTAAGGGACATCATAGCATAAGTGGAAACAACTCTGCTGAGTTTTGAGTTACATCAGGCTCAATCCAGAGTAGCTCCATTGACCTCAATGGTGGCACTCGAGACTTACACTGGTGTAAGATCATGATGAGGCCTGTTGGTTTTAATGGAGTTTTGCCCATTTACATTAAGGCTAAAACTTTTGCATTCCAGCTCCTCATGACGTTCCTGGGAGATTGACTCAATGGGAGCAGATCTGTCCCAAAATGAATATTTAATTGCTATAGATTAGGTAAAGATTTGAATTCATATACTGGCAGGTGAGCACAGTGGCTAAGAATGAAGAAATCCGCTCTGTAAGAGCATGTGAACCATAAGAACACACAAATCTTTGAAAGCTTGTTTCATCCAGGTTAGAGCCCTTGAAGTCAGATGGTAAGAAAGAAACCACAATAAAGTGTACAAAGTATAGATGAATTACATCAGCCAAAATGACGACCTTAGGCATCAGCTTTGGAAGAAGAGGGGTGAAAGACAATGCATTGCCTTTGGTAAGGCTTGATGCAAGCATTAATTAATTACAGTGTACAAATATCAAACTAAAATGCAGATAATTTGTATACATTGTTTTACTAGGTTTTTAAAAGCCAGTTTTTCTTGTTTAGTGAGTGGGTTTCAATAAAAGTGGACAAGCAGCTGTACTCCTTGATTCTATTTTAGAGACACTAAGCCATAAAGTTAATGCTGAGAAAAATGTGTGTAGCAAGCATTCACATTAAAATCTAATTTGTGTTATAAACAATATAAGCAGCTATGGTCACTGACAAAAGTTTGAGGGAGGAAGACATCTTTTCAGATTACAAACCATTCTTAAATGTAATAGAATTTTCATCCGTTGTTCCATCAGAAGAAATAAAAATGCTAAATGGAAGAAAACGAGGCTGGGACTGTTTCTTAGTGGATTACACCTATCAAAGTAAAAGCAAAATAAAAATAAAGAAAGGAAAATAATCACCAAACAACCCACACAAATGACCATCCCAAAGAGCATGACAAACATAAGTCTTCAACTTTGTTTTCATACTAAGATATCAAATTCAGAAGTGATGTAAATGGTGATCAACATTAAATGGTATTAAGATAAAGGAGGTTCACACACACACAGACACACACACTTAGAATTTATTACACCTTTATGTTGGCTGCTTTGTTAAAATAACCCCGTCACTCTGCCCTTAGGTACTTTTTTTCTTGTTTATTGCCATCTACATGATTGCACTTAGATGTTACAATGAGGAGTGTCTTATAAATACCTACATAGAGAGTTTAATAGATAAAACTAGCACATTGGAGCACAGATTGACACTCAGTTGAAACAAAACTTTTCTTCCGCATGGGGCACACCTAGTTCACAGACTTAGGCTGTGGTCCCCGACTATCCCTTGGCTGCATCGCATCCTGCCAGCATGCTGCTGCTGCCGAAGTCTAGTCATTTATAGTTCTTTATCCACACTCAGACATTTACTACTGCTTGTACAGGACATGTTTTCTGGGACATCATCTCGTCCTTCCATTTCCCGCTAGCCCATGTAAGCTTGTGACAGCTACTGGAGCGAATAGAACCGAGTGCTGTATTGCTACTCTGTGGCCTAGATGACATAAAGAGGGTACACATGTGAACCCGCACATGCTCAGTTCTGTGCTGACATTCACTGCAGGGAAAGGCAGGCCTGTTGTGGAGTTGCAGAATGATCACCTCATTAAAGCACAGGGCAGAGCATCATGAGATCTGGTTTCCATTCCCAGCTTGATCTTGTGTAACCTTTGGTAAAACTAATGACATGCCTCAGTTTCCCTAATTGTAAAATGGAAATTTACAATGCTTCCCTACATCAAAGGGATTGTTGTCAGTCTTAATTTCATTATTGTTAGTAAAGCACTTTGTGATGCTCAAATGAGCTAGAGAAGTTCAAAATATTATTTATTTTATTATAGAAGCACTAGGGGACCAAATCTCAGATTAAATTATTTGAGTAACTGGCCACAACATGGATTGATAAAGATAGAAGTACAATTTTATAAAGCTGAAGAGATGCTTTAAAACATAAATGGAAAGGCACAGTTTGCATAATGTTTCTGTAAGGGATAGGAACACATTTGCAGTGCATGAAATCAGCTAGAGAGGGCTGTCCACAAATAATAAAAATCATCAACTCCTTAAGGTTATCTTATCCAGTCATCACCTGCAAAACACTTGGATCAGATAACTCTGCCTGAGTTATTTTATTTGCCAAATAGCACTTTAGGCAAGATTTTCAGTAGGAAAATAGGAAATGAGAGTTGGAAAACATTAATTAAATGTGAATACAACAGCTTAATGTGTTTTATCTTCAGATGAACTGGAGATGACTCTTTACCATTCACCTCTTAAAACTGAAACCACAGATAAAGGAAATGTAGCAAGAAAAGGAGACCAGGGAAAAGACGAAAGATTTGGTGAACTGACAAGACCAAAGTAATTTGACTTGTATTCAGGATGGATCAGTTCACAAATCTTACATATTGCTGCAATAGGTCTGCATATCAAAGATAGGCAAAGAATATTTGATTCTTAGAAGAATGGCTGTTTAAAGATAGAAATGAAGTATTTTAATGCTCCTTTAAAAGGAATGTAATTGTAAATGGTTATTTCTATTTTTTTTCTCTAGCTTCTTTCCATACTTAAGGTTGCTCATACTTATAAAGGCCTGTTTAGGCCCCTATTAACTTTAGTTTGGAAAATTAGCATGGCCTGAAAATTGCCAGATGTATTCTGAAAGCAAAACACAATATTTTTGAGACGTTTGAAGGGGAAAAAATGTCAAACTAATTTTGAGTTACAAGTCATTAAAATTACTCTGATTGAAAATGTACTTTAGTCTCCCTCTAGCTCAAGAACAGCTTTTTCCTAACCCATCAGCCTGTCTGCAAGTCAAATTTCCTCGAAAAATCCTGTACTGTGTGAACTTTACAATAATGGTATTACTTTGTCAGAGTTATTTATGGTTAGTTTGATTGGAAGATACAGACAGTTGGCCCTTACTTTGCCTAGTTATAATAATGACTTTTTAAATTGCAAACGTGTATAAAGTGTGTGTGTGTGTGTGTGTGTTGGATTGTATCCTTCTCCCTCTACTCTTCACATGATATTTGTCTTCTGAGACTATAAACTCTCCAGGGAGGGGCCATGTCTTTGGGATCCATCAGGCTATTCTAATGTACGCCTGCATACTGATCCTCTGGATCCGTAAAGTGCACTATAGCACCCATTGCTGTGGCCAGTCTTTGTTTGTAGTTTGGCTGGACCCCAGGATTTGGCTTTTAGTTTTTGAATTGGGTGCAGTAGGAAAGTGCATTGAAGACATTGTTTATCCCTTTTTCCCAAAGAAAATCGGAAGAATGAATAGGAAGTAATTTAAACTGAAATGTATATATGGCAGAAGGCAACTGGAGTCTCAGCAGGCTGTTTGTATTCTGAGTAGTGATCAAAAATGCAGAGAAATAAGGTTTTCAGTATATCACTGTTGGAATATTCCATGTTTTTCATACCATCTGTCATGGCTTTACTTTCAATTGGAAATTAAGGCTAAAAACACAACACACTTTTTAAAATATCCCACTGACTTTTGTCTAGCAGTCAAAGAATGTGCAGTTGGGTTAGTTATCGATAGATGGCAACCTCTTTCTAAGCAGATATCTGAGGGCAAAGCAAATTTGCTGAACTGTTTTTCCATGAGTACAAATATTTATAAAGGAAAAAGGAAGGACTTGAGAAGCTGAATGACACCGTGAAACTAAGTATAATATGATCCTATAGTGGAATATTTTAAAGCGTTAAAATAAGCATCGATATGCACATAATGACATCTAAAATTCTTTTATGTTGCCAATTAAAAGAAAATAAGAATTTATCCAGTGAAATAATTATTAAAGAACAGCATAAAATGAAGTAAATGTTACAGTAAAATCAACAGTTGCCAACAGATTATTTTGTAATTATTCAGGTTTTCAAATTTCTGATTCCAGTTTTTATTCAAAACTACAGTTCTTTTAGAAGTTCTTAGGGAAAAGATAAGAACATAACTCCCAAAAGGCATCTCTAGTAAGGACTTCCCTATGGCCCGTCTCTATTTAACTGAAAGGCACTTGGTCCTGTGGTGATGGGCAGCAATACGAATCTTTAAAATAGAAGATTGCCCAAATTATGGCGACATTAAGGTCATAAATCTAATCAGTAACCCCACTGCAAATCTGTCCAAATACCTTTCCAGTCACAAATGGTATGACACCCTGTAACTCCTAATGGTCTCAGAGGACCTTATTTAGTCTGTGATTGTACAGGACCTAACACAGTAAGGCCCTAGTTCCCATTTTGGCCCTCGGGTGCTACCATACAAATCATAAATAAGTATAATTGTGGAAGGAGTTTACAAATGTCTGTTCTACTATTCAGAAACCCCATTCAGAAATATTAAGTAAACTGGATAAATTTTTGTTCTTTGTTACGTAGGAATTGCAACCATATAAATTAGAGCAGAATTTGACTCATATTTTAGACTTCCCATTATATATACCCTGAAACTGATATTGTGTTTAATCTAGATTAAATAGGTATTATTTAGTTTGAATACATGACAGTAGATTTAATTTATGTGGTGTTTGGAGGCACAGCACAGAAAGGTGAAGCCCAAGGCTAGGGAGGCAAAGGTTAGACACATTTCAACCTGTCTATTCTGAGATGCTCTAGAAGTCATTGCAGCACCTGGGATAAAGCAGAGCAAACCTTGGTTAATTAATCCACAGCCTATAGCAGTTGAGAATCCCTGACACACACCTTCATGCCCCAACCCAGCAGGCCCTCTCTGGCGTGGGAATTCTTCTTTTACCTATGGCATCCTATGCAATGCTTGCCCTGGGTGAATCCTTTCCCTTTCTTTTCCCTTCCTCCCTCTCATCTGGCTAAGAAAATGTTTCCAGAATCAAACCCAAGAAGGCCAACAACATTCATAACTTCATCAGAAAAGTCTAAATGTTGGCAGTGGACAACATGGGTAACTGACTTGCTTGAGTTTCATTATAAAACATCAGAGTCCTGTATAAATCAAATGATCATCTGTCTCTGCAATGCCCAAATGAGTCTACAGGTAGTTCTCAAATGCTGTGTGTGCAAAGACGTGCCCACACATGATGAGCCAATCTCTACAAGTAGCACCATTCAAAGGGTGTTTGTAATTGTCCTATGGTAATACTGACATACCAAGAAATCAGCATGAACTATGATACTTTGTTATGACCAGAAGTACTTCGGATACATGCTTTTGAGAATAAGGTCATTCAAGATGGCATCCCGGCCAGATGGCAGATAGGTTGGGTATACAAAATTTAAGCATAACCAGGGAGTAGGTTGGGTATATAAAATACTTCACCTGACATCAGGTTTTCAGACAAATGATTATTTAAAAGTTGACAGAGCTGATATGCACAATCTTCAGAAAACAACAAAAAACTTTACACGTTGTTACGTTGTACAGCATTCTTAGGATCAATTAACACATAAAAGCATAGTAATTTGAGGAGATGCCATGCCTTTTGTTTTAAAACAAGTTTCAGAACAGCCAATTTGTTTGAGTCACAAGCTAACACACTCATGGCCCACTTCTGATAACTTTCAAAATCTAAAACTTCTCATTAAATGTCAGATAAATTGACTAGCCTAAGGGAAAGATGGTGAATGGGATATGTGAACTTGAGTACAGTTTTCTGTAATTAATGTGATCTGAATAAGCAGAACCAATCCAGCCTGAGTGTGAATAAAATTACTGCACCTAGCAAAGTTCAGATAAGAAATATGTGAACTTTAAAGTACTTGAACACAAATCAAGATGGTGAGTTTTTATAAAAACCTCTACAAGCTCAAAAGCTGAGGCTCAGTATGACCTTTTTCCATGAGTTAGTAGCTTGTGATGTACAGAATGGTATATCTCTAAGGCCCTGAAATGGGGTGGCTTACCCCTAAAGAGCTGGGACAAGCCAATGCTAGCTACAGAATGAGCCATACCTGGGAGAGATTAGGGTAATTGCCCTATAAGGAGCAGCAGGAGGCTGCAGTGAAGGGTGGGAAGCTGAGGAAAGTGAAGTGAGTAGGACTCCTGCAGGGAAGACCCTGAGACTAAGGGAGCGGTGGCAAAGAAGCCAAGGGAGCAGCGGGCTCCTGTGTGGAAACCTGGATGGAGTTTGGCTCTAGATGTTTGGGAGCCTAGAGGCCAGTGGTAGAAGGTTAAGCTCCAGCTTGGAAGAGCTGGGAGGTTGGCCTGAATTGAGAATAGACTTGGAGAGAGGAAAGTGCTCTGGCTGTAGCTATGTTTACACCACACACCACTGGTGGTGGCATATAGGGTATGTGTAGCTACATGCTGCAGGGGAAAGCTGGCTGTGTGCACACTGCAGTTTGTTGCTGCATGTGTCAGTGAAAGGGGGGAGGCAGTGAGGAAAGGTTGTGGCAGCTTCCTGTGATGGGGAAAGACCCCAGCAGTGGGGAAGCAGTGGATGTCTATACCAGAGCAGTGTAGATGTGGAAAGCATTGCTTGGGCTTGAGAGCCATTCAGGGTACATAGCCACAGGGTTCAGGCCCATCTTTACTTGCCTAAGCAGTGTCTCACCATCTACACTGGTATTTATACCTGGATGGGGTTGAGGAGGTATGTACTCTACACACCACTGTGAGGAGTGTGCAGTGTGGCAGTACCCTATGAGGGAGGACACCAAAGCTAAGTAGACAAAATACTGTTGTGTTGAGATGGACTTTATTTTGGGAGCCTGAGGATTATTAAGAACTGTTTTTGTTATTAACCAGCCCCAGGCAGGAGGTGTAGATGTTTGAGAACGCCTGTGTGCAGTTCTTACAGGGCCTGCAAGAGGGGGCTAAAATGGGCAGGGTACTTGCAAAGCAACCCTTGGCCAGGAGGGGGTGCTCATGAAATGGCCATCTCGCTTTAGGTTCTGATTCAACAAAGCACTTGAATATGTGCTCAGCTTTCCATATGTGAGTAATCCCATCCCTCTTCAACTAAGCACTTAAGCATTTGCTTCAGTCCAGGTCTCTTCAATGGGCTGTAAGCATGCACTTAAATTTAAACCTGTACTTGAATGATTTGCTGTTAAGGGGCCTAGATCAGCAGCAGGGCTGCTTGGAAATGGGATTTGGGAGAATTTGTGGATTTGGTCATTTTTAGGCAAATCCATGTTTTTCCATTTTTACAAAGGCCTGTACTCATAAAAGATCTCATAAATCTAATACAGTGATGTAAAGAGAAGCTTATAAAGATGACTGTGATGTTATACACTTACGGTTCCAAATACTAGAGTAATATTGCTGCAAACTGTAGTATCCCATGATGTAGAATACTTCCTTAATTTTATAAGGGGAGGAGGAAGTAGAGTAATGGCTGCAGATGAGGATACAAAAGGCCTACTGGTAGTTAGAATCTTAGCCTCATTCATTTAGCCAGGAAATTGGAATTCATGCCCAGCCCTGAGGTAAAATGTGACTAGAAGAGAATCTGCTGCTCTCTCTGCTCTTCACAGCTTAACTTTTTTGGAATATACTGTACATCACAAACATGAAACTGTGAATGTCAGAGTATGGTGGAAGTGACCATTGCTTGAATGAAATCCAGACCTTGTTTTAGATGTTAGCTTGATATTACAGGATGTACAGCACCTGTCCTGGGTCATAAAGTTGCTGCTTTTGTGGCAGGATTGTACAGTATGGGCTTGATTAAAATCTTAATTACACTATAACGGTTTAAATCAGAAGTAATTCCATTGACAGCGATGGAGTTTAATTGGTGTGAGATCAGAATTGAGTCCCATTTATCCATCCACCTATGGAGGCGTGAAAGTCTTTGTGGGAAATTTTGCTAAGTAACAGATCACCCAGATTTAATGGTGTTCTGGCTTACTACAGAAAGTTCTGCTGGGTGAGAAAGATGCACGCTCCGGTCCAAGACACTCAGGTTTATTAATTCAAACCTTTATTTTAACCTAAAGAGTTTCTTGCCATTACAATTACAATCAAAGAAATGACAGATATACATAAAAAAGTAATGGTCAATTACCTGCTCCTGGAACATAGGTAGGTCATGGTGGTTTCTCCTATGATGCTCCAACTACCCCTTATAAGCCCCACACAGATTATATCACACATCCAAATTACATATTCATTAGTTCTCTTCCAATCACTGTTAAGTGTCATGAATAGCAAGTATCTTATGTAACACATAAATGAACTTTATACTCTAGCTGTCCAAGCTCTTTTCATGTTGTTCTCTTTTCTGATTGATCACATATATTTGTACAAGCTTGGCCAGGTCACCTTGACCCTTTACTCTGCATAGGGACTTTTTCCTAATTTTCTCTAATTGTCTCTTGGCAGTATATTTTGTAAGTTTAAGACCACGCTTTGTCCTACACAGCAGCTGCAAACATCATTAAGCAAGTTTATGTAAGGACAAGTCAGCAAGGAAACACCCATGTCAAGCAAAGACTAGGCTGAAGCCAGCCATCTTAGCATAAGTTTCATCTTGGCTGGTCCAAATTTATTCACTATACGTGATCCATAATTATGGCATTTCCAACACTCCCTGCCTCAGAACCTGGGACTTATTGAGGGCTTCACTTCCTAGCTTTACAAAGTAAGGTCATGTAGTTTAGCATGTGTGTTCTTTTGTGTTTCAGTTGCCAATCTCCTGACAAACATTACATTCTGCAACATATTATAAGCATTACAATAAATAATCAATATAGCATTCACCATTAATGTTTTAAAGCTAAATACTATCATAGGATGATCTCTGATAGTATTTAATTGTTCCCACCAATTAACTGGTTTTGTAATTTGGTGGATTTGCTTAATAACATCATGAAATTGCTCACACAAACAAGATAAATTGGGGTTCATTTCAAAAGGAGACTACAAATCCAATTCTCCAGTGGGTACTGTAAAATTAGGGAGCAAACTCATAGTCTCATTATCAAACTTTGATTGGCTTTTAATTGCCACTGGGATCACAAATTGAAGTTTTGGTATAATTTTAATCTGTCCACTTTTAGGTTTCAAATTCAGGGATAAAACACCAATTAGGCTGATCAGCTGGTACACTTTCCTTCCATATTTGTATTTTGTGTGCTGTGTAACCATACCAGACTCTCCATTTCCCTAAGTGGTTCAGGTTTGGTGTCCGTTCCAGGCACTCAGGCAGACTGGGCCAGCAAGATGAGCCCTTTCTTAGTTTTCCTCCTCATTACTATGATCTATGCCAAGAAGGGTTACATGTGCCCAAGGGTATTATACTTGCACACCCAAATTTGCAGCAATCCAAGATAGGTTCCTTCCACCATCAGCATATGTGCTGCACCAGTATCTAAAACTCCCACTGAGTGTACACACATCACTGTGTGCTATATACATGATCTTCTCCAGTTAATGGCAGGAAGAGTGTGAAATAAATCTGCAGGTCTTCCTAAGGAGAACAATCAGAAGGTAACATTGCCACTCCCACTAATTTCTGGAGGGTACATGATTCCTTTATCATTCGTGTTTCATCTCTATACCATTCCAGTTATTTGTTTATCTATGATGAGGTCTGGTTCTAATATTTCCCCTGTCTTGAAATCTTTCAAGATTTGTTTAATCTTTATAAATTTATATGTAGCCATTAAGCCACACGTCAGTTCCACAGTGTGCTTTTTGAGCTTACAATTACTATTATTTATCAACTTATTAACCCTTATTTTGGTTTCATTTAGTGCAGTGGCAATGTCATGCATTTTGATTATTTAATAACTCTTCCAATAACACATTATGAATTTCAATGAGAAGGTGGAATACATTACTCTTTAGATCTCCTTTTAATTTATTTTTAAAGCTTTTTGAATAGTACCCTTCTATATTAAGCACATTTCTAATCCAAACAGGGTTTCTAGCCTTTTTCCCCGTGCTGTCCTAAATTTAGGACTATTTCAGAGACCCTTTAAAAATTTCTCTATGTAGCTTTTCTTACATGCAATATGTTCAACATCCCACTGGAGAATGAAAAATCATGGGGACACGGAACCAGTGTATGTTATAGAATACACCATTTTGTAGTAAATCTGACTGGGATTTTATTTTTGGTTTTGGTTTTGTTTCTGACTCTCTGGTCTTGGCATTACTGTGGGACAACATTTGGGATTCAAGGTTTACAGACATTTACAACAGTGGTGTATATATATATACAGTGGTATTACATTTGAACATATACTAGTAACAAGTTATGTTGGTTGCTACCAATTCTAGAATGGTTCTAGTTTCATTCACATGGTTCCACCAATACACATCTCCATATCAGTGAACCCAAAAATATATCACCTGGCCAAATGCAGCCTGTCAGGTTCCATTAGATTGAGACCCAGATGGCATCCAATTACTAATGTTATTTTGTCAGGTTAAGTTATGCAATAACTTCACATTGTCTACATCCCACACACAAAGATTAGAGAACTATTTTTCCTCTTTAGATAAGATCTGTGGATAAGACACTCAAAATCTTAAGAGTTTTTAATACATAGGGTTATATTATATACTAACTATTATATCCTTTTATTTTTCATAATTGTCTTTAATGAGGTGTTATGCTGGTCTTGGAGGGTGTCAAAAATCTTCCAAGACTCACTCAGGCATTCTGCGATTCATTGTAGCCACCCTCCTGTTCTAGTAAGCATGGGTTTCTGCATTTGGCATGCATGGATCCAACAATTTATAGAACTTTGCATTTCCCAGAACTGGCAACAATGGCTAGGACCTGAACCATTCTTTTAATAGGAGGAAGGATTGTCTTTTGTTTAAGGTAGAGCATTAGGAGTCAGGGGGCCTGACTTCTCTTCCTAGCTTTGTCTGAGGCTCCTTATACAAATTATCTGTGGTCTGAGCCTGCTACAGTTGAGCTTTTCTATTGATTTCAGTTGGAGCAGGATCAGAACTATGGTAACACTGTGTGTCAGTTTCCTCATCTGTAAAATGCAGTAGTAATGTTGTCTACCTAGTTACCTTAACTGTGAAGCTAAATTCATTAATGTTTATAAATTCTGAGTTGCTCATATGGAAGCTGCTGTGCAAAGTATTCTCATCTTTTATGGAGATAGTTGTATTAAGCATGTCTTTCTCTTCTAGTTGAAAATGCATGGTGTTTATATTTTATCCTGACGAATACCTATTATTCAAGAAGAATTCTATTCAAGCTATTTATTCTCTTGAGTACATTAGAGCTTAAAAACAGTGTACAGCTTAGCTACAGCTCTGAGAAAGGTATGCACAGCCATAAATACCTTTAAAAGGTATTCCTTAAGAAGTAGCAGTTGTATTCATGTGTTGGCAAATAGCTGAAATGTTGTTTGACACAATGCCCAGGGGAAAATCCAGAAGTAATATAAATGCGAGTTTAAAAAAATCAAATTTTCTCTTAAAAGCAGCTCCTCAAGAGACTATGGTCAACTTCAAGGCTGCCTTTATCAGACATTCCAATGGAAGAAACAGGAAGAAGAGCTGGACTCTAAAGGTAACACAATAGGAGTTTGCTACAGTCACAGGAGTATCAATTACGATAAACCAAGCTGTGCAACAAGGAGATTAAGATGTGGATTACTGACCACTTACTATGTGTCATACAGAAAAGAATAGTTTCAGACACAAGCTTTACTTAATCTGGTACCAGAGGCCTTTTCTTAAAAGGATTAATAAGGACTTTTTTCCTAAACATTTTTAAAGGGTCTATCATAATAAAGATTGAGAAGAGCAACAAGTAATGACAGAAACCTCAACATTAACTGTTAAAGGATTTAGTAACAAATTATCCATTGTTGACTCAAACCAAATGACATTATTTATGTGCCCTGACTAATTAAGGAAACGTATTCCAATTAAAAATAGGAGCAGTGGAGAAATGGTAGCTCTGATTGATTTCTGCAAATGTGATAGAGACCAAAATGTACGTTTATTACAAAAGAGAGAGAGAGAGAGGACTTCCTGTAGCACACACTGATGAATTTTTTCAGGGGGACAAGCTCTATTGGTTTCATAAACATCTCTGATGATGCAGTTATACAGAAGCTGAAATGAGCTACAAAACACTAGAAATTGCTCATATTCTTTTTACAGTGTGTGTATTTTTTTTATTATTTTTATTTGTATTATAAATTCCAGGAAAAATTTTGTTCAGACTTTATACAAAAATACCCAAGCAAAAAACTATTCAACAACATGAAAGAAATGCACCTGAGAAATGGAATTCTCAAAGGGTAAGTCGTAAATTTAACATTTTCAAACAGGGTGACTAAAGATAAACCTTTAAACCCATAGGCAGACACTGCTCCCATCAACTTCCATGGAAGATGTATGTGCTCACCATCTCTTGAAATTAAACTTTTTATTTGAGCCATTTTATTTATTAAGATAGATTTAGGAGCCTAACATTAGGCACCCTATTTGAAAATTTTGGCCCAGATACCTATATCTCCTGCACTTTTTTTCTGTCTGCCTACCTCTTTAGCTATAATCTCTGAACAAAATGATGCCAGAAACACAATGGCATTTCTTACTGAGAGTTTTAGCTAAGTAGAACTTTACCAGAAATGGTAAATATTTCACACTATTAACTGCTATACTACAATTGAGGTGTTGACAACATCTGTGGCTAGCAACCTCTGAAGCTAAGGAAGTTTGAGCTTCAGATGATCAAATGGTTTAAGTTTATTCTGTGAAGTTTCTCCCCTCCCTGGCCCCTATGGGCTGTACAGTTCAACCATTTTCTGCTGTCAGATATTTTTGTTTGTTTTTTTTCACTTTGTCTAAAAGATTAAAGGTGAGCTCACTGTGCTACATGATTCTGGACCGTCCATCATCTGGATGGCCACAGATATCTTCTTCTGGATACTGATGTCAACTTCTTATCAACGATATTTTGAACAATATATGCCAGTGATACACTAAACTCAAATTTTCTTAGGGGTTCAGAGAAGTACCCAGAAGCCCAGGAATTCATCTGAATTTATTATTCATGCTCTCCACCCATTCCTGAAACAGGACTGGGAATCTTGCAAAGATACCTTTTCTGATGAGATTTCTAATACTGCCTGCTTCTAGTTGGACTTGAAATAACAAAACAAATGCTCATGATAATTCAGTATTTCTGTTGAAATCAGCAAGTGCAGAGGAATGTAGATATGAAAAAAATAACAAATAGAGGTGGTAGAAATTTTTCAAAATGTCCACCAAAATTTTCAGTTTTTCATTGAAATTTCAAGATGAAAACAAGACAAAACTATCATGAAAGTTTCATGAATTTTTTTCTCCATTTTACAACTATCTCTAATAATTAACTGAATTCTGTCAAACTTCAGGAAAAACAGTTTAATTTGGGTTAAGCTTAAGTTGTTAGTGAAGGTTTGGCTCAGTTTTTATTGTACTTGTACTATTTCACGTGGAGGTGATTTCCTTGATAATTAAGATTTGTAAAATGATTTGTCTACATAATGTTGCTGAGGTTTTACGAGATTTCCAGTTATAATGCTATACATCTAATGTTTCTACCTAAATGCATTCAGAATAGTAAATATCATTAAAGGAATAAGATTAATATGTTAAAGCTATCTGGACAATAGAGGATGTTTTAATAGTTATTTTGCTCATTTGCTGTTGCATTGTAAATTTGACTGACAACGTGTCTTATTATCCACAGGTTACAATACATTCCTAAACATTATGAAACCCTTAGATCATTTTTGTAACAACATATGTTGTGGTGAAGTCACTAGATATTCAGGCAAAAATAAAATACAGTTTTTATTTTTTTCAAAAAAGCAAAAAAGGTAAATTGATTTTGATAAATCTTTGCTTTTGAATTTTAATAAATTCAGCAAGATGCAGCAGCAACAAAACCATCTTCATTTAAACATAGGCCAGGAAGTGAACCTCAAAGATAGCTGACAGAAACAAAATTCCTCCACCTAGATCTGAGATACAGTAATAGAAAAAAGATTTTGTACAGTCTGGGCATTTTATGTTCATGCTGACTTGCCTGCCTTCCTCAGGTGCTTATTCCGATCTTTCATCCATTCAATGTATTTCATTCATTCCTCATACATTTCAGCATAGCTCCATATCTTTCTAGAAGCAGTCATTTGCTTCCTTTATGGCCTTTTCCCTCTTGCTTTGGGGCAGGATTTTTGTAGCATTCCCAAGTTACTGTAGGGTATAGGGTTTCCAGTTTAAAACTACAAGACACCAAAACAAAAGAAGAGATGATCAGCATTTACAAATTGTACCAAAGTACAGTATTAAAATTCCTTTGTTTAAAAAAACAAGTTTGTCACCATACAATCAGTGAGACCACTTGTGTGAGTAAGAGCTAATCTTATGAGTAATAATGGCAGGAGGAGCCCTGAGGGACTGATCCTAAGTCCAATAATATCGATAGAAAGAGATCCATTGACTTAGGTGCCTAAATGCTTTTATGAGGATCTGGGACACATAACCTAAGTTTCACTCAAAGTCAATAGGACTTGAGATACAAAGTAACTTAGGTGCTTTTGAAAATGTTACCCTGAATTATGAACTATTATTATTATTTTATTTAATAGACGTGCTCTGAAAATCAGAAATACGAACTCCACTCCTGTAGGCTAGTCACTGAAATGATATTTTCCTTTTGTAGGGCAGAAGATTTTAACTGAGGATTCTTTTTATTTAGCTAAGGGGTTTACTTCCTTCTTAGACCCAGGACAGTTATAAACATGCTTAACCTTAAACACCATGAGTAATCTAGAGCCATGTAAAAGGGAGAATTGTCAGCATAAAATACCATATTTTGTTTATTCCGAGAAAAAATGAACTGAAACATTCAGTGTTTCAGTGTTGCAGTGCTAGCTGCACCTGGAGCTGCAGCTAGCAAGAGATGTCAAGAGTAACAAGAAGGGTTTCTTCAGGTATGTTGGCAACAAGAAGAAAGCCAAGGAAAGTGTGGGCCCCTTACTGAATGAGGGAGGCGACCTAGTGACAGAGGATGTGGAAAAAGCTAATGTACTCAATGCTTTTTTTGCCTCTGTTTTCACTAACAAGGTCAGCTCCCAGACTGCTGCGCTGGGCATCACAGAATGGGGAAGAGATGGCCAGCCCTCTGTGGAGATAGAGGTGGTTAGGGACTATTTAGAAAAGCTGGACGTGCACAAGTCCATGGGGCCGGATGAGTTGCATCCGAGAGTGCTGAAGGAATTGGCGGCTGTGATTGCAGAGCCCTTGGCCATTATCTTTGAAAACTCGTGGCGAACGGGGGAAGTCCCGGATGACTGGAAAAAGGCTAATGTAGTGCCAATCTTTGAAAAAGGGAAGAAGGAGGATCCTGGGAACTACAGGCCAGTCAGCCTCACCTCAGTCCCTGGAAAAATCATGGAGCAGGTCCTCAAAGAATCAATCCTGAAGCACTTACATGAGAGGAAAGTGATCAGGAACAGTCAGCATGGGTTCACCAAGGGAAGGTCATGCCTGACTAATCTAATCGCCTTTTATGATGAGATTACTGGTTCTGTGGATGAAGGGAAAGCAGTGGATGTATTGTTTCTTGACTTTAGCAAAGCTTTTGACACGGTCTCCCACAGTATTCTTGTCAGCAAGTTAAGGAAGTATGGGCTGGATGAATGCACCATAAGGTGGGTAGAAAGCTGGCTAGATTGTCGGGCTCAACGGGTAGTGATCAATGGCTCCATGTCTAGTTGGCAGCCGGTGTCAAGTGGTGTGCCCCAGGGGTCGGTCCTGGGGCCGGTTTTGTTCAATATCTTCATAAATGATCTGGAGGATGGTGTGGATTGCACTCTCAGCAAATTTGCGGATGATACTAAACTGGGAGGAGTGGTAGATACGCTGGAGGGGAGGGATAGGATACAGAAGGACCTAGACAAATTGGAGGATTGGGCCAAAAGAAATCTGATGAGGTTCAATAAGGATAAGTGCAGGGTCCTGCACTTAGGATGGAAGAATCCAATGCACCGCTACAGACTAGGGACCGAATGGCTAGGCAGCAGTTCTGCGGAAAAGGACCTAGGGGTGACAGTGGACAAGAAGCTGGATATGAGTCAACAGTGTGCCCTTGTTGCCAAGAAGGCCAATGGCATTTTGGGATGTATAAGTAGGGGCATAGCGAGCAGATCGAGGGACGTGATCGATCCCCTCTATTCGACACTGGTGAGGCCTCATCTGGAGTACTGTTTCCAGTTTTGGGCCCCACACTACAAGAAGGATGTGGATAAATTGGAGAGAGTCCAGCGAAGGGCAACAAAAATGATTAGGGGTCTAGAGCACATGACTTATGAAGAGAGGCTGAGGGAGCTGGGATTGTTTAGTCTGCGGAAGAGAAGAATGAGGGGGGATTTGATAGCTGCTTTCAACTACCTGAAAGGGGGTTCCAAAGAGGATGGCTCTAGACTGTTCTCAATGGTAGCAGATGACAGAACGAGGAGTAATGGTCTCAAGTTGCAATGGGGGAGGTTTAGATTGGATATTAGGAAAAACTTTTTCACTAAGAGGGTGGTGAAACACTGGAATGCATTACCTAGGGAGGTGATAGAATCTCCTTCCTTAGAGGTTTTTAAGGTCAGGCTTGACAAAGCCCTGGCTGGGATGATTTAACTGGGAATTGGTCCTGCTTCGAGCAGGGGGTTGGACTAGATGACCTTCTGGGGTCCCTTCCAACCCTGATATTCTATGATTCTATGATTCTATGAGTGTTCATCCCACTTAAATCAGCAACATGTGTGAAAAGCTTCTCTATCTCTAAAGAATAAAGGATAGTGCAGGCGATGTGTAGCAACACTGAAGTAACTGCCGCTATAACAAGTTACACCATCTGAAGATCTTCTCCACAGGCAGGGTCCTAGGAAATACATAAATGATGATAACATCATGATTGTGATTTTTTAAAATTCATTAGTTATTTTCGCCCTGAATCCGCAAACACTTAACATCTTTAATGTAAAGCACCTAAATAATCTCATTCAAGGCATGGGGACTATTCACATGCTGAAGTCTAAGCATGCGTATCAGCTTTTGCAGGAGCAGGGCCTTAGCTTTGATGTGTCGTATACATAAACTTTGGCAGAGGACTCCAATTTTCAGCAAAAAAGGATTTAAAAGGCCAATTTGTAAAATGTTTTGCCATTAAAAAAATTATGCAAATCATCACATCCATAATTTTAATTGTATCATAAACTAATTTGTGAACGTACATATACTATCAGTAACTTTTTCAAGATATGCCCTTTATTTGTACTGGCAATCAACTGTGCATCCAATTCTTGCACAGCCACATTTGTACACCCAAATGTTAGCATTCCTGTACACAAGTCAGCTTGCACACACGAACTGAATTCAAGTAGGCTTTTTGCACTTGCTTTCCATTATTTGTATGTAGAAAGTGTGTGTGTCTGTAAGTGGTTAATGCATATGAAGTTACGCTGCACTGGAGAACCAATCCAGCAGAGCACTTGAGCATGTTTGACCACAATGGAACTACTCACATGCTTAAAGTTAAGCACAAGTTTAAGTGCTTTACTTAATTAGAGCCTAATGGAGTCCTTTTTATATAATTCTGAACCATGTTTATACTGTGAGAAATCCATTATGCACACCTGAGAGAGTATATAAATAGTAACTGATAATAAACACTGTCTTTCTCTTTTGACAACCAGTCATTAGGTTGGATTCTGACTTGCCCCTTTATGATCAAAGTTAAAACCCTCTTTTTGGTCAGCTCATAAATATGCTCTAACACACACCACTCTGACCTTCAGAAATGCCAGTGTTAACCGATGCACTCAGGAACATCTGAAGGGTATTTGTTTTCATGGGTCGACTTGCAATAGAGCTTGTCTTCATTTTAGCGATTCTCTCAATATACACATGCGAACTAGCCCAGATCCCATCACATGTAATTTAAAATGTACAGTTTTGAGCTTCCATACTAAAGTGAACAAGGAAAACAACAAGCTCCTATTCAGAACTAATTCAAAACCCAGCTCTGCAGTGTCTCACTGACTGATCTCTAACAAGCCCTTCATTCATTGCTGTTTTGTGCAGCTGAGCTGTTTCTACCTGAGCCAGTGTTACAGACCTTTAATCAAACAAATGTACAAGGAAGCTAAACTACTTAACCGCTGTGCTTGTTCTGTGGACTGAGATAGCCAAGTCTTACAAAAAGAATTTTATCCTGCTCAGGACGAGTACATTTCCTTTCTGTTGTTCTCAACAAAGGGCAGCAGGTACAAATGGTCTGCTATCTGTGTCACTGGGAAGTGGAGAGCAATTTGTTTCTATTAAACAGGATGGTTCTATTTTTGATTTTGTTGGCTTTTCTACTCAGTAACCTGTGCCAATCATAGCCTTTAATCTGAACTGCCCTTGACCGTGTCCGCCATGCCACAGAAGAATTCTTCTTCTTCTTCTTCTTCTTCTTCGGGTTGGGGGGAGGGAGGTTTTTTTTTTTTTTTTTTTTTTGCACAGGTAATTGTGAGAAGGCAAGTGAAAGCTCTGGGGTATTGGATTCAAAACACAACCCTGTCGTTCTCAGAACTGTACAAAGAATAAACTTGAATACAACATTGAGTTCTGCCAGACTGCACCTGTGGGTGATCCCTCTTCCCCTTCGGTTCATGGTGGGGTCAACGTATGCTTGACTATACTCTGGTGGCAAGGAGAGCTACTATGTTTTCAGTTCAGTGAGATTAGATCTATGATGTTTGACCTGTCTAATTTACTTTGTGTCTGATGAAGCAAGAAAAGCCCAGACAAATAGTTAAGTGTCTACCTATTCGTTCTTTAAGGAGAATGTTGCTGAATTCTTTCCAGACCACTGACATGGGAATATTGTGACAGGATGTAGATTGGTGTATGTATAATTTCATTTTACCTCCAAACACAAAATAAATCCAGTCATTTAGTTATATAGTGGACTTTTCGGTATCCTTATGGGCACTAGTGACAGGGACCTGAAAAGGTAGGGAAGTTCCATTTCATTCACACAGGTCCTGAAAAGTTTGGTTGCTAATCAGAATTTTATCTAAATGAATCAAAACTTCACATGACTTCCCTTTTCCCTCCTTCTCCATGTTTTATCCTTCCACCTCCCTTGCCACACCAACCCCATACTTCTTTTCCCCTTGCCCAGGGTTATTTCTCCTGGACCCTACCGTTTAGTATGAAGAGTGAAAATGGAGGAAGGGGATCAGGTTTCAGGAGGGATTTCATGTGGTGAGGCACCAGGGACTCAGCAAAGTAAACCAGGGGCACAAACACTAGAGCTTCTGCATGTAGCACTGGCCTCTCAGCATGTTTGACGGTTCTTGATTCCTGCAGCTCTGCTTGCCTGCCACATCACATACATGCCTTGTCTTAAAATTTCTCTTCCAAATCCCATATGGGCCTTGAATGTCCTGCTCATCATCCCATATTTCAGCTGTATTCTGAACCTCAAGACCTGTGGGATTCTAAAGGGAAATCTCAAATATAGCACTCTTCCCACTAGGCTCTATGTGCATGCTCTAATCTACATGCTCCATTGACTCCCATGGTCTGGGATTCCCAGAATGCATTATTTCCCCAACAACTTTAGGAAACTGTTCAGGAGACAGCAGTTGGCTGAGCAGAGACTAAGAATATTTACTGACGTTTCAGGGAAGATTAAATATTTTGGGGAGTGAAAGAGGGGGATTTAAATGAACATGGTTTTAACCTAGATTCACTTTGATTTGAGACTTGCCATGATGTTTGCTTTGATCCTCACATACTCATTACCAGTTTGTTTGTTCCTAAACTGCATTTCACTATCTGTATTCTACTGCTTTGCTAGTCGAAGTTAACTTTTTCATAAACTAATTCAAATGATCAAATTAATTTTTAAATGATCAACATTGTCATATGAAATACAAGAAATGTATTGTAGAGGAGTGCAACATTGCTGAGTACTCTGTGCATTCACTCTGAGTAACCAATGGTCAAGTCTACTTTTCATAGTTTTCTGTAATTTTTTGAAACCTTAAAAAAAAAAATCTGTTTTGTCATCCAAAGATACACAACATTTCTGGGGATGGCCAGTTACAACTACTCATTTTCTTTGTACTGTATTTGTTTGATAGGGATCATTCCAAACTCAAAAATTATACAGCACTACATTCAATCCAGATGTCTATACTCTGCCCATCATACCCTAGGGTCTAAGGGTCATACTTACCACTGAGTATTCTCTATAGGGGCCAAATTCTGCACTCCGTACAATACTCTCATTGACACCATTGGGGGTTGGCTTGTATTAGAATTGCAGGCTTTGGCCCTATTTATTTACAGTATATTATCAGTACAATAAGATTGCAGGAATTTCATTGAGTCACTCTGAAGCCTGAAATGTCCGTTGAATCAATGTAGCTGTAGCTGTGTTGGTCTCAGGATATTAGAGAGACAAGGTGGGTGAGGTAATATCTTTTATTCGACCAACTTCTGTTGGTGAAAGAGACAAACTTTCGAGTTTACACACTGAGCTCTTCTTCTGGTCTTCCTCCCTGGAAGCTCGAAAGCTTGTCTCTTCCATCTACAAAAGTTTGTCAAATAAAAGATATTACCTCACCCACCTTGTCTCTGTTGATTCAGTGTGGAGTGATAGAAGCAGCTACAAGCATGACTGAGGGCTCTTTTTGTTAGAATATCACTGGGTTTCACAATCTATCACCCATTTTTTAAGTTCTCAGCCATTTTGACTTTATAGATTATACCTATGGAGTGCACAGCTGCAGTACAGCATGTGTCTATGCCTGTAAAGATTCCTAGACCATTGTGATATCAGAGATAATTCAACCAATCACCACCCTTACTCTACAGCTAATTTGCATGCAGACATTTTATTGGTTGCATGAGGGCGATTGAACAGATGGTGGATTACTTGGCCTAACTGCCACACCATATACCTAACTGCCACCTGCACAAATCAACACAAATCAACTGCCCCCAACACACACACACACACACACACACACACACACGTAAATCAACCCAACCACCTACATGGCAATATGACCAGCATACACGATAACCCCAGACACACAAAACAAAGAGGTAGCTGTGCCTCCAGCTCTGTGCACCAACTTTGGGGAACATTTACAAACAGCAACATTGCTCACTACAACACAGCACATGGAAACAAGAGCCCCATTTTTCGGCTTGTTTACACACACGACTTTATGGCCTTCAGCTATAGTATGCACATAATATACTAAGATTCTTTATGATTGTTTATGTAATGTGTTTATCATAGGGAAGTCTCAAGTCTAGCTACTGTCTGCTGGGCTCTGGCACTTTTCTTTTGGATGTCAGCCTTGTCTTTCAAATCAGACCTTATTTTCCATGTTTTTATTCCCTTCAGGTAACACTAGTGCAATGTCTTCCACATGACCATTCAGAAGCTTAGGCTCTTTATAGAGAGTTCACTGCACCGGAACTTCACATGGGACATCGTTATTTTCCATATCGTGTTTATGCTGATGATTTTGCCCTATAAAGCCCTAACTAGCTGAAGATGTTTCACAGGTAGCCAGAGCCCATCTGCCCATATGATACCTCTGCAGTTGCAATCAGCAGAGGCACTCCTACTAATGGTGGGTAGTAGCTGAGGGATCTTCATTTCTGGAACTAATTATTTCTGTGATGGAACAGCACCCAACTGCTGATCTCCTGGGCCTGCTACAAAGCATTGTTCTGGAATTGGGAGGATGGAGTGGAACAGGTCCTCCTTATCTTTGGATTTTTACTGTTTAGTTTTATGTATTTAAAAAGTTTAAAAAAAAATACTTTCAAAAAATATTCTTTATAGATTTGACTAAACATATAATTTGAACCCCATAGATTCAAGAGGAATTTTGGATACATAAGGAATTCAGCTCAAAATTGAAGTAAGTTTAACTGTGAGCTGCTCAGAGCAGCAGAAAGGTGCTAGTAAATTTAAAGTACACTGTCCCACAGTGAATTCAAACTGGAAAATATTTTCATTAAACTTTTTTTAGTTAAGAAAACAAAATCTTCAGTGACATTTGTCAGTCATAATAAGGTCAAAAAGTGCCTTTCTCTGTCAAAGTGGAGATTTTGCATCATACACATTTTGAACATGGAACTAATACCAGGTCATATAACTTGTCTCCTCTTACAGTTCTTTAGCAGAAGTGTAATTTCAAACTCATGTCTATTACTATATATTCATTAGGACCAGCTACTTCTTTCTGGCAAATCCTAATGATTAGGAACTTGATTTATGTTTAATAAAAATATTCATGCTCCAAATTCCATAGCTAGGTTTTATCTATGTGGAATAAGGTTGGGATGGAGTATTCAAAGCTATTTGCATTCTTTCCTTGCTTCATTTCATCTCCATATCTTTTCTTGGCACATAAGTGGCTACTCTGGCTAAAACTACAATAGAAGAAGGCAAAATTCCATAGCAGCGTCAGTCAAAATTTTGTAGATGCAACATGAATATTTTGCACACAAAATATAGAATATAAGTTATTCATGAAAATAGTACACGTGATTTGTGAGAAAAAAGGGAGGAGTGGATTATTCTTCTCCACAGGCAGCAATGCCTTCTTTATGCTGCTCCATATATTTACATACTTTTCCTTTTTACTATTTTTATAGCACACACAAATGTACTAGTTGCAGTTGCTTCAAAGTAGACATGGAAAGACATGTTTACTGCCTCCAAAAGCCTGCAACCTAACGTCTCAATCCTGCAAACACTTATGCACATGCTTAACTTTAAGCACCTGAGCATTTCCATTGAACCCAAGCAAAAGGCAAGCTTATCTGTAGGTGCTACTCCATCCCAGGGGCAGATGGAGAGACTACTGTCCCTCCATGCCCTCGATGGAGGGGTTTCCACTCACTGGCCCTACATAAACACCAATAGCCCCGCCTCTAGAGCCTCAGTGTCAGCACCTTAAGATTAGGTATGCAGCGCATCTGCTGGCAGGCAAGGGAGATAGTGGCCATACACACAGGGATACAGTACTTTGCCTTGGCCGTCTGCTATCCAGTACCTTTCATATGCTCTCTGCAATTTTGCACAATGTTAGAAGCGAAGATGAGAGTATGTGCTGCATGCACAGTCTGGTAATATGGTTTTGTGGCATAATTTTCTCTTAACTCTTGGATTTAGAAATGATTAGTGTTTTATATAAATATATTTATATTATATATGGGTGCAGGATAGGGATGTACCCTCAAAAAGCTCAGAATTTTGGTTCACTTCAGAAAAGCAACTTAAAAGTTTGTATGATTAGGCGAATTTATCCCATTCCCGTTGGTCTGGGTATCTTGCAATAACAGCTGTTTCTTACATGGTTTCTGGTATATACTGTTTATCTGAGCAGGAGATGAAGCAAGAATGGCCCTCCTACCTCCAATACCATTTTCAGTCTTGACAAAAATCCTGGAAGCCCAGGAGCATGTAGGAAAAAACTCTATAGTTAAACCTTAGATCTCACCTTAGAAAAGATTTGGGATGGGGTTGTTCAGGTCTGAATTTTTAGGTAAAAATTCAGGTTAGTTCTAATTTTATCTAAACTTGTTCATCTGTCCCTAAGGCAGGAGATAAATGAAGTGTGATAATGCCATGGTGAACTTAGAGAACTATTCATGGTAAATAATTAATTCGACAAATTTTGCCTGTATTTCAGTTCATGAATTATCTGAGAACTGAACTGTACTTTTATGGATTTGTTCATTATTCCAAATTCTTCAAGGAATGTTTCTGTGCAGACACATTCAACCTATGGATTGCTGACGAACTGACTACTGCTTTAATTATTTACTATTAATAATTTGCTATTTGCACTGTGAGTGAAATTCACCTTTGTACATAACCCTACACACCATTTCAGGTTCACTTAAGCCTTATTTTGAAGGCTTTAATAGAACTTAAATAGAGCTTACATCATGTGCCTGTCCTCTGCATGGGGGTGAATTTAACGTCTGACGTGTCACTTTAGCCATGTGATATTGTTTCTGCTTACTGATTGGATGTTGGAAACTTTTCTAAGCAGGATGGCTTTAGAATGTCACTTGTGGCACTAACGTTCATGTCAAAACATAGTTATGAAAACTTCACTCATGAATGTTCTTGGAAAGCACATAAAAGAACATTGTGTATCTCATTGATAGAGATTCATGATTTCCATTCCCTCAGCTCAAATCCTGTGTTCTAGAAGAACCACAAAAGGCAATGACTTCTTATGATTTTCTGAAGTCTATTTCCTTCATTCCTTCTTGTACCTTTCTTCTAGTAATCTTATGCAATATCAATGTAAATAGAGTAGGTGTTGTTTATGCCCATATATGAAGAAAGTCTCTGAATGGTCACCTAAATAAATCAGACGCTCTTCTGAATCCAAAGTAAAAACTCTATTCATCCATCTTGAGTCATAAATAGCAAAATATGAAAAAATGTAACATAACCATCTTACTGTAGCTCTGACCTACTTTTGAATGGATCTAATGTCCTGATTTAATTTGATACAATTACAATAAAAACTGCAATCTAAGGCAAGTAAATGAATTTTGTGTCAAGAGTGAAATACAATCTGTTAAAATTGGTTTGAAAATACAATTTTAGGTCTAGTACAGCAAGTCTTGACATTTCAGATTAATCTGTCGTATAACAAAATTAATGACACTCAAAGTTGTTTAAGAATGGCTGTTAACTTTACTTACACTATTCATCACTGGCTCTATCAGTCTAATCCAGGAAACCACTGGGCTATTAAGTACAATACAGCAGTTCATTTTAAGGAAACTTAGATTGTAGTTGTTTAAGAAACAAATTATCTAGTGTTATAAACCTAAAAAAGTCAAACAGAAATTCCTCTCTAAGATTTTCAGTGCAATCTATATGTATGTCACTACACCATATGCTTTACCTGAAAAAATCAGAGTTCTACTTCTGACAAGCACACAGAAGACTGGGTCCTTATCTAAACAATCCTAAAAACCTGGGACTTCAAAGTGGGACAGAGTATGTCATAAGAAAAGGATTTCTAGTACTTCCATACCGTTGCACTTCTGCTTGGAACCCGAGGCCTACGTTTCATTACTTTCGTTAGAATGGAGGACCTCTTTGTCACTCCTTCCTTTGTTCCATTTATTTTCCTTAAGTAGGCTACAGTAATTGCAGTTTGGGGTTCAGTTTTGGAGAACTGACTCAGAGAATCCTCTTAAATCATAAGATTGCTATTACTGATTTAAGTGTTGGCTTGTTACGAAACAGAGACTGCACTCTATGCTGAAAATGGCACTCATTTTTCATTTTATGTTGTATCCATGCCATACCTACACCATTTGGTTTTGCATAAATTGTGGGCCTGATTCTCCTCTCACTTACACTCCTGTAAATCAGGAGTAACTTCACTCAAATAAATGGAGTTGATTATTCCTTCAGAAGATACAAACAGTATACAACATACATTGTACTGTATGTATTTCAAACCTGGCTCCTCCATTATCTTTCTGCTTCTCTTCTAGTCCTCATTGCACATCTCACAAGAATTATGTTTTCTCCACAGCATACAATGCTACTTTCCTATACCTTCCCCACTGAGTAAGAATATGGTAGGATCGCCAGTTCTCAGCTAAGAGAGGTTGCAGAAAAGTGTCACAGCTAGCATTAATCGGACTACTTGCTCCTCAAGTCGCCCTGAAGCAGGGTAGCTGAATCTGGCCCTTTGCTTCTGTAATATATGTATTGTAAAGGTGAAATTCAATTATTTAAACCATGAAGCAATAGAATAGAATATAGCTATACCAGAAGGCATTTTTTCATAATCAAAATAATGTTATGTACAGTACTGGTGCAGTACAGTGTCAGCATTCACAGTACGCATAGTGAACTCAACAAATAGCTCGCCCATAGTCTTGGACATAAGAATCTGCTCTACTGACAAATGGAATTGCTCTTTTCAAAGGCTGCCATGGGATCCTTAACTTCCACCTGGACATCCTCTAGGGACAGGCAGAAGGAATGTTTAAATCAGAATTGCTTGCAGTGGACTGTTCACAGTCCAAGGTTTATGGTGTTTGTTTAAGCAGCCTCACAGTGTGTCATACCAGGATATAGCAACTTGTCTATCAGAAAAAGAAAAGAAGAAAAGTAAAGCAGCTGCTGCTAAAAATAGGGTCACCCCCCTCCTTGGTGATGGAAACATTTTATTTCTGTTCACTGGGGGAGAAGGATCTTTCTCCCTCTCCCCTCTGCACAAATGTGAATAATTTGTTAAACATTCCGACTGTCTACTGCAAAGTTCCCATCAAGATTTTTCATTAGATAGTACATGAACCTTGCTAGTTGTAAATTAAGCATGAGAGCAGCTTTGCTGGCAGTAGGCACTGATCTCAGGGGCAGTCATGTTCAAGGCTGTGCCCTGGAATAAAACCATTTTTTTTCTGTCAGGACATTTTCCTGTCTTTTTTATTATTTTTACTATTTAAATCATATTTAAATCTTCCTTTTTAAAATTCTAAACCACACATTCATTTGCATTTTAGCTTTACTTCAACTGAAGCAAAGATCTTAGCAAATAAATGAGGCAGTTCCTCAGCTGGTGTGAATTGGCTTCAGTGGAGTTGTGACCATTTACTCAAGGTGAGGCTCTTCCACAAAGAGAACATAATAAAACAGTTTGCAGGATAAATATGCCAGAGATGCAAATGTTTCATTATTTTAAACTGTGTAGTTGTCAAAATAAATAGAAGACATTGGACCTGATCATTAGCCAGTATAGTTCGGTGTGACTCTGTTGACCTAACTGGAGCTACTCCAGTTTGTGCCAGCTGAGGATTTAGCCCCCGGGCCTGATTCATGACTTCATTATACCAGTTTTATGCTGTTATTACTCCATTGACTCCACTGACTCATTCTGGCCTAACAGAATGATGAACCAGACCCTCTTGTGTTTAGGTTAATGGTCATGATCTTTCCCAAGTAAAACTAAGTGAATCTGTACTTATGTGTGAAGATATGCAATTCCTTTATACTGTACCCTTCGTATACAATGCACTTGGCCAGTTTTTAACTGGGTCCAGTTGACCATGCCAAATATTGATATTTGGGCCAGAGCTGGTCAAAAAACAGGATGAATTCTTTGGAAAAAAAATCGTGAATGTGTCTCATTTTTGGCAAAAAATGGCAAAACTTGTAATTTTTTGACTAAGTGTAACTAGGGCACAGCTGTTGTAGCTTAGTGCTAGAAAATGGTGTCTTACAGACAGGAAACACGGCTGTATTTCAAGATGCAAAATAATGCAAAGAAATAATTTAAACTAAACTGTTTCTGTAGCAAAAAGCCTTCAACTGGCTTTTGAGTTAATGAAAGCCATTGTGAGTGTTTAAAAAGATTTCCTTTAATTTTATTTTACTTTTACATGGAATTACCTGCTATGAGGAGGGTGGGAAACTGTGGTCTCATGTCAAAGGAAGCTAGGTACTCAGCAGGGTTTTATAATTTCCACTAAATCCCATGTAAATGGAGGGACCTTTGGAAAAACATTGGAAAGCTAGGTGGATAATAACTTTGACTATGTGATTCCTACTGTAATTAGTCAAACATATTTACAAGAGCTTATTGTGGATTCAAGAAATTATTTATTTACAATAGCCAATCTTAAATTTCAAAGTGGTATATGCAATGTGGCAATGCACTGTAGCTATTATTAACCTACGAATACAATACATTTTAACATAATCCCAGAATAGTCTCACTTTTATGGTATTCTTATTTTAACACAGAGATTCATAAGGAAATATGTTGATATGTTTTATCTTATTCAGTAGTACTGTAACATGAGAGAAAACAAAGCCCTCTGTTATTCCAGTTATACATGTTAAAAATATTGAAATTTCATATGCCATCTGGTTCCTTCTGCCTTTCAGAATTCTTATTTGGTGCCTGAGTGGACTCTTATGGTACAATTAATTAAATTAATAGCTATCTCGTAAATTTAAAAAATATATATCCCATCATCCCTAAATCTCTGAATCCCAGCTGGGAACCTGAAAGGCGTGAAATACACAGTAATCATCTCACATCAACAGAAACTGATCTTAAAGCTGTAATTACATGATAAATGTCTCTATGACACATGCCCACTATTTGGCCTTGCCCTAGAGACAAATGCTAAGAGCCAAGGGGGGAGAAAAAAGAAGAAGCTGATATCGAGTCCCTTCAGTGCTGTTTGCATTTTCACTGGCTTGCTTTCAGTGATTTCTGAGACTCCTAAGACCATGATAGATATTTCCTAAATATTTTACATTCAGGTAATTACAGTAGTATATGGATTTGCTAGTGAGCTTAGAGGAGACCAATTAATTGCTGCAAATTCGATTAAAAGGGATGAGCTTGCGGCAGACACCACTCTTCAGAAGTAGAAAGTTCACATCTTAATGAAATAGGCAAAGGCAGAGCTATATATGACTAAAATGAGTCTCATGCAAGTTAGAGGGGTTGACTGCAAACTAAAAAGCTGATTCTACAGCCTTTCCTAAGGCAAAGCTCTCATTCATTGGGAGTTGTGTGTTAGTAGGGACTGCAAGTTACACAGCACAGACTATAGCAATGTATTAAAGCAGAAATGAAAATTGTAGATCACCCATTATTTCAATTGGACATATGCATATATGACTAAAACTTATTTTCATTACTGAATTTTAGGGTTTCCAGGGTTGTTTTGTTCCCAGACACTAGCTGATGGAAATACCCAAACAGGTAGATTTGGGAACATATTCTCAACCCCTCTTTTGTCCTGTTGTGCCACAGATGTAGCACAAAGGGATCAGAGTCTATAACCTCTATTCTGGGGAAACCACTGCTAGAGGGGTGTCCCTAGTAGGTGTGGAGTCAGAGGAACCCATGACACAGGGACTGATGAGGCAGCGTATTGGAGGCGGAGTTGCTTCAGCACAAAGTGCTCCAGCAACGGTCAGTGCTGGCATACAGTCCTTGGGGATGATAGCCAGCTGATGCAGTGTCCCGAGCCAGTGTTGAGCCAGGAATCTAAAAGCTAGATCTGCCCTTCCCCTCTGGACACAGTGGAGAATCTGGTTCCTTTGTGTTATTTTTCTCTGTTCGTCCTTTATTTTTAGCCTTTTTATTTATTCTTTCATGCTTTCTTCATTCCAGTTGTATCCTGCCTGCTTCATTCATAGTCCTAGACTAGGAACATTATTTCCTGTATTTTACTGACTCCTTATTGTATTTAATACCCATTTTCATGTAATTAAACCTTGGAGAATTGGATCCTCAAATAGTCAAGTGCTCAGCTGGGCTGCGGACTTGATTGCATGTTACTCCTGAAGTCTGACTCTGATGACCAAATCCATAATGCTGGCACATTTTCTATAAAGGAGTCCTGAGGATGAAGTTTGTCCTTGAGCTTTTCTTTATCTGTAAAAAGGAGGCTTTTTAAACAGTGCACTACACACAGCAATGCATGCAGCAGCTGCTGCTTTACAGAGGGCAAAGCAAACAAACTCTGGTCACACATGCCCCCTAACTCATGAATTGCTTTCTACTGAAATGCAGCTGCTGTTCCATTCACACTGTGCAATTATAGAAGGAAACAAGGAAGCAGAGCCACATATGAGGAGAGAAATCTTCAGTTAGGGATCAGTTTCAAATTTGGGGTCAGAGGTGTTGGAAAAATATGTGCTCTAACTCTAAAGTTTCTAGGTCTGACACTGAAGTTGAATCTTGTTTCTCGATTGTTTCTGGATTCAGTTCCTTAGTACTTGGGTTAAACTGTTGACCTCATCCTACAAGGAGTGTTGAGCATTTCCTGGGAGGTACTGAGTGCTCTCCCATTGCACTCAAATGGGAATTGAGGTGCTCAGCACCTAATGGGATTGGCCCCTAAAGAAGAACTTTGTTAATTGGCCTCTAAAAAGATCTAAATACGTATAGCTCAGCTAAGACAAAAGAGGGGGACATAGACTCACAGACATTAAGGTCAGAAGGGACCATCATGATCATCTAGTCTCCTGCATATTGCAGGCCAGAGAACCTCACCCATCCACTCCTGTAATAGACCCCTAGCCTCTGGCTGAGTTACTGAAGTCCTCAAGTCATGGTTTAAAGACTTCTAGTAACAGAGAATCCACCATTTACACTAGTTTAAACTTGCAAGTGAACCATGCCCCATGCTGCGGAGGAAGGCAAACCTCAATGTTTAAGAATTTAAAAACTATACTGCAAAATGTATTATATGAACAATCCCGCACTGGTAGAAAGACAGACTAGATGTTCACTCATCTCTGACTTCTGTGATTCTGATATTTGTCTGTGGTGATATGAAATAGGACAGAGATTTATCTAAACCAGAGGAAATCTTGAACTGAGTGATCACACAGTTCCCTTTGTTAAAAATGTATTATCGTGTATAATATATTCTGAGGAGATTGAAAGAAAGGAGATTTCTACCTGTTAAAGATTAAACATGTAAGTCCTTAATGGCCCAAAGACTCAGAATGCAGAATCTTTGCAGCTGACAAATTTGTATTTTCCAAGCTTAGGTGAAAAGACCCAAGTTGTTGAGGTTTTTATCTAGTGAAGAGTGAACATCAAAAGTTTAAGAATTTCTCTTAAAATAAGCACCCAAATTCCAAGGCTTATAAAACCTTCCAGGCTTCTCTGGTTCGAAATAAAAATGTATGTACACAAGATTTCTAATACATCCCAATCAGACAAGAAATATGTAAGCATCTTCTCCTGAAGACCTTATATGCACAGCGGGGGAAAAAATTCCAAAGTTCCTAAATGACTTAGGAGCCTAAGTTCTATTGCAAAACAATGCAGTATAGGTATTTTTTAGTACTTTCCTTATCATATATATTAAGCTATCTTAAATGTAGAATATGGAGCTCTTCTGTGCCCTCTGTACCAAATCCAGAATTAATATCAGTCCCACATTATTGCAACTTCATATAATTTATTGTCAAATACACCTTGAGAACTGTTTTGGATGCAGTTCTTTCTCTAAAACCATTAGGTCCTACACACTGCCGATAATCAATGATATTCTTGGTGGTTAATGATAAAGAGGCAGATTCTGCATTTTGACATACAGATGTGGCTCCAATTGACTTCAAAAGGAACCCCTCCCTTTTTATAGGTGAGGGCAGAAATTGGCTCATGAAAGGGGTAATAGAGAGTCAGGTTAATCATTAACTAACACAAAAACTTAGAATTATTTTGATGATTAGGTGCTCATCATTACAAAATCCCATTAGCAGCTGGCTTCTGCATAACTAGAATCATTTTCTTTATAACTTGGCTCACTTTTTAAAAATAATAACTTGTATAGCTTTCATATATGTATATTAGATTCTGAGCATTTCAGGATAGACACCAATTTTATTTGTACTAAATAGAGACAACAATAATAATAAATGACAAAGCAACTTGTGTGAATATCTTCACATTTCATAGCTGTGAGGTGTGTTGAATGCAATGATTAATGCTAGAAATAAAATTGCATGCAAATAAAATATTTTGGTATAATTTGACTGTTTTTAAGCTATTAATTTGGTATTGTTCCCTCCACTATCTTTTTTAATATAGCTGAAGGGGGGCATTATAGAAATGAAAATAGCAGATGCACCACCATCTGATGGCAAAGATATAAAAGAGAACAAGCCTGAAGTTAGATTAAATACCAGCCATACATGTTTTATACAGGTGGACCCATATCTTGTTCCTTTCAGGAGACAATAAACTACCTTTGAGGATTATTTTCCCCAGTATCCTGCCATTTCTAAATGTAAAACATTGCCGTTGATCACCTAGATTTAGATAGTAAACCATAATAATACGATGTAACATGCCTCTAGCATTCTTCAAAAAGAGGGATCCCAACAATGAGTACATTTGTGGATGACAACAAAATTAAATGACAAAAACAACAAGCAGGGTAAATTTGAGAGACTGATGCAAAGAGGCTATGGACAAACTGAGAAGAGGAACTAAGCTAATTAAATATTAAACAGGTGTATTCGTGTTAAAGCAAATATATTTTCATACTCCAATTTTAACTGTCCTAACATCTTTTTTTTAATGTAACCAAGCAGTATAGTTATTTCAGGGAAAGTATAGGATCAGGATTTGGGCCTTAAACTAACTCACAGTGAAATCAATGATGGTCAGTGGTAGTTGGCTCAGGCCCTTGGAAAGGAATACAAAAAAGCTTGTTAATCATTCATTTAACACGACACAAGTTCGTTTAGTACAGAAAGTGAGGATTCCCATCTCAGTTACGACCTAGGGGACTATAGGTAGGCACAGAGGTCCTGATCCAGCTAAGCACTTTTAACTTTAAGCCTGTCAACAGTCCATTTATTTCAAGGGAACTATTCATGGTGCTTAGAGTTAAGCACATGAATAAGTGCTTTGTTGAATTGGGGCAGAATTCTAACCAGACCCTTAATGTAGCCGCTGAGTCTATATAACAGTTATAAAAAATAGAGGTAAAACAAAATATAAATTCAATACAAAAGACCATTTATGGTCTGTACTGTTCACCTCATTTGGTATTATATTCTTTGTAAACAGAGTGTATCATATAGGTTTCACTTCCTATGTACTTTTGTCAATCTGAGAGAGCTTTACTAATATTAAATGCATAAATGAGCATTTTCTCACTAACGGTGTTTGAAAATGCAGCAGTTTTAATGCAAATGAGTTCCAAATAGACAAAGGAAAATTATTTTTCATTCAATGATCTTGTTATGTTTTATCTGATATGACCCTCCCCTTATCTTACAATCGGATACACATGCAAACAATATTATTAGAAAAGAACAGCCTTCTTAAAAAATAAACATTAATTTGCCTGAAAATTTCCTTATGTCTTTTTACATTTCCATTTCTAACAATACACATGCATTATTGCTATCGTCCCTAGCAAAATTTTAAAAGGTTATTAATAAAGGCTTGTTCAAGTATAGAGGATTTTAACGGTTTATATGGCTAAAGAGAGGTCTGCTTGTTTAGCATACAGTACAATTGCTTTGACCATCTGTTATGAACAGAAAACGTTGATCCAGTGAATACTTTTTCTCTTAGAAAGCAGTACCCACAAATGCTAAAGGAAACATACTACATGGAACATATGATATATTATTTTAACTGTTCCATAAAATGCATTGTGTGTATGTAAAATATGTGTGCATAAAGAGTCCCATTGGCAGCATTTCAAATGGAAGCATTACCCATGAGTGGTAAAGTGTGTGTGTGTGTGTGTGTGTGTGTGTGTGTGTTTCTATCTTTATTGATATAGATCTAGGTAATATGTACATATACAGCATGGCTTGAGCCTACCCTACTGTAAATCCACTTTGCACTACTGGGAACAAAGGAGACTAAAACTTTTTTGCTAACTTAATGTGCCCCATCTCCCATTTCAGGTGGAGGGAGCATATCAATGCTTGTCACGGATGGGGCAGGTCTGGGCAGGGAGGAAATGGGCTGATGCTCACCATAACATTTAAGAAGCACCAATCCTGCAAACACTTACACATATGCTTTGCTTTAAGTATGTGAGAAATCTCATTGAAATCAATAGGCCTGCTCACGTGCTTAAAAAATTAGTCATCTGCATAAGTGTTTGCAGCATCAGGATGAACAAACCCCCATCTTAATGTAGTTTTTGTCTGAGACTATATATATATAAGTAGGGCTGTCGATTAATTGCAGTTAACTCAAAAAAATTAATCGCGATTAATCACACTGGTAAACAATAGAATACCAATTGAAATTTATTAAATATTTTGGATGTTTTTCTACATTTCCAAATATATTGATTTCTATTACAACACAGAATACAAAGTGTACAGTGCTCACTTTATATTATTATTTTTATTACAAATATTTGCACTGTAAAATAATAAAAGAAATGGTATTTTTCAATTCACCTCATACAAGTCCTGTAGTGCAATCTCTTTATTGTGAAAGTGTAATTTACAAATGTAGAATTTTTTTTGTTACATAACTGCACTCAAAAACAAAACAATGTAAAACTTTAGAGCCTACAAGTCCACTCAGTCCTACTTTTTGTTCAGCCACTTGCTAAGACAAACAAGTTTCTTTACATTTATGGGAGATACTGCTGACTGCTTCTTATTTACGTCACCTAAAAGTGAGAACAGGCATTCGCATTGCACTTCTGTAGCCAGCATTGCAAGGTATTTACATGCCAGATATGCTAATCGTTCATATCCCCCTTCATGCTTTGCCCATCATTCCAGAGGACATGTTTCCATGCTGATGACACACGTTAAGAAATGAGTTAATTAAATTTGTGACTGAACTCCTCGGAGGAGAATTGTATGTCTCCTGTTCTGTTTTACCTGCATTCTGCCATATATTTCATGTTATAGCAGTCCTGGATGATAACCCAGCACATGTTTCTTTTAAGAACACTTTCAAAGCCGATCTGACAAAATGCAAAGAAGGTACCAATGTGAGATTTCTAAGGATAAATATAGCACTCGACCCAAGGTTTAAGACTCTGAAGTGCCTTCCAAAATCTGAGAGGTATGGAGAATGCTTTCAGATGTCTTAAAAGAGCAGCACTCTGATGCAGAAACTACAGAACCCGAACCACCAAAAAAGAAAATCAACCTTCTGCTGGTGGCATCTGACTCAGATGATGAAAATGAACATGTGTCGGTCTGCTCTGCTTTGGATCGTTATCGAGCAGAACTTGCCACCAGAATGGACGCATGTCTTCTGGAATGGTGCTTGAAGCAGGAAGGGACATATGAATCTTTAGCACATCTGGGACATAAATATCTTGCGAAGCCGGCTACAACAGTGCCATGTGAATGCCTGTTCTCACTTTCAGGTGACGTAAACAAGACATGGGCAGCATTATCTCCTGCAAAAGTAACCAAACTTGTTTGTCTGAGCTCAAGTAGTACTGAGTGGACTTATAGGTTCTAAAGTTTTAAATTGTTTTATTTTTGAATGCAGTTATTTTTGTACATAATTCTACATTTATAAGTTTAACTTTCATGATAAAGAGATTGCACTACAGTACTTGTATTAGGTAAATTGAAATATACTATTTCTTTTGTTTTTTACAGTGTAAATATTTGTAATCAAAAACAAATATAAAGTGAGCACTGTACATTTTGTATTCCGTGTTGTAATTGAAATCAATATATTTGAAAATGTAAAAAACATTTTTCTTCAGCTTCTAACTTACAATTATGAAGAATAATGCAGGAAAATTACCATAAATCCTTTTAAAAAGTCCTTCATACAAGCCTATGTACAAAATTTCAGTGAGTTTTAATTATATGGAAGTTTGAAGAGTGTGAGTTATTTCATTACTGAGATCATTAGGAACAAAACCAAGTTTGACAAAGGGTGCTAAATTACTTAAAGGAGCCATTTTTAAATTAAACTTTAATTCACAAACTAATTAACGGATTTACTTTTAAATTCTCAGAAAATTCTCATTCTATACTCAAAGAATAAAGCTGTAATTCTGAAGAGGGTACATATATATAGAAACTGGGTGACTTTATGTGAAAAATTCAACAAAATCTTATCTATGGAGTCTCAACTGGCTCCTCTAAAATTTACAAATATACACTCGGCACACATGCACTTAAAGAGACAGACACACACACTTAGCACACTTAAGTTTCTGTTGCTTTAAAGGATTATACTATGAGAGAGATTCCGTGTACATTTAGGGCCTGATCCAAATCAGTGGAAATACTCCCATTCATTTTAATTGGCTTTGGATCAATCTCATAATGTGGGTGCAAGAAATGGTATAAATTTTCAAACCAGTAACAACTTTTAAACTGTATCTAATCTGTGTATGGAGCAAACATTTGTCTGAAGGCTGCAAAGAGTTCTAAGACTTGAGCCTTCATGGTGCAGAGCACCATATCTTGATTCAGGAAAGCCAGTTGGCCCATCCTCATTGGTTAGCATTGGATCAGGCCAGAGTGCTAAGTACCTTGCAGGATTTAGCTGTTAATAAGGAAAATGTCATTCAGTTCTCATATTCCTCTCACTGAAGCCATTGGCAGAGCTTGCTGACTTCACTGGGAATGTATTCAAGTAATGAATCAGGTGATTTTGGTTGAAATTTGCAATTCAAAAGCTGCTATTTGGAAAAGTAGCATTTGAAACTGTGTTGCTGTGTTGTGCCTCATGTAGATCAGTATCAAATAAATTTCCCTATTGTACCTCTTATAATGTTAACACAATACAGGGAGTGTTGTTTGCTTCATCTCCATTCTCCTAACTGCAACATCCTTTTCAGTTTAAATTATACAGAAGTGAATAATTATTGAGGCCTTCTATTTACCATCCTTAGAAGATTTAATTTAGCCCAATAAACATTGTGAAGCAGCCCTTTTGGATTTGCAATGACATATAATTTACTTGGAGCAAATGCTTTGGGTTCAGCATAAAGGCCATTCATCAGGCAAATCTGAATCAGAGGCAGTTTAGAGAAAGCATCCTTTGTCTAATTGTTTTCCATCACAAACAACATGTGGGAAAGAGATTTAGACAATATTTTCAAACATTATAAGCTACATAATTATTGTCCTCTGCAAACCCAGTAATAGTTTTGCAATCACGACTGTGCTTTATCTGTCTAATCACCTATTCACTGTGACCAATTGCAAGCTCAGCATTGATGAGGAGGCATTTAGTAATATTAAGTACAAAACATGAGATTTAAATAATGTTGAGTTTATGACACAAACCAACAAAAGCCAGGAAATTCAAAAGCAAGGCGCACACTCCATCCTTAATTCCTGGCATTCTCCTAGGTATAACAGCACATATGAGAGTTCAAAGACCCACACTGTACAGAGACCTTTGTAATGTTAAATCACAAAGGAATGAGTTAGAAATGAAGCATCAGGCTTAATTTTTAATTTGCATACCTGTTACAAATGTATGGAGCAATGTGAACATTATTCTTGTATCATCTTCACCATAAAATCAAAACAAATCAACCTTTTGTGAAAAGGTATAAAGACAATGGGCCAGATCCTGGCCCCACCTATCTCCAATTTGTGCTGCTCCGGTGACACAAAGAGGACAGATAGGTGTTCTACTAGGATAGCTAGAAATTCCCTCTGTGTTGATGTAGCCAGCTCTGTGGGATCTACTACCAGCCCCCCTTACAGAGTGGTAAGTGTTTTGGTGAGGGAAGGGGTAGAGCCTGGGCACAGGAGGCCATTCCAGCTGATGCAAGATAAAGCAGTCTCAAGGTTGCTCTAACTTACACCTGGGGCCTCTAGCCTCTGGCTTTCCCCAGGATTGGTGGAAAGGTGTCAATACCTTGCTAATCCTACTCTTAATCACACTCAGGCACACTTGAAAATCCATCCCAATATTAATGCAAGAGGCTATCCCAGTTTATTGGGTAAAAACATAATAAATGAGTGTAGAAGCATATTTTGTATTTTTATAGTCCATGTACATTGTTATTTATAAATGCATATTCTGATGCATAAATTGCCTTGGATTATTTTGGTTCTATCCAAAGGAATATAGTGGCTCTCTAAAAGCTGCTATTGGTCTACCAGGTAAATATGCACTGTGATGCTCATAATAATTTTGAGAATATGTATTGTTTACTCAATGGAGTGAAATGGCAGCTTCCCAGCCATTAGGGCCTACAGTGTAAATATGTATATTGCCACATTTTAAAAATTGGATTTTGACTTGATAAAATACAATAGCTTCGAAACAGCTGTTATGGTCTATCATGGAAATCCTTCTTGGTTTGTGAGTCATTGACCCAATGGACTATAATACGAGCTCTTTGGAGCTGTTGTGTCCACCCAGCTGCATCTGATGTGCCTGCTATGTGCCCTTTGCAGCATTATGGTCTATCATGTCAGTCCAGCGGCTGTGCATGCATACTAGAGATTCTTATAGGCTGTAGCTTATATACATGGACACTAATCTTTCATTCTCATTCATTCATATATTTGTGTGACACCTCCTTCTTCCACCCCCAAAATTACCATTTTGTCACACAAGTTTTTAGAAAAGAGAAAAAATGCAAGTGCAGTTCATGACTTAAAAAACTCATCAGTATGAGAAGCACGAAGCAAGGAAGTGGTTGAAAGAAGCAAGAAAAAGCAAGTACTTGTACATCTTTTTGCACATATACTAAGCATGGCAAAGAGTGTCATGCACATTGTTCAGTGTAATCAGGAGAGCATGTCAGCTGTAACAGGAGTAGATATGTCCAGGTAGGTAATAAGGAAGCAAGTGACAGCACCTCAGATGCTAGGATTGAAAGTTGCCCTCCAGAAGAGGGCCAGCACAAGATCTTTGAGACACTTAAGGTCTACTTAAGTCCTCAAAATAGGGGGAAAGGGGAATTTAAATGATGAATAGGTATTTTCTGGCCTACTGCACAGGAATGAATTTCATCCTCAGATATCATGATGAGGAGCAAAGTATAAAAACATAGATAGATAATCTTCACTGACAATGCTCCAGCAAGCAGTATGGTGGGTTTGTATTTCGCTGTGTAGTAATAACCTCAAACCCACTTTACATTTATAAAATAATTTTCATCACAGTTTCATAAACAATAGCTAGAAATACCTCTTGTTAAACTATCCATTACTTGTTGATATTCCAAAACAAAGTTATTCTATTTTTAAGGTAACATAGATTCTGGACATCAGAGGATGTTTATAGGTATCAATAATCACGCACAGATTGACATGGCTTATATTTATGCCAATATATATTAAAGAGTCCTTTATTTTCTTCTGAATATTAAGCTCATTTTAATGACAGGCCAGAAAAACCCTAGAGAAATCACAGATTACATCTCATTCAAGAGACATGATTTACCACAGTTGTAATTCTTGACCTACAATTTCTGCAGACATTTTAGAGCTATCAAACAACCGAAAAAGCAGTCCTGCACCTTTGGTGAATCAGGAGCCTTAGTAGCTTAGGGGGAGAATTTAATTTAGCCTATTTAAGCTAGAAAGATCAATACAGAAGTTATCTTGTTGTATAAAGAATAGAATTAACAAATATAATCTACATGAAAATACACTCAAACATTTAATTTGCATAGGAACAGGCAGTGCTATTCATTTTGATACAAGGAAATCAAGAGTCATAGCTTGCAGCCACTCTTTTAAACCAGATTTCGAGCACAACCCCCCAAGGGCTGTTTCTACCAATTTTCCAATAAATCATGTAATGACTTTTAGAAAAGACAGATATTTAATTCTTGAATTAGAACTATAGGACCATAACCAAAGATTCAAAGCCCTGTTTTTCTACCATACTTTCATGCAATCTCTTTAAACTGATTGGGTATGAAATGATACATTAATTAGGCAATTAGGTATTTGGGAGATTATGGAATGAAGTACTGAGGGCTGACCTGTAGTACAGAGATCAAAGTTCACTGGGAGAAAGGCTCAGTCTATTTTGTTTACAGCCCTAAACTGTTGTTTCAGTCTATAAAAATTTATAATTTTTTTTGCAGTGGGGGGAAGGGTTCAATATATAGATTTGCAGTTGATGATAAATATACTGGTGAAAAGTCAGAATTCATGTATATAGAAAATACCAGGTCTTAATTACTCATGTTTTACCAAGTTGCATATAGGGAAAAACAATTTGATTTATGCATATTGAATAGAAATTAGTTAAACATAATTAGTAAAATGTTCCTAAATAACTTCACAACTACCAACAGCTACTTTCTTTGGGGAAGAGGGGGGAAATAATGAAAACACAGTCAAAACAAAATCAGCTAACACCAATGTTCTCCTGCCCCCAGAGTCCTAGACCAACAAAAGACACGTATCTCTTAGCAGCATATGAAGGATCCACAGGATTTGCTTCTCTAATGGTGGAAAATATTAATGTCGCACTGGGCCATTGGGCCAGATTCTGATGTCAGAAACCCCATTGAAAATCCTGAATAATTCAAATGAAAAATATCACAAAGACAAGACAATGTTCCAGGGGAAAGGATAGCTTTAGAGGAAAACTCCATGAAATGCAGAGAGGAACAGGATTCACGTATGTTTTCGCTTAGTTTTCTTGAGCGAACACCTAGCTTCTGCAATAGATCTGTTTTTTTCTCTTTCATTTCTGGCGGATGGTGTTTTTTTTTTCTTTGTATGTTACATGTAGTTTATTGGCTAAAGACCATTGTTTCTCAAACCACTCTTGGGGCTGTCTAATCCAAGCAGATTTATAAAGGCAGAGTGAGACAGGGTGTGTGGACCATCACAAAATCACATTTGTCTCTTGTGAAGGCAGAGATCACGTGCGGGGACCACACCCTGATTGGCATCATGGTGCTTGTCCCTTCCTAGGGGAACAGCTATTGGTAAATACAAGCATTTCTGACAAGCACTGGGACAGGCCAGCAGATGGTAAGGGGAACTGCATACAGAAGGTGACACTAGAAAGAGCGCTTTTCCTGCTCTACCTCATCCCTTGACACTATGGAGACTGGAGGAATGAGAATGCTTCCTAAAGGTGGGGGACCTGGACAACCACCTGCTGTAGGGTGAGTTATGTTGGCAGTGGCAGCAGCGGTTTAGAGAGAGGAATCCATGTGCAGAGCAGCAGTTTGATCATGGCAGCTCTGAGTTGGGGGGAATGGGCACAGCAGGATGAGGAAGCTTTCACTGGGATCTAGGTAGGCCTTTGTCCCCAGAAATCCAGTGGTGTCCAGATGCCTCTGAGTATTCTTATGATGGGACCTGGTGGGCACAGGTATAGCAGCACCTTTCTAGATTCCTTTCCTATGGTGTACACCTCGGTTATTGGGTACAAGTCTATGGAACGAGGCAGATAAATGTTTGGACAGATAATTATGCCATAGTCTATTTTGGCGTCAGTCCGCCTTCAGTGCAAAGAAGGGCTGGCATTTGCAGTGAGGCAGGAACTCTTGTGGGAGGTTGCCTCGTGCAGTAATCTAAATGGGAGTATGGCCTTGCTTAGGCCTTGGAATGGCTAAGCCATGATTACACCTTGGAATAATAGAGATCTTCTAGGGCCTTGGGTTTGAGTGGGATGGATAGATCTTGAGACAGATGTAGAAGCTGTGGATTTCAGCATCAAAAGGAGGAAGGATTCTCCCATTACATTGCTATTGGGACAGGTGTCTTTAAGAGTTATCCTGTTAGAAATCTGTAACTTTGGCTAAGTGACCAAAAGTTTATTAAACCTTTAATTTCAATCACTGTCTATATTGGTTCCTGGACACTCACAATATGTTTGTCATGAAGGACAGAGCTAGAATAGGAAGGCAGGGGAATCTACTGTTTTGTGGAAGCTCATTTTTACCACATACAACTAAGAAACAGTTGAAAAACTGTTTACCAGTCTGTAAAATTTACCCCCATAATACTCCTAAAATTTGTGAAACTGCAGCCTGCAGTGTATAAAAGAGATACATGAAGTAAAGCCACACAGGGTGAGATTTACTTTTTTCTCCCACTATATTTTAACTATGCAAAGCTTTCAATTTGCAAGTTAATGCAATTTGCTAGTTTTAGGCTGAATATTCCCCCTTTCTGGATCTGAAATAAAGTTCTGGCACTAAAAGCAGGAAATGTGGACTAGGATTAGCTATCTGTCTGTCTAAAACAGGCAGCGAGACAAGGGACATCTGGTATGATTAAAAATATAATTCTTTAAAATAAAAACCCAATGGCTGCAATGGCTCATGGTCCATTATTTTCCCTCTGATATGAATAAATACATATTTATATCAGCAAATGAAATATAATGTCCTCTCTTGCTCAAATAATGCTACTAGAATTACCATGATACTTTACTAATTGGGATTCATTGGTTTGACATCATCATTTCATAAGGTTGGTCACAAAGAATATTCCTATTATAATTTGCCAGTATTCTGTGCTGCCTAGAACAGAATTTGGTAACATTTGTTGCACGTTAACGTTTGTTTTCTATCTATATAAATGTACATTGCTTAGTTCCATTGATATGTATTTTGTGCTTATGCTAGCTGTGCACTTTAGGGGGTGCTCCAGTCTTTTTCTAGCTAAACTATGGTAGTGGTTAAGCTATCTAATATTCACTTTGATGGAGTCGGTGATGTCTGAAGCTGAAAGAGAAAAATGTAAAAATAAACAAAGCTTGCAAAGTCATACAGAGATGGTAAATGAAGTCTGTGCATTTTAGTTTAATATTCAAAACCAAATATCTCTCACATGCACTCAGGTTAGTGCAGAATCTGTATATTTATCAATATCCCCTAGTTCAGCTGTCCTGTTCCTTCAGGAAGTTCTCAAGTATATTTTACACTGTATATGAGACAGAGTTCTAACTAAAAGAAAATTAAACACCTTTTGCCAGCGTCAACTTTCACTCACACATACCGGATCAAATCAATTGTAACTAGCAACATTCTAACATTAAAACAATGGTTTTAATATATTTGTATTATAAGTGTACTGTTTCCAATATTCAACAAGTAGACTGAAGCAATGTTTCCTATAGTAAAAACCAAAGCTATGTGATGAATTACAGTGGTACCTACATACCTTACTATAATTAAAGGTTTGTCAGTATTTCATTTAGAAACATCAGGGTCTACAAACTATCCATAAAAATTTTCTCTGGCTAAAAGTTCACACCAAGGTATTAGGTGAGAAGAACATTATTTTTTAAAAAATTAGCAACAATTAAAAAGAAACCGGTTTAATCTTTTGAGGCCTGATTCAAAGCCCCATAAAGCTAATAACAGGTTTCAGAGTAGCAGCTATGTTAGTCTGTATCTGCAAAAAGAAAAGGAGTACTTGTGGCACCTTAGAGACTAACAAATTTATTTGAGCATAAGCTTTCGTGAGCTACAGCTCACTTCATCGGATGCATCCGATTTGTTAGTCTCTAAGGTGCCACAAGAACTCCTTCATAAAGCTAATAGAAACACGCTCCTTGTTATATTGGGCTTTTGATCAGGCTTTTATATCTCAGGAGTGGAAAAAAATTGAAGGAATGAACTTTTCTGTGTAACCATAGTTCCAAATGGCTACATTATTTGCTTGAGTCTGAGTCACATCTTGTGTCCTTTAGGTGGACATAACTCGTCTTGAAACCAAAAGGAATTCTGCATGCCCCCAGGCTATGGAAGTATGCCCATACTGTGAACTAGGCCCTTTAAAAATGTATGTGTTCAGTTAATTACATTTGAAAATCAGCTACTGAACAAGCAAAATTATTAAAGCACTAGACTTGAAATTAGACGAAGGTTTCTAACCATCAGAGGAGTGAAGTTTTGGAATAGCCTTCCAAGGGAAGCAGTGGGGGCAAAAGATCTATCTGGCTTTAAGATTAAACTCGATAAGTTTATGGAGAAGATGGTATGATGGGATAACATGATTTTGGTAATTAATTGGTCTTTAAATATTCATGGTAAATAGGCCTAATGGCCTGTGATGGGATGTTAGATGGGGTGGGATCTGAGTTACCCAGGAAAGAATTTTCTGTAGTGTCTGGCTGGTGACTCTTGCCCATATGCCCATATGCTCAGGGTTTAGCTGATCTCCATATTTGGGGTCGGGAAGGAATTTTCCTCCAGGGCAGATTGGAAGAGGCCCTGGAGGTTTTTCACCTTCCTCTGTAGTATGGGGCAGAGGTCACTTGCTGGAGGATTCTCTGCTCCTTGAAGTCTTTAAACCACGATTTGAGGACTTCAATAGCTCAGACATAGGTGAGAGGTTTTTCACAGGAGTGGGTGGGTGAGATTCTGTGGCCTCCGTTGTGCAGGAGGTCGGACTAGATGATCATAATGGTCCTTTCTGACCTCAGTATCTATGAATCTATGAATTTATGAATTTATATTAGAAAATGGCCCTAGTCAAAACTGGAGATGCAAATACCATCAACCTTGGAAAGATTTACGTAAGAACAGCCATGCTGGGTCAGACCAATGGTCCATCTAGCCCAGTATCCTGTCCTCTGACAGTGGCCAATGCCAGATGCTTCAGAGGGAGTGAACAGAACAAGCAATCATCCAATGATCCATCCCCTGTCGCCTATTCCCAGCTTCTGGCAGTCACAGGTTAGGGACACCCAGAGCTTGGGGTTGCATCCCTGTCCATCTTGGCTAACGGCCATTGATGGACCGACCCTCCATGAACTTACCTAATTCTTTTTTGAACCCCATTTTAGTTTTGGCCTTCACAATATCCCCTGGCAATCAGTTCCACAGGTTGACTGTGCGCTGTGTGAAATAGTACTTCCTTTTGTTTGTTTTAAAATGCTGCCTATGGATTTCATTGGGTGACCCCTGGTCTTTGTTATGTGAAAGGGTAAATAACACATCCTTATTCACTTTCTTCACACCAGTCATGATTTTATAGACATCTATCATATCACCCGCAGTTGTCTCTTTTCCAGGCTGAAAAGTCCCAGTCTTTTTAATCTCTCTTCATATGGAAGTTGTTCCATACCCTTAAACATTTTTTTGCATTTCTCTGTACCTTTTCGAATTCTAATATATCTTTTTTGAGATTGGGTGACCAAACTGAACACAGTATTCATGGTGTGAGTGTACCATGGATGTATATAGTGTCATTATGATATTTAATGTCTTATTATCTATCCCTTTCCTAATGATTCCCAAGATTCTTTGTTGACTGCTATTGCATATTGAGCAGATGATTTCAGAAAGTTATCCACAATGACTCCAAGATCTCTTTCTTGAGTGGTAATAGCTAAGTTAGACCCCCTCATTTGTATCTGTTGTTGAGATTGTTTTCCAACACGCATTACTTTGCATTTATCAACATTAAATTTCATCTGCCATTTTGTTGCCATCACCCAGTTCTGTGAGATCCCTTTGTAACTCTTTCCAGTCTGCTTGTGACTGGACTATCTTGAGTAATTTTGTATCATCTGCAAATTTTGCCACCTCACTTTTTACCAGACCATATAGGAGTATGTTGAACAGCACTAGTCCTGATACAGGTCCCTGGGGGACACCACTATTTACATCTCTTCATTCTGAAAACTGATCATTTATTCCTATCCTTTGTTTCCTGTCTTTTAACCAGTTACTGATTCATGAATGGACCTTCCCTCTTACCCCATGACTGCTTACTTTTCTTAAGAGCCTTTGGTGACCGATCTTGTCAAAGGCTTTTTGAAAGTCCAAGTACACTATATCCACTGGATCGCCCTTGTCCAAGTGTTTGTTGACCTCCCCAAAGAATTCTAATAGATTAGTGAGGTATGTTTTCCCTTTACAAAAGCTGTGTTGATTCTTCCCCTACAAATCGTGTTCATCTATGTATCTGATAATTCTGTTCTTTACTGTAGTTTCAACTAATTTGCTTGGTACTGAAGTTAGGTTTACCAGCCTATAATTACCAGTATCACCTCTGGAGCCTTTTTTAAAAATTGATGTCACATTAGCTATTCTCCAGTTATCTGATACGGAAGCAGATTTAAATAATAGGATTACAAAGCACGGTTAGCGGTTCTGCAGCTTCATATTTGAGTTCCTTCAGAACTCTTGGGTGAATACCATCTGGTCCTGGTGACTTATTACTGTTTAATTTATCAGTTTGTTCCAAAACCTCCTTTACTGGAACAGTTCCTCTGATTTGTCACCTAAAAAGAATGGCTCAGGTGTGAGAACCTCCTTGATGGCCCTTACAGTGAAGACTGATGCAAAGAATTCATTTAGTTTCTCCACAACAGCCTTATCTTCCTCCAGTGCTCCTTTAGCACCTTGATTTAGCGCCAGTGGCCACGCAGATTGTTTGGCAGCCTTCCTGCTTCTAATGTACATTAAAAAAAGTTTGCCATTAGTTTTTGAATCTTTGGCAAGTTACTCTTCACATTCTTTTTTGCCCTGTGTAAATATACTGTTACACTTGAGTTGCCAGAGTTTATGCTTCTTTCTATTTTCCTCAGTAGGATTTAACTTCCTATTTGTTAAAGGATGCCTCTTTGCCTCTAACTGCTTTTTTTAGCTTGTTTAGTCATGGTGGCACTTTTTTGGTACCCTTACTATGTTGTGTTGGTTTTTTTAAAAATTTGGGATATACATTTAATTTGAGCCTCTATTATAGTAGTTTTAAGAAATTGTCATTCAGCTTGCAGGCATTTCACTTTTGTGATGGTATCTTTTAATTTCCATTTAACTAGCTTCCTCATTTTTGTGTAGTTCCCCTTTCTGAAGTTAAATACTGCTGTGGTGGGCTTCTCTGGTGTTTTCCCCCTCACAAGGATGTTAAATTTAATTACATTATGTTCACTATTAAGTCTGCATCTAAACTTCACAGCAGGACACTACACCGATATACTGTAACCCGACATTATACCCTCTTACAATGAGCCAAATCAAAACCATGGTCCTGAAGTTTGAATCTGGATCTGAACTTTGTGGCTCCAAGCCAATTCTACTTATATACACCTATTGCCATAGCTCTATGCTTTAGAATGGTAGGAGACAACACAATCTCTGAGATCGTAGTGACAATTCCAAAAGATCTACTAGGCTCTACTGGGATGAAATAGGCTTGCTTTTTAAAAGCACCTGATTGATATTACTCTCACTAGGGGCTCTGTGTTCAATGAGGCCAGTATATAAGTAATATGTTCTGGTAAATAATATGCATTGTTTTAATTCTCTAAATTGTTCTTTACACATTCAGTGGCTCAAACATTTTTCATGAGACTTGTTTACACCTTATAACTATTGCAAAATAAGGGCCAGATTGTAAACCCCTTACTCCCAGTGATGAGCAGTTACAGACAGGAGTAATCCATTCACTTCAATAGCATCTGAAAACCCATCCTTAACTTGCTCCATTATCTCTTAGTGCTGCTTGGGGTCCTTTACACACATGAATAGTCCCACTGAAGTCAATGGCACTACTTATGTGCCTAACACTAATCATATGCTTAAGTACCTTTCTGGTTTAGGGCCTGGGTCTCAAACAGTGAGTGTTCTTCCATAACTGATTCCAGCAACATTCAGCTAAAGCAGGGAAGCTGAAAAAGAAGGAGCTCTCCTCCCTCTAATGCACTGTGGATGTCCCACATATACCTTAGAGAGTTACACATGTATTTTGGTGGGAGAGGTTTACTCAGGGCTTTAACTATAGATCTGAATTTGTGGGTGAAAGTCAAATTTTACAGTAGACACTTAAATATGTATGTTAAGAAACTAAAACAACATTCCTCTCTAATAGTTTTAGATAAAGGTTACACTACCAAAATACCCTCTTCTTTAATTCCCAGTTAGAATCAGGATTACGGTATTATGAAGTAAATCAAACAAACAACCCAGGCAAATATATTCCCAGGTTAACCCAAACCTCCCATAAAAGCCCTTCTCCGGCATAGTATAAACAACAAAATTATTGATTAACTTGTATTACTTCACAAGAAGAACAAATTATTGCTGATTAAAGCCATGCAGGTGATAAAGGAACTTAACCAACGAAAGCTGCCAGCTTTAGGTTAGGAAACAGCTGTGTCCCTAATTATGCAGCCTGATTTATACTCTATTAAATCAGTATATAAGTAACCCATTTCTCTGAAAGCATTTAAACCTCTTATATTCCACCAAACACAGCAATTTTATTTGAAATAAATGTATCCAGCTCTTTTGGGAACATATGGTATATTTCTCTCTTATTAATAATTCAGTTCAAATGAGCAAAAATTAGTTGGTGCAGTTACAGCTGATTTTGTCCTGAAAAGATCTGCATTAATTTTAGACGTTTTGTAAATTGGGCTATTAAATAAAAGCATTATATGTGAATTACCCTTTAAATTTTAAGCAAGTTGGAGTTTAATGGTATTTTCTAGTCAGATTCATTTTCGATCTTTAAAAAATTACAGTCATTATGGTAAGACAAATTTTTGAAACTTGCTACTTCCATCCAATTACATTTTGTACTAATAAGTAAACTGGAAAACTTTTATGCTTTAATTTCTATATTTTGTCTTACTACTATAAGCCGAATTCTGTTCTCGTTTTCACCTGTGTAAATGAGCTCAGGATCTGACCTCATATCTTTTTATTGGTATTGTTCATATCAAAATATCCTTGTGACTTCTGCTAGTCATTAGCACAACTTCTGCTAGTTGTTGCCACATATGTTGTGTTGTGTGTGTAGAATTACACTGCTATGCTATAGGGAGCTAGGAGAAAAGTGAGTACATAATTTGTAAGAGAGAAATTTCAGTATGCTGCTGTGTTAGTCTAAGATGATCATCAACTGATGTGATCTACTCTCCTCCCAGTGCAAGTGCATAACTTCTATTAGCAGTAGTGGGAGTTATGTTCATGAATCAAGAGAAGAATATGCCCCTGTAAGTTTAAGCTCTACTTCTATTGTAATGGCCAAGTTTGCTTTAAAATTTGTGGATAAGATGGAATGTGGTGTGCCTAACATTTAATGTAATAATATTCCTAATTAATCAGTTTTTAAACAGTAAGTCTTTTACTTCTCTGAAGCTCTACAGATGTATGTATATAGGATGCAATATATCCCAAATCGTGATACCTCTATAGACCTATTGACATATATGTTTTGTGAGATGTATTATGCATGATAATACATGCATGGGAAATTTTGTGATGCCCAACTGCATAAGTGTGCTGGCACTTAAGGAGTTAAATTGTTGAACACATGCAAATCTAAAACATAATAACTTTATGATGGTGTTTTCTGACTTGTACCTTTGAACCTGACTGAGTTTTCAGCATACTACACAATATTTCAAAAGTCGTGTTTGTTTCCTGTTTTACTAGGTTTGTTTTTGTCACAAAGGTTTGTTTGGCTAATGAGCTTCTAACGAGTTGTCAATTACTTGTGCAAATTAAAGGGAGCAGCCACCAAAGGTAGGCTACCTCAAAATATTATAACATAAATCATTCCCTTTCTAAAAACTGTTTTGCTCACATGTCTTCCTTCATGTTCTGTACCTTTTTTGTTATATTGTCTACCATTTTAAAAAGCCATCTAGCTTACATACAGAGTTAAATTCAGATAGTCTAAAGGTTAATGTGAAACACTGGTAAGACATTATGAGGACTGGCAGTATATGTTAAAGGCACTCTGTCGTTGGAATTACTGAGAGTGTACATTCATAGTACTGCCCCACTTAGTTCTACCACATCCAGTAAGCTTACATCTGCATGCAAATGAGATTCTGTGTGTCCCATATCAATGGAATTAAGTCTGGAAGACACAATGCTGATCAGCCTAATACATTTAACTCTTTGTTTCTTATGATCCCAGTTTAAATCAGTTTCTGATGTTTGATTTGACACTGTCACTTATATGGACCCATCCCAAAGTTCTGAGTTAGAGCTAAATCCTGGGCCTGTGTTATGACACAGTGAAAGTCAGGGTAAACTGATTCTGCATCAGCCTACGTACTTGGATGCAGGCCTGGTGCATAGATAGCGGCAAAGGGGCAGGCCTCTAAACCTTCTAACCCGCCAGCGTGTGACACAAGCCAATGATGTGCATCACCTGTGTTTCATTGTGTGTGGTGCCATACTTGACAAATTATAATACTCTGCAAGTATAAACCAGTTTTTAAGGATGTTTTGTCATGATGACTCCAATAAACTGGTTTTGCAAATCACATCTCCCCCTCTCAGAGTTCCATAGCTAGTTTATTTCATTCATGCTGAGAAAACATTCTTAAAAGCAGGTGTTATAATTAAAAAACATTAGAATCTGTTGCTCACGGCACAAAACACAGATGTTCCGTACTTCAGTCATTTGGGGTGCCAACTGGGAATGTCCCTCCCCAAGCTGCTGGGTGCTCAGGAGAAGAGTTCCCTCTCTGGGCTTTTTGTGGGATACTAGCAGTAGCAGAAGGAGGTCTATACCCAGACTCTTCCAAATCCAATTAATGCAGCTTCCCCTCTCCCCCCCGAACACTCAACTCTCCAATACCATATGCCCACACCAGATAAGATTTCTATTGCCCCCCATTCATTTTTACTTACCCCCACAGTGCATGCAGCCTGCACAATGCAATTATTGCAGCTCCCAGTTGCCCCTGTCCTCCAGACAAAGTGTCATTGTCCCCTCTCCCCACAATACAATTAATGCCACTCCCCTCTCATTGTCCTTCCCTTCTGCCCCTCCCCCCCCCCCCCTTCAGTTATTGCTGACTGGGCCATCCCTGCCTTAGGACTGTGACTGCTGCTGTGGCAACCCTCCTGCCTTCTTGCAATTCAGACACCTCCAGCTCCTCTTGACTCTGCAGTATGGGCCCCATGTCTCTCTGTCACACTCCGCTCCTCTCCCCTCCAGCAACAGGGAGAAGCCTGTATGGGGAAAGAGGGGACCTGCCCAGGGACGAACAGTAGCTTTCAGATAGTGAGGAAGAAGAAAGTGAAGCAGAGCAAATGCCATTTTTGCAGACAGGAGCAGAAAGACCCCTGAAGAACAGGATTGAATCTGTTCATTCCTCACCCATCCCTTCCTGTAACAATGGTATCAGCATTACTGAACTTCAGTCCAGCCACCCCCATTCCATAGACATCTGCATGGCTTTATGGGGCAGGGAGGATGAACCAGTCACATAGCAGAGCATACTGCTCAAGGTGGTACATTTGAAATCTGAGAAGAGATCTATACCCATGATGTGACTAGATTGAGCTAAATTGAGCTTTATAAGCAGAGGAGAGCAAGGGGAAGGATAGACATTATAAGGATTATCAATCCCCATTCTTCAGGGCAAAAGCTGATCACCATCTGTGGTCAGGAAGAAATGTTCCTGATAGGATAACATAATGACGCTGTACAAATAACAATCCTTCTTGGACAACCTTCTTACATCAGAGACTGCTACAAATTCTCCCCAAACTCATAAAAGGCCTGATTCTGATCTCACACATTTTACACTGGTTTAACTGTATTTGCTTCTATGAAATTACTTCTGATTTTACAGTGGTCTAATCAGGCCTAGAATAATGTTTACTGAGTAAAGCTCTGCTCCATCTTTAATAGAAGGGCACCTCCATGAAGCTACTGCTTTTTTAAAAAGAAATATTTTTGGTCCTTGGCTGGACATTTAAGACAAGTTTCACACGCTTGCAAAATGTGTGGTTCCAGAGAGGATAACTTAAATGTCCAAGTAAAGACATATATATTATCTATATTTTATTGAATTCTTCATGCTTTATTTTGTTCAGTAAAATACGTGTATATGTACACCCTACTATAGAAAACGTACAACGGTTTGAGCAGAGTACCATTATGCCAAAACGAGCTACATGAGGCACCGATAGACACTTTTTTAACTCAAGAGGTAATACTTTCCGATTGCATACTAATAATTCCTACTGATGTACTGAGTCTGATTCTCCATTAACTTGTGTAGTCCTTTATACCAGTGCAAAGTGAGTGTTAAGTGAGTGTAAAAGGCTATCCCAGGAAGATGGGAGTATTTGTATACCCACTTAACACTCACTTTGCACATGTGTAAAGGACCACACAAGGTGCAGAGCAATGGAGAGTCAGGCCCTCTTTGTTCTTCAGTGTAGCGGTTTGTTTTATATTTGTATATAGAGTTACAAGCATTGTGATTGGTTCAGGTCTCTATACCTGATCGCAGTGTTTGCTATTGCCCTCGGACCAAAGAACAGATCTATGTAGGTACTTATATGAATCAGAATGTACTTATATGGCCTTCATCACCCTAGTATCTGAGCACTTGTAACATCTATGTAAAAAAGGGAATAGTCCATCTAGCACACATCTCTTACACGCCATACCTCTGCTCCTTCTGACAGTGCTTTTTGGTGTTTTCTCATATTATTTCTCATGCATATAGCCCACATACATAATCAAACAAAAAACCTGAGGTTAATAATGATTAATACTGATAAGATTAAAAGGAAATAAATTACATTCAAAGGCGTGTTTTTATCTTTAAGCAATATTCTACTTCCATGACCTTGAGCATGGTTAATATTTTCCTGGTATATACCTCAGGGGCCAGATCTTCAGGTGAAGCCATATCTATTTACACCAGCTGTGGATCTGGTCCAATATATGCAGACAACAAAGGGGAATGTGATCCCTTTTTTGTAAAAAGAAAAGGAGTACTTGTGGCACCTTAGAGACTAACAAATTTATTTGAGCATAAGCTTTCGTGAGCTACAGCTCACTTCATCGGATGCTATAGCTCACGAAAGCTTATGCTCAAATAAATTTGTTAGTCTCTAAGCTGCCACAAGTACTCCTTTTCTTTTTGCGAATACAGACTAACATGGCTGCTACTCTGAAACCTTTTTTGTAAAGTGTTTCATGCCTCTCAGAGCAAAATTCATGGTTCTGTTCGCCTTAATTCAGAATTTTTATTCAGTATTCAGTCAGCTTCTGGTCCCAGCACCTTACCATGTGAGCTGCCCCACAGAAATAATTGTTGTTCTTTTCCACTGCCTGCATCCGATGAAGTGAGCTGTAGCTCACAAAAGCTTATGCTCAAATAAATTTGTTAGTCTCTAAGGTGCCACAAGTACTCCTTTTCTTTTTGTTGTTCTTTTGTTGCTGTTGTTTTCAGTTTTAAGGTATGAATAAACAATTGGTGATTAAATCACTTTAGCATATTTAAAGTAGCCTCCAGAGAAATTCTCTGCAGCCTAGAGATGAGGGATTCTCTTCCACTCCTCACATCACATTTACCCAGTGCTTGGGCCAGGTCTGGGTTTCAAGCTGAATAATTTATAGAATTATTTGGGTAAACCTTACCTGTTCCATATATAGATCATCCCCACTCCCATAGTCCACTGGTTACTGTTCATACTGCAATCTCATATGGCATGGAGGAAAGACAGAGGGTGCAGATTTCTCTCCTATTTCTGGAATGTCTTCACCCTACTCTCCACCTCCACCCCCCAAAATTGCTACAGATAAGCCCTTCCTAGAACTGTGAAACTAAACATTTCTTTAACAATCTGAAATATTTAAAAAAAGAAGCTAAGTTGGTTAATGAAGTATTTTTACTTTTCAGCAAACCGGCACAAGTTAACTTCATGTTAAATAAAATCACTTTTACATGAAATCACAATAAAAAAATTCCAATCTGAAGACACTTTTCTCAGCACAACTGAATCAAACTTCCCTAAAAATTTAGGTTTATCGCGGAAACACAAAAAACTGCAGTGCTAACCTATAATGATAGATAACCCCATTTTTATTTATAGGATTGATGGTGATTGATTCAGGAGTGTGTGAACCCTAGGTCTTAATCTGGAAATGCACTGTAATTTCTCAATCAAATTAACTTCACAGTGCAACTTCTTAATGAAAATTAAATATATTTTTAATATATTTTTAACAATGTGGCAACAATTTTTTAAAAAGTCAAAACATGGATTATTATAGCTAATCATTGGACATGTTCACAGACATTTTACACTTAGTGAATTACCCAAAATGCAATTTAATTCCTCAGCTAATTAACAATGAAGAATGGAAAATACATTTTAGGTAAATTTAAATGCAGGTTAGAAAACTATCTGTAAACAATTAAGCTGCAGTTTTATGATGACACAAAATTTAGTAATGGGGCTTCATATTTGTCTCTAACATGCAATAGATTTGAAATAAACCCCATTTCATGTCAGAAAAAAAGCAAAGCCTGAATTGACAGTGCAGCAGAGAATTTATTTTTTCCCTTTTCTCCTTAGCTGAAGTTATTATCACAACTGCTAGAGAATTTGTGAGATTGGGAGATAAGAATCATAATGATCCATTGGGGACTCGTCAATCACAGCAAACTGCTACCAGAATCGAAATTGCATCTGCATTTGAATTAGCAACATTACTCGCCAATTTAGTTCAGAGTGAACATTTTTCCATTGAAGATGGAATTAAATTAGAAAATGAGTGAGTCTTTAATTTCCAGATTATAAATCACTGAAAATAATTCAACTCCTGTACCTTAAGGCCAATTACATTATCCTAAGCGACATTTTATCTCACAACCTTCCAAGTGATTTCATGATGGGGAACCATCACACAAATCAGTTTTGCTCTAGTAGCAAGAAATATATCTACCCGCAGAGTTGCACATAAAATGCGAAGAACAGTTTTAATGCTGAAGATTATTTTACATGAAATTTGATTGTCTGTTTGATAGCATATTTTCGTGTATTAATGAACTGATGTATAGAACAGAAATGGTCAAGCCAAAGTGTCCAATTCAGGTACAAGATTTAGAAAAGTTAGCCTGACTTGAGTGACTTGTTTAATTTTTGCCTCCAGTGCATCGCATCACTGTGAAGTGCCTACAATGAGAAGAAAGATGTAAATGATGCAGAGATTTAAAATCCCTGGGCCAAAGAAAGGCTTTAGAATTCTCCTAAAAACATGAGTTAGCAAAACTGAAGGACCTGTAGGAAAGTAAAAAAAGATCTGAGTGTTTTGGAATAAAGGTCTTTAAATGGAAATATTGCTAGGTGGAAGCATTATTCTCCTTCGTGGGTGTGCGTTTATTCTCTAGCCTTTGTTTATAAAGAAAGAATTGTGTTCCATTCACAAATCTGCTGATATGTAATTTGAACAAAAGGAAGCATAATATAGAATCATAGTACTTACAGACGGATGATGGATCTGTCCCACAGATTATTGGTTCATCCCTCCAGAGACTTTGCTGGCTGGGAGAACTTTAGATCAGCAAGAACTGTAAACCTCAGAGAGAGGTTTTTGTTTTGTTTTTTTGTTTGGTTGGGTTTTTGTTTGTTTGTTTTGCTGAACCTGGACCTCCTGTGAACTTTCTCTCCAGCTGCTCAGACCCTGGCCCTGCCAAACTCAAGAATTCATTTCCAAAGTTCAAGCTGTTTCCAGTCTCTTCTCCAAGCATGTCAAGAGACTCCTTACAGAGTAGGTTGACTCTTCCTCTTGCCTCTCATGGTCCATTCTTTCCTGGCCCTTCTACCCCATGCCAACATAGCTGCTGCAGGACCCATGCTGCCCTTACCTTCTTACTAGTTGCTACTCCTAAAGCCAGCCCTAATCAATGTGTTTGAGGCTGCTCCTGTGCAATGGAGGAACCGGCATAAGTTACAGCTGATGAGCGAAGCATTAATTTATGCCAACAGTTGCTGCTGAATGGAAGTAAGACAATAATGGCATGGGCAGTAGCTGTGCCCCTAACCCCACTTTCTCCCACCACATGCTTGCTCTCTAACTACATAAAGATCCTGATCTCATTGGGTGCTTTACAGGGACAGGAGAAGATGGGAGGATTTGTGGGCTCAAACAAAAGGGAAGAGCAAGCCACAGACCCAGCACTTTACCTCTCTGTGTTCTGCCTACCTGGATCTGTACTTCCCTCCACACAAAGAAACAAAAGGATGTATTTGGCTCACAATAGTGAGCTCCTTTTTCTTTCATACACTAACAGTTTGTCTCATGGTCCATTTGCTTATAAACATACTGCCCAGGGCCTAAGCTGCATTTTCCTTTTCCAGCAAACCAGCCCCAACAGAGGCACCTAATCCTACGTGAACAACTTCTACCAGAGAAAAAGCCAATAAGGAACATGAGTGCTCCTCTGACAGTGACAAGAAAGTGACAAGAATCCAAGTCCTATCACTGGCAGCCACTTTGTCATCTTTCTTTCTTTTTCTCCTGTAAACACTACGGCAGAATAAAGCCTTTGTCATAGGTCACTTGGCATGTGATACGAAGTGCCCATGGCTGATGCGCTGTAGCAAGCTGGATCTATATTCTGGAGTAGGGCCATTCAGGCTTTTGTAACACTTGTGCACTGTTCTGCTGCAAAGTGGAAAATTTGTGGCAGCTTCAAGTGTACCCCAAAGCAGAGGATTTTTAATAAATTACAGAACACAATCAGTACAAATGTCTCAGGGATGAGGCAGCTGGAGGTTTTGAGAAGTAGTGGCTATTTGTGGTGTTTGGCACTTGGGATGCTGAGGATGGAGATTTGCATCCAGGAGCCTGAGAGGTTCTTAGGGTATGTCTACACTACGGAATAAGGTCAAATTTATAGAAGTCGGTTTTTTAGAAATCGGTTTTATATATTCGAGTGTGTGTGTCCCCACAGAAAATGCCCTAAGTGCATTAAGTGCATTAACTCGGCGGAGTGCTTCCACAGTACCGAGGCTAGAGTCGACTTCCGGAGTGTTGCACTGTGGATAGCGATCCCACAGTTCCCGCAGTCTCCGCTGCCCATTGGAATTCTGGGTTGAGATCCCAATGCCTGATGGGGCTAAAACATTGTCGCGGGTGGTTCTGGGTACATATCGTCAGTCCCCCCTTCCCTCCCTCCCTCTGTGAAAGCAAGGGCAGACAATCGTTTCGCGCCTTTTTTCCTGAGTTACCTGTGCAGATGCCATACCATGGCAAGCATGGAGCCCGCTCAGGTAACCGTCACCGTATGTCTCCTGGGTGCTGGCAGACGTGGTACGGCATTGCTACACAGTAGCAGCAACCCATTGCCTTCTGGCAGCAGACGGTGCAATATGACTGGTAGCCATCATCGCCGTGTCCGTGGTGCTCCTGGCCACGTCGGCTGGGAGCGCCTGGGCAGACATGGGCGCAGGGACTAAATTTGGAGTGACTTGACCAGGTCATTCTCTTTAGTCCTGCAGTCAGTCCTATTGAACCGTCTTATGGTGAGCAGGCAGGCAATACGGATTGCTAGCAGTCGTACTGTACCATCTTCTGCCGGGCAGGCAAGAGATGACGATGGCTAGCAGTCGTATTGTACCATCTTCTGCAGGGCAGGCAAGAGATGAGGATGGCTAGCAGTCGTACTGTACCATCTTCTGCCGAGCAGCCATGAGATGTGGATGGCATGCAGTCCTTCTGCACCGTCTGCTGCCAGCCAAAGATGTAAAAGATAGATGGAGTAGATCAAAACAAGAAATAGACCAGATTTGTTTTGTACTCATTTGCCTCCTCCCCCGTCTAGGGGACTCATTCCTCTAGGTCACACTGCAGTCACTCACAGAGAAGGTGCAGCGAGGTAAATCTAGCCATGTATCAATCAGAGGCCAGGCTAACCTGCTTGTTCCAATAAGAACAATAACTTAGGTGCACCATTTCTTATTGGAACCCTCTGTGAAGTCCTGCCTGAAATACTCCTTGATGTAAAGCCACCCCCTTTGTTGATTTTAGCTCCCTGAAGCCAACCCTGTAAGCCGTGTCGTCAGTCGCCCCTCCCTCCGTCAGAGCAACGGCAGACAATCGTTCCGCGCCTTTTTTCTGTGCGGACGCCATACCAAGGCAAGCATGGAGGCCGCTCAGCTCACTTTGGCAATTAGGAGCACATTAAACACCACACGCATTATCCAGCAGTATATGCAGCACCAGAACCTGGCAAAGCGATACCGGGCGAGGAGGCGACGTCAGCGCGGTCACGTGGGTGATCAGGACATGGACACAGATTTCTCTGAAAGCATGGGCCCTGCCAATGCATGCATCATGGTGCTAATGGGGCAGGTTCATGCGGTGGAACGCCGATTCTGGGCTCGGGAAACAAGCACAGACTGGTGGGACCGCATAGTGTTGCAGGTCTGGGACGATTCCCAGTGGCTGCGAAACTTTCGCATGCGTAAGGGCACTTTCATGGAACTTTGTGACTTGCTTTCCCCTGCCCTGAAGCGCATGAATACCAAGATGAGAGCAGCCCTCACAGTTGAGAAGCGAGTGGCGATAGCCCTGTGGGAGCTTGCAACGCCAGACAGCTACCGGTCAGTTGGGAATCAATTTGGAGTGGGCAAATCTACTGTTGGGGCTGCTGTGATGCAAGTAGCCCACACAATCAAAGATCTGCTGATATCAAGGGTAGTGACCCTGGGAAATGTGCAGGTCATAGTGGATGGCTTTGCTGCAATGGGATTCCCTAACTGTGGTGGGGCCATAGACGGAACCCATATCCCTATCTTGGCACCGGAGCACCAAGCTGGCGAGTACATAAACTGCAAGGGGTACTTTTCAATAGTGCTGCAAGCTCTGGTGGATCACCAGGGACATTTCACCAACATCAACGTGGGATGGCCGGGAAAGGTACATGACGCTCGCATCTTCAGGAACTCTGGTCTGTTTCAAAAGCTGCAGGAAGGGACTTTATTCCCAGACCAGAAAATAACTGTTGGGGATGTTGAAATGCCTATATGTATCCTTGGGGACCCAGCCTACCCCTTAATGCCATGGCTCATGAAGCCGTACACAGGCAGCCTGGACAGTAGTCAGGAGCTGTTCAACTACAGGCTGAGCAAGTGCAGAATGGTGGTAGAATGTGCATTTGGACGTTTAAAGGCGCGCTGGCGCAGTTTACTGACTCGCTTAGACCTCAGCGAAACCAATATTCCCACTGTTATTACTGCTTGCTGCGCGCTCCACAATATCTGTGAGAGTAAGGGGGAGACGTTTATGGCGGGGTGGGAGGTTGAGGCAAATCGCCTGGCTGCTGGTTACACGCAGCCAGACACCAGGGCGGTTAGAAGAGCACAGGAGGGCGCGGTACGCATCAGAGAAGCTTTGAAAACAAGTTTCACGACTGGCCAGGCTACGGTGTGAAAGTTCTGTTTGTTTCTCCTTGATGAAACTCCCCACCCCTTGGTTCACTCTACTTCCCTGTAAGCTAACCACCCTCCCCTCCTCCCTTCAATCACCGCTTGCAGAGGCAATAAAGTCATTGTTGCTTCACATTCATGCATTCTTTATTCATTCATCAGACAAATAGGGGGATGACTACCAAGGTAGCCCAGGAGGGGTGGTGGAGGAGGGAAGGAAAATGCCACACAGCACTTTAAAAATTTACAACTTTAAAATTTATTGAATGCCAGCCTTCTGTTTTTTGGGCAATCCTCTGTGGCGGAGTGGCTGGTTGGCCGGTGGCCCCCCCACCGCGTTCTTGGGCGTCTGGGTGTGGAGGCTATGGAACTTGGGGAGGAGGGCGGTTGGTTACACAGGGGCTGTAGTGGCAGTCTGTGCTCCAGCTGCCTTTGCTGCAGCTCAACCATACACTGGAGCATACTGGTTTGGTCCTCCAGCAGCCTCAGCATTGAATCCTGCCTCCTCTCATCACGCTGCCGCCACATTTGAGCTTCAGCCCTGTCTTCAGCCCGCCACTTACTCTCTTCAGCCCGCCACCTCTCCTCCCGGTCATTTTGTGCTTTCCTGCACTCTGACATTATTTGCCTCCATGCATTCGTCTGTGCTCTGTCAGTGTGGGAGGACAGCATGAGCTCGGAGAACATTTGATCTCGAGTGCATTTTTTTTTCTTTCTAATCTTCAGTAGCCTCTGGGAAGGAGAAGATCCTGTGATCATTGAAACACATGCAGCTGGTGGAGAAAAAAAAAGGGACAGCGGTATTTAAAAAGACACATTTTATAAAACACTGGCTACACTCTTTCAGGGTAAACCTTGCTGTTAACATTACATACATAGCACATGTGCTTTCGTTACAAGGTCGCATTTTGCCTCCCCCCACCACGTGGCTACCCCCTCAACCCTCCCCCCTCCCTGTGGCTAACAGCGGGGAACATTTCTGTTTAGCCACAGGCAAACAGCCCAGCAGGAATGGGCTCCTCTGAGTGTCCCCTGAAGAAAAGCACCCTATTTCAACCAGGAGACCATGAATGATATCTCACTCTCCTGAGGATAACACAGAGAGATAAAGAACGGATGTTGTTTGAACGCCAGCAAACATACACTGCAATGCTTTGTTGTACAATGATTCCCGAGTACGTGTTACTGGCCTGGAGTGGTAAAGTGTCATACCATGAAGGACGCAATAAGTCTGCCCTCCCCAGAAACCTTTTGCAAAGGCTTTGGGAGTACATCCAGGAGAGCCGTGAATGCCAGGGCAAAGTAATCCTTTCACATGCTTGCTTTTAAACCATGTATAGTATTTTAAAAGGTACACTCACTGGAGGTCCCTTCTCTGCCTGCTGGGTCCAGGAGGCAGCCTTGGGTGGGTTCGGGGGGTACTGGCTCCAGGTCCAGGGTGAGAAACAGTTCCTGGCTGTTGGGAAAACCGGTTTCTCCACTTGCTTGCTGTGAGCTATCTACAACCTCATCATCAGCATCATCTTCTTCGTCCCCAAAACCTGCTTCCGTGTTGCCTCCATCGAAGGAGTCAAACAACACGGCTGGGGTAGTGGTGGCTGAACCCCCTAAAATGGCATGCAGCTCATCATAGAAGCGGCATGTTTGAGGCTGTGACCCGGAGCGGCCGTTCGCCTCTCTGGTTTTCTGGTAGGCTTGTCTCAGCTCCTTCAGTTTCACGCGGCACTGCTTCGGGTCCCTGTTATGGCCTCTGTCCTTCATGCCCTGGGAGATTTTGACAAAGGTTTTGGCATTTCGAAAACTGGAACGGAGTTCTGATAGCACGGATTCCTCTCCCCATACAGCGATCAGATCCCGTACCTCCCGTTCGGTCCATGCTGGAGCTCTTTTGCGATTCTGGGACTCCATCATGGTCACCTCTGCTGATGAGCTCTGCATGGTCACCTGCAGCTTGCCACGCAGGCCAAAAAGGAAATGAGATTCAAAAGTTCGCGGTTCTTTTCCTGTCTACCTGGCCAGTGCATCTGAGTTGAGAGTGCTGTCCAGAGCGGTCAAAATGGAGCACTCTGGGATAGCTCCCGGAGGCCAATACCGTCGAATTGTGTCCACAGTACCCCAAATTCGAGCCGGCAAGGCCGATTTAAGCGCTAATCCACTTGTCAGGGGTGGAGTAAGGAAATCGATTTTAAGAGCCCTTTAAGTCGAAATAAAGGGCTTCATCGTGTGGACGGGTGCAGGTTTACATCGATTTAATGCTGCTAAATTCGACCTAAAGTCCTAGTGTAGACCAGGGCTTAGAAACAAAGACATGTAGGACTGGAAGGACCTTGATAGCTCATCTAGTCCAGTCCCCTGCACTGAGGCAGGACTAAGTATTATCTTGACTATCCCTGACACAGTGGAGTCATTTCCCCTTCCTCTTCCTCATGGGGAGGAGTGAAGAAGTGATTTTTTTTTAAAGTAGACTTGTACTTTCAGGCCAAACGGTGCATAGAGCAGCTCAGGAACAGTTGTACAAAGGTGACCTTTGTACTCAACCAGTCCCCAGCTCACTCTGTGCCACTTTGGTCCTGAGGGATAAATGAGATCAGCTTGAAGCACAATTCTTTGACAAATTCTGCAGCCATAGGATGGTGGAAAACATTACCACAGCTCTTATTGTTAAAGTTTCAGAGTAGCAGCCGTGTTAGTCTGTATTCGCAAAAAGAAAAGGAGTACTTGTGGCACCTTAGAAACTAACCAATTTATTTGAGCATAAGCTTCCGTGAGCTACAGCTCACTTCATCGGATGCATTCAGTGGAAAATACAGTGGGGAGATTTATATACACACAGAACATGAAAAAATGGGTGTTTATCATGCACACTGTCCTTATTTTTTTCATGTTCTGTGTGTATATAAATCTCCTCACTGTATTTTCCACTGAATGCATCCGATGAAGTGAGCTGTAGCTCACGAAAGCTTATGCTCAAATAAATTGGTTAGTCTCTAAGGTGCCACAAGTACTCCTTTTCTTATTGTTAAAGTTGTTACTAGTAAGCTTGTTGTTTTCTGTTTTCTGTGCATTAGCAACCCAAAATGAAGGACTGTGGTTGACTGGGAGTGAGGTTTCTATTCCTGATTCTGTCTCAGACTTCTTGTGTGGCCTTGGACAAGGCACCTTACTGTTCTGTCCCTCAGTTTCCCTATCTGTAAAAAGGGGTTACAAATAGCTAGCTGTCTCCAGGGCTGCTGTGAAGTACTTTGAGATTCCAAAGTAGAAGTTGCTATAGAAAAAGATAAATGTCTGAAAGTACAGAAGCCTAAAATTAAATAGTATTAAAAGTTTAGTTCTGTAAAGGCCTGTTACCTACATCATGGCACAAAAGTTGGGATTAGCTGGGGCTCTCTTTCTGTCACATCCTAGAATTTTGTTTATCTACGGCTGACAGCAGGGCATTCTCAGCTGAAAACCCTGTGCCTTTGAAACTCACTCCTTGTGACTATCTGTCAGAGCCTGTTTGACAAGCTCTAGATCATGCTTCAAGCTGCTTTTGTTCCATCAGGCTTCTGAGTGAAACATTAATTTTTTTGTGTAGTTGGATATTGATGGAAGGTGAGGTCTTCCTGAGGAGTGGGTTACTCCTGGCTTATTGAGATGACACTTAATGAATTTAGGAAAAACATCTTGTATGTTATATGGAAAACATCTACCTATATCTGTGCGAGGTGTTATATATGCCAATTAATACATTATAACCACAGCTCACTGAAATTGTCCACATCTGATGTCACATGTGCTGTCACCAGGGTCCCTGCCTGGTTCTCCATGGCCAGACATCAGGGTACTACTGCATTATTATCCTCCTTGAACTCCTGGCTGCTTTTCACACCATCAGTCACAATCTCCTCCTTAAAATCTTGTCCATCCTCTGCTTTCACAATTCTATTCTCTCCTGATTCTCCTCTTAACTCTCTAGTGATTTATTCGGCATCTCTTCCAATGGCCTCCTTTTCATCTCTCTCACAGGCTTGGCCATTGCCTCACCCTTCTCCCTACAAAACCTTCCTCTAGATGACTTCATCCATTCTCACGTTTCAGTTATTGTCTCTGTGCTGATGAATCACAAATTTGCCTCTCCATTCTGACCTGTCTCCCTCCATCCAATCGCACATCTCAGCCTGGCTCTGTGATATCTCCTCCTGGATGTCTCTAGGGCTTTTAACATGTCCAAATGTGATTTGCTTGCCATCCCTTCCAAACCCTTCCTACTCCCTACCTTCTCCATCAATGCTGAAAACACTAACCTCCCTGTCACTCATCCCCATAATCTAGGTGACCTGTTTGACTCTGTCTTCTCTTTAGACCCAGATATCCAGACCATGTCCAAATGTTGATGTTTCTTCCCCCATAATAATTTCTGTCCTCCATGTCTACACCACTGTCTGTCAGCCTCATATCATCTCCCCGTTTTGACTACCCCAGCCTCCCTATCTCTTGCCACCCTGACACCCATCTCAATGTCCCTCACATCCTTTCATAATGCTACTAGTTAGAGCATTCTCGTGGCCTGTCATTCTGACCATGTCATGTCAAGGCCTTCCACTCGCTTCCCATTTCCATCACCATACATGTATGCTTCTGACCCTTACTTTCAAGGCCCTTCACAATTTAGCCCTATCTACTTATTTGCTCTTGTATCTTACCATATCACCACTCCATCACTTCTACTCCACCAGTTATGCCAGCGTTCATCACCCTCTTGTCTGCTTCTCCTTTAAGCACCTTCACACTAGTGCTGTGAAAATAATAGATTTTTTGATTCACTGGCAATTCCCCCTCCAAAAAAATTTTTAAATTATTTTTGGTCAAACCAAAAATGACATTTTTTAAAATGTTTGGCAAGTCTAGAAGTAAAAAAAAAAAAAAAAAAGTGTTTCAGGTCAAATGACATGTTTTGTTTGATCTGAAACGAAATGTTTCTTTTTGATTTTGAGCATTTTGAATGCTTTTTAATTTTAAAAAATAAAATTAAAAGAAATTTCTAAAAAAAAATTGGAATTGAAATATTTTATTTAAAAAATGTCAAAATAAAATGTTTTCATTATTTTTGGAATCTTGTTTGTTTTATTCAGCCAAAACAATTCCGTGACTTTGTGGAATGTTTTGGTGTTGCAGCATTTGCATTTGTTGCTAAAAACAAGTTTCAGTCCAAAAATTTCACCCAGCTCTACTGCACACCTCTTTCCATTCTACCTCTTATGCATGGTACACACCTTCCACTTTCACTATGGGGTCTATGGGAGCTGACTAACTGGTTACAGCTTGGGAGAAAGTCAGTAGGGACTTATGATATTTCTATATTTCTCTTCTTTGTTTATATAATATATTATTAAATGAATGGGGTGTGGTGTGTGCAACATATCCAGTATTACCTAGTGGTGCACATATCTAGCCTATGTAAATACATATGCTCGTTACAGTTTCTCTTATCTTTCTTCCATCACTCCTTCTGCGTGTTTCTTACATCTACTTGTTACATTTTATCTTAATTAGATATTCTCTGTCCCAAATACCATACTATCTTTGACTATTTTGTGCAGCACCTACAACAATGGGACCACAATCCAGATTCAGGGCTTCCTGATACTACTGTAAAATGTTTGCTCTAATAAGACAATATGCTATTTTTTATTGAATGTCCAGTGGATATTCACAACTTTAGATACATTCATATGGGTTGGCTACATTTTGGATTGCAAATCACTGTTCAGTTGCACAAAAATATTACTATGTTTTTGCAAATGTACATTTTGTATTTGGTGTGACCCCGTGTGCCCAGGGCAGCCCTCACTGGAAATGCCAAGGTCAGGGCAGGCTGCAAAAGGGAGAGCAGATACTCCCAAGACTGGTGAGTAACACTGAAGTTAAACCTCCCAACCAATCACAAACTGTGCTTCTGATCCCCCATGCTGGTTATCAAGAAGCAAAAAAAGAAATCACACAGCCCCCTCTATTGCATTCCAGTTCTCTGGCTCCCAATCAGCACCTAGGTCCAGTACAGTGAGAAGTTATTTAAAAAACTCTGCTCACATATACAAAATGTTCCTCTGTCTCCAAAGAGTCAGCCATGTTACCAGGTCAGTATAGTTTTGGATCTGACCCCAAATACCACACTGCCAGCCAATCCTTTAGTGTCTAAAACTAAAGGTTTATTATGAAGAAAAAAGAAAGGACAAGAGAGATGTTAAATGGTAAAACAGTCATGTACATACAAAGACTTCAAAGTCCATATATCAGGTTCCTAGCTGTACTGGTGAGTTTGTTGGCTTGAAAGTCCCTCTGGAACACATCCACAGCTTGGATGGGTCATTCAGTCCTTTGTTCAGAGCTTCAGTTTGTAGCAAAGTTCCTCCAGAGATAAAAAGCAGGATTGAAGATGAAATGGAGAAGATGCAGCTGCCTTTTATAGTCTTTTGCCATGCAGTTTGTGCTTCTGTTGCTTCAAACACAAGCTGCCCAGCACATGGCTTTGGAAGCCTTTTCTGTCCATAGACATGTCCCTGCATGCCTTGCTGAGTCATGAGGTGTACCCCTTGCCTTCTCTCAGTGGGTCAGTTGTATAGCTGATGGTCCTTAATGGGCCATCAAGCAGGCTAGGCAGTGCTGATGCCAAACTGTCAGGGTGTCACTCAGAAGCATAGCACAAGTTTAAAATACAGACAGACATACATATCTATAGCTCATAATACAAAGGTGATACAAACATATAAACAAGATGATCATATCTGGCAAATTATAACATTTTTGCAGATATCTTACACGGCATATCCGGCATAACTCACTGCAATTTTACAATGTTGGTATTCATAATATCCTAAAGTGTCCCCCAGATTCCATACAGCATCACACTTAGTTGCCACATTCTGGAATAAATAGACAATTGGGAACCAATTTTCAAAGCTTTATGCGTTACCCCAGTGCTTTATACCGCAGAATTTGACTTCGTTGGCCCTAAGAAAGGAAGAGAGGCAATGGAGAGGCGATATGAATTTTAGTTGGAATACTCTGTGTCTCTGCACACATGCAAAATGCAGGATAGGACAACTCAGCTAGACGGGCACAGAAGCATCCAGTTACTAGACGTTACTAGACGTATGCAGTAGCTGTTTCTCAGCAGTTTTCATTATGGGTAAGCCACCTGGTAGATCAGACCCTCAGAGAACAGAGCCAATCAGAATTAAAGTCAGCCCATCTGACTCAATGGCTGACCCAGGCAGATATGTCTGTTATAAGGGCTGGATCCCAATGCCTATACCATTTTGGATACAGGTGAGTGCTACTGCAATTTTATTTACTACGGAAGCCCTCCATTAGGATAATGGTTGGTTCATTGTGGTGTGTTTTCTAGATCTAGAGGGAGAGCTGGGAGTAGGGTTGCCAACCCTCCTGGATGGGCCAGGAGTCTACCAGAATTGGCATCGATCTCCCGGTAACCATTGAAAGCAATCCGGGAGATTTTAATAGGCTGCTGTTTTATCTGTGGGGGACTGGGCATACAGGTGGGACCTCAAAAGCAGTACCCGTTGTCATGAAAACAAATCACCTTGGGTAATGAATTAATTGACCAAGCTTTAACTAATGGGTGGATTGAAGAGACAGTCTCACCATATGCATCACCTGTTTAGATTGTGGCCAAAAAGGAACCCGGGAAAGGGCGATTGGTAATAGATTATAGACGAATTAATGCTGCTGTTCAAACAGAAAAAGGGGTTATTGCTAATCGAACTGAAATTCAATTTAATCTTCTTGCTAAATTAAACAACAACCCCTGGAAAGCCATCGTAGACATTAAAGATACGTTCTTTCAAATTCCAGTCTTAGCTCCTCAGGGATTGACTGCCTTCATGTGGAATGGGAAAAAATACAAATTTTGAGTTGCCCCTCGGGGATTTTGTAATTCCCCTCCATGGGCTACACAAATGATGGCACAATCAATGGCCTCCTTCAATCATGATAATTGGGTTAGTTACTTGGATGATATCCTGGTCTTTGATTCCACCCAAGAAACTTGCAGTATTGTTTTAAATGCATTGCTGCAGCATCTTGAAAATCAGGGTTGGGAAATCAAAAAGGAAAAGGTAAAGGGCCCCACCCTTAGGCAAACATGTTTGGGGTAGACATGGGGCGCCATAGATATTACCTTGAATTCAGATGTAATTGAAGCAATAGACCAGCTTACTTCTATCCGTTCCTTAAAGGACTTTGATGGTCAACAGACCACTATAATCACTGAACGTTGGACCTTTACGCCTGCTGAGCTCAGAGACTTGAGGGCCAGAGTATCTAGGAAAGACAGTGAACCTATTTGGAAATGGATAATGTGATTATTTAAAGAACATAGTAATGATTTTCTCACTATGTAAGATGTTGTTTTTTATTTTTTGTTGGAGTAATTTTTTGCTTGCTTAAACACTATTTTTGTTGCCGGGATACAGAATATTCTCATAGTCAACTTGATGATCTGGTTCTCCCATTTGTACAGCTGAATCCAGGAGGTCCGGCTCCTGCCTCTGAGAGGATGGCAGTGTAAATGACAGATTATTGCTTGGTAACAGCTGTTAAAAGTCTAGTCGGTGGTGCAGAAGGGCTAAGACAGGCTCCCTATCTGCCCTGGCTCCATGCGGCTCCCGGAAGTGGCCGGCATGTCCAACTCCTAGGCACAGCGGTGGCCAGGGGGTCTCCATGCGCTGCCCCGTCCCCTACTTCTGATTTCACAGCTCCCATTGGCCAGGAACCATGGCCAATGGGAGCTGCCTGCAGGCATGGGCAGTACACGGAGTCACCTGGCCGCCCCTGAGCCTAGGAGCTGGAGGGACATGTCATTGATTCCCAGCAGTCATCTGAGGTAAGCACTGCCTGGTTGGAGCCCGCACCCCCTCTCACATCCCAATCTCCTGCCCCAGCCTGAGCCCCCTCCTGCACCCAAAATCCCTCCCAGAGCCTGCACACTGAACCTGCTCCCATACCCCAAACCTCTCATCCCCAGAGCCCGCACTTCCAGCTGGAGCCCTCACCCCCTGCACCCCAACCTCCTGTCCAAGCCTGGAGCCCCCTCTCATGCTCCCAACCCCTTGGGCCCACCCCCCAGCCCAGATCCCGCACCCTGTCCAACACCCCAACCCCCTGCCCCAGCCCGATCCCCCTCCTGGACTCCAAATCCCTTGGTCCTAGCCTGGAGCCCCCTCCTGCACCCCAAACCCTTATCCCCAACCCCCCAGCCAGAGCCCTCACCCCCTCACATACCCACCCACCCCCCCAGCCTGGTGAAAGTGAGTGAGGGTGGGGGAGACCGAGTGATGGAGGGAGATGGGATGGAGTGAGTGGGGGTGGGGCCTCAGAGAAGGGGTGGGGCAGGGGGGGAGGCCTCAAGGAAGGGGAGGGGCAAGGGCAAAACAAGTGTGTTCGGTTTTGTACGATTAGAAAGTTGGCAACCCTAGCTGGGAGGGAAGCATTTATTACCCCTAGAGACTATGGAGCCTAAAAAAATTATATTTAAGTATTCGCTAACTGCTTTAAACTGGGATTTTGTCTCAGTTAAAGAGACAATGGGACACAGCTCAGTGAAGGTGAAGGTTTGTAAATTCTTTCTTGACTGAGCTGGGCTTAGGGGGAGAAATAGTGTCCTATAGAGTTAGAGCCTTACGGAGATCCAGCGAATGGATATTCTATATGCAGATCACAACATCTGTACCATTTTGGATGCAGGCTACAGATTTCTGTTTCACCAGCAACTGAGGACCAGTCAGCTGTTAAATATGACTATTTAATACTGCTAAATGTAAATGTATACAACTAGGAACAAAGACTGTAGGCCATACTTATAGAATGGGGCTCTGAAGAGGGGCGTTGTGATTGTTAATCAGTTGAACTGTGATTAATGTGATGATGTGGCCAAATGAGCTAATGTGAGCCTGGGGTTCAGAAACAGGGGAATCTTGGATAGGAGTAGAGAGGTTATTATACCTCTGTATTTGGCACTGGTGTGACTGCTAATGGAATCCAGTAGAACCTCAGAGTTTTGAACACCAGAATTAGGAACTGACCAGTCAACCACACACCTCATTTGGAACCAGAAGTATGCAATCAGGCAGCAGCAGAGACACCCCTCCTCCCCCCCAAAAAAGGAAATACAGTATAGTACTGTGTTAAACATAAACTACTCCAAAAATAAAGGGAAAGCAGCATTTTTCTTCTGCATAGTAAAGTTTCAAAGATGTATTAAGTCAACGTTCAGTTGTAAACTTTTGAAAGAACAACCATAATGTTTTCTTCAGAGTTACGAACATTTCAGTGTTACAACCAACCTCCATTCCCGAGGTGTTCGTAACTCTGAGGTTCTACTGTACTATGTTCAGTTCTGGTCCCCACAGTTCAAGAGGGATATTGATAAATCAGAGAGGAGTCACAAGAATGATTAAAAAACATGCTTTATAGTGATAAGACTCAAAGAGCTCAATCTAGTTATCTTAACAAAGAAGGTTAAGGGATGACTTGAATGCAGTCTATAAGTGTCTACATTGGGAACAAATATTTAACAATTGGTTCTTCAATATATCAGAGAAAGGTACAGCATGATCCAATGACTGGAAGGTGAAGCTAGACAAATTCACACTGGAAATTAGGCATCATTTTTTGACAGTGAGGGTAATTAACCAATGGAACAATTTACCAAGTGTTGAGGCGGATCCTCCATCACTGACCATTTTTAAATCAAAATTGGAAGTTTTTCTAAAAGATATGCTCTAAGAATTTTTTAGGGGACATTCTTTGGCCTGTGTTACACAGGAGGTCAGACTAGATGACCACAGTGGTCCCTTCTGGCCTGGGAATCTATGAATCTGTGAAAACCCAAGGGCTGGAATGCTGCTTGTTATGAAGATCCCCAGATTGATTGTTTGCTGATGGAGTTCTGAAATGTTAGGAAAAGAACTGAGATTCTGCTATTCTTCTCAAGCTCAGAAGTGTCCAGGGGGGACACAGTACATATTATAGAGACTGAGAAATCATCTCTGAGGAGAGGTCAAAGGGGAATATATTTATATGTATGTGCCAAAGTATAGAAGTGTGGAATATTATGTTGAAACCTTATATTTGAATACATGTAACAACAACAAGGTGAGAGAGTCTGCATAAGGAACAGTGGTAGATATACTGCCTAGCAGCTTTTGTTTAAGCATGATTCATAGAATTCCAAATATTTACAATGTTTTATACTAATTACAGTGTTTGCTCTGTGTATGAAATGTTTGCTTACTAAGAAACTGGTATCTCTTTGAAGTTGAGTGGAAACTATTAACACCTACTTATCAGGGTTTTATATACAATAGCTCTGAAGTTTAACTCTGTATCTAATGCTTTCTGAAGGGGTTTGAAAATACAGAATTGAAGCTTGTGCTTCAGCCAAGAATTAACTTGAGGTGAAGGAAGAAAAGGTGTGTAATAGTTATACATAATATTGACTCAGCAGCCCTCTACCCTGTTACTTATGCCTAAAGGCAGACACTTAAATCTGCATTTAGGCTCCTGAGTAGTTAAGAACCTGTACCTTGAGTTTCAGAGGCCCCTAAATCAGCCTTTAATTGCTTTAAATGGATATTTATGCACTTAAATATAGGCACTCAGGTTTGAAAAAATGACCATTTGTTTCAGACTAAACAGTGGGTCTGCCTACTTGATCCAGATTAGGCGGTCTCAGTTTGGAATTAAACTACTGAATACACAACATTTCAGATTTCCCAAATAATGTCAGCTTGCACCATTTATCTATTATTAAAGTCAAGAATATGGGATAGAATCACTTGTTTATTCATTGGGAAATGCACACTTCACCCTTAGACCATTAAGAAAACACTGTCTGAGTGCAAAAGGAACATGGTGACCAGCAGTACTGTTTAAAACCTCAGTACTGCATTGGGCTTGGTGCAAGCTGACCTACCAATAGGGTAACCAGATAGAACGTGTGGAAAAAACAGGGCAGGAGCTTGGGGGGTAATAGGCACCTATATAAGAGCTGTGCCTATAAAATCAGGACACCTGCTCATCCTACGTACCAACCACTCAGAGTCCCATGGAAGTCATTGGGGCCACCTGGGTCTATCCACATGAAGCTCAGCACAAGGCTAAGCCCTTACTTCATGGATGATGATATTTTCTCTCTGACAGACAATTTTCTAGAGTCCCATTCAAAACCAAAACGAACTGCACCCTTCTATTTGTTATACTTACCCTCTCATCCCTCTTAACCACACATTTTGACCAATGTTCCTTTCATTTGTCATGCTTTGGAGATTGTACCCAAAATTCAGCAATTCCAAGACAATTGCAATCTGAATAAAGTTTCAGAGCTTGCCTTATTTGCCTTTTGTTCTGTAGTAATATATCATTATTCTGTTTATTTCACTTCTGAAAGGTAGCAAAATAACGATAAATACGGGAATGTTACATTTAATTGAACACGTAACACAGAGTTGCTGTTTCTGAAGGTATTTTGTCCCCTTTGCTTTCAGCACATTTAATTATGTATGAGCTCTTAAAAAAACCTCAAATAATATGAGACGTCTACTAGGAGAGGAGATTTGAAGATGATAAACGTTATTTCGAATCACCATGATATGATTCATATTGTGATGTGATTGGGAACAATATTAAAACCCACCAAGGCTATTATACCTAAATTTTTGTTTCAATTCATGCAATATTGCTGCTGCTTAATATGATTTCTATTTACTTCTTTCCATTGTTAGTGTTTTATTGAGGTTGTGTCGGTTTTATCAAGCTAATCTCTACTGGAAATGGAGGTCAGGAGATCCAAAGCACTGGCAAAAGCCTGTCTCCATTATATTCTACTTGGTATGAATTCACTGGAAAACCCTCACTCTAAAATAAACTTGCTTTCTTCACCATTCTTCAGTTACAATATTTCTACCTGCACAAAGCCTGACAGCTTGATATTTAAAAGCTATATAAACTCTCATCATCTAATTTTATATTCCCTTTTTTTTAACGACGTATTGGATTTTGTTTAAAGCTGTGGTGAATGCATTTATCGAAGGGTTTCGAATCAAGTTATCTCTGCCATCAATAAAAGATTGAATTTTAAAGGTTATTTTAATCAGAACTTAAACACATGCACTACTACTATTAATGACAATGACAGCAAGTCATTAATGTGCGTTCTTGTGTTGAGGTTGAGGCAAGAAATCCTGTTATGCCCATGCTAGAATACAATTTGGCAACACAGGATATTGTAAAAGCTTTATAAATCTTATATCTCTATTTCTCCTTGTATTCTGGTCTGGGGAGTAATGAAAAAGAGTGACACATAAATTTACCTACCAACTGGGGTATGCTTTCTCTCTTGAATACCCACGTATAACTCCCATTAACATTTGTGGAAAATATACATGCATGTCAAAGGGGAGAACAAGCTACCAGTTATCCAAAGGTCCAGAATATGAACAGAACGGTACTCATTTTAGTAGCTAACTAATCAATCCTATATCATATTTACTTAGGTTTATGTTCTTTGAACTGAAAACATTTACATAAAATAGCTAAACTACAAATTAAAAAACTAAAATTCAGAAATATTTCTTACATCTTTAGATTTCACGCTTGGATATTCCTATTAACAGTTTTTAAAAATAACCATTATTGCAGTACGCTTCTCTGTACGTTCCTAAACATGTTATTGGATACGTGATTGAAATCTGACAAAAAAACCCACAACGTTTTATAATAATGTCCTGCAGCAAAAGTATGGCACCAATAACTAAACAATACTTTATCACTTTTGCCACTCTCAACAGCTCCCATTAATACTGAGATCATAGTGTTAGGCCTTCTATTCCCCAGCTGACCGCGTTAGTGACAGCCAGGGCTTAGGCAATGACATTGAAAAATATTTGCAGTGACACAGCCACAAATCACTGCAAGACAAGTTAAAAACTCAATATTCACTAAACTTGCATCTGTTCTTTTCTTGTTAGAACATCTACAACACAGTGATTTAGGCTAAATTCCTTAAAGTATCAAAACACTGATGGAAAGTGAAACAAAATATTGGTTGATAAAAACTAAATGCTCAGAGGGGCCCCTGTCAAATCATTTATACACAAAAGCTATCATCTGAGCAGTAATATAGTCAAGTAGATATTCTGATGATGAAATATTTTTTAATGTTAGGAGTTTAGTGTGTGTGCAACGCACATAGCAGATGAACACAAGCATCTGAAAATCACATTTTCTTTGGGGTTCACTAAACACTCTAATCTTACCATTATTGATTTTTATTTTCATCTCTCCCAGGGAACTCAAGATGCTGTTTGACTACTTAGCAAAGGCCACAAGTTTCGAAAGGTCAAAAGGGATTAGAATCTTGCACAAAAGAGGTGCTTCTACCTCAAACATAAAACTTTTATGAAATTAAGGACCATAATGTGCCTTTGATTCCTATGCAAAATGGGCATTGATGCCAATAGATGTATACATGAATCAGAGGCAAGATATTACTTTGTTTTAAAGTGTTGCCAAATGTAGCCTAAAGAAGGGACAGACAGTTTAACAGGTGTTGAATGTCTGAAATCATAGTAAATATAACATACGAGGGTGCATAAGCATTTGGGGATTCTATAACAAGAGGCCCTATTCTGAGTGTGCACTGTTTGCTAACTGGGCAGATCTGACTCAGGTATCCACAATGTGGAAGAACAATAGTGTAGTATATAGGAATTGGGTAGTATACGTTTGTGAGCCCCCTAGTGCAGTGGTTCTCAACCAGGGGATACACAGAGGTCTTCTAGGGGGTACATCAACTCATCTAGATATTTGCCTAGTTTTACAATTGGCTACATAAAGAGCACTTGTGAAGTCAGTACAAACTAAAATTTCATACGACTTGTTTATACTGCTCTGTATACTGTACACTGAAATGTAAGTACAATATTTATATTCCAATTGATTTATTTTATAATTACGTGGTAAAAATGAGAAAGTAAGTAATTTTTCAGTAATAGTGTGCTGTGACACTTTTGTAGTTTTATGTCTGATTTTGTAAGCAAGTAGTTTTTAAGTGAGGTGAAACTTGGAGGTACACAAGGCAAATCAGATTCCTGAAAGGGGTACAGTAGTCTGGAAAGGTTGAGAGCCACTGTGGGTCTCCTGTCTTCTGTGGCAGAAATCACCAGAACCTAACAGAGCAGCAGTGTGTGTGTGTATATATATATATATAGCTAGGCCTTGTATGTTTGTAGTTAGTAAAAAGGGTTATTTGGGACCCAGCTAGGTCTGTGTGGTTTCCTCACATTCTTGATATTGTGTAAAAAGCAAAGACACAGTGGTGAGCAAACTAAAGGATCGAGGAACGGGTTGGTTCTGGGGACTAGAAATGGATTATGGAACTTTCCATCTCTAGTTCAAATTTAGCTTAGGTCAGAAGGAACTAAAATTGTAACTAAAGCACGACAGACAACGCACTAAAATTTTCATGAACATATATTTGATTTTAATCAATTTCCTTCTGTCTGTTTCCTTTCCATGAAAATTCAAGCAGACAAATTTCCTGGCCAGAATGTTTTCAGAAACCGCAAATTTTAGGAACATACTGGAGCCTGTTCAAGGAAAGAAAATCATAAATTCTTAACAGCAAGTTTTTGCACTGGACACCTGATTCTATGTGTCACACTCATTCAGCCAGGCATAAATAGACTTATAGTCTCCCTCAAAATGGTTGTGATGAAGGGGAGTGTCTGGCTGGCCAGTCTGGTCTAGGAGCTCAGGATCAGAGCTAGAGATGAAGTGTTCCTGGGCTTCTAATTCTAGTCTCTTACTGTCGGTAACAGTGCTGACAACTGAAGATTCGTCACCAAAGAGTACAAATATTAACTGAAATCATTTAGCAACATTGGGTCACTAAATATGGATGCTATTTGGCAAATTGATTATGTACTTAATGCATCCCTGCAAATTGGCACTATGAAGCACTGGTTAGCTGTTCATTCTCTGCAAGGTACAGTAAAAGGGCAATACAAGGTGTGAGGGATGCAGCAAAGAAAAATTCTGGCTCTTTCACCACCAGCTACAAAAATAGCTTTGGTTTAAAAGATAGCTGCATCAGATGTTTTTTGAAATTCAGTTGAAACAGCAGGTAAATAAACTGGGACAACAGGCTCATCAATGTCTGTTAGTGAACAGTGGCAGTCATCATCTCCTCCTATTACAAGCCACAGACTTGTAGGTCAGCTAATTGTCCCATCTTTCCAAAATATAATATTTCATACTCCAGTATACCCCACAATCTGCTGCTATGCTGGCTCATTCTTCAGCTAGTCTAAAGTGTACATAAAATAGGACACGCCAATCACTGGCTAGAGTAAAGGATATTGATAGATACTCCTTATGGGATTGATCAGCAGAAAGATTCAATGATTCTGATCACTTGAATAACTTCAGCTTCCTGAAACTAGCACAAACATTATTTCAGCCAAAGGCACAGACTCAGTAGACCTGAATGTAGTGATGGTTGAACTCAAAGATCTAACTGGCCTTTTTGCTCTCTAATTTCTGTGATCCTTTGAGCCTTCCTGGGAGTTCTGCTTTAAGAGAAATCCTTGAAAAACTGAGTGTTCTATGAACTTTGCAGTGAAACATATAGAATATTTTCAATAGCTTTGGAGGAGGTGTGGGGGGGGAGGTAACCCAGCTCTTTTCATCCCAAATACAAAGCATTTTGTTCTTTACTCATACATAAAAATCAAGACAAAAGATACATTTTAGAGGTTATACAGAATGCAATTGAAATGAGTAGATGAAAAAAAAGATTCTTTAGTACTATAGTGCTTTGTTATGACTGAATAAACTAAATATGCTTAATATTAAAGGTAATGATGCGACTGATTGAATGGTTTGACATTACTGCACATGAAGTATCATTAATGGGGTCAGGATGGTTTTATATCAATATCACGTCATAGACTAAAGCAAATGAAAATGTGGGGACAAGGTGATTATCCATTGGAGTCTTGCAGTGTCATTTAAAACATATTTTTTAAATTATAGGCTAGTCAATGTGAGTTGAAATAACTATGGTCTTGCCTACACGTCAGAATAGGCCCAGTTCAGCAATCTGAGTAGTTGCCCCATGCAGATCCTTATGTGTAGATGACGGCAAACCAGATTTGCACCCAATGGGCTAGATCAGTGTAAACCCCGCATGTCTTTGCTTTTACTTAGGGACCAGCATCAATGCATATACACGGATTGCTAGCCACCGATTGCTGAACAGGGGTATTCCTGAGTCTAGACCAGGCTTAAACTACTTTATCAATATTTACTCAGGGTATCATCCACTGGTCAGATTAAGATGATATTCACAGTAGAAAATTACAGTCAAGTTTAAATGCAATGTACAAGTCCACTGCTCATACTTTCTGCTTCCAGGGCCATATAACTATCTCTCTGAATCTTTTCATCTCAATTTTCCTGCAGGGCAAGTTGTTATATAGAACACAAAATGGCACTGTCTTATGCAGTAGCTTTTTTGCTTTGGACTCAAATATTGTGGGTTCAAATCCCATGCTAGAAGCTTAGTTATTTCCTGCCCACCTTGAGCCCAAACTTCTCTCACAAAGTATACCAGATAGTGCTTACCAATGTGTGGCTGCTGTACCAAAACAGCATGCTCTAGAGAAGGTAAGTGTGGCTACTCGGAATGGGGAAACCAGAGCTACACCATAGTCTTCTCTGTTGTCTAGCATAGGGAGAGAAACTCTACAATAGGCATATTTTGGAAGTAAAACCTAGACACTGTTGGGTTCTGGGCATAGAGCACTGCAGAACATCAGCTGGTGAGGAAGCATTGCAAGGTGCTGAATGAACAGTCGTCTGTTGCTGTTGCCCACTTATATGCTTGTATAGACCCCTGGGGCAGGTTTCATAACCTTGAAATACCAGGCACTGACTGTATGGACAGGTGCCCGACTGTGATGATGCCGTGTCCCACACGCATTCAGTCCATTCAGCTGTTCCAGTGTTCATGTGTGGTATAGACACTGATATCATAATAATGTCAAGCTCACTGACACCAACTGCATGGTGGACATACGTCCTATGATATAGTGATCTTCTACCTCAAATTCTCTAACCATCTGTCTTGTATGGCCGGTTCCACCATCCTTCAGCCAATTGCTTTTCTGGTGCCCAGTGTGGGGATTACTTTAGCTAGCGCTGCTGGTATCACCTCTGTAACTTGATTTTTGGGATGCTGTCAAAAAGGAAATCTTCAGGCATCTGCTTTTCTCTCTCCTTGGGCAGAGAGCATTGCTGCTAGCTGCACACACTGCAGGCTCCACTCATGCCCTGAAGCGTGTGGTTAGGAAAATAACAACTGCTCCTTTGTTTCAGTGAATTTTAGCTGCATCCTTTTCCTCTTACTGGTGGCAATGACTGAGCCACAGGACTTAAGTTTAACTAATGGTGAAACGAGAGAGCAGCCTTCATTGGGCATTTGGGCTGCAAGGTTAAACTCATTTCTGGGGTGAAAATGTCAAGCCAAGGTCCCATCTTTCCATTTCTAGTGATCTTCCTGTTGCAAATTAAAGAGTGAAAGAGCCCGTGGCATATTATGAAAAGACTTAGGAAATATAGACAATGTCCTGAATAACATTTCCTTTCTCGGTGAGGCACCTAATATCCCAGTCTGCACAAAAGGCTGAGCACATAAATCCACATTTGTCCATCCATCCATCCAGATAGGGATACCGCCCTCCTAACTTCAAAATCATTATAGCAAAATACTTAGGGCTATACAGAGTATGAAAGGTGCCATAGACAGCTAAATTTAATTGGATTCTGTCTACCTATCTCCCTGCAAGGTTTCATTATTATGTGTTGTTTGTTTGTTTTTTTTATTATTTTATTTTTTAAAAAAACATTGACCCAATCAACTCAAAAATGGACCACTGCTGAGAAAATTGCACAAGAAGATGTTCTGAAATGGGATCGCCCTTCATGCATGAGTTTGCCCCCAGAGCACCCTGCTTAAAATGAGGCTGTTGATATAAAGTCTGTAAAAGCTACAAGAAATAAGGCAAAGGACAGAAACCTGCCAGCGACATTCAGGGTGTCCATGGTAACCAGGGCAGTGAGTAATGGGCAGTCTATGACCAACCTGGCCACACACAGATAGGACTATGGCAAGCATAGCAAGGAGCAGTCAGAATCTGCCACAGTGTTGGCCCAACCTGGGACATGGCATGGACCCCTGAGTCAGCACAGAGATGATCATGCTTGGGAATAAAAGCCATGGGCATAGATGCCAATGGATATATAAGAGAGGCCCATAAATAACCCAAACCCATTAAAAGAAGCAAGCAAGCAATGGTGAAAGGAGTAGAACAAAATCACACCTGCGTACCAAACCACAGTGGAGCTGAGCTGAGGAGTTTGTGGCTTATGTGTTCTCTATGACAATGTAATGGAGGTCATGATCACTCTGCTCATAGGCCTGCTTGTGTGCACAGACCTATGCGAGCAATGGCAGCCTGCTTGCACCTATTGTAAAGGGATCTCCCTCAGATAGATATTTTCTTGCTCCTCTGTGTGTCCTACCTACAACTCTGTTGTTTGGGGTCTCGGTTCCCTCTCTCTGGGGACCTGTCACACCGTTGTCAGCCAGTGTACACTTTGTATGGGCATAGTTACCTTTTACCCTCTTTCTGACCACACAAGGCCTGCTCTTGCTCCCACTGATTACGGTTTTGGGAAGCATCTGTGCTTTATGTTTCGTTCTAGCCATGATCATTCTCCCTCTGGCCTCACCTTCTTTTGCAGTGATGTGCAAGCAGGGTGTGCAGCTGCCCCAGAATGCAGTGGACTGGCCTGTATGCGCCACTGCCGCGCAGCAGAGCTACCTGCACAGCAGAGGAGGAGGGACGTCACAAACACTGAAACAAAAGCTGAAACGAATAAGGAGAACGTCCTAACAATGGCTGGCTTTGCATAAAGTGTGCTTTCTTCTTCGTGTTGCTCAGCCTCTTCCCAATTCAGCTCAGAACAGCCAACCACATAATCTCCCCCAGTCATGGCCTGAGTGGGCTACTCACCTCTGACCATCAACTTGTCATTTTTTACTTTTAATTTACATTGGTACCAGTTTGTAGAGCCTAATTTAGAGGACTGGAGACCTGGGCTCAATTCCCGACTCTGGCTTGTTGGGTGACGTTGGGCAATTCACTTCACCTCCCTCTGGCTCAGTTTTAGGGTGACCAGACGTCCCGATAAAATCGGGACTGTCCCGATCTTTAGTTCTTTGTCCTGCATCCCGACCGATGCATGGTCGGGATGCCATTTGTCCCAATATTGCGGGTTTGGTTTGTTTGTTTTTTGCTTCGGCAACTCCGGCCGCCTTTTTTTTTTCTTCCCCCATGTGTCCTGATATTTTGTCCCTTACATCTGGTCACCCTACTCAGTTTCCCCATTTGTAAAATGGGGATAAAGACCTCCATTTTAAAGTGCTTTGAGTTCTATTGAAGAAAAATGCTCGATATAAGAGCCAGGTATTATTATTGTTTAGCCATTTCATTGAAAATTGAAATGAAAAATCTTCTTTCTCCCAGGAAACCACTGATAAAATCCAAGGCTGACCAAAAAGCAGGACAAAATAACCTCGAAAACTTGTCATGTTTTAATGGAGGAGATAAATTAATTAGTGTTATATTTATGTTGCTGCAGAGTTATTTGATCAGACTTTGGAGTAAATGACTGATCTGTTTACTTATACATGTACTTTTAAAAGAACGTGAAAGGCATCCAAAGCATTGGATGATTACTCTTTTATTGAAGACCAGTAAAATCTCAATAAATAAAATAATACATAAATAAACTGAAATGACCAAATTGGTCTCTGCCTCCATTCAGGTTGCAACATAAATTTGAGTTACAAAACAACTGGAAAGGGACAATTCAGTAAATATTTTTTAAAGCCTATAAAATCATAGGACTGTAAGGGACCTTGAGAGGTCATCTAGTCCAGTCCCCTGAACTCATGGCAGGACTAAATATTATCTAGACCATCCTTGACATGTGTTTGTTTAACCTGCTCTTAAAAACCTCCAATGGTGGAGATTCTACAACCTCCCTAGGCAATTTATTCCAGTGCTTATCCACCCTGACAGGAAGTTTTTCCTAATGTCCAACCTAAATCGTCCTTGCTGCAATTTAAGCCTATTGCTTCTTGTCCTATCCTCAGACGTTAAGGAGAACAATTTTTCTCCCTCCTTCTTACAAAAACCTTTTATGTACTTGAAAACTGTTATCATGTCCCCTCTCAGTCTTCTCTTCTCCCGGCTGAACAAACCCAAATTTTTCAATCTTCCCTCACAGGTCATTTTCTAGATCTTTAATCATTTTTGTTGCTCTTCTCTGGACTTTCTCCAATTTGTCCACATCTTTCCTGTTGTGCCCAGAACTGGACAAAATACTTCAGTTGAGGCCTAATCAGCATGGAGTAGAGCAGAAGAATTACTTCTCATTTCTTGCTTTCAACACTCCTGCTAATACAATGATGTTTGCTTTTTTTGAAACAGTGTTGCACTGTTGACTCTTATTTAGCTCGTGATCCATTATGAGCCCAGATCCCTTTCTGCAGTTCTCCTTCCTACTCCTTCCTATCAGTCATGTCCGTTTTGTGTACGCACAACTGATTGTTCCTTCCTAAATGGAGTACTTTGCATTTGTCCTTATTGAATTTCATCCTATTTACTTCAGAAAATATATACCTATATTTTGATATAAATGCACGCCTTTTAATTCATAACTATTGCTTTTTCTCTGGAGTTATTTGTAGGGGGATATGCTTGTCTGGATTGAGGCAAATATTTTTAAACCTAGGTGCCATAAAGTTTGACTCCTATATCCATATTTAGGCACCTATATAAAAGCAGCCTATTTTTCAAAGATTCTGAGTTCCAGACGCTTCCATTTTTTTCCCCCTGGGATTTGTGAGTGTTCAACACTCCTGCAAATCAAGCCACTTTTTTTAGATGTCTAAATATGGATTGAGAAGCCTGACTCTAAGCATCCAGGATTGAAAATTTTGGCCTAACATGACAGATTCATACAACAGCAAAGGGAGGAGAGAGATGAGATATTTCTGTATATAATAACATTTACAAAAATTTTCTGATTAAACAGATGTTTCCCTTTAATGAAGAACAACCTCCCTTATCTGCCCAATAATCGGCATGCAATTGTTATATGTTTACATGTATATTACATTATTCTGCATTAACTTCAGGAATAAATTAGTTCCCACCCCATTCAAAACCAAGATATGTTTTCACTGGCGTCTTTGAAATATAATGTTAGAAATGGTATCCTTTGCTTAATAAACATTTAGAACAAGAAATGCTGGTAAAGTTCCTTGTAAAAAAAAAAAAGAAATGTAACAATTTGCCAAGCAAACACAAAATGAACTCAGAAAAGTTGTTGACTCTATATGTCCTTTGTACTATAGGGTCCTTCTTTTCTCTGGTTTCGTTGCCAAGCCTTAAAAACTTTATAAGCTGCGTTTATGTTAAGCTGTTCCTGATATGCTCCAATAAGTGTGCTTTAGACACATTGTTAACATAAGGCCAAATCTGTAATACAGCATGGACAATTAAGTGCACAATTTTTGTATAAATGCAAAATCCCTCACTGTGAATTATTTAATTAATGCTCTACAGTTCATTTAATAGCGTTCTTTCAAAGGCCATTTCACTCACAGAAAACTAATTTCATTCTTCGGGTTGATTTAATTAGATTGTATGATATATGGTATTGCTAATTCAGTGGCTCTCTACGCAGCGTCTAGGCCGTTGCTCCTATTGTCGGCAATCTGTCAGCCCCATTTTTAACAGTATTGAAAAATTCAAGCTTTATTATTGCTCGCTCACTCTTTCTCTCCCATCAGGAGGAAAGTAATGAGCTTTTCTTCTTATGAGAGCAAGCAGAGAGTGTGGTGCCCTCAATGCTTCAGGCATGAAGCAGTATTAACAGCCTGATTCATGAGTTAAGTTTCTAACTGCCCATGGCTATTAGCACTCAGTCCTTTGGCTGTCATTTAGTTAAAAAGACTCTTCGGTTAATTCACTCTTTTAATGAGACTGTGCTATTCAACTAATGTATTTTACTGTATGAAAGGTCACACCAGGAAGCAAAACAGATTGGAGGGAATGTAGCGGGAAGCCTGGCTGTCAAGAAACAGTTCAAGCCTCGCAGGCATTTAGCAGTCACTGCGTCTGTAATAGGCTATGGAACTGATGGGCCAGTGTTCACCTCAACAGTTGAGCACCATAAATCAAGGCTAAATAGAAAGCAGATTAATCAGAGCTACAGACAAAAAGAGCACGTGTTTCATTACCCATATAATCACTAACATGATTGCCAGACAAGCTAAGGAACTATACATAAGGCTGACAAAATATAGTTCAGTAGAGCACTGGAACTCAGTTCTGTTTAGCTGCTAACACTAAATCTTTTCATTAAGTAACAGGTCTCTGATTCTCTTGTCTGAGAAGGAGAACAACCAATTATTCAAATTCTGGGGTGGGGGAAAATGCATGCCATAAGAACATTAAGTTACACCCAGTACAAAGTCTATTTGTCCATATTCAGTGAAAAGAGCCACATGAGACAACAGCACAGAGATGTTTGCTTCCAATGACTCAACATTTCCAAATAATCTTGTGCCTCATCACAGCTGGATAAATGAGATAGCTAATTCCTGAATCTAAAATCTTTATATAAGCCCTCAATCAGTCAGCTCCAATATGCTCCCCACTATTTCTTGATTTGATGTACCATTTCATTAGCTGTGTGAAACATGCCAAGGCTTAATTTCTGATAGGACGGGAGCTTCTCAGTTCAGTAATATTTTAATTTCTTTTAGTTTCTTTTGTGTTTTCCAACCTAATTTCCTTATTGTAGTTCTTTTTTTAGAGTCACATTTTTATATTATCTCTAACTGGCTATAATAGACATATCCACATTAGATGACTTCTCCCTACTTAGCTTAAACAAAAAAGGTTTGGCAAGAACCGGCATTTTTACTTTCATTTTTCTACCTGAGGCATCTAATTTGCAATGATTTTCTGAGTATTATTCATTAATTTACAAATGCGAGAAATAAGAGGAACCTCTGTTTTAACTACATTAGATCTCTCTATCTCTCTAGATGTTAAACATTTGAATATCTTTTGTGTTTGTTCATTTTTAATTAGTGTCATTGGTGGAAAAACATCAGCACTTTAGGGGCAAAAGTGTATTATTTTTTAGAAATTGTAATTCCCTCAAACTACCGTAAACAAATCATGCTGATTTAAATTTCCCGAGCAAGTTCCAAACAGGCAAACCGTATGTTTAATTACTAAACATCTGTTGCAAAGAACACCCCTCGCTTTTGCAGCACTAATATCACTGTATGAATTTTAAAATCTGTCAGCAAGGGATCACAAAAGCTTTGGGAGCAAAGAGCTGCTCACTTTAACCCCTGAACCAGATAATCTAACAGTAATCCATTCAAAACTAATCAAACATTTACAGAACCGCACCAGCACTGAGGAAAACAATTCATCATCTTCATATGCTCATTACACTTCCAACATCTCAATCTACCTATGTAAATGAGACTGGGGATCTGACATCAGGTCCATGTACAGAAATTATAAACAAATATTCATCCATTATGCTGCTGAAATTTAACGGCTGAAGCACTAACAGTAGCTGAACTCCAAGCCCTGAGTATCAATTATTTATAAACCTAAAACTGACAAGACTGTCTAGGTGAATTAGCTGCATATGTCAAGCTTTGTTATAAATCCCAACCTACTGTAAAACTCATTTTCATGGAATGTATGTACAAGGCTGAAAATATATCAACAGTACTGCATTAATAATTTAGAAGAATGGTACCATAAGGGAGCACCTAGAAACTGTGCTCTGCAATAGAGTTGATATTACAAATAAAAAAGTCAAATAAAATGTATTTCCCACAAGCAGAGAATCAAATAAAGTATTTTCTCTATAATTTTATTTTCAATTTTCAAAAAACATATAGGTTGATACTTCCATTTTTAGGTCTAGTAAGTATCATCCAAAGTTGTGTTATTTTTTCTTTGATAAACTGTATACAAATTTTAGTTCTCTGGATGTACAGTAGATTGCATTTTTTTATATTATTACAGAATACAAACAAGAAGGGAGAAGCGAAGGGGGAAAAGCACAGCAGTGTTTGCTATCAGTGGTATTGCCTGCTATTGTTCAAGACACAAATATCATGAAGTACTGGGCTATGAGGTAATAAAGACAGTTAATCATGGGCTAAATTCTGCCATTTGATGCGTGGACTCTGCACCCATTGAAACAAATGGAAGCTGCCTATGCTTCTCTGGTGGCAGAATCTGGTCATATGCTTCTGTTTGTCAGGATAATACTATGATCTTAACTGTTACGAAATATTATAGGAATGATGTAATATAAGCAATTGTGAAATCTCTGTGATTTGCTTTAGAATATGAAGTCAATACAGATTCTACAGTGTATACGAAATCTGAGCACTACATTGGCCCTAGCAAAATAGAGATGGGTCAATTCCAAACCCCCATATCCGAACACTCCTGAATTTTGGGAAAATCCTAATCTGAATTTTGGTGACTGCACCTTATTTCTACAAAGGACTGAGCCAAAACCCCAGATCCAAACCATGCCAGGTTTCAGAGAAACTCAGATTGGATCTGAACGTTTCAGTTTGATACCAAGTCTAAAAATAAACCATAGCTTTTATGTAATGATGCACTTAGTAAACTCAGAGTTCAGTTCTCAAGTGCCTGAACATTATTAACCTACCTTCTGCAACAGGATGGGTATGTTAGCTGTGTGGTATTCAACAACAAATCTTTCCACAAAACCTGTTTATGTAGTAATCAGGACCCTCCATATACTGGTGCTCATTCAAGACGTTATTTCAAATATAGACAAATATAGTCACTTTTTTGACCAACAAGTGTGGATGTTCCAAGTAAATAATTTGCACAGTGTTATAAAAACATGAATAGTCTTCATCAGAATTTAGTACATAGAGACCCTAATTCTGGAAGGTATTTAAAACACATGCAGAACCTTAAACTCCCAATGACTTCACTAGGATTACTTATAAGAACATAAGAATGGCCATACTGGGTCAGACCAATGGTCAATCCAGCCCACTATCCTGTCTTCTGACAGTGGCTAGTGCCAGCTGCTTCAGAGGGAGTGAACGGAGCAGGACAATTTATCAAGTGAGCCAAACCCTATTATCTAGTCCCAGCTTCTAGCAGCTGAAGGTTTAGAGACACCCAGAGCATGGGGTTGCATCTCTGACCATCTGGGCTAATAGCCACTGATAGAACTATCTTTCATGAACTTAACTAATTCTTTTTTGAACTCAGTTATAGTTTTTGCTTTCACAATATACCCTGGCAACGATTCCAAAGGTTGACCTGCCCTGTGTGAAGAAGTGCTTCCTTATGTTTGTTTTAAACTGGCAGCCTATTAATTTCATTGGGTGACATCTGGTTCCTGTGTTATGTGAAGGGGATAAATCAACTGCTCCTTTTCTCCATGCCAGTCATGATTTTATAGGCCTCTACCATATCCCCCCTCAGTTGTCTCTTTTCCAAGCTGAACAGTCCCAGTCTTTTTAATCTCCCTTCCTACGGAAGCATTTCTATACCCCTAGTAATTTTTGTTGCCGCTCTGTACTTTTCCAATTCGAATGTACCTTTTTTGAGATGGAGGAATCAGAACTGCACACACAGTATTCAAGGTGTGGGTCTACTATGGATTTATATATACAGTGGCATTATGACAGTTTCTGTCTCATTATCTATCCCTTTCCTAATGGTTCCTAATATTCTATTAGCTTTTTTGACTGCTGCTGCACACTGAGTGGATGTTTTCAGAGAACTATTCACAATGACTCCAAGATCTTTCTCTAATGGTAACAGCTAATTTAGACCCCATCATTTTGCATGTATAGTTGAGATTACTTTCCAATGTGCATTATTTTGCATTTATCAGCACTGAATTTCGTTTGCCATTTTCTTGCCCAGTCACCCAATTTTGTGAGATAACTCTTTAGCGTCTGCTTTGGACTTAACTAACTTGAGTAATTTTGTATCATCTGCAAACTTTGTCACCTCACTATTTACCCCTTTTTCCAGATAAATTTATGAAAATGTTGAGCAACACTGGTCCCAATATAAATCCTGGGGGGACACTGCTATTTACATCTCTCCACTTTGAAAGCAGACTGTTTACTTAGATGCTTAATGTTAGTTATGCATGTGCTTAAGCACCTTCCTGAATTGGGGCCAAAGCAGTGACTTCATGATGACATTCTCAGAGGTGGAGAAACACCATTAGCATCTCTGTGCTGGGGATGACGCAGATATTAAGAAATATATTTTAAGGGAGAAAAAGAGAACAGATTCCCTGGCAAGGAAGTTATTAAAAAATATTCTGAAACAGGGAAAAACTAGTTTAGAGGGGGGAAATTTCTCTCTCTCTCACACACACACACACACGAGCACAGAATATGGTTTATTTTATCAATCAGGTAAGAAAAATGCCAGAATATAGTCTCTTCATGCTCGGGATACTGCCACTTATGACACAGGAAACACATAAATGAAGAGTGGGAAGTTAATAACAATACTATATTTGCTCAAGAAAAAAATAGGTAGAAACATGTACCTATCTGATATTTGATGCCTCATACAACAGATATTTATGAAAGAAGAACCCTTTCAAGGTATTATTGATACTAGATTTGGGAGGAACCCAGGGGTCATTAAGTATATCCTGCAGCATGACAGTAGAGTTTATGCAGAGACTGCCCCTCTAATCCTGCGAAGGCTGACAGGGCCTTACATTATCCATAGCTTTATTACTATTTGCATGTGTTACTTGCTTTATGTATTCAAAAGTATGTTCTAAGAATAATAATAATAATTCACTGAGGGTGAAGTTCACACCTGTGCAGAGTCCCATTCCGAGGCCTTTGCGTCACTTAAGTCTTTCTAAAGCCCTCAAGGGCTTCAATGGGACTTTAATGGTGCATAGGTGTCATGCTGGCCCCCTAAACATGAGTGAATTTCCCCTAGAATGCCCCAAGGTGTGCTAGATGCCACCTAGACATATAAAAAAGACATGAAGTGAAATCCTTTCTCTGCTGAAGTCAATGGAAGTTCTACCATTGACTGCAATGTGTTCAGAATTTCACCAATAGTGTTTACCCTGAAGATCCTATGATCTAGTTAAAACAATAGACAAGAGATTGCAGACAATTTGTGGACAATGGGAAGAGGTATATGAGATTATTTTCTTTAATTAATTAATTTATCTGGCCTGTGCTGAATTTCCATGTTTTGTTACTTACTATCTGTTACTACCTGGATTTTTATTGTTATTAACAATCCTATCCTATTGTCCCTTGTTTGGCCTTTTAACCCTTCCTTTTGGGACATATTTTCCCCATGCTTATTCTACTTTTCCAAACTATTTTTAAATTTTGCTTATTTTTCTACATGTTTTATTTCATATTTAAACCTGGTAATTTTTTAATTTAATTCAACTTTATTTATTCTATTATTATTTGTCTTATTTCAATCCCACTATTTTCCAAGCTTTTTAATTCCTACCTAACTTATTTTGGGGGGTGGGGGGTAGGAATTCTTTTTTACCCTCACCTTTCCCAAGTATCTTTTGCTTATTCCAACCCTTGTCCCCACTCATAATTCAAGTGAGCCTACAAAACGGCAGCCCCTGCCTTCTCCTTTATGTTTAATTCTCATGAGTAAAATTATACACATGCTTAAGTATTTCCAGGAACGGGGCTTTATTGTGATGAGCAGAGTCCAGTTTCCTTCCCAATATTTCCCCACACTGGAAACACTTATGCATTTACCCCCACAAATGACATTAGCAGTTGTTGGTTTCCCCATTTTGGTATTCTAGTCTATTCAATATGGGTTCTTATGCCCTAATATCTAAGCACCTTCCAGTAGTTCATGAAGCAATGTGACTAACATATGTCATATTTATTCTCTCATCCTCTCCTCAGGGGGAGATGTGTGTGCAGGGGAATGTTTTGTTTTAGATTTTTAAGAATTGATACACATACACACACACACACACATTGCTTTGTGTTTATATAAGAGAAGGCAGGTCAAAGAAATGTGCCTTGCACTTGGAGTGGAATATGGTGAGGTTTGGGATTGTTCTTAGTTCACGGAGTGCATTCCACAGTCTTGACTGATCTCTGAGAAAGCTCTGTTGCCCATATCCATGATCCTTATCATAGAATCATAGAAGATTAGGGTTGGAAGAGACCTCAGGAGTCCAACTCCCTGCTCAAAGCAGGACCAACCCCAACTAAATCATCCCAGCCAGGGCTTTGTCAAGCTGGGCCTTAAAAACCTCTAAGGATGGAGATTCCACCACCTCCCTAGGTAACCCATTCCAGTGCTTCACCCCCCTCCTAGTGAAATTGTGTTTCCTAATATCCAACCTAGACCTTCCCCACTGAAACTTGAGACCATTGCTCCTTGTTCTGTCATCTGCCACCACTGAGAACAGCCTAACTCCATCCAACCCCACTTCAGGCTGTTGTCAAATCCCCCCTGACTCTTCTCTTCTACAGACTAAATAAGCCCAGTTCCCTCAGCCTTTCCTCGTAAGTCATGTGACCCAGCCCCCTAATCATTTTTGTTGCTCTCCGCTGGACTCTCTCCAATTTGTCCACATCCTTTCTGTAGTGGGGGGCCCAAAACTGGATGCAATACTCCAGATGTGGCTTCACCAGTGCCAAATAGAGGGGAATAATCACTTCCCTTGATCTGCTGGCAGTGCTCCTACTAATGCAGCCCAGTATGCCAGTAGCCTTCTTGGCAACAAGGGCACACTGTTGACTCACATCCAGCTTCTTGTCCACCATAATCCTCAGGTCCTTTTCTGCAGAACTGCCGCTTAGCCAGTCGGTCCCCAGCCTGTAGCAGTGCATGGGATTCTTCCGTCCTAAGTGCAGGACTCTGCACTTGTCCTCGTTGAACCTCATCAGATTTCTTTTGGCCCAATCCTCCAATTTGTCTAGGTCATTCTGGACCCTATTCCTACTCTCCAGCGTATCTACCTCTCCCCCCAGCTTAGTGTCATCTGCAAACTTGCTGAGGGTGCAATCCATCCCATCATCATTAATGAAGATGTTGAACAAAACCAGCCCCAGGACCGACCCCTGGGGCACTTTGCCTGATACCGGCTGCCAACTAGACATCGAGTCGTTGATCACTACCTGTTGAGCCCAATGATCTAGCAAGCTTTCTATCCACCTTATAGTCCATTCATCCAATGCAAACTTTTTTAACTTACTGGCAAGAATACTGTGGGAGACCATATCAATGGCTTTGCTAAAGTCAAGATATATCATGTCCACTGCTTTCCCCACATCCACATTGCCATCATCATAGAAAGCAATCAGGTCAGGCATGACTTGCCCTTGGTGAATCCATGTTGACTGTTCCAATCACCTTCCTCTCCTCCAAGTGCTTCAAAATGGAGTCCTTGAGGACCTGCTCCATGATTTTTCCAGGGACTGAGGTGAGGTTGATAAGTCTGTAGTTCCCCGGATTCTCCTTCTTCCTTTTTTAAAGATGGGCACTATATTTGCCTTTTTCCAATAATCTGGGACCTCCCCCGATCACCACAAGTTTTCAAAGATAATGGCCAATGGCTCTGCAATCACATCAGCCAACTCCCTCAGCACCCTCGGATGCATTAGATCCAGACCCATGGACTTGTGCATGTCCAGCTTTTCTAAATCCTTATTGCAGAAAGCTCCATTTTACTGGTATCCTCTTTGCAGAGAACTCCAGGATTAAATGGGCATGCAGAATGTCTGAATTACAGCCTCAACAGTGGAGGTGGTCCCTTCAGGTTAGGGTTCATTAGCAGAGTAGAATAGGGAAGGTCATATTGTGTCTATCAGTGTTGTACCAATTATGTGGATGAAGAAAGTTTCAGACTCCATTGCTGTAAAGTCGGAATTTTTCATGAGTATTACATTTAATTTTAAGTTAGTTTTATGCTATTAGAAAATATTCCTGTATTCAAATGAGCGAATATCTTTAATGTTTTCCTATTTAATGAAATACTAAAATATTTACACCTTTTTTCTTCTCTGTTGGAAGAAAATAGCTAAGCTTCATTTGGGGGAAGGGGGGAAGCTTATGCAAGGCTTTCAAAACCTCACATAATCTATAACATGTAAGAAATGGGAATGCTACCACAAGCTATAAAAATAATTTGTCAGGGAATCAGATGAGTATTCGGTTGAAGTCCCTTAACTGGAATTGCTTTGTCATTATTCAACAATAATTAATGTAACATTAAAGAGTTCCAAGATAACTTAGAAGCATAAAGGGAATGGTGACTGATATATTTTTATACTTTCCTCTCCATTGTTTGCAATATCTTCTTATAAGCATGAAAATAACATTTACGTCCCAACTAATACTGCCTTTTTCCATTTGGCAGTCTGGTTTGTCCCCCTAGCCTCCTCATGTTTCTCATGGAACACAGACCAACATTGGAGTGGATTATATAGTTCCTTATGTGTCACTAGCATATTTGATAATGTCATCAAGTTTCGGGAGCAGGCTATGTTAGTTAACTTTTGCTCCCTCTGGTGACTGGATGCACATCTAGGAAGCCCATGACTTTGGTTCAGCCCATTATAGACACAAAGGTCACCTGTGAATTTCAGATGTGGATCCAGATTTGGATTCCAAATTCCCCAGAAGTACGGAACTCTTCAAATCGAGGATTTTGTCTTGGGCCTATTTATCAGTTTGTTGTTGTTTGTGATTTCTAACAATATGGTGATTAGGTTGTTCCCCTCACTTGGGGTGCTCTACACTACTTGACAGTGTCCCTTTAATAAGAAGAAAAGATATGACCATCAGTATAAACTGGAGTGTTTGTAGTGATTTTATGTTGAGATGTGTATTCTGTTTATGGAAGGTTTTGCAAAGTTTGGTTCACAAATGGTTAGTAACGAACCAACCCTTGCAGGTTCACTTGGAGTTTGAGGTTAACACAAATCTTCAAGCTCCCACAAAGCCTAATCCTACCTCACCACTATAAGATTTGGATGTCTTCATTCTTACCTCAAAAATCTTCTGTTGTTTGTACCCAGAATTTGTTTGGATTGAAGAAAATAGATTGGGAAAGGGAGGTGTACTAACTTCCAAACTGTGAAAGCAACCTAAACCCATGGATTCTGAGCTTTTGCAGCATGGATTAAGTTTTAAAAATCCAAATCAAAGTCAAACCAAGGCTGATGCTGAGTACTTCTGTGAGTTTAGCCCAATTTTTCCCATGGCTCTGGTTTTATGAGAGCTACAAGGAGCATTTCCAAGGCAGTCAGCTGTTATGTTTTCTGAGAGGATTTTTTTCAAAACATTAGCTCTGTAATTTCTTAAAAAATTTAGGCAGGACTGAGATTAGAGCAGAGAGTCTCTAATCATAAATGTGAAACTGGATTTGGAACCAAAAAAATAATGCAAAATGGAAAAAAATAATTGGCCATACTTGGTGATAAATCTTGAGTTATCTCGCTGGGTCAGTAAGCCATGATTCCTAAGACCTGCTTTTGTAACAAAAGGATCATTCTAATGTTGTGGGGGGGGAAGGAGGGGTGAAAATTGTCTCTCTGTTATAAAGCACTGGAATAGGAGTTTATTGAAAATAGCTAAATAAGAAAAAAACAAATGTATAAGGCTAATCAAGCTCTAATTTTAGGAAGATACTGCTTCATTTTGAGGAAGTGTGTGTGCAGTTGCCATCTAGTGAATCCTCACTCCACTAGTTGTAGCCAGGGTAGTCTAGTAGCTAGGCTAAGACGCAGGAGAGCTGAGTTCTGTCCCTAGCTCTGCCTGTGACCTTGGACAAGTTAGCTCTCTCTTTGTCTTCCTGTTACCCTTTGCTTGCCTTGTCTATTTTGACTAAGCTATTCAGGACGGGGACTGCCTCTCACTAGCTATATCTTCACTTAGAGCTGGGGAAGTAATTCTGAACTCGAGGAGCTGTACCCACACTAGCTCTGACTGAGCTAAAGCACGAAAAATGGAGTATAGCCATGTCTGTGTGGCTAGCATCTTGGACAGGTATATACATGGGGCAGATAGCCACTTGCACTGCTGAAGCTACATTCTGTTTTTAGCATGCTAGTTCAATCAGAGATAGCGTGTGTATGTCTCCAAGAGCTGAGAATCACCTCCAGCTCCAAGTGTAGATATATCCACTATGTGTGTGTAGAGTGCCCCAGACAATGGGACCCCAATCTGAGTTGAGGCCTCTAGCCATTAGGTAAAAATAATGCATTGATTTGGAATCACTGCTGCTACAAGTAGTTTTATTTGGATTTTCCTTTAATTACTATTAACTAAGGTTTATTTGTATGATACCTATTTATGGTTAAGGAATATCTTAGTCCTTTACTGACATGATTTACCATTGCATATCCCATTAACAATAGTGGGGCTCCTCCAGTCTCATCTCATTCTGTGTCTTTTGGGATTTTCTTTGATTGGGGTGGTGGTGTTCCGGAATTAGATAGAGTTGTAGATTTCTCACACCAGTTGTGATGTTTGCTGTAATAATATGTTTTCTAAATAAAATGAAGAGAGGATGAGAGTTAAATATTAAATAAACAGAGTTTTTTCATTAATAAACAAGATTTGATAATAATAATAATAATGGACATGCATATAATTTGAAAGTGTACATTGCAATTATTACATCCATAATCTAAAAGCTATATTACAACTGACAGGGCAACATGCTACCCTCTGGACCACCCAAGGAAGGGGATAAAAAAGAGCCAACAATGAGTTAGGAAGGCTCTAAACTCTCAAGCCTTCTCCCCAACCTCTTCCCTGTGCCCCTTGAAGTTCCTCCATACTCATTCTGCATAATCAAATCTTTGTGAGTCTGGGATGAACAAGAAGCACTTTAGCATATACCTGTTTAAAATGTTGACTCGTTTGGGTCAGATGTGAATCAATATATGTCCAATGGCTTCAGACAATACACAGTAGGCAGACAAAGACAAAATGTAATATCCAGAGGAAAATACAACCCATCCTAAAATATAAAGCAAGTTGCTTTCTGAAATCAATCTGAAATCAATTATGCGAATGCTTGTATTTTTAAGGTGCCCCTAATCCTAATAAATAAAAGCCTTGCACATAATAAAGATAAACTCTAATTCTGTCCATAAAATGACCTAAACTCTCTGGTCCTCCCTTGCAATAGTTGCTGGAGTTTTGGGGATCACTTATGTGGTCGTTTAGTAGGAGGAAGTTACTGGCTCATGCTGTTGTTCCATGATAAGCCTGCACAAATAGATGCAATGTGATCCTGAGAGCTGTAAGATTTAGGCTTGTCCTGATTTCCAGTGGTCACATCATATAACATAACCAGTGTAGTTATCCTGCAGCCAGTGACATTACAATTATGCTGAGTTTATAGACAAGGATGATAGAGTGAGAACACCTAAATATTTCAGACTTTGCTTTATAATGCACCCTAACATCAGTACCTGCACAACTGTAATTGGAGTGACAGTATGAATAAAATCGTAGAACCATAAGGTTAGAAGGGACTGCAAGAGTCATCTAGCCAAGCCCTCTGGCAAGATGCAGGATTTGTGCATCTAAACCATCCAAGAGAGATGGCTATCAAGCCTCTTTTTGAAAACCTCCAGTGAAGGAAATTCCATGACTTCCCTAGGCAGTCTGTCACTCTGTTCTTACAATTAGGAAGTTTTTCCTGAGATTTAATCTATAATTTGCGTTTAATCTAAAATTGCCTCTGATCCTGTCCTCTGTGGCAATACAATACCTCAAAGTCGTGAAGAAGAAGGAAAAAAAGCAGGCAAATGCAAAAATACCTTTGATTAAATTATACTTTCCACACAAACCAACATTTCTGATCACCAATGAGGGAGAATTTTGGAACGGGGTTGTCTATCATTGCTTCTTTTCAGTAGAAGTAGCAGTAAAAGGTATTGCTGTCAGACAACTTTTCTCCAAAGATTAATTGCCCTTACTGACGACCAAAAACATTTTCATTTTCCCCTTACTATAATGTGTGGGCTGCAGTGAGTCTTGCCATATCTGGCTGCTACAACACTTAAAATGCCTGAGGGTGCATTTTGTTCCCAATAAAAGCACATTAGATCTACTTTTATAAGAAACGGAGCTGCTAATCTCGGCAATGCTGTTGATTGCACATGGCATACAGCACACGCTGTACATGGACAATTAAATTTACAAACCATTTCAAAATTATGCACAGCAAGCAACAAAAACGAGGCTTGTGGTGTTTGGATGGGTGAACTTGACGCCTGATAAATCGTTCCCTCCTGCCATCTTCCCAGCTCATTCGGAGGGCGCCGCATATATTGTCAGAAGAAAGGAGGTTCACTAATAACGTTTTATGTGCTTTAAAATGAAAAGGCCTTTGCAGTGGTAATGAGGCTGATTTTTGATGATGTCCTAGACAGTGGCTTAAAACAAGCAGAGTTTCTGCACTTTCTTCAACTACAGGAATTGAGTGGTAGCATGTCTCAGGAAGTAAAACAAACAGTGAAATAAATATCAGACAGTTGCAAATAAACAAGAAAATGATACAAAGAACTACAAGTAACATAGGGGTGAGGTTGTTAAAGGATCCTCTAAGAGAGTTAGACACTGGAGCCCATAGGGCAAGTTTGTCCCATTATATTCACCCCCATTATATTCACCCCCATATATATTGCCTTTTATTATATTCAGCTGTAACACAAGAAAGCTACAGGCCTGTATCCTGTAAGGTATTAGCTGGAGCATAAATTAGCATAAGTGTGGTTAAGTAGTCCTTGACCCTTGGCACAGATCAATGGTCACCTTTACATTTTGGGAACTAAGAGCTTGCTCAATGGTAGGAGTTAGAATGTTCCAGTCAGTGCGACTACAAGGAGTATGGAAGAAATAACCGCAAATCCGCTTAAGCAAGGGGTGACAGCATGATCATGTGCTAAAATGGTTGTTACACATATCGATATGTTAACCTATAGAATAAGTACACCTCCATATTATATTTGTGAAAAGGCTACATATAGGCATAATAATACGCATGGAGGACTGAGCATGAGCAGATGATGCTCAGGCTCTATAACAGGCCAGTTGCCATGTGGTCTGGGGCTGTTCTTTCCTGGGTTTCTTCCATTGCCGTCTGCTTCTTCTCTGCTTGACCCTTCAACTCATTGGGGGACTTGGACCACTGGATACTGCATGCCAGAGACAGGGCTGGTACTCTCTTACCACCAGATCCTCAATTAAGAGTGTGAGTATGCAATTCTGAAAGCTTAAGCATAGAATGATACCATAGATTACCTCAATCCTGAATTATCTTTATCTTGTAATATGGCTTGGATCTTTTCTCGTTTTCTCCATTATTTTAATATAGGTATTTAAGGTTTTACTTTGCTCCCACTGTGAGTGGCCTTGTTATCCACCCTGAGATTCCCCACAAGATATGTTTCAGAGTAGCAGCCGTGTTAGTCTGTATTCGCAAAAAGAAAAGGAGTACTAGTGGCACCTTAGAGACTAACCAATTTATTTGAGCATAAGCTTTCGTGAGCTACAGCTCACTTCATCAGATGCACCCACAAGATATGAAACTCCACAATGTAAATTCTGTGTAGCCTGATTCTGGGGGAAGAACCTAGTTGACCTGAGGTCTGCTCAGCACTGATCCCTAGTTTTGATATTTTTAGATCTGACCTGAATCATCAACCAAAATTTGATTTGAATCTTTGTGGCAGATTTGAATGTTGGCTGGGTAATTGGGGTGTTTTCTGTATGACCATATTAATTTAACTGTGAATCTGCAGGTTTCCTGTATTCCTTTTCAAATGGGATTAGAGGGCTTATCTACACTACTGCGCAGGGTCAATCTAAGATACGCAACTTCAGCTAAGTGAATAGCATAGCTGAGGCTGACGTACTTAGAACTACTTACCGCAGTGTCTTCACTGCAGTAAGTTGACAGCTTACGCTCCCCGGTCGACTCCACTTGCGCTCCTCGTTCTGGTGGAGTACCGGAGTCAAAGGGAGAGCATTCAGCAGTCAATTTATAGTATCTAAATCACGTATAAATTGCTGTCCCCGCCCCGCTGAATTGATTGCTGCCCACCGATCCGGCGGGTAGTGTAGACAAGCCCAGGGTGGCTGAGAATGCTCCATCTCCTCACAGTTCATGTGTGTGACAGGACTGCTCGTGCACCCTCCCCACAGAGCAACATGATATGTGATCACGTAATCTAAGATCTACAATATAAATACAGTCTGTACAAATACATACAGACAAGGGGGGCTGAATTAAGGTTTCACAAGGAACCTTAATTCTAGCATTTCCTAACTTTTCAGTGCTTGACTTTACAACACAAATAATGTTCTTTTAATGTAGCTTTTTTGTTTGTGTAATATTAATATATTTAAAATACACTGTCAGATGAAGTAATGTGGGGAAGCCAGCAAGTAAGCATTTGATTTGTATTTAAACTCTGTCAATGCAGATATCAGCAAAGAACTGTGAATTATAAAAGTATCATCTGGACTAAGCACTGAAGAGGTTATTTGCTGATATTTATCCAGTTATTGAACTAACAGGTGTGTAACACAAAATACAGAAGCCTAACAAATGTCATGCTAAGTACTTTTCAAAGATGTAATTGATCATCAAATTCCAATAACAGTTTAGGTACTTTAGTTGATATTGAGATTAATATATAGCTTCCTGCAGCAAAAACCTGTTCAATTTCTGACCTTGACTGGTAGTAAATCCAATCAATATTTAGAGCAATCAAGCCTTCTAGAGAGGATGCATTGAACACATTAGTTTTCTAAAAAAGCCTGTCAGCAGCTGAAAAATCTAATATAGTCTCAGAAATATGATTGACTAGAACTGAGCAATAACCTAAAAATAAAGAAGTCCATGAATATTCACCTCAGTAAAAAATGGAATTTGCTTAAACTATGTTTTCATTCTTTGTGTTCACTTTCTGTAACTATTCAAGCAAATTAGTTTGCTGCAGGAGCGTGCACAGAAACATTTCATATTAAGCAAAAACTAGACATTATTCATACAATGAGAACTGTATACCATAAAGGTAGGTATTCACATGGGAAACCTGATTCCAAAACTTACACTCATCCAGTCCAGGAGTGCCAATAATACTAATATGTCCAATCAGAACTAACGAACACAGTTCAAATTCAGCTATTTAATACTCACTACAAACAATATACAAACATTCCACAGGCCAAGAAACTATTCACAGGATCTCTTTGACTAATAATGAATAAATCTGAGAAAATTTTACAATTCTCACAGAAAATGTCTGAATAGAAAAGAGACTAAATCCACTATCAAATTGATTTACCATACATTAATCTTTCATCCGCAGTATGATTGAACTAATTTTTACACATTGTTTTTCTTTTACATTGGTGATTTATGCTTCAATAATAATAACAAAACTTTGCAGTGAAAAAGCACGTTACATCTTGAAAGTTCTGTAACAGCATTAATTAATGTCTCATAAATATTGCTATCTCCATTATACAGAAGGAGATACTGAGAGAGAGAGAGAGAGAATGAAGACTCGATTTCCAAAAGGCATCAAGGTGGCCAACATTTGTGCATGCGCAACTTTGTGTGAACAAAATGCTTGTGCATGAATTTTTCAAGCAAGGTCATCTGCACACACAGTTGATAGAATTTTCATAGGCAAAATTCACTTGCACAAAATCCTTTTCAGAGAAATGTCTTTTCTCATGATGCTGTAATAGATAATTACAGAAAACGGTGGGGCAGAGTTTAAAGGCAGAGCTTGTAAGAGGGCCCCATCTCCTCTCTCAAGACAAGGTGCTAGAGGGCAATGTGATTACGCCCAAGTACACAGACATATGGCCAGTACATTGGACTACCCAGATTATGCTTGGCAGTTTCCATAAAGACTTCTCTGGGACATGAGGGAGTGTTGCAGAGCCCTGCAAGAGCCATTGGCCTTGTAATATAAATAAAAAATATGGCATTTTCTCTCAGTTCAGTTTTGGTGAGAGATTAGTTTTGGGGTCTCATTTAAGTACACTTCATTCTTGTTATCCTCAGCGTTGCATGATTTATTTCAGGTTATAAAATATATACCAAAAAACACTTAGTGATGTTCTAGACAGGTCACTAGTTTCTGTCAATGTGTAAACAAAGGACCCAAGCTTTCAAACAATTACACGTGTACATAAATTCAGTATTTATTATACACATCTTTCATTTCACAAACCACCTTCCTTTTTATTCAGGAAAGGCAATTGGTGAGCTATTTTTTGTCTCCTTAGAAACATAACCTTTTAATTTCAGTAGCGTGGCTTCTTCTTAAAATATTACATCCAGGTGAGATAAGGAAGACAGACATAGCTGTCTTTCCATTTCTTTCTCTCTTCCTTTCCTGGAAAATAAAAATTGATCTTTAAGAAGTATAAGGAACACAGGTATTGGCTTGACTCACTCTGATTTACTTGGGTCTGGGTCACTTGTCATTTTAAGGAAAGCAAGTAATTTCTATCATTTTGCCTTTTGGAAGACTATTCTGTAACAATTTGTGGTACTAGTTTGCCCTAGCTCAATGGTGTACAAGCCTCTTACAGTGTTTGCACTGTAGCTGAGTCTTGGATGATGTAGCTTTCCGAGGCAGTGGAAGGGGATGCTGAGTAGACAGTGTATGAGTTGCCTCTCTCTCCCTCAAGGCTGAATGCCAAATGAGTTGACTTCAAAATGACTGTTTTGGGTGGATTCTTGAGTGAGGCTTCTTCCCACAAAGAGAGCAGCTTGAGCTCAGGTTGATTTGCCCACGTGTGTTTGGAAGTGAAAAGAAATATATTGCCTCTGTATAATGCTTTAACCCAAAGATTTCCTGAACTTAATCACAATGCTATTAAAGCTCAGCTGGAAATGTTGGCAGTGACATTTACAGTTGTAAATCAATGTGCGTGTTTTTGAGTTTGCAGACCACTCACAAAATTGGAGCAATTTTACTAACTGTATACCTGGGCCTTACGATCTGCAGTGACTGCAGAATAATTTCTGAGTGCAGTTGTAGGAGTTTTTGAGTTTTAAAGCTTTAAAAGGTGCCTTGGTCACCTAGTAGAGAGCTTTCCTTGCTATGAGGGTGCCACACCAGTTGAGGTAATCTGAGGTGCTTGAGTTAGCATCGCCCTTCCAATATAAACAGGACAGGAGGGAGCTGGAGGCAGAGTCCTCCCAGCAGAAGATTCTTGACTTTGGATTTGACTTTTCCTAATGATCTGCCCCAGCCAGAATTTGATAACCTTTAAGACACACTGTAAGGCCCACCTGCCTTTCCAGACCTTCTCTTGGAACGGGGAAGGGACAATTGGGGGATGTCTAGTGGGGCACTGAGTATATTGGGATTGCAAATATTGTAGAGAGTTGGGTTGCAAAATCTTTTTTTTTAAGTTATCTACAAAGCTATGGGCATAGTCTGTTGGGAATAAAGGTAGAATGTCCAGTGTGGCATTTTGGCCTATTGAATGGCAATGATTTAAATTTTTGTAAAGGATCCAGAGCACTGGATAAGTACTGCACAGACAGAAATAAACTATTTCATATTGGGTGAGACTTGTTACTGAAACTGAAGCTCGTCTAGTGCAGTAGCCATAAAAAGTCAGCCTTGGCCAACAGTGCCTATGTAGGAATAGGTGAGTTCCTGCTCTTATTTCATAGTCTAATTGTAGTGCTATATAACATTCTCTCACACATGTTGTGCATGCTCTAAATATTTGGGCATACATTTAATGGTCAAACTAGAAAATATAAATATTAAATACATGCAATGGTCTATTTGGGTTCATCTTACCTTTTCATTTTCTGAGTTTTGTGAATTTCAGTATGAAACCCTAATTTTCCTTTTGTTTTTTTTTGTTTGTTTTTCATGTTGTGGCTTTTAAACGTCCACTGCTGTCTCCTGCTGCACTGCAGTCATCTTAAGAAGCCAATCCTGTGGCACGTACGGGAGTGTGCTGGTTTGTGCTCTCACAGGAGATGCACAAGGAAATAGCGCAGGTGCAGAAATCTGACTGCAGCCAGCTTCACTTACCTCACTGCCTGCACAAACCCATCTGTGTCCTCTGTGCCTGAAATTTGGACAATGGTATATGATAAGGCAAAAGGGGTCATATGGGAAGAGTGTGGGCATAGTGCTTTCCTCATATCTGAACCAGGAACCCATACTCAGGTTCAGAGCAGTCACTTTGTTAAAAAAGTAATTACTACTTGCTGGATTAGCTGTACCATAAATAACCACCTGACACAGCTGGCAGTGTGATGGATGGAGCAGAACTATCCCTTCCTCAAATGCACATCTGCCGATGCTGTTGGTCAGGGGAACATCTGATCCATATTTGATATACACTAAAGTAAAAAACAAGTGGAGTGAACACAGCTGCTAATCACGACCCTCCATTCCACCCCATTCCCTTCATTGGAGAGCATCAATTATTTCTAAATACACAATTAATTCAGAAAGAGGAATAGATTAATAAGTGCTAGAGCATCTCAGTACTTTGGGTAACATAAGTATTGTACTTAGCATACATCTGCAAATCTTGTCCTCTTAAATCAACTGCATACTCCATCTTAATTGTTCCAGGTGTTGTATTCAATAAACATTTACAGAGAATTTTATACATGCTCTATATTTTGAAGATTTGTTTTCTATTTCAAATACTTTTTCCCTATAAAACCCTTTAAAAATAAAAATGACTGCGGTACATGAAAAAAAAATTGTCCCTCCAGAAAACAAATAAAAATTGGCAACCTGTGGGGTGTATGTTGTGAAATTTTGTGTGTTTGTGTGAACCAGACTTCATACAGTTAACATTCTGAATGTGTTTTATTTAGTAATAGTCTCCTGCTAGTGAATATAGAAAATGAAACTAACCAGCAACAGTGAAAGTAAAATTGTAGAAGCTACTTTCACTGTTCACATACAAAATAGAAAAGAAAACAGCTTGTGGTAAATAATGAAAATCAATTCAGTTTTTAAAATCATTCCATTTCAGTAATGTACTGGTGTTAGCAGTAGTGCTTGTAAGGATGTTCTAAAAGATATAGATATTTTTGGCATTATTACATATTTTGATATTGGTTATGGTATATGCACAGTGATGAGCTGCCAAAATCTTAAGAACTAGTTTCCTCCTCACCCCACGAGGGGGTCGTTGCCCACCCCCTGGGACTCCTGCCCCATCCAACCCCCCACGTTCCTTGACGCCCCTCCCCCAGGACCCCTACCCCATCCACCTCCCTCCCCTGTCCCCTGACTGCTCCCAGAACTGGGCAGGAGGGTCTCGTGGACCACCGTAGTAGGTGCCCACCCCACCCCTAAGAGCCTGGAGCACCCATGGAGTAAGGCGCCACTTTTGGCCAGTTAAATTTAGAAGCCCTTTTAGAACCAGTTGTCCCTCGCAGAACAACTGGTCCTAAAAGGGCTTCTAAATTTAACAACCGGTTCTAGCGAACCAGTGGGAACCGGCTCCAGCTCACCACTGTATATGCATTTCATATGTACTTACTGGCTTTTATGTTTGTATATCAATTGTTATTGATTATACAACAAATACAGCAGTCACTATCTAACACATTCAAACAGAAAATTTTATCTAACGTATAATATAATATTCTTATAATTCCCCCTGCTCTTCACTCTAGCTCATTCCTCCCCAAAAATAAAAGTAAAAAGAAAAAGGAGAAATTGTATTTTGGATCCACCATCATTCTCCCTTCAGCCTCTTCTATTTTATATCCAAAGATTTGCAGAAGAGACACATAAAAGGAAACAAGATGTTATCCAGAGGCTAACAAACCAGTGTGCACCCAGAGATCTAGTGATAACCAAAGAGACTCCCTACTCCCCTTGGCTTGGGACTGAGTGGTTATCATGTGTTTCAAAGGAGGGACTCAATTCATGTTCATTTTATTTTATATTGTTTGGTCTTAAGTAAAATGGCTTTAGTTGCTACCACAGTTTGCATCGGTTTCTCCTCTTTCACCTTATCTTCAGTGGACTTAGTCCTGATTTACATTTGTGCAAATGAAAGGAAAAACAGATGCATCAAACCTTCATTCAGGTCTTTGGAGTGCTTGTTTGTACTCTGCCTCAACTTGCATTCACAGCCTGTTTGCCCTCCCACAGCAGCTCTCCGAGCTAGCAAATTTGCAAAATATAAAGGATGAAAAGGATGTCACCCCTCAGCCCTTTGCTAAGTACAAGAAAAAGAAAAACCGCTACAAAACCAAATATACTTAACAGCCATATGGTGTTATACTTAAGGAAACTGATGGAAGAACTTGACAAAAAGGAACAAACGGTCTTGTGTCCCATCATCTCTACACACAAAGCAGTCAAAAGTTTCCAAATGAGCAGATGGTCCCATGAAGGTGACGTTTTTAATAAGGCGATCATAGTTAGTTCTAAAAATTCAGCCTTGCCTTGGAAATATCTTTCCACAGTCTGCAGTGGCAGCAGTTAGGCTGGTTGTAAGCGCTGTCCATTGGGTTCAATAATCCAGTCAAACCACAGACTGCAGTCATGAAGAAACAGATGTAGTGCAATATTAGTACTATCCTAAAGAATGAGGCAAATCCATGTTGTCTAAAAACCCAACAAACTAATGCTGCCTGTGATCACAGCACCTGCATCCCCTAGAGCTGGCGGCAGGCAACCCCACCCACTAAAAGAACACTTTCAATTCCCACTTCTCCAGTCTCTCTCTCAAACCATCCCCACTTGTAACTAAAGGAACAAGGGATGGAAGCTCATTACAATATTTTACACATTGCAGTTACATGCCCACAGCACAAATAATAACACTCCCAAGTCACCTGTCCAAAGTCCATGTAAATGATCAGCACATCAGTAATGCAGCAGAAGAACAGGAGATAAGATCTGCTCAGAAACACTGCAGCAAGTGCGAGGAGACAGACACACCCCAGCAGAAATAACCAAAACCCTCTTCACCTTTAGTGTATCGTGTCAACAGCACAAGGTGGAAGTGCTGACGGTTCAGGCATCAAAGAACCACGACACACAAAAAACAATGCAAAGGCGGGATTTTCAAAAGGGCTCAAGGTTGGTCCGACTCTACTGCTATTGAAATAGCAATGAGGCCAGTGCAGAGCATGGTGGAAAACCCCATCCTTAAAGCATACAACACCCTTTATTAATTGCATTGCATTCATTTAAAAAACCCTTCATCTGCTTGTAACAAAGCGCTGTTAAAAATGTCAGTTTGTTTAAATAATGTGTTACCAGAAAGTGACATAAAAGGCTGGTCTGGCACAGCCCAGGTACAGAAAGTTATGAATATACATGTGACGTAAAACATGGCGAGCAGGACAGGGAGCGCAGGAGAACCTGCATCAGTAGCTGGTCCTGCATTAATGCAAATACTGCTAAGTAGCCAACAAGTTACTTCTGCCTACTAGCAGGACGAATGCCTGAGAGGGTACTAGAGTAAAGAGCCTCGTCACAATGCTAAGGATTAAGCCCAGCTTCTCAGAGATGCTTATTCTCTGCTACACCCCATTAGAGATTAAGGGGGACAGTGGTTAGCGCTTAACTTTTCTTGCTTCCAAACAACTTGTACTCGACCGCAATAACCTTGCACTTCTCGCTGCATGCTCTGTTGAAGAATCAAGGCCAAACTGGACAAATGCTCACAGACTTAAATAGCCGTGATTGCTTCTCAGCCTTTTGGCCATACTATTTTTTCAAACTGTATCTGCCCTCATTGTAACTTTTTGGAATGCTGTCAAACCCCGCTGCAGGAAAGCATCCCTATTCAGTACATGCTTAAGTGCTTTCCTGAATCAGAGCTTCAGTGAACCATATTTTGTGTTTGTACAAATACCTGTACCTTGTTCCTGTCAAGATCTATGCTGTTACTCATTGTCCTAGACAACAGATGTTATGTCTGACCACTACTGGCATCCTGTACATTTCACTGAACTATCCACATTAATCCTCCACTGGCTTCCTCTTCCCCACCTCATCAAATAGAAACCACCTGTCTTTGCTTTGAAGACCTTTCAATGCTTACCCCATCCTACCTATTGTTTCTTGTATGCTATCTAGATGTTGACTCCTGCCTCCACTTTCCCAATGATGCCAGTCTCCTTCAACCATTTGTTACATTTTTGAACAAATACCTTTGCATGGGAGGAGTGCCCTATAAACACCAGCAAAGCCACCTCATTGTCCTTCAGATCTCCCCTCCGGTGTGGTGCCTTCTAAAAACTGAAGAGTGCTTAGGCACTGGTGTGCTGAGATCTCTGCCTATCATGCTGATTAGTATTGTCTCATCGTTACCTGGTTCTCCTCCTCACTCTCTGTTGAATCCACCTGTTAACTCTTTTCTTACCCTAAAGAGCTTGCAAACTAAGTGTAAGATTTGACTTTTTGTCCTGTGTTTGTATAGCATCTAGCACAATGGGGCCCTGATCCTTGACTGAGGCTGATATTATAATACAAATAATAAGAATATAATAATGAATACATGGACAAACTAATTGATATTATAGTATCATTTACACTGTTTTGCACTTCTGGAGAGAACAGGTTTATTTTGTGCAGAGCCAGTGTTTTCAGTATTACCAACAGCGTCTTATTATCCCTCGTATATGGCTTCTAGCCACCATTAGCTTCAAGAGAGCCACGTTGACTACATAGGCTATATCCATATCATTTGTTAAAGGTTGGATTTATCTAGATGACATAATGTAGGTTATACAGTGGCACAGGAAAGGTTAAAGGGGAAGCCAACACAGCCCTTGAAGGATAGTTTTGCTGCATAATGGTGGGGGAAAACAGTTTAACACCTAATATTGCTTCTGAGTCCTTGCATATAAGTAGCCTTTGGAAGGATTAGAATTTTATCAGCAACTATTGGTAAATGTTGATTTCCCCTTACACACAGAAACTGATGAAAAAATATTTCCATCTATAGTGATAGAAATTTTAAGATAGAAAAAGTAAGAAAAATCCTGCTTGAGAGCTTATCAGAGTTTGGTTCTGTATTTACTTTGTATATTTTCACAAGTGATGTTAACAATTTGTGTTTTAATAGTTATAAAGGTTTCACTTTTTGAATCTGTGTCGACTGCCATTAAATAATTATTGTCTGACCCTGCTCCCATAAGTCCCAAACTGTAAAAATTTAAATTGATAAATATAAAACACTGCTGAAAATCCATAATTTCGCACAACCAGGGCTGGCCTTACCATGAGGAAAACTGAGGCAGCTGCCTCAGGTGCAAGACTGTGTGTGGGGGGGAGGTGCCAGTAGGACCCAGAGTGTAGAAAATTGTGTCTGCTGCTGGTGCATATGTATTCTCTCTGCTCTAGATGCACAGAGATGGTGGAGTGCTGTGCTGGAGGAAGGAGGGCACAAAGGACATAACAGGCAGGCAGGAGAAAAGGTGAGAGGGAATAACAGAAAGCAGCAGGAGCTGCAGGGAGAGAGAGGAGGAGGAGCCTCTTATGTACCCTCTGGAACCTCCAGGAGCCTGGACTGATTAACACCAGCTTCTCAGGGAGCTTTCTGTTTTCTGCTTCCCTGAACCCACATGAGGAGAACAGGAAGTCAACTGAAGTAGTAGGAGCCAGTTAGGCCCTTAAGACATTGATATCTTCCCTCACTCAGGCCCTGCTACCAGCCTGCTTATTCGTCCCCTTCAAATGAGTGTTGAGAGCCACTATAGCTGGCACAGAACAGCAGTCATGAGTGAAAGAAGAAAATGCCCCTCTGGGGCAGCATTCAGAAAAAGAAAGAAAGAAAAGGAAGCTTTTCTTCTAAGTAGGAAGGAGCTGTCCTGAGATACATAGACACAAATGTTCATGGTGAGCCTTCTGGCCCCAGTGAAGATGTGAGTGGTGAGGAGATGCCTGATCTCAGAGTTCAGGTGACCTGGCAGCTTCTGCAGCATCCATATCTCCATCTCAAATGGATGTAACCATGAACATTCCTGAAGAAAAGTGTAGATCAGAGAAGAGTGTGGTGGAGGCGCAAGAGACAGTTGCTGCTGAGTTTAGTTCCTTAAGTCTAGATGATCCAGGACTGTGGACCCACTTGAGCTGTAGCCTGAGGGACTTCTTTGTACTGCATGGGCCACAGCAAGTGCAAAACTTCATGATCCCCAAAGACAATGAAAATAGAGGTTTCCATCCAACACATTAAAGGCATGAAATCCCCAATGGTGACAAAGTGGAGAGGCCATGGCTTATGTACTCAAAAACCCAGAATGCTGCATACTGTTTTTGTTGCAAACTCTTCCAGTCTAATGTTCCAGCCACATTGGGTTCTACAGGAACAAAGGACTGGAAAAATCTGGCTAGAAATCTGGCATGCCATGAGAAGGCAGCAAATCACCAGAGAGCATTCCATAGGTGGAAAGAGCTTGAGATGAGACTAAGGTTAAAGGCCACCATAGATGATCAGGATCAAGAGAAGATTGCATCAGAGTCTCTTTACTAGCAAAATGTTCTGAGAAGGCTCATTGCCATTGTGAGAATGCTTGCTACCCAAAACCTAACACTGTGTGGCACTTCAGATCAGCTGTATGTGCCAAACAGTGGAAAATTCCTTAAAATTGTGGAGCTGATGGCTGAGTTTGATGCTGTACTCCAGGAGCATCTAAGAAGAGTCACCACCCAAGAAACGTACACACACCACTACCTTGGAGAAACACTTCAAAATGAGATCATACAGTTACTGGCAACAAAAGTCAAACAGAAGATTGTGGCAGATCTGAAGTCAGCAAGATATGACTCTTATTCTGGACTGCACACCTGACGCCAGCCACATGGAACAAATAACTTTAATGGTGCATTTTGTAATAACAACAGAACCTAGTGAAAATGTCCCTGCAATGGTGACTGTCAGAGAGCATTTTCTAGAAATTTATTGACGTTGATGATACTACAGGAGCTGGTATGACAAATGTGCTTCTTAAAAAGCTGGAAGATACGGGAATTGAGAAAGCTGACATGAGAGGTCAGGGCTACGATAATGGTCCCAACATGAGAGGAAAGAACAGAGGAGTGCAGACACAGATCCGAAAGTTAATCCCTCGAGCTTTTTTTGTCCCATGCAGTTCTCATTCATTGAACTTGGTGGTCAATGATGTAGTATCAGCTTCCAGTGAGGCTGCTGAATTTTTTAATGTAATTCAAATCATCTATGTATTTTTCTCTGCATCAACTCATCGATGGCAAATTTTGAAGCAACATCTGGGAACATCCTCTCTGATACTGAAACCACTGAGTGCCATACGATGGGAAAGTCAAGTGGAGGCGATAAAGCCTACCAAACAGCAAATTGGGAAGATAGTTGATGCCATAGTTGCCATTATGGAGGATAATGCTATGACAGGAACTGTTTGTGGGAGAACAGTGGCAGAGGGAAATGGAATCACCAGAAACATACATAACTTCAAATTTCTGTGTGGCTTAGTGTTGTGGTATGACATACTGTTTGAAATAAATGTTGTAAGCAAGAGACTCCAAGGTGTTGACCTTGATATATCTGGAGCAATGGAACAATTGGACAAAGCAAAGTCATACCTTTAGTCTTACCAGTCAGATGAGGGATTTCAAAACGTTCTGAAGAGTGCACAGAATTTGGCAGAGGAACCTCACACTGAAGCTATTTTCTGCTTGAAATCTTGAAATCCACCCATTCAAGAATACAAGAGTCACCGAAGAAGACATTTTGATCATGAGGCACGGGATAATCCCATAAGAGACCCCAAACAACAATTCAAAGTTGAATTCTTTAACCAGACGCCAGATTGTGCAATAGAGTTAGTTGAAGAACGTTTCATGCAACTCAAGGAACACAGCAGTATATTTGGGATGTTGTATGATATTCCAAAACTCCTTACTATATCTGAAGAAGACCTATACCAGCAATGCAGGGCACTAGAGACAGTGTTGACACATGATGACATGCGTGATATCGATGCGAGTGATTTAGGTGATGAACTGAAAGCCCTTTCAAGATACATTTCAGCAGGATCAACTCCAAAGGCTGTTCTGGAATATATGTGCACAAATAAGATGACCACCCTCTTTCCAAATGCTTTTGTTGCTCTGTGCATACTTCTAACACTTCCTGTAACAGTTGCCAGGGGAGAACACAGCTTCTCCAAGCTGAAGTTAATAAAAACATATCTACGCTCCACAGTGACACAGGAGAGGCTGGTCGGCCTTGCAACCATCTCAATGAGCTGGCCCGACTGTGGATCTTCAGGAAGCAGTTCAAATCTTTGCAACCAAGAAGGCACGGAAAGCACCACTTTGATTATTCAAACAGATAAAAATGCCAGTGTTTACTACGCAGGCAAGAAAAGTTACATTTGCTGTTCAGGCATTTGAACGTTAAGTGTTACTTAAAATTTTTGAACAAGGCATTTTAAGTTGTTAGTTCTCCTTTATTAGGGTAGGTAGCAGAGCAGTACCATGAGAGGAGTAGAACGGGAAGAAGGCAGAATTGAGACCTTTCAAAGTTTTGGCCCAAGCGAGGGGGTATGGGGGCATTGTTTGAGCTCCCCGCCTCAGGTGCCAAAATGTTGTGGGCCGGCTCTTCACACAACTCTGACAATTTAAATTAATACAAATAAAAATGCTTAAAAATAAACGTTGATATTATCCATTGAAATTATTTTAAAAATTGAATTCTTCCAGGCCTACAGATACACAACACCCCAAATCATTATGCTGACAAGCCATAGATTAATTATTAGCTCTGGGAGGGTGGTTCTTCCATACTGATCCTTGATGAAGCATAGCACACATAGATGTTTGGCAACTACTGACACCTGATCAATTGTAAAGCCTGTTGCAGGGCTGAATAATCTGGTAGTTCTACAAAGCAATAAGGAACAGCCCCATGAGAAAATCACTATAGATAAGACACCTGAAAAAGCATTGCATTTGCCAGAGACTGTGTCTCAGGCAAACAGCTGGTCAAATGCTTGAAAAGCATTTATAATAGATAAAGTGCTGTTGTTGTCATAGCAATTATTTCATCAAAACTTGGTCATGCTCCGATAATCCACTCTCCTTACTCTTCTCACCGTTTCAATTCCAGAAACCCGAGGGGAAAGTTCAACAACACAAAAAACTGTGAAGCAAAATACAGCAGCTTTGCCCTGCTCTGATAATATTGTTTACATTAACTCAAAATGCTGCTAGATTAAAAAATGCCAGGGCTCCAGTTTGGGTTTTCCAGGCAGATGCATATGGAGCTTAGAGGTGTGGATGTGTGCGGCATTCCCTGGAGCTCTTCTCTTTGGCAGAGTCAGACAGAAAGAATGGTTCCAGGGGGAAAGCCAGAAACAAAGGGAAGAGCCTTGTCCTGAGAATGTCTGCCAGGGTGATGGGTGCAAGAAGAATCCAAATAGACAAAGGGATAGACAGGAAGGAAGAGTCCATCCAGTCATGCCCCTTTGGGGTGTACAGCATAACCGGACCTACTAGCCACTTCTCTACTAAGGGACCACTAGCAGCAATATTCTTGCCCCCTCCTGCTCAGAGGGAATGGGATTCCCTGTGCAGCCTCTCCCCACCACTGTGTATTTGCATGGTGACACCTCACTTAGGTGACATTATATTTTATGCACCTATATCTCCATCTATTACAGGAACTGCAGGGTGCCACTACTTGACATAAGAGGCCACCAAGTTGCCTGATGCTCCTGCAAGTCCTAGCTTAGTTGCCTGCTTGTCCACACAGAAGTGTGGTTTTGCATCAGGCCACTGTCTTTCCTTATGGAGAATAAAAGTCATAAAACCACCATCAGCTCAATGGCAGTAATGACTACTCTGAAGCTTTTTTATAGGTGATAAGCTACTCTAAAGGTCTGCTAGTAATTTGTAGCGAGGGTACATTACCGTTCTCCTTGAGGAATTTCTGCTTCCTTTTTATGGGCCTTTTTTCTCTTGAGGGGACGTTGAAATTAACAAAAGGCATTAGTCTGGAGCTTTTCTAGATCCTGCTATTGAGCACAGCTAGCCTCTATTTCTCCTCTGATATGATACCATGCTCTTTGTCATGAAGAGAATGCCAGATTACTTTCTAGGGCAAATGCTTCCTCCACCACTGTGCAATGCAGAGCAAAGGGCAGCAAAAGGAATGGAAAAATCCTGGAAATTATGAAAAGAGGGAGAGAAGATGTTCTAAACAGCATAAGCCACCAAAAAGCATTAAGGGGTTCCACTGGATATACCAATATGAACTCTCCCAAACCCACAGAGAGGGCAGGAATGGTAGAGGAGGCTGCATGGTTTTGTAAGATGATCAGGCTGCTAAAAGGAGTGGGGAGGGTTGCTCATATATAAAAATCAACAGGGCCTGGCTTTGGAGCTGAGTCTCTCCTGGATACCCCACCCACATACACGTTGGGGATGATCAACTTATTTATCTGGTAATAATGAAGATCAAGTAACTGGCTTTAGCATAACCTGCTGTTTTGTAGCTGACATGTCCACCCTCCCATTGCTATTTTCAGCAAATGCTTAGCCCTGCAGGCAGTATTTGTCACCAACAAAACAATCTTTCAGAGATCATAAAATGTTAAGAAGTTCATTTGTTTAAAGCATTATGAAATAGTTCCCTTGCAGATCTCATCATTTAATTTCCTGCATTGAGGCTGAGGTGCAGGACACCAATACTGATAGATCAGATTAACACCTCGATGCTCAGATTTTCCGCTGCACTGTGCTAATGCAAAACACATCATCGCCGTTTATGGCATGAGCTCCAGTTTCTGGATCTGCTGATGCTAAATTGAACAAACTGTCAGTGACTGAGAGTGAAAATAGCAATAGGAGATTCCATTCTTATTATTGTTAACTAACCTGCCAGGAAGTGTGGGTCTGTGTTTTAAGAACAAAACTAAAGAAAGAACAAGCTTTGGGTTTGTTCAATACTCTTCCAATCCATTTGCTCCCTGCAACACAAGGCTTCATATGAACTTCGCAGGCACAACAATCTTGCTAGATATATTTTTGAGTGAAAACGTATTGATGTTTTGTGGTGAACTGAAACTGAAAATCCTAATATTCTCCAGTCTGAGATGTGGCATGCAAGGTCTAAGCCCAATGGAAAATTACTTGACTAATTATCACATGAAGAATTTTGATAATTTTTTAAAAAACATAGTGTTAAAAGAATGGAAACTTGCACATTGCGCACCGTGCTGGTGCCATTTAAAACTTGGTTCCATTTGATTAAAAGAATTAGCAAGCAAGATGTGATATATTGTTTACTATTTGTATTGTGATAACACGTAGGATCCCCAGTCATGGACCAAGACCCCATTGTGGTAGGTGCTGTTCAAACCCAGAACAAAGCGGTGGTACCTGCCCCAAAGAACTTGCAATATATTCTGTAATAGCCTTTCATTGATTTTTAGTATTTTGGGGGTGGGGAATAACATTTGAGATATTGGATTTTAGAAGGTGGCTACTGCTGTTGGCTGTGCCTTTGAAAAATGCTACCTTCACCTAAAAAAGTTAATCTCAAACCAATTTGCTAGCAGATATTGAGAGACTTGGGTTCATAAACTGCTAGGGTCTGCTCTGAGTTGCATTAGTGTAAGTGGGATAGTTAGGCTGAAGTCACTGGAGTAGTGTCAGTTTTACACTGGTGTAATTGACAGTAAAATCTGACTCACCTGAGTCAGACTGTAGTGCCTTGCTATTAAAGCTGCCTACGATCTGTGGTGAGGTTAGTACACTAAGTACAGTACCTTGGATGGAACAACACTGGATTAGTTCCACAAGACAGTTATTCAAATTAGAGATGGAAACATTCTATTAGCTCACTTAGTCCTTCTCCCAGACAGTTCAGAATCCTTTCCTATCATATATACTTCAGTGTTATATGCAGACTAGCTTTAAGGACTGAGCATACTCAACCCCTACTGACGTCAATGGGAGAGGAGGGCACTTAGCTCTCCTAGGACTGGACTGCAAATGTCAAGCAGTGGGGTTTCCATCATTAGTATAAAAGAGTTCCACAGTGCAATACCTCTCATTGTGAGATTTTTCATTATATTCAACCTACATTTTCTTTTGCTCAGTTTCATCCCATTACTCTGTCCCATCCTTTGCTCAATTTCACTGCATTATTACCCTTGTGAACAGAACCTCTCCCCCTTTGGTTTTCAACTCCTTACACTGCAGACTGTTGTCAGATCACGCCACCCAAATCCTTGGCATCTGATTCCATTGAAAGTGCCTCCTTTGCTTCTTCAGAAATGGGATGAGGTTAGTGGAGGAGCTGCTGTACTGTTAACTTAGTTTGTTGCTTTACTTGGGTCCTTCCCTAGCTGGGGCATTAAGCCATGATTGTAACACAAATATGATAATAAAATGTCAATGGAAGGTGAAGAGCAGTGGAGGGGTGTGGGCGGGGGCTGTGTGGAGGAATTTCTAGTGCAAGAGTCATCACAATATTAATGAAATTGGGGGTGGGACTGGAGAGGAGTTGCGGGGGATTTGCCCTATTTATGATTTTTTTCATTATCTGTTTTTCCTTTTATATGTAAATGTCCTACTATGATAAAATGACAATTAAATACTTGAAACTATTTTAAAATAATCTTGGGAGCCTCGTTAAAATAAACAAGGGAATTCAAGGCAAAGGCTAATAATGTATATGGATCCAAATCTCTGAGGAGATAACCATCCTCAACTCCCATTAACTTCATTGGCAGTTAAGGGAACTCCACACCAGAGCTTATATAATTTATCTTGCTATGCCTAAATATTGAACAGGGTCTGGTACTTTTGGAGTACATGCAGCCACTCTTCTGGGGCTTTTAGTTACCTAGGCTCTGGAGGAGTCCTGTTTCCCCTTTTCTGGGGTTATTCCTGTATTGGGAAGTAGGCATGTTTCAGCTCGTGGAGTTTCCTTTGTATTCATGCACCATGAGGGCACTGGGGGAGGAAATGTTCACTCCCTACCTTGCAGATCCCCTGGGATCCACTGGAGGAAAGAGGCATTTGCATAACTCTGAATCAAGAGCTCCTCCAGCTGCGGCTGCCCACAAAACTCCCCCAGCGTGTGGTGGGGAAATCTGACCAATTTGCTGAAAATTCTGGTCCCAGTTAATGTGCTGGAGTTTGACCCACAGGTCTGTAGAGCAAGGCTCAGGGGCTGCTACCTCCCCACCTGTGTTACTGAACCCCCATAGAACTTCTACTATAGGGCTCTCGGGGGTGTGGAAGAGTGAATCATACCAGGGAGGCAGCACGTGTTCCTTGCCCTCTTCTGTAGTAAGAAGCCATGGGAAGCACAGAGGAGAGTTAGGTCCTTAGTTTTTATTCAGTCCATGCTCTGGCAGATTCTCAGTGAATTCAATGGGAGGCCTGCCTGAGTCAAGAGTGAATAAAACTGAATGAGGCCTCCCTGATTCGATGTGCAATTCTTATTGTACTTCTGTAGCTGCTAGCTAGCACAGACTGACAAACTGTTTTGTTACAAAACTGAAGGCTATTTTTCCCATCAAGTGTTATCAAGATAGCAGTTGGGTAACTTGTTCCTTCAGATCTTTAATGTCTGGTAAAAGAAGGGCAGATGGACCCTCTTTGTTAACTGATACCCTGTACTGGGGTAATTGTAAAACTGCGAGTCACCAGGGAAAGAGCCAGTCAGCACCCAGAATGAATCGCCAGAGACATCCCTGTCCCTGGATTTTCACATAACACACTATGGATGAGCAGAAAAGACAAATATATATTTTTTTCAGTTTAGAAAGTCAAAATGAAAACATAAATCAGACTTTTACAACTAGATTTTTTATTTTTATTTTTATTTTTTTGGTCATTCCAGATTAACCACAAGAGGACAGTAGTTCATGGCAAAAAGCACAGCACACAATTTTACAGCTGACAGAAATGCATTATGCAACCAAGGCTTATTTATTCTTCATATATATATATATAGGAATTGCCTGGATGAAAACAAGTCAATTTCACCTATAAAACTTTGATAGATCTCACAAATGTATATAGTTCCAGATTCTATTTTTAACTCACAGCATGCACACCATTCTCTCTGCTGTGTTTTGCAGTTATACTATGCATTGTTGCCTTCTGAAAGTTAAATTCTCCTTGTATCCCTACTGCTTAACTTTTCCATGTAGCCTGCTTAGGGACCAATCCTGCAGTCCTTATTCGGGCAAACTCCTAGCAAGTCAAATCCTGACTTCCTTGTTTGTGGGAGTAAAGGGCTCATCAGCCACGTATCTGTTCTACTGGTGATGATCTCCACTGACCTGACCAATCCTGTTTGTGAAGACACTCCATGATCACAAATGGGCCCAAGGGAATGCTCCAGGGGAGAGGGAACTCAAACACATGATAGCCCCACATTCTCACTCTTATACCAACCTGCCTCTCTCTCCCTCCCTTTATGGAGTTTACTGCAACCCTGAGACAGCACAACACCTGCAGAGATGCCAAAATGTAGTGTGGGACCTGGGATGAGGGGGAAATGACATGTGGGTGTCAGGCTTGGAAGAGTCCCAGAAAGTTCTGCTGCCCGTCCCTTTCCTGACCAATAAACCCTCCTGACCAATAAAACCAAAAACGCTCCATTTTTTCTTGGGGGAAAAAATCCCTAATTCTGATGGACTTATTCCTCTCTCCATTTCGAAGCCATCACCTGGATTGGCAGGCTCTGGGCCACTCAGAAGATTCAGCAGTTCCTTAACTGTCACTCAGCTGGTGACATCATTCATGTCCCACCCACTGGAGCATCAGGACAGGCACTGCTTCCCCGTCTCCAACCTATCCCTCACATGCTGTATCAGGTGACGAGGAGGGAACAGAGGTCAGCAGCTTTAGATACATGGTTCAACCCTCAGGATCAAATTTTCACTCCAAGACTACAGACCCAGTCAGACTGAAAAGGCCACAAAGGCTCCACACTATATAAGGGTGAAGATTTGGACCACTAACTGCAATGAGAGATTTGCCTTTGTATGGATGAGGAGTGTCCATAATCTATTGAGGCTGGTTTGTTAACTCAGTAGGTCACAGAGAGCTGTATAACTGACCTTCATTATCTGGATCAGTAAAGGATGGCTTCACTGACAAGGCCATATCATGAGCAGAAGGTCCTTCCTGTAACAACCTGCATGGAACTCAGAGGGAGGAGCACAGGTTGCAGGAGGGAAGAATTTGGAGAAGTCACCAGGAACTCAGTCTGTTTGCACATGGCTTGAATGCTAGCTGCGATTGCAGCATCTCTGTAAATAGTTCTTTTAATAAAAAGCCAGTTTAGTTTTAGGTACTAGCACACAATACATGAAACACTTCCATACATACATACTGTGATGGAATAGCAAGTGCCTGCATCATCTTTGCATTGCCTGAAAATTGTAGCCTTTTGGTATTTTGTGTTCATGCCAGCCGTACAAATAATGATTTCAACTGTTGTGCTGTATAAATACCGCATTTTTGAAATGTGATCGTGAGCTTGCTTATTTTGAAAATGTTCTTGACTTGAGTAAAGGCACCTTGTTTACAAAGGCTTCCAGGTTACATCCAGCCATGCTGCAAGAAAAAAGTCATTGAAAGGGACAGAGCTATTTTAAAACCATCCTAGAAAGAATAGGAGGTGTTGCCTTGTATCAAGGGCAGAGAAAACCCAATAAGAGCTCATCAAATGGCAATTAGATTTATTCAATTAAGTGGAACTAAGACTTCTTATAAAGGGTTTATGTTAACCTTATGTTAAGGGTTATGGGTTCCATTATAAATGACTTATTAAATAATATACAACTAATGCATTTTGCACCAAGACAATTTCATGGGCACAATACTAGTTGCTTAGAAACATCATTGATTGTTTAAATGGAAGAGCAACCACAGTAAACAAGTAATAGGAACAAATGCACGAGTCCTGCAGTGGTGCTGAATGGGACAACAGCAAAATACAGGTATAAAGTTAGGAGTGGAGATAAACCCCTCATGCCCCCCTTTCAAAATACTGGAATGAGGGATCTGAAATGGTCAAAATATGCTTTGTTCATTTCTATAAACAGAAATAATTGTTTCCATTGGACATGGTGATAAATAAAAATGAGAAATAATATCTGTGATGGGGCATGTGCCCCGCACTGACCCATAACAGGTTAATAGAGCCCTAGGGAGGCTGCCCTAGAAGGCAGACAATTAGAGATGGGCTGCAAGGAGCAGCCAATAAAGGCTGGGCTGGCCCATATAAGAAGGCTGCAGAGCAGCTTGAGTTGCTCCCTGGAGCTTGAGGAGGGAGAACTGGCTGCTTTGCAGGTGGAAGAAAACTACCACTCAGTACAAAGCAGTGCTGGGCAGGATCAGGAGAGTGAGAGCGAGTACCTGGCTGGCTGCTAAGACTGGGGTAAGGCTGAAGAAGGTGCTAGGGCCATGGGGAACTGGCCCAGGGAAATAGACTGAGCGGTTGGACGGGACACAGCAAGTGGCTGCTATCTACAGGGTCCCTGGTCTGGGACCCAGAGTAGTGGGCGGGCCCAGGTCATCCCACTCCCCTGCTCCTTGCCATTGGGGAAGTGGCTAAACAGTAGACTGCGGTCACCACTGAGAGAAGTGGCTGGACAGGGACTGCAGAGATGTCCCCCGGAATGGGGAGCACCAAGTGTGGCACAGCTGGAGGGCTGTGGCACTGAAGAGGACATTGCGGTCCTTGGAGGGATGTGGGTCCAGGAGCAGAAGAGGTGACAGGCAGAGCACCACCAGAGCAAGGCACACTGGCTACCAGAGCTAATTCCTGTATTGGCCACGAGGAAGCAATGGAGTGGTGAGTTAACCCAGTCACAATATCCCAATACAAGAAGCATCTCTCAGCACCATACATGTTTGATAACGTTCAGTCAATCAATGTTTTCTTCTTTAAAAACCATACATGATGGAAACAAAGAAACATTTGGAATTGTGAATTTCTTAGCTTTTCTATATTTTTATCAAAACGATATTTTACTCCCAGAGGGCCAGCTTATTGATTAGTACTGTGTAGTGGTTTACTCCAAAAGTACTCTAACTGACTCCACTGGGATGACTCATTTGGAACGTACAATTCAATGTGAGTAGAGGTATCACTGTCTGATCCAGAACAGTCTTCTATACAAAATATTCTGTCTTCCTAAGTATTAGTGAAATCACTGGGGTTGCATGGGTGTAATTTTGGCCCAGTTTATGAACAATAAAAGAGCTACAATGCACTTTAGGAGCCAAATTCCCTTCAGACCCCAATGACCTCATCAGGGCAACATGCATAAGGCAGGCCCTAAATCTTCAACACACTGAAAATGATGCATTGCAGAATGAATCACCATGTTCTTTGGAGAAGGACAAGCGGGTCATGAATACCAGCTATTCAGTTTGACACCAGTTTGCTTCTTTAATGAAGGAGACTAAATACAGTTAATTCAACCAATGCATTAGATATTAATTAGGGAAGTTATCGAAATAAACTTTTTAAACAATACCAAAGAAGTAATTATAAAAGTAACCTTATACATAATACTTTTAGATCTAAAATGAGAAATGTATGTGACTACTAGGGGCCAAAACATGGCACATTTAATTTAAGCCCTGGCAGCAAGGGGCAGGTTCCACTGCAGCTATAATAAATTACATACAAGTGCTACAGAACAATAACAAAAACTGTGAGCCATCCATTTCAGTACCATTTACAAGAAATCAATATCAATACTTAATGCAATACTGGTGAAAAATGAGCAAAGATACAGAAAGCATAATAAACCAGTAATGAAAGACCTTGCAGTGTTTCACTTTGGAAGAAAAAACTAACTGTCTATATTTTCATGTAGAAGGATATTTCACTGAGGCAATGTGCTGGAGGTATGAGTGTTTTGCAGATCTAAGTTTAAAATAACCTCTTTATTAAATTAAAAAAGTTCTTTAAACTGTGGATTACTAGCTTAGTAAAACTCATATAGATGGAAGGAGGCATTCCATCTTTATAACGTACTGGACATCACTGAATTTCCGTAGATCAGACAGAGTTTTATTATGTATATCGCTGATGGCATATACCAAACTTTAATATGCCTCTGCACTGTGTTGGTCGTGGGGTTTGGTTGGAGAAAGTAGGGTTTAAACGCAGCTGGTGGGAAGAGGTTAAAAACTTTACCCTGACAACTGCACAGAATGTGAGTCATCAATTGCACCATTTTCTCCATTTGTTTCTGTCTGTAGCAGGAAAAACAGCCCTGTGGTATAATGCCAAAGACCGTTCAGAAAGCATCTGAGATTTTCAAAAGTTTTTTGTCCCAAACTCCACCTTGCAATGGATTCTAAGTCTCTGTTTACTGAGGAAACTGTAGATCATTGAGTTACCATTACCTATCATTATCATCATCATCATCACCATCCCCTCTTTGGCTAAGCTAGAAGTCCTTTCAGAAAAAAAATCTGCTCTTTTAGATTTTCCTACAATTTCCTCCATGCCCCAGAGAATAAGAACAAACTGTATTTCCAACAATTTTCCTTACATTTTTAGCATGAGCTCTTCCAAACCTAGGAGATTCCTTTTTCCCTAAGAACTATTCTGTTTTGATGGGAGAGCGGAAAAAGTCTATGTGTATGACTGTGGTTGATTCATCATAAATCCCATAAAGAATATGTGTATAATAAGGCTTAAGAACCTTTCAACCTCAATTGGACTGGTGAGAATGAGAAGACACTACCGTGAGGAGAAAGTCTGCTGGTATATTCTGTCTTGCCAGTCAATGTGACAAAGAAGTCTGTCGAGAATGCTAAGTAACGTGTTGAATTAATATTGTTTTATGTATGGGTTTGTGAGAAGTAAAACCTGTTGTTGGACATGAGATTGATTTAATATCTGAGGACTCTTTAAAGGCCCATTTGGTTGCTAGGCACTAGCCTGGAACATTTGTTCAGATTCTAGCAGCTGGGCAAGGACCATTGTGTAACAGGGTTAGAGGCAGTGATATTGTAAAATGGGACCCTACCCAACCCTAAGTCATCTCACTGGGATGAAAAGCAACCCATCTCTCACTGCCCTGGCATTACCCAGAGGAACAGATTGGGCATGGTTCCCCACCTGTGGGAAGAGGTCAGACACTAGTATCTCCTGGGGACTTCCTTCCCCCAATCTACCTAGCACAGCTACACCAGCAGGACGATGCCTATTCAGTGCAGATTGGGCTAACCAAGACTTAAAAAACAAGCACCTTGTGCCGGAACCCACACAGAAGGTTCCTGGGTTTGATCTTCCATGGTCATCTTGCGCAACTCTGAACCAAATCCAAACCAGCCATGGTAGATGTGGATATCTAATGCACAAATGGAAAATAGAGAACTCCCCGGCATGCGAGTGTGGCTCCCCACGACAGACAATTGAACATATCACCACCTACTTCCCAATTTTGAAGGAGGCATTTCTGCAGTAAATTCTGCTGCTCCTGATGTAGCCATTTGGCTTGATCAACTTCAGGTGAAATTGTAGTTACTGCTCTACACCAGCCATACAAAAGAAGAAGAAGCCAATTCAGTCCTCAGAACAAGAAGGCTGCAACCCCATTACCAATTACCCTCCCTCTTGAGGGACATCACAGCTGGTCATGAGACCACAGGGCTGAGCCCGTGGCAGAGGAGCTTCCAAATTGCCTTGCACTCTCATCACAGTACCTCTTCTCCAGTTGCTCCTCTTACCCGTTTCAGATCTATCTGTGAGGTGGAGTGCTCCCACCCAGTTACTAGATAGATTTCCAATAATTAACATACCCCTAACTGGGGTAATAGTTTTATCTTTAACTAGACTGTTAAAAAGGGCACATACCAAAAAACAAAAACAAAACAAAAAAACCCACCAAATCAAACAGATTTTGCTTTCTTGGGAAAAGCCTAAAAATGGGAGAAAATTTGTTAGCAGGTTTCAAAATATCCTAAGCAGTGGAAAGGTTTTAAATATACTACCGTGATCCTTATACCACTTCCTACACCCGAATGGAAAGACACACCATACTATTTGCTCTATATGTACACGTGCAAAAAACAAAAACAAAAAAAAAACTTTGAACAGTAACAGTCTCTTCTACAGGTGGCAAAACTTGGCCCTTTGGTTTGATAGTTCCAGAAGGGGTATGTGGTGAGGATAATTCCCCACGCACCCAGTTATAGAATCGTAGGACTGAAAGGGACCTCAAGAGGTCATCTAGTCCAGTCCCCTGCACTCATGGCAGCACTAAGTATTACCTAGACCAGAGGTAGGCAACCGATGGCACACGTACCAAAGGCAGCATGCGAGCTGATTTTCAGTGGCACTCACACTGCCCAGGTCCTGGCCACCGGTCCCGGGGCCAATGCTGCTGGCCTGGGGTACCGGCCGCCGGCCCCCTGCCAGCCAGGATTCCATCTGTCGGCCCTGCTCAGCCTGCTGCTGGTCCCCGGGGCTCCGCTGCTGGCCTGGGGTACCGGCTGCCGGCCCCCTGCCAGCCGGGATTCCATCTGTCAGCCCCACTCAGGCTGCTGCCAGCCCCGGGTCCTGGCCACCGGTCTGGGGGGCTCTGCTGCCAGCCTGGGGTCTCAGCCACCAGCCCAGGGCTCTGCAGCCGCCCCTAGCTGGGGCTCACTGGCCCCAGCCTGGGGCAGTGAGGGGTGTAGACAGGGGCAAGAGGGGGCACAGCTCAGCACCCCCACCTTAAAAACTGTTCCAGCACCACTGTACTGGGATATTTTTAAGTCCTGATTTGCTGCTTACATCACTTTCACTTCACGTGGAACAGGGCATGGCATTTGACATTGAGATTAGAACGTACATGCAAGAACTGGAATCAGAATTTTCTGACAATTTCAAGATTTCAAGATTTCCAGTGATTTGGTCCAATGCTTTCTTTTCTAATTAAACCTGAAAAGTTCAACAAAAGCGACTTGGATTTGTCTGTATTTCAGTGGATGGGTGTTGAAGATTTTGAAATGCAGTTCGTTCAGTTAAAAAGCTCAGAATTGTGAGCATCAAAGTTTGGAGATCTGCGGAGTGCACTTAAAGCTATCGAGAGAGATCCTGGGGCCTCTATTCTGGACATCCCTGCCAGTGAAATTTAGCTATTTGAAGAAAATTGCATTTGCAGTGCTTTCAGCATTTGGATCCACATACCTGTGTGAACAGGTATTTTCACACGTGAAATCTGTCCTCTGTCCCTCTCAGAGCCAGTTAACAACTGATCACTCAGAAGCCTGTGTGCAGCGTAAAGTATCCAAATACATGCCAGACATTGGAAAACTCAGCAAGGAAAAGTAAGGGCAAGGATCACACTAAACTAAACTTTTCTTTTTGTGAATACAGACTAACATGGTTGTTACTCTGAAAACTAAACTGATAAGATCTGCATTTTAATTTAATTTTAAATGAAGCTTCTTAAACATTTTGAAAACCTTATTTACTTTACATACAACAATAGTTTAGTTATATATTATAGACTTATAGAAAGAGACCTTCTAAAAACATTAAAATATATTACTGGCACGCGAAACCTTAAATTAGAGTGAATAAATGAAGACTTGGCACACCACTTCTGAAAGGTTGCCGACCCAGATCTAGACCATCCCTCACAGGCGTTTGTCTAACGTGCTCTTAAAAATCTGCAATGATGAAGATAAATTATCTTCCTAAGTAATTTATTCCAGATCTTAACCACCCTGACAGTTATGAAGTTTTTCCTAATGTCCAACCTAAGCCATTCTTACTGCAATTTAAGCCCATTGCTTCTTGTCCTATCATCAGAGGTTACGGAGAACAATTTTTCTCCCTCCTCCTTGTAACAACCTTTTATATACTTGAAAACTGTTATGATGGCCCCTCTCAGTCTTCTCTTCTCCAGACTAAACAAACCTAATTTTTTCAATTTTCCAACATAGGTCACGTTTTCTACACCTTTTTGTGTTGCTCTTCTCTGGACTTTCTCCAATTTGTCCACATCTTTCCTAAAATGTTGTGCCCAGAACAGGATACAATACTCCAGTTGAGGCTTAATCAATGGGGAGTAGAGCAAAAGAATTACTTCTTGAGTCTTGCTTACAACACTCCTACTAATATATCCCAGAATGATGTTTGCTTGTTTTTGCAACAGTGTTACACTATTGACTCATATTTAGCTTGTGGTCTACTATGACCTCCCCTCCCCGCTCCATCCCTTTTTGCAGTACTCCTTCCTAGGCAGTCAGTTCCCATTTTGTGTGTGTGCAACTGATCGTTCCTTCCTAAGTGGAGTACTTTTCATTTCATCCTATGTACTTCAGACCATTTCTCCAGTTTGTGCAGATCATTCTGAATTTTAATCCTTCCCTCAAAAGCACTTGCAACCCTGCCTAGCTTGGTATCATCCACAAACTTTATAAGTGTACTCTCTATGCCATTATCTAAATCATTGATGAAGATATTGAACAGAACCAGACCCAGAACTGATCCCTGCAGGACTCCACTCGATATGCCCTCCCAGCTTGACTGTGAACCACTGATAACTACTATCTGGGAACAGTTTTGCAACCAGTTACGCACCGACCTTATAGTTCCCTAGTTTATGGTGTCACTCAGAGTTCCACACAAATTATCACAGCAGTTTCCACTCACCGCCCTCTCTCCCTGGCCCCATAGTCAGGGGTCAACTGAAAGGAGAGAGAAAAAAAGAGAAAATAAAAAATACTGTCCTCTTCTGAGCTCCAGCCTGCCTGCTGTGAGGTGGGGCCGCTGTCATCCAAGGCTGTGCACAGCTCACGCAGGTCTTTACCTCAGGATTGGACAGGACAAGCCTCCACAGAACCGGCTGCAGTTACCCTGCAGGACTCACCACCTTCTCCCTGGCTCAGGGGCTGCTGAGAGCTCCGCAGGCCAGTGCTAGTTACAGCTCCTTGAATGGCTGCTCTGAGGGCAGTACTGGGACATGAGTTCTTGGGCTCCCACAGCTTAGCCCGGCCCCCTCCCTGCTGCTCCATTCACTCTACTTAGCTTGGGTCTCTGTGACTGTCTCTCATTCCCTTACAGTGTCTCTGATCCCCCAGACCACTCTCCACAGGCCCCTCTGTCTCTGGTGTAGTTATTCACTCCCTTCTACAGAGTCCTGCCTGACAGAGTCTATCCACTCTTTACAGTGGGTTCCTACTCGCCACATTGCCTGTTGCCCCCTGCACTGGCTCCTTCACACGGATCCCTGTGTCTTCAGACAACTCCCTCTGGCCCCTCACGCTGCTCTTCTCCTGGCTTTGGGCCACAGCTCCTCAGCCCCCTGGGGCAGCTCTTGCTGTCTCTCTTTTCCCAGCACACAGGGAGGCTAGGACCTGAGCTGGAGCTCTCTAATTGGGCTGGCTGCCTGGTTAATCAGACTGACTTGGGGTGCTGACTATTTCCTGGTGAATGTGCCAGGAATAGACTTTCAGTACACCAGAGACTAGTCCATCAGGGACTGTACAGGTCTAGACTACTGACAGTGTTCAGAGGATGTGGGACCCAGCAGCTTCAGAGAAGGAAGTCTGAACTGGAATTTGTAATAAGAGCCTCTAGATGAAAAGTAAATGAGTTTATTTGCTTTTATGTTATATCCCATTGCCTGTTTGTTTAGATTAGATTCTCTTCTGTGTTTGTACAGGACTTCCCTGAAGTGGGTTTCAGTCATGATTGGGGCCTTTGGGCTCTACCATAATATCAATATTTACTACTACCAATTTACTAGTAGGCTTCATTTTATATCGCTTCTCTTGAAAATTAAACTATTTCAGTGGTTCCCAAAGTGAGTCTCAACCCTGTTTTAATGGGGTTGCTAGGGCTGGCTGAAACCTGCTGAAGTCCGGGGACAAAGCTGAAGTCCAAGCAGGCCTGAAGCCAAAGCCCGAGGGCTTCAGCCCTGGGTAGCGGGGCACAGGTTACAGGCCTCCTTTGCTTGGGGCTAAAGGCCTTGGGCTTGGGCTTTGCCCCTTTAGGGCAGTGGGGCTCAGGTGGGCTTAGGCTTCAGTGTAGTAATTTTTGTTGTCAAAAGAGGGTTGCGGTGCAATGAAGTTTGAGAACCCCTGAACTATATCATGAGTAATAAAGATGCAATGTGGGGAACTACCATATTAGCACAATGTAGTGAAGTAGTATAAGAGATACCTTTGCTGTTAGTTTGCTATTCAGTCTTTAGTATTTCTTGTTTGGTATACAATGATGTAACAGTGAGCAAGTTACAGAACTCACTTTATTGACTTCCTCTTCTTTTAAAGATAGGTACAGTGTACAGGGCCATAAGAGGTGACTACCAAGAAGGAAAGAAAACCAAAGAAAACCACACATAGTTTAGCAATCAAAGGCTCTTATCATGTTATGATTAAATAGGGAACTAACAATATACTTTTTAAATGGGTCGTAAACCTTTACAACACATGGGTTTCAATAGTGACCTGCAGTACAATGTTCAATAAAAGAGAATTTAGGTGAAATCAAGAATTTGGTAACAAAATAGATTGGTATTAATTAGAGTGAAAAGAAATTAATTCCCAATGTGGTTATTACCGCAATTTGAAAGTAATATAACTGATAGTATGAGTACTCCATTTGGTGCAGGCCTCTACTTAAACAAGTGCAGGAAAACATAGATCCTAATAAAACAAAGAGGAAATTAATGTCACCCAAACAATGAAAGTTAAATAATAAATAATAGCCTAGCCTGAGGAAGGTTGGCCCAGTACCGAATCAGCGTTTGATAGCATTTATATTCATATATATATATACATATATAATCATTTAATTCATATAAAATGTTTCCTACTCAGTGGATTATATCAAAAATTCAACAGCAATGAACTCCTAGGTTTGAAGTCTGGTCTTGAAACTTTGCTCTCATAAGGGTATCTAGGAAGAGGTATGAAATTTTTGGACTACATTCATCTCCCAGTTACACTGATGTCAACCCACAGTAACCAAAGTGTTTGCACTAGTGTAAAGGAGAATAGAATTTGGCCCTTTACAAGCACTTGAACAAGAGAAATGAACCCACAGAGTAAGGAAGGACTGGATGAAGATTCAAATGAATGTAGCAAAATTTGTTACCATAAATTTGATACAAAAATCCAAGTAAATAGTAAAGAAGAGATGGACATGAATTATACATATGCTAGAACATCAGCATACAATGGCTGTAATAAGACCTACCAGTGACAAAGATAGGGAGAAAAATTAGTAGTCTTTTTGCAAGATTTATATCATTGAGCTGACCATAAGATGAGAGAATGCTTGGCCACATTCTTAGCATTCACCCAGCAATGGTCTTAATGAGGCTACAGTGAAGATGACAATGATGGGTACTGCAACTAAGTCCATAATAGTCATTTTCTTTCAGTTCAAAGAAGCCAGAGGTAGTTTATTCCTAGCTTTTTTCCATTCTAAAAAATAAGAGCCGTATGTGGCAGGGCAATATGATGAAATTTTGACCACGTTGAATCAATGGCAACTTTGTCATTTACATCAATGGAGCTGGGATTTTATTCTGTATCTTGGATATTATATTTTTTCATCACCTCTACAGGTTAACTTTGGTGTCCAGTTTTAGTAGTTGGTTTTCCTCTGTAAAGTGTGGATTTGTCTTCACACAGTATAGACATCCCAGGAAAGAATTCAGCAGGCAGTAGTAAAGGAATGCTGCAATTGCTGTATTGGATAAACAATGTAACAAAGTGCAGTGTGCACTTATTTCCATTCCAGCTGGCACAGCAACGGGATAGAATGAAGAGAATGGGGCCTCATCTCACCTCTTCTGGGGACTCTAGCACTGTTGTTGGCACTAGACTATTTCAGTCTTAGCACTCAAGAGACCCAAGAACTGGGATTCTGCCTGGTCTCTGTACAGGGATGCAAGTGAGAAGATTTCATGGACCCTCTCGCCTACCTCTGCCAATGCCCTCAGCTGCAGCCACAGTCCATTGCCCTGAAATTTATAAGATAAGGATCACACTGTGTGAGTCTACATTAAAACAGAGAACTATTGCTACACTGAATCACTTAGGGCCTGATTTTGCTTTCCTTCATCATGTAGAGTAGTATCTCAATCACATGGTTAGTTCCTCTAAAGCAATGGTGGGCAACCTGCGGCCCATCAGGGTAATCCCCTGCGGGCCGCCAGACAGTTTGTTTACATTTTCACGGCCACCCGCAACTCCCAGTGGCCACAGTTCACTGTTCCCCACCAATGGGAGCTGCGGGAAGAGGCAGCCAGCACCTCCCAGCGGAGGTGCACAGTAAGTAATTGTTGGGGAAAATGTTCTAAATGTTACTTTTACATATCAGCCGTTAAACATAGCCTGAATCCAGGTAGAAATCCTTGTTAATCTATTTTTTGTGTGTTACAATATGGGATTCCCACTACATGGATAGGAGTTTAATCCAAATGTGATTGATCTCTTAGTAAAACTGCTTTCTTAAATTAATACATGCTGTCTGATGTCATTCAAGAGATTTGGCTGAGGATATCAGATCTGTCTGCTGCTGGGCACATTTATTCATGGCTATGGTGTCCTCCTCAGTTGGTTTTATTGATGAGATTATTGATCCCTTATTATAATTATATGAATTGTATTGTGGTAAACATTCCCCCTCTCTCCTTAAATTTATATCTTGGTACTGAATGTAAGCTGTTATTTTTAAGATCATCATGTAATAGGGTCTGAATCAACTCCCACTGAAGTCAATGGGAGCCTTTGCAGTGACTTCAATTGGCGTTGGGGCGTAATGAAATGATAAAACATTTTGCAGCTGTCTGATGAAAATCATCATGTACTTTTATCGCAATAGAGAGAAACACACAGAGAAAATAAAAAGTTCAATACCCAGTAGATGGTGCTGTAATCAAATTCTAAAATCTGTTACACTACAGACACTTAGCAATATGTCCTGGTAAAAGTAATTAATAAAGAAATCGTATTTATATTAAAAACACATATTGTTTAAAATACCTTTATTAAACTGAAGCCATAATTGTCTACATGATAGATTGAAATAACATAGCATTTGGCAGCATAAGTAATACATGTTCTTCTATAGAGATAGAAATGTTTTATGGCCCTTTTCTCATGTCACTTATGCTCCATGGGCCTGGGCTTTCAGAATAATTTATCTGTGAAACAGATAATGCATTTCTCTCATTCAAAGTAAGTGAAAACAATATTCTTCCATCTGAATTATCCTATGCTTTCCAGACCACAATCAAATTTCACAAGGGGAGAAACACAACCAACAAATGAGGCAGCAATGCAGTTGAAAGGAATATAATTTTCCAAATGAAAGAGTTGTGTGTTTCGTTTTTAAAATGTTGGCAAGACTCTAAGAATGTAAGTTACAGCAGCCCTGCCCTACTCTAACTTGCACATTGATCCACTTCCTCCATTTTGTAAGAAAAATAAACCCATTGGGCCATATTTGGAATTTGTCCCTCGGCCCCGGGTTTCAAATAGCCCCTTATTCCTCTTCACCCAGTTTTTCCTCCTCCAAAATCTTCCTTAGAGCTCGTTTCTTACATTAACCCATCAAACACTTATCTCCTCACCACTGCAGCTACTTTTGCTCCATACCTGAGTCTTAACTTTTTGAGTTATACTTACCTAATGGAGTTTGCAAGCTCCTTGAGGGAGAAACCTTGTCTTCCTAAATATTTGCAGAATGCCATGCACACCTAAGAGAACAATCTTGCAAGGGAAGCGGTGAAAGCAACATCACTTTGGGCATTTAAAATTCAACAACACAGATGTCAAGATATTACAGTGTTGGGGCCCATAAAAGTACCTATACAGATGGATGATTAGGGTTGCTTGTGTGTAATTGAGGGTAGAATCTGGCCCTTCCATTAAGGCAAATATTTGACAATGTACTCAGCTGCTGTTTCAGTATCAGAAAATCAGATTGGTCAGGCAGATACTCTGCTGGGGTACACCACACTGCTGGCTGAATCTCACCACAGAACAGGCATATATAGCCCTAGGAGGCTCACTGAGTACATAAAGAACCCTCTGCTACCGTAGAGGTGGCATATAAACTTCTGTGTCACCCACCCTTCCTCTGTATCAGAACAGAAGCTGTGGCCAGAAAAACCCAATGATGAGCTGATCCCTGGCTGTGATTGCAGCTCCTAGGGCTTTTAGCAGGCTGCTCTAACTCTGTGCAACACGACCTGTGCTGGACACATCACTCACGAGCTTATGGAAATATATAGGTTGTCTTTCAGCCACCCCCATAACTTCTGCGGTAATTGAAGATCTAGCTCTTTGTTTTTAAAGAATTTTTTTTATCAATTTCTAAGGCAAATTACATGCCAAGTTTATTTAAATGGTGTAACTATTGACACTGTGTATTTTCCACAGTATGCATCCGATGAAGTGAGCTGTAGCTCACGAAAGCTTATGCTCAAATAAATTGGTTAGTCTCTAAGGAGCCACAAGTACTCCTTTTCTTTTTGCGCATACAGACTAACACGGTTGTTACTCTGAAACCTGTCAATATTGACACTGTGTGTTTACCTATGCAGATATTTGGATTCTAAGGAAATCAAACCAGAAACAAGAAAACTTTCTCATAAATCATGTCACCACTCAACAGTTTGCATTTATGTAGAATAGAGTCATAGATTCATAGATATTAAGGTTAGAAGGGACCATTATGATCATCTAATCTGACCTCCTGCACAACGCAGGCCACAGAATCTCACCCACCAACTTCTGCGAAAAACCTCTCACCTCTGTCTGAGCTATTGAAGTCCTCAAATCAAGGTTTAAAGACTTCAAAGAGCAGAGAATCCTCCAGCAAGTGACCCGTGCCCCATGCTACAGAGGAAGGCAAAAAACCTCCAGAGCCTCTTCCAATCTGCCCTGGAGGAAAATTCCTTCCTGAACCCAAATATGGCGATCAGCTAAACCCTGAGCATATGGGCAAGATTCACCAGGCAGATATCCAGGAAAGAATTTTCTGTAGTAACTCACAATAGTGGGTAGCAGCAAAGTTTCTTTGGGCTACAGAATTTCATTTAACACACAGCATGGTTTTTAGTAACGAGGCGTTTTCAGCGGGCTGATGTCTAGATGTCTTAAAGCATGAAAGTTACATCACAGCATACATTAATGTACACTGTCAAGCTGTCTAGAGTGGCTCACAACTGTGAGTGCCACAGAGCAGACTGTTAAAACCAGAGCCACGTTTGTGTGTTCTATACTTAGATTTCACCAAGCATCAAGTGTGAACTCCTACAGCAGCCTTAACATGGAGTCACAAACAATTCCCTTGGATACTGATAGTTCCTTTTGGTCAGGGATTTTTATTCCCTTTCCCCCAGAGTTCTGATGGGACAAGTGTTGACTCCCATCTCCTCTTGATGGGGGTGGGGGGTGGGGGAAGCAACAACAAAGTCTTTGTGCTTTGATGTTTCACAATGGCTCATTTAGTTTCAGTGAGCCTTCTTGTGTGCAGGACCAGCACTTTACATTAATTTATGCTTCTTTCCTGTTTGGTGAGTTAAACAATTACAGAGGTTTACAATGCAAACACACTCAATATAACTTTATACCTTGGGATACAGATGTTATAAGTGAGATCAATATATGCAGCATCCTACAAGTCTAAACACATTCTTATAAACTTTGCGTCTATTCTAACAATGCTAACACACAGGTGAACCAGACTGGTTTCCTCCTGTGCATTTGTCATTGTTCAGTGAGGCATAGGCACCTTGGCATGAACTGGTACCTGGTCTGCCAGCATCACATACACCACAGCATATATATATTAATGCAAATACATACCTGGGATCTAATTCTGTCCTTGGGTACATATGTAGGGTTCCATTAAAATCAATGGGAGCTGCACAAATGCAACTAAGGGCAGGAATTTTCCCTTAGCATGAATTTTTCAGAAAATGTAATTATTATGTATGATAATTTTAGCTAATGAATACATTTGTATGACTCATTTATTATGTATCAGTCATTTATAAGATGTTCACAGCATGTATTATTAATTATTATTAAAACCATGTATTTATTTTAATTCATATTTCATTAGAAATTAAAGAAACAAACATAAGGGTTACTTCTTTGAAATACTGCAGACTTTCTTTTTAACCTTTTCTAAACTGAAATATAATCTCCTCTGCATACACAGCAGATCCAGTTCCCATAGAAGTTGACGGACTTTGGATCAAGCCCACTGTACTATAACATATTTTGGAAAGGCTATTATTAGCGTATTAGCCTACTATAGGCACATATAAGGGAATATAGGAAGATAATTGGAATAATAGAAGCTAGGACTCAAAAGACTTCATTGGCCGTCAAGTACAGCCCATAACATTTAGCACAAACACAGCCAATCTCAGTCCTTTGAGATGAATGTGTTTTTGGGCAAGAGCAGTCTTTATTTCTGTGTTTGGTACAACGGGGGCCAGCGTCCGTGACTGGGTATCCTAGGTGTTTCCACAATACACGCAATAAATAATAATGCCGGTCATAATAATATTGTTGTCTAGTGGTTTTTTTGAATTTTTGAAATGGGGCTCTATTTTGTATTTATATTTTCTGCCATCTTGTGCTACCAGTTCATCAGTTTTCTGTAGTGGTGAAGGAAGGAAAGGACTCTTTTCTTTAAATCACAAGAATTTTTTTTCCTTTAGAGGCTTTTATTGAAATGTAGTTGTTAATAAATATAGCTAAATTTTCAGGATCTGTTTCTCCTGTTCAAACCCTATACATCTATTTGACCAACCAGTTTGGTTTAAGTGAGGTTAAATTGGATATTACTAACCCTTGAGGAACAGAGAAAGAGATTACCTTTGATTTTAAGGATTGTTAATTTTGTTTACTGAGGGGAATAAAAGACATATTATTCTTCCACCACTTGGTATTCACCTTTGGTAATCATCCATCAATGGAAGTCTTTCTATTGATCTCAGTAGGCCTTAGATCAGGCTCTTTGCCCTTTAAGATGATGTCAGTTGAGGGCTCGCTCAGACCTTAATCATCCCATACTGCTTGGAGCTCCTGTGCTAAGAGGGCTTCTCTCAATGACCAATTTTGAACCAGCCCCAATGAGAAAAGATTAACATGCCTTTAAAAACAGGCCCAGTTTAGTCTCAGGGCACAAATTGCCACTAAACTGAACCCCTATATATGTTATGGGATACCTGTGAGAAAGCAACGTGTGAGTGGTGTTCACTGGTGTCAATGGGCTAAAATAAACTAGACACATCACTGGTTCGTTCAGCAAGCCAAAAAGTGCTGCCACAAAAGGAGTGAGCAATTTAGGATACCCGCCAGTCATGCAGTGTCCCCTTCACTTTTTGGGGTCAGCATCCTACTGTGGTTCTAAAATAAGAGTTGGGATTCATGAAGGAGAGCAGTTGGACAGATACCGGGTGGCACATAGTCCCAATTTCCAGAGTTTCCACAAAGTGATCAATCACAGAACCATCACTGGAGAGGCAGGTGGAGACCCAGGCTGGATTGAAGGTAAAATAGACTGTAAGGGCACCAGTAATCTTTCTTCTACTCCAAGAAACCAGTGAAGAAGGCTGGGCTGGTGAGGGTCATAGAATATGGGAGATTGTGTCTGAGATCTATATGAGCAGATCTATGAGACCTCTATGATCTGTAAAAATAATTTCTTACTAAGGTGTAGTAAGGCCTATATAAAATGGAGATGATGTTCTGAGAGAGCTTCTCACTTGATGTGATCATAAAAGGCAAAGTGTCAAATACTGGTTCTCCTGACATCTATGAGTTTTGCCATTCACTTTAGTAGGAGCAGAATCTGGCCACAAGTGAATCCCCAAAAAACAAAATAATAAATCAGGCTTTGTTCCTTAATATATAAAAGTTTTTCCAAGACTGATCTTGTAGGCCTGATCCAAAAGTCGTTGAAGACAATGGAGAGATTCCCGTTGACTTCTATAGGATCCATTCTTTCTGTTTGCTATATGGTAGTGTCTACTTAGAATCATATCAGCAATAGCAAACCAGTCAGCCAGTCAGCAAACCAGCAAGTAAATAAATTAATTGTCTCTACCTACGAAAATCTGGCAATATCCACATTCCAAAAGAGTGATTCATTTTTCAAATCAAACTGATTTTTAAAATTCTGGGATCAAAGGAGTGCTGTAAATGTTCTCTTTTTATACTTTAGCAACTTTAAAATGGCCAAACTAATGTGGGTGTATAATGATAAAATAAATTTGTTCCCCAATGCTTGGATATTAAAGTTAAACTCATAATGAATTTCTAGAAGTAATTACAATCTACTGAAAAACAGATTTTATAATGGGAGTGCTAATACAGCCTTAATGAAGGTGGCCCAACCGTGCTGCTATAATATCGACCCTTTATTTCTGAGGTGCATTGTTTGAAAAATGTCTGGTTCCAAATGTAGCAAAATGAGAAATTACAGAGCCTGTCTAACAAATCAAAAATAAATGAAGTAACAACATAAAGGTAAATTTACAGTTATTTATAATTTACCATTTTTACCTTGTTTTCAATTGTCTCTTAGTCCTCTTCATTCTAGGAGCCCATTACATTTTATTATGCTAAACCTTATCTTGTGTCACATAAATTACAGTTAAAGATCTTAATATTAAAGCCTCTTAGCTCCAAGATCATATTTCAGGCTTTGTTCAAACCAGACATTAATGCTGAAATTGAACACAGATCACTTTGTCATCATTACCTATGATCTCAAAAGTATAATACAATCTTTGCTATATATGGCGCAAAAAATGCTTCTTTGTATAATACTGAATTATGGCGATATATTGGTATTCTTAATATTTTGACAATACAATAAAACTAAATATGTTAGCTCTCCAATAGATACCAGCACATCAGCCTAGCTACTATAGCGACAGTTATACAGATAAAGGTTTATTTATTCCCGTTAAAATAGGAAATTACTCATAAATGTATTTTAATCCTAATTCCCACAGCCTGTTTGCTAATACTATACCTTGTATGAGAAAGATTAGTAGATCATCATCTGCTTTGATTCTATAGATATCTCTGTTACATGACAATGCTGTCCCTTCTGCAGCTGTTGTTCCATCTGTGACTCAAGTGATGCTAAACATTAATACGGAATCTCTTTCACCTTCCTACATGTTACTTACTTCCTTGCCAGAACTATCTAAAGATGGCGTTAACACTTTCTTTATCAAGAAAATTTCTGGAAGCTCAATAGTTATCTGGACTGCATGCCTTCACAGGAGAGGAAGAGGACACAAAAAACCCTGATGCCACTATGCAGGTTTCCTGGACCTTTACTTTGGGCATGCCATAAGTAAGTAAGTGCTGCCTTCTTGCTTACTCCCTCCTTGGGGCAGAGAGTGGGTAGGGAGGGGTGAGGAATGGGTTCCACTCCCTCCGTTTGCTGGCCAGCAAAGATGAGAAAGGAGTTAGTGCTTTGCTGATGATGTAGCCAGCAAATTACTGTCCCTCTGGAGGAAGGCAGAATCAGGGAACAAATTGTGTCTTCTTCCTTGGGATGCTTCTGGGGTAGTGCTTCGGCTCCCCCAATGGGACAAAATCTAGCCCTTAACTCATCAAATCAAAATCTCTTCCTTTTGGCAACTAGATCCCAAATGATTATTTATGAAAGGATTACTCTTCTATGCCAGTAGGGGCTTTGTAGCTCCTCTGAGAATTCTTCTCTTCCTTGTGCACTCTAGATTCAGTATTTATTGACTGATCTCGAGTTCCTCATGGATGTGCACATCCTGGGCTAAAGTCTGTTCTCAGTTACAGCATTGTAAATCGGGAGAGAGCCCATTGATGACTGTGGAGCTGTCCCAGATTTATACTGGTGTAGCTGGGAACAGAATCTGACCTATATTGCAAGTCCATCAAGTGGTCTTATAACTGTACATGTGCAGGTAAATTTTCAAGGGGTCATGCAACATGTATTTTTATAGGAGACACTTTGATAAAATTCAGTGCAGAGTTATGACAATTTGTAGAGGGTATCCTAGAATACGGAGCAATTTAAAAAAGTCATACATGGCATTTCCTTTGAGAAGAGCTCTTGTAAGATGAGCTATCTCATTGCCCCATTAGCAAGAGGTGGTGGGAGCTTCTGCATGCCAGAAATAGAAATAGGAAATAATATTTTAGCTGCTTAGTTGCTGTTTGTCTGATTGCTATTGATTATTCATTTTGTGTGATAGGTCACTAAGTCACATGGTATTATTTCTGTTGCCTGGTTGGATGAATGGTACTTTTAAAACAGTAGACTAACAAATAACAAATCATGCGCATTCTGGTTTGCAGACATTCCACCCTTGTTTGCATACAAATTAAGGCACTTGTACAAAGTCGTGTCTCAAAGATTCCTGCAAAAAAGTACTTGCTACTGTAACTATTTGTGAATAATGAATATCAAGGTTGAAATTAACAGCTGTTCCAAATGTAAACAACTACCACAACCACTATTTTATGTAATCACCCACCTCCAAATAGGTACCAGCTACTTATAATTGTTGCAATAGAATATTCCACACAGTGGATCAAAATATTGCTCTCCCCTTGTGTTATATTTTGGGATATAGGAACTTCTCTCATTATCATGAGGTTAGTTTTAATATACATTTTTTCATTTCAACTGGCTGCAAGGTCATGTGTTCTAGTGATGGAGGTATAAATATTACATTGGATGGTTAGAAGAGTCTTGCTCCTGTTCCGGGAGAATCCCCTGGGGTGAAATATCTCATCAGGGCTGCTGCTTGCCTGCTCGTTTTAATTTGCTTACAGTATACAAATAAATAGATATACAAATGAATAAAAAGAGATTGTTGACTTCACACAATCATATTAATAATCCAGTTCTATTATCTTTTTAGAGGTTTGCCATTTTAAGTACATATTAACATTATTCTTGGGAATAGCTATATCTCTTTTTCAATAATAAAATAACTTTTATATTAAAAAGAGTAGCTATGGACTTGTGGCTAAAGCACTAGACTATCATCTAGGAGCACTGGGTTCTCTTTCCAGCTCTGCAATAGTTTTCCTGTATGACACTGGGCAGGTTACATAGGCACTGATCCAGTAAAGTACTTAATCATATGCTTGATTTTAAGCCTATGAGTAGTCCCAATTAACTTCAATAGGACTACTCATAGGTTTAGATTTAAGCATATGCTTAAGTGCTTTACTGGATCAGAGTATTAGTTTTTCTGTGCCTCACTTCTATACCTGTAAAACAGAGATAATCATATTCCTTTTCCCCCACCCTTTGCCTGTCTGAGCTATTTAGATTATTAGCTTTTTGCAGCAGGGCCTATCTCTTACTATATGTATATACAGCACTGAGCACAGCAGGAACCCGGTCTTATTTCAGGATTATTAATGCTACTGCAATACAAATAAATAAAAATAATAATACAAATTAATAAAACTTCTCTGCCTTAGCTATGCCACAGGAGACTCTGGTATACTATGTATCTCAGATTTTTCCACAGATGGTATTTCTGTTGGTCCTGTTTGCATGATCATTTTGTGAGTGCTAACTTTCCTGATGTGTTTTGTGGTGCGCATTGCTTTATGGTCTTCAGAACCTGTTGTTGTTACATGTATGCTAAGTGATAACAATTCATTCTGTTCATTTATACAGCTACACTTTTATTTGCCGGATGTTTATTAAATGGGGATTGTTAATTACGGCAGAAGATAATTTCATGTAGCTGTTGGTTTGAAGAAACAAACGATCGATCAGACTTAGTCCTGCCATGAGGTCAGGGGACTGGACTAGATGACCGCTAAAGGTCCCTTCCAGTGCTATGATTCCATCCTGCTTACTGCCTAACAGGTAGACATTTGGATTTGGGTATTTTGTTTGTTTGTTTGTTTTTGTTTGTTCATATAAAAGTCAAGCAATTCACTGATTCATTTGATTGAAAGAAAAATGTATCATAATTTCTTCAGTCTGTCCAGCAGCTACTAGACTTTTTTGTTGATGGCATAGGAACAGCAGACATCTACGATACATCACCTGTGTTTACCGTTTTGCAAAGCTGTTGCTATTTGGGCAACAGCGAACAAAAGAGGCATGAAATCGGCCATTTCCAGTTAGTCTTATCTGTTGGCCTAACACACATGAGATGCTAGGAAGTGTTGTGATGAAATTGATTTTGTTTGCAGGGGCAATATATTTATAAGGCCCCAGACCTGCACTTATAAAAACCACAACTAGCTACCTGGAGAAGGGAGGGTAAGAACAGTGGACAGCGCAATGCACGATTTGGTGCACTGCCTGCTCTCTCAGGTGAGTAACTGCAAGTTCTAGCAGGGAGCAGGAGCAAGTGTTTTATCTGCCCCATTGTGACCATTCTATATCTGGATAAGGGGGTCAGGACGGAACATAAATTAGCCTGCCCATGCGATGCTCACACCTGACTTTATTTTACCCTCATTGTGAAGATGTAATATTGGGGTCTTCAGGGTGCAAGGAGAACAGCTCCACATGTAGAAATTCGGGCCCTGACCCTGTAACATGTAATGCATGGGTGGGATGCCACTGAAGGATACAGCAGCTCAGCAGCATGATACACACTGTAGGGTCAGAGCCTTACCCAGTCTGCCCTTTCAGTACTTTGTGCACAGTGGCTAGTGTTACCACTTAGAGCTAGCTGAAAAGTGGTGGGGATTTTAAAAAAATGATATATCAAAATTCAGAATTTCATATTCTCAGACAAGTTAGACCTGCTGACTGAAGAACAGCAAATAAGTTCACTGAAAACGTGAACAGTTCTGACCAGGTCAAATGACCACCACCGTAGTCTCTAGGAATTCTCTGTAGTGAAGCAGAAAGCATATAAGCAAAACTGCAGATAATGAGGTAATGTTATTTAGTTAAGTAAAGATGCTCCTATGCCGACGGGAGAGCTTCTCATACTGGAGTAGCTAATCCACCTCCTCTTCTCCCATTGACTTCAGTGGGCCAGAATTTCACCCATACTTTTGGAGAAACAAGTCTTGAAATGTAGCAGTTCATTCTTTACATGCGTTTTATCCCCTTTAAATCATATCCCATATCATACAGGTGTTGTATCAACTTAAAGAGCCTGATCCAAAGTGCACTGAAGGCAATGTGAAGTCTTTCCACTGACTCCAACTGGCTTTGGATTAGGCCCTAACTGCTTAGTCAATATGGTCCTTATAATCTTCTGTGTATATGAAAAAATGTCACATTCATTTTTTTCTCCAATATTAGATGACTGATTTTTAAAAATTATTTCACTTAAAATTCAGATCAAGCTTTGATGATTTTTACTTTGATGACCTTCATTAGAATTATTTTGTCTTTTGTAGATGTCAAATTAAAATGATTTATCAATTCCAAACTTGAAACATATTTCCGATGACCGTGATAATTCTCTCTCAGATGAAAGTCCATCATGTTTCAGACGTTAGGGCGACAGGGTGCTGTAATGGCAGCCATAAGTCAAATACAGATTTATGTGTTGGGGACTCCCTTGATGTATATCAAGATGAAGATACCCAGTGGGTTCTTTCGCAATCCCAGCAGAGACTCAGTAGCATAAGAAGCTTTACATTGGATCCCAAACAGAGAGGTCTTCTTTTATCCTTATTGGAGATGTAAATGCCCACTGACAGCCACTTTATATGTTATTTACAAAGAAAAAATGTAAATGGAAGTGCTAATTCACCCTTCTTTTTTAAGTGAAACTTTGAAGTGTGTGGTTCATGTGGTTGAATGCTCTGTTTTTCAGTTCTCCCATCTACAAAGCTCTATCAATTAAATAAGTCGCCACTTTAATATAGTGGAGACAATGATGTTGGCTTTTTTTTATCGTGCATGAAATAATTGTGTCTACAGGAAAAATATTTTATCATGTTATGTTTTAGATATAAATTTGTTTCATTTCAGATGAAACCAAAATATAATTTTACTTCCCAAGTGTAAATTAGATCCAGTAAAATGCAATGGAGTGTAAAGTAGACAGTAGGATGTATTAGAAGTAAATTATTTCCACAAAAATCTTCTGTACATACATGGTACTATGTGGCAGGAAAACTTATTGCCAACTTAACTATTCATCCACATATTACAGAAAATCATCAACATTGTTTTCTTATGTTGAGGAGAAAGCTTGTTCAAAGCACAATTGTTGCTATTTTAATATGCTGTACAGAGCGTAAATGGAAGAGCATGTGAAATTTAAGGGGAAAAGTATAGAAATTTTTTCACAATTTGAACTGGTCCCAATTGATTAAACATCTCTAAAAAAGATTACTGATTTTAAGGAACTGATTCTCTCCACCTATACTCAAGCCAGCTAGTACCTTAATCCATATAATTAGTCCCACTGAATTCGATGGGCTTACAGGAATGGCACTTATTATTTGCAGGTGTGGCTGATTTGGGCTCAGAATGTTTCATTTTTATTATCGAGAATTACTCCTGTTCTATGTGTCATTCTAGTACGATCGGCTATCACATTAATGATGAGATGCAAGTGAAAGATAGCGGAAGTTTATCCTTACATATTTTCACAAAGCTATTTTTAATACAATTAGAGATTATATTATTATTATTACTGTCTGATAGTGCCAAGTGGCCCCTCGTAATAGGGCTTATGTGGAATTCAAGTGATACATAAGCTTTGTGCTTGCTGTCTGCAGGGGGGTGAATTTTACCCTTAATAAGCACCAAAAGCGATAAACAGAGCAAGGACTAGTGTTCAGTGTTAGAGGTTATATACATAAACAGAAAATCCCCCACAAACTCACAGTCCAGAGAAGAGATGCTGTAGGTGATAATTGTACATGGAATCTGATTTCAAAGAATAGATTTTTATAGGTAATATTCTGTGGGAGATAGGCCAGGTTTTCAAAGATATTTAGGTGCTTAAAGATGCAGATAGGTGCCTAGTGGGATTTTCAAAAGGGCCCAAGGCTGATTTCAGTTGTGTTAGGCACAAATATGCTTTTGACAATCCCACTAGGCACCTATTTGCATCTTTAGGGACCTAAATACATTTTAAAATCTGTCCCCAGATCCTTGGCTGGTCTAAATGGGCACAGCTCCATTAAGTTCAGTAGAGCTAGGCTAATTTATACAAGCTATCTGGCCTCATATATGTTAACACAGTATTTACACATTTTTACTTTTGTACCATGTTCCATGTTTACTTGATGTATTAACGTGTCTCTCTCTTTTAGGCTCTGATCCTGCAAACACTTACAAACATGCTTACCTTTAGACACATGAGAATTTCCATTGAAGTCAATGGGAGAGATTTTCAAAGCTACAAATGAGAGGTAGGCACATAACTGCTAAGAACCTAATTGCTATTTGTGCCTCTGAAATTCTCCCCCCATGACAGTACTCAGATACTTATAGTTAAAAACATGCCTAATCGTTTGCAAGATCTGAGCATTAGTTAGTAAGGCACGTGCTTCAGTGTTTTCCTGAATCAGGGCCTAAATCTTTTTTATGTGTTTGGTATTATGTTTTTTAAAACCCTTTAACTTTACATTTGAAGAAGCTGACGCTGTTTCAGTACTATATATTAAAATGTGGTAGCTCTTAATTTATTATATTATATGCATGATTTTGTCTTGCAGAGTTTCAGTGGGTGACATTATTGACCCAAGTACCCTGTTTCCTGCCCTATTCTCACTGGTTATGTCATACTTTCACTTTTTCTTCCCCCAACCCCTCCTTCATGTGTTTTCTATTATACCAAATATCAGGAAGAGGCGGCTGATTTGGGGCCTATGGAAAGTGCATAAATTGGAACTGTCATGGACATTAAAATGCCTCTGTTCATTTTAGTGTCCAGAGAATGTGTACATTATGAAAGGTGAGTGTACACTGTAATTTACTCACCATGGCACAAATCCAGAGCTCGGCATCCACTCAGAAATCTGCCAGGTCATGAAAGGAGAAGACTGCATAAAGCAAATCCTTCAGGCTTTTTGCACCACCCATGCAATCCCTCCAAACTTGGGTAGCTCCAACTTTGCCATATGCCTTTGGAGATGCTTCCTTCCACAAGTTTAAGAGAGGGATTAGCCACTGCCCCTTCCTTTTTGTGCAAGCAGTCTAGCTCCACCAGCTTTTGCTCCATTCTTCCAATGTAAAAGGCAGAACACTTGGACCTCAATTTGACAACTAACACTTAGACACCACAATGGTGCTTAGATACTATGATGACAAGCACTATAGAAAAGACTAAGGTGAAAATGTTTGATGTGAAAATTCATCCCATGACCTCCTATTTTATCTATCATTATTGTGTTTTAATTGTACTGAAGTATGAGCAACTCACTGGAGTAGAGGGATCTATAAATTAATAAAACTTTTGTTATTTTTCATAGGCCTCCTTTATTAGAACAGTGAAAAGTGTTTTTGATAACCACTCACGGGATTGACATAAATTGGCTGTTTAAGGAGGTGATCTTCAAATACAGATGGAGTCAAATTTTGCATGGGGACATTTTGGTCTCTTAAGACAGAAAAGAAAAGGAGTACTTGTGGCACCTTAGAGACTAACCAATTTATTTGAGCATAAGCTTTCATGAGCTACAGCTCACTTCATGGGATGCATTAAGTGAGCTGTAGCTCACGAAAGCTTATGCTCAAATAAATTGGTTAGTCTCTAAGGTGCCACAAGTACTCCTTTTCTTTTTGCGAATACAGACTAACACAGCTGCTACTCTGAAACCAGTCATTAAGACAGAAAGTTTCCTAATAATTTCTTGTGCAATATTTTAGGCTACCTGTAATCTCTGAAGATCTGACTCTCTATGTAGTATTCATTTTATATAGTTCAGGCCCTGCACAAGTTTTCTGAGAAAGGCAGTGTTAAATGTTCACCATTAAATAGCATCTTTGATATTCAAGCAGATCAGATTTAGGAAACAAACTAAGCTATCAAGAGAGGCAGAGTTGTGCAGAGGGACCTTATAAAGCATCTATAAATAGTGCCTTTAAAAGACAAATACCCTGATTATATGTCATGTTGGCAATCATTTAAGAATTACTATGAGAAGCCAGAAGTCTGGACTGGCAAACCAGGACTTGGCAAACTTTGAAGAGATTTGAGAACTAGGCTGATTGAGATTCATAGACAAACTCTTTACTGTTACGAAACTCTTTTATGAGTCCCAACAAAAAGATTGGTGAATGTCATAGGTCATAGAAATGTAAAGTACTTTCATAGGAAAACAAGAAAGACAGGAGTTGATATGGGCTGTGTTTTGCAACTGAATTGACTGAACATCCCAAAATGAACAGTAACTTCATTTCTGTTGTCCACTAATGTGTTTTCACATGATAGTCCTTTTATGTTAGTTTGATGAGTTTGAAATCAATGGAAGTTAAGAGGCTAAATACCTTTGTGGATCTGGGCCTTGGGCACTCAAGGCAAAAGAACCCTGACTGTGAGACTCCAATCCAGATCAGCTCGTACTAACCCTGGGCAGAGCATGTTTAGATCAACTGAGGTCAGACTAAATGATCTGGTGGTTCCTTCTGGCCTTAAACTCCATGACACTAAAAAGCAAGACCCAACCTTTTGCTAAATCATTCCTCCAGTCGGGGCTTCTTTCTTGGGGTCATAAGAACATAAGAATGGCCATACTGGGTCAGACTAATGGTCCATCTAGCCCCAATATCCTGTGTTCCAACAGTGGCCTGTTCAGAGGGAATTAACAAAACAGACAATCATTGAGTGATCCAGCCCCTGTCATCCACTCCCAGCTTCTAGCAATCAGAGACCTAGAGCATGGGGTTGCATCCCTGACTATCTTGGCTAATAGCCATTAATGGACTTAGACTCCATGAACTTATCTAATTATTTTATGAACCTTGTTATAGTTTTGGCCTTCACAATATTCCCTGGAAACGAGTTCCACAGGTTGACGGTGAGTTGTGTGAAGAAGTACTTCCTTTTGTTAGTTATAAACCTATTAGAGTGACCCCTGGTTCTTGTGTTAAGTGAAGGAGTAAATAACTCTTCCTTATTCACTTTCTCCACACCAATCACGATTTTATAAACCTCAATCATATCCCTTTTACTCGTCTCTTTTCCAAGCTGAAGAGTCCCAGTCTTTTTAATCTTTCCTCATACAGAAGCTGTTCCATATCCTTAAACATTTTTGTTCCCCTTCTCTGTACCTTTTCCAATTCTAACATATGATTTTTGAGATGGGGTGACCAGTACTGCACACAGCATTCACGGGGTGGGCATATCATGGATTTATATAGTGGCATGTTGATATTTTCTATCCCTTTCCTAATGGTTCCTAACATTGTTAGCTTTTTTGAGTGCTGCTGCACATTGAGTGGATGTTTTGAGAGAACTATCCACAGTGACCCCAAGATCTCTTTCTGGAGTGGTAACAGCTAAATCAGACCCATCCTTTTGCATGTATAGTTGGGATTATGTTTTCCAATATCCAAAACTTTGCATTTATCAACATTGAATTTCATCTGCCTTTTTGGTGCCAAGTCACCCAGTTTTGTAAGCTCCCTTTGTAATTCTTCTCAATGCTTTGGACTTAACTATCTTGAGTAATTTTATATCATTTTGCCACCTCACAGTTTACTCCTTTTTCCAGATCATTTGTGAATATGTTGAACAGCACTGATCCCAATACAGATTGTTGGGGGACATCACTATTTACCTCTCTCCATTCTGAAAACTGACCATTTATTCGTATCCTTTGTTTTCTGTTTTTAACCAGTTACTGATCCATGAGAGGACCTCCCCTCTTATCCCATGACTGCTTACTTTGCCAATATCCCACTGGGCTAAATACAGATGGTAGTTCCACAGTACGCTCAGAAAGTTTTCTTGCAGGGAGTAGGTCAACCATTTCCAAACTCATGTGTTACCAATTCAGTGCATTTGTCCAGTTTCTTCCCCATCCAAGCTTATTTGGAGGTTGTGTCTATATCAGTGTTGTTGCTGTTGGTTTTAAACATCTTATGTAATGCAAATTTTGGGTTAATCCAGCAGCCATTGAAATCAATGGGAGTTTTGCCCTTGAATTCAGTGAGTGAAAGGTCAGATCGTTCATTAACCGTCCGAAAGACTCAGGGTAGGGAATCATAGGAAAAATGTTGGGAGAAAATGTTTCTATATAGCTTTGCATGCGATCTTTATTACTTTGCACAGTGGGGAAAGAAAATAAATGTAAACCAATAGTCATTGTTACTTGTAATAAGCAATGGGATGCTGCTGCTTTTCTACACTGTATAAACAACAGTTAAGTAATACAGGATACATTGAGTGAATGATAATTCCCCAAAGTTCCTGATTTCATTCACATCAACAATGTGGTTAAACAATAATTTCCAGAAACCACAGCCTTTTAATAAAGATATTCACTGCTGGCAGAAATCTCATCCTCCTCACTTGTTATGGCTCCCTATATTTTCTAACGGTTTTCTTCTCAGCACTTTGTTACTCAATTATGCAGCATGTTTACCGTGTTCATTTTACAATTACATGACTATAAGGTTGGAAGCAGCAGCTGCTCTGGGAGGCTAAGAAGAACCATGGTTATCTGATAGCTCCCTTGACTCATTTTTCTGCCCCAGAAATAAGATGCATCTTTGACTTGCTCCTTGCAAACAGACAGAAACAAACCTCCCAAGATTTCCAAGAAGCTATTCTGGGTGGTCACTTATGGCAACTGGTTAAAGAACTATACAATTTGTATTAGTATCTTCTTCTGAATGGAGAAGCATAATATGATTATAATGGCAAAATATATGCCAGAGTTTATTCTGTCAGCCAGCTGTGCATTACACAAGATCTCGTATTGAAACACATTGCAAATGTATTTTAGCCAGCCCAGGCTTACTCACAGTGGCAAAAGGAACACAAAGGAAGCAGTAGCTCCCTTTATTCCACATTCAGACCAATTAGCTCCAAAGGGGAGATGGCTCTCTTCGCTGCAATGTCACTATAATCCACTCACCCCTGGTCAGCTGCTGCTGTGAATGTGGGAAAATATGCCTCCCGTTGGCTGGCGCTCTCTGTGGCAGCCAGTGGAAGAGGAGGAGATAGTGATAGTGACTTTATGACACGGGCTAAAAGCCAAACTATTGATGATTGCCAAAGAGAGGGGGCTTCACCACTAAGTCTCCATGGTTGAATCCAGGCAAACTCAAGGGTTCTGCAGGTGGTCAGGGCTTAAAACCTGTTAATCCTTGTGTTATTGTGATGTGGATGGAGTTACTCTTCCCCTGTATTAGAGAAAAGCTCACCATTAGAAGCTGATGGAGTCTTGTCCATGGGAGGTGGTGTTCTCTCATCATAATAGTTGGGCCTTTTTTTCAGGTTGCCTTTCCTGATGTGGTACAATGGAACATTGGAATCCTTCATCAATGGTTTCAGGGGGAGGAGCTCAGAGCATGCCCTCTGCAAAATTAATTTGCAAGCACAAGCCACTGTCAGGCATAAATTGTTACTGTTAATAAAGTGCGGACTGGTAATGCCACTTTCTCCTTAATCTTGTAGGCATTGTCTTCCTCTGCAAAAAGTAAACAGTATAAATCTGCTCTTCTGTCACTGGCCATCAAAACTTCCAGATAAACAAAGGCTGGCCACATCCCTCAACAACAGTGGACACAATGAATTTTGTATTCCTACCTAGCCAAAATACCATTTTCCCGAAGTTTTCCAGTGTCTCCAAAACCCTTTGTCAAATCAGAGTCATGTGGTTTATAATTTTAAAGTTCAGTTAAATTATTATTGAACACTGAAAGTTGTCATAAGATAATGAATGGTGTTGAGAAAAGCTGAAAGGTATTGATACAGATCTCACTCCCAAAAGATAAAACTGGGTTTTGTCTATATTTCTAAAGACAGGAAGCCTTTTAGTAGATAATATATTACTGGGAGGGCAGATCTGATAGACTTCTTTAGGCTGATAATGTACTTTGAAAGAAAAGGCAGTTTTACACTTCCACATAATCATATTTAAATTATTTATATACCTATCAAAGGAGACACTGATATAATTCACCTCTGGGTCAATGGTTCAAATCCAACCCAGTTCAGTCATGTCCAAAACGTGCTGCCTTCTGACAGTTATAGCATTGCCTATATTAGTTGGTTCTCTTCGTTCTGATCCAAATGGATGGATTATCCACATCATAACTGTGACTGGCATCTTTTTGGCAGCTTCAAAAAAAGAGGCCAAGGGCTGAATGGACAAGTAGAATGCAATTTATAAAGTTGAACTTTTAGTTTTAGAAAGTTTAAAGACCTATTAGAGGGTGAGATATCACAGGACCAGGCAGTAACTTTTCTGTTAGAGTTAATACAATATACAGCATTAGGAACTGCACTGTATATATCTCATAAATTAACTAGTCTGCTGTACACTGAATGCCTGCAGTCTCATAAAATGTTATTCTTTGCTTTATCTTGTTAGCATAATGTGAAGCTTCATTAAGCAGCCAGATGAATCATATAGTAATTGGATATAATGAATTTAATTTTGTAATTTCTTTTTCATAATGAAACAAAGTCATATTTTATAAACAGGCAAAGTATTGTTTTGAGTTATGGATTTATGTTCATGTTTGGAAAAAAAAAAGCACACCTGAGGACCAATGGCTATCTTTTTAATCGGACCTTCTGGTATGTGGTTGGTGGGTTTTGTTTTGTTAGTCCCTTCAAGGACATCAGATGACTCAGTGCTGTTTGGGGAAAGCCAGCAGCTTCATATCAGGTAAGCAGTGGTGGTAGATTGCCTGCCTCCAGTATGTAATTCTGAATCCATGTGGTGAATAGCCAAGAGAGTGTGGGAACAGGGTGGGGAAGCTAAAACATTGCAGGGGAAACGTCATAGCAACTGGGAGACAGGATTAGACCATAGATCCACCAAATCCTGTATCCTGTCTCTGACAGTGGCCAGCACCAGGTGCTTAAGAGGAAGGTATATGAACCCCACCATAGGCAGATGTGAAGTAATCTACTCCTATGTTGGGTTTTAGCCTAATCTGTAATATTTAGAGATCAGCGTGTCATGCCAGTCTGATAATTCACAATGCAATGTGGCACCTCCAAGCACATCAGTATAATGTGGGTGTTGGAGGTGCTGAGGGCCTCCCAGAGTGCTCAGCACTTCACAGGTCAGGCATTAATGTCGGAATTCCAGTGACCTGTGCTTATAATATCCTCCACCCTTCCCACTAGTTGGTCAGTGAAGATGTTCCAAAGAAATAAAACCTAATGATAAAACAGTACTTGAAATATCAACATCTCTGCCCTAATTAGAGTTGGACCAATGGGTACTAATTGCATAACTGAAATGTACCCAGTTGAGTTCTTTTTATTGTAACTTGACTACACGTCTCAGCACTGATTAATAGAGGCAGAGCTGCAAACTAAAATGCAATTAATTTATTGTAAGTTTTATTAGGCATATAAAAGGAGACCAGGAATTACTCGCCTTTCGTTGCTAGAGATACATTTCATCTATGACTCAGACCAGATTCTTCGCAGATTAAGCTTGTTAATTTTACTTATTGCCAGCATTCTTCACCACATTGCTGCAGCGAGAGCCATGGGCTCTTGTCTAAAATGGACAGAATGAAAAGAACCGGGAGGCCCCGGACAACAGTTACATTAACTACTTTGTCCTTTTAATTCATCTAATTACATGCAAGAAAAAAGAAACAGACCATTTGCAGGCTGCCTTTAGTTGCTTTTCTGCAATGATGCTGAGCCAGTGCTTTTGTGGCTTTTTGTTGTCTTATTAGGGAGCTTTTGTTCAGAGAGATGGTTAAAGCCATTTTCAGCAGCTAGCGAGATGAAACAGTTTCAATAAGGACACAATGTACTTGTTTAAATTACCTTTCGAAACGCTCAAAGCCATTAAGGGGGAGGTGCTGCAAATAAAAGTTGGAATTTTTTTTTGTTATAATGTTTTACCTTAATAACAGCTTTTATTTTATTATAATCCATTAGTTGACAATATTATTCTATAGATTATCAGGCAGCAATTTTGTTATTTCATCACACTTTCAGCACTTACGCACAGTGCTAGAAACCACAAATCTCCGTATAATATGCTTTCAATTTTGTTAAAATCTGTATTTAACTGGTTTGGCTGTGAAACATCTTGGGGAAAATGTGTTTTTAATTCACTTCTGATTAGCTTAATGTTTGACAGAGCTGAGTAGCGACATGATGGTGTTTTATTTCCATCATTCCTACTATTACTTGTTTCCTAGCTTATTTTATTTATTATTTTCACTTCTTCAGTGCTAAATCCAAGTTTAATCTGCAACTTCCACTAAAGGGAATGTATCCCATGTTGAATGACCATCACAGTCAGGAAATCAAATTAAAAAGAACTGTTCTTCCTGTTTGCTGGCAAGCTAATAGTAATGTGAAGCTCTCAGAATATTTATGCCTACAGGTAAAATAAAAAAGGTGCCAGTGAACTTAGCATTCAAAAATCACAACCATAAGGTATGCAAAGCCATAGCTGTGTAAGATAAGGAAATTAGGGAACCAAGTCTTGTCTTGGCTAATACAGGAGAAACAGTAACATGTTTATCCGATTTCATGAGTGCCGTGTGCTTACCTAAACTTAAACTCACTAGGGTCATCTCAGTATTATTGCAAAGTCCTGGTCTTTCTTAGAGGATATCCATGAGACAGCTTAGATTTGGAACTTGAACCTAATAAAAGGCTATGAAACATCTTATTCATTTACATTCATTTTCATTTTCAAATGAATTTAGTTCTGGGGAAAGGTGCCCCAGAAACCAAAGGCTTCTTTTAATCTTCCCAGCAGGTTGCAGCATACAAGCTTCCTCCCTTCCAAAACATGAGGGTTAGGTTAGTCCCCATCAATCCTTGGGGCCTAATCTAGCTAATTGCACCCCAGAGTAAGCAGGTGCAAGTCCCACAGAAGCCTATGGGCCAAATTCACTGTGGATGTAAATGTCAGTGTAATTTAAATATAGAGTGTATATTGGTCATAAAATGGATGTTATTTTCAATGTAGTTTCACTTGCAGGGATCCAACCTTCACTGTGTGTGCAAGATGAATGTAGCTTGCAGGCTGAGTGGTGGAAGTGGATGGGGAGCCTTGTAGTCAGAAAAGCCACAGGATGATGGCTGATAAAGCAGATGCCCCCTACTTTAGTGCATGCCTGCATCCCCTCCACAAGCACTCCCAGAGACCTAACTCTGCCCTGGTGTAAGTGACACAATTCCCACTGACTTTAGTACTCACACTACACTAAAGGTAAATTATTTGTTTTGCATGCCCACTGTGGGTGAATTTCACCAGTGAGATTAAAATCCTCTCCTAGTTACTATGATGCAAATCTGGAATTATGCTGACTTCTGTGCCAGGCCCTAGCCATAATTTAAGCTTCTAGCAGGGCCGCACAGATGCACTGTATTCAGGGCAGCCACACAGGAGTTGAACTGCAGTGAAATCTGAACTGACCCTGAGCAGGCTAGCACATATGTGCGGTGGGTATGACATTCTGGGGTGCAATCCAGACCAGTGCGGGGTTGTGTCACCCCTGCCCTGCAATCTGGTTGAGTCACAGTGCTTTTGCTGCTGTGGCTCCCAACCTGGGCTCCTCACAAACAGCCACACAGCAGGCAAGTTAGACCCTGTGTATTCGTGTATAGCCACAGCCCTGGGCCAGCAATTCTGACCTCAGCAGCCTGTCAGCAGCCACCAGCAATACTCTGGCTTCCAGCAGCCTTGGTTACTATTTGCAGGGTGACCCCAACACACTCCTAATGCCAAATTTTCCCCAAAAAGCTTGTATTCTGCATTGTCCAGTGCTCTCCTGGACAGTGCAAATATTATAGGTCCATTGCCCCTGCAATGGAATAATATCCAACAGTTTACTGCTTTAAATGGAGTTACCACACCACCCAGTTTAACCACAACACTGGAGTAGTTCTGATTAAAGAATAAAATGAGTCTATTCAACTAAAAGAAGAAATAGATTTTAAGTGAGTACAAGTACAAGGCAGTGAAATCAGACATGGTGACAAGAGAAATAAAGATAAAACATGATCTAGTGCTAAAACTTAAACTAGACTTGGTTCAAGATAAAATTCTTACCACAAGCACCCAGCAACAGGACTGACCAAATTTCAGGTCAGGATCTCTCCCCAAAGTCACGTGGGCTGGTTTATTTTGTCTTCTTAGATGACAGAGAAAGAAATGGTTAGGGAGAGAAAGAGAGAATGAATACGTAGGGTGTTTTTGCCCCTCACTTTTATAGTCCAGTCCCCCTCTGAAGTGGATTCTTCTGAGGAATACCCCTCAAAACAAAGTTTATTCAAACAGTAAAGAAGGCGATGGGAGTCTGGGGGGGGGGGGGTGAAGATGCCCCCATGCTCTTTCTTCTCCCCTGTGTATGCTGACCTGCAGATTTGCCTTGTCTCCCTCTTGCTGTCTCAAGGACCTTGTTTATTATTTATATGTAAATTGAGGTAAACACACATTCCTTTGTTTAAGGTAGATCTGCTTGACCCCTCCTGCTAACCAGAGTTTGAACACGTGCTACCAATATTGTTTAGGGGAAAGCCATAACTTTACATATAATGTCACTACATACATTTTCACCATGATATTATTGACCTGCAAGTTATTAGTTTTCCAGTGATACCTCACAAAGCATGTTTTGTATGAAGATTATTACAATGGTGTGTAGGGGGTGACTCCAGGGGTGCATTCCAGGGGCTGTGGGCAGGAAAAGAGATGGGGCACAAATGGGAAGTGGCTGTTTTCCAGCCTAGGAAATAGATTAGCTACAGTGGAGAGGCTGCATTGAAGTTCTTTATCCTTTTCATAGTCTGGGGGGTTAATTTCATTCCCTCTGCATACAGCCCTATAACAAAAATCAATTCACTGAGCAGAGTGGGAGGAATGAATTTCATGCTGAATATCAAATATGTGACTATTTCAGTGCAATACCTTGTCACTTTCACACCCAATTCCTGAGCAATGTAGAATTTACAGAACCATTTATCCCACTGCTGAATCTAGCATCCTCATCCCCTTTGCTGAAGCTGCTGGAAAGGATGCTGATTATAATGATGGACTTTGGGATGGGGATGCCTGCCTATTAACCCGTACTGAGACCCCCAACCCATTTCACATATGGGAACAAAGAGGCAGCTGTCACATGATTCTGAGCAGTGGTTGAGGAGTAGGGCATGTGAAGATAGCTTTAAGGCCTATCTGATTCTGAAAGTATGTCTACACTACAGCAGTTATGGTGCTACAGCTGAGCCATGGTAGCCCCATAGCATAGACCCTTCCTACATAGACAGAAGAGGGGGGCAGATTTCCATTAATGTAGTTAATCCACCTCTCTGAGAGACTGTAGGCAAGTCAACAGACGAATTTTCCATCACCCAGCCTGCGTCTGCACCAGGGTTAAGGTCATCCTAACTACGCTTCTCAGGGTGCAAACATTTTCATAACCCTCAATGACGTAGCTAGGTCAATTTAATTTTTAAGTGTAGGCCAGGCCTGAGTGAAGTTGATTCATGTAGTAAATCAGACCCATCTCAGGGCTGCTCTAATTTTTACCTATGACCTTGATCCTGCAAGCTGGTCTGCATGAGCAGACCTCTGAGGCTTTCGGTGTAGCTCTACACAATCGTAAAGGTCTGCTTGTTGGATCAGCTGGTGTCTGGTGAGGATACCAGGGCTCACTGCTTTTGTATAAAGTGCCCTGGAGATTTAATGAGCCCAAGTGGTTAGAAGAGACCTTGTTTTTTAGGTCTCATTGGAAAGGTTGAAACAATCCACATACTAGCTTTGTATGTGGAACAACTACTCATACCCCCTTATATTACTTATCACCATAGCAGACCTGCTTTCTCCATTCATTGCCACTGTTCTTGGACTACATACTTTTAGGGGTCAGGTGTTCCGTAAAGAACTAGCCAGTTGCAGTAAGGAAAAAATACTTTTTAATAGCACAACTAGCCAGTCATGGGCCTTGATCCTGCAAAGACATATACATGTGCCTAACTTTAAGTATTTGCATAAGTCTGCAGAATCAGGGCCAAGTTTATGTATGTTTTGTACAGTTTCTAAGTAACTCTGCAGACCACATATTTGGAGCACAACTTGTGTGTCTTAAATATCAGAACGTGGGCACTTTCGTTTTCTGTAACAATTATATACAGATACATATTTTTAGATAAAGATTGCCATGCAAATAGTTACAGCCACGTTTCTACAAGTTCACAGAGGAACAAATGAACATTCTGAGTAAGTTTCCCAGACCTGAAGAAGAGCTCAGTGTAAGCGCAAAAGCTTGTCTCTCTCACCAGCCGAAGTTGGTCCAATAAAAGATATTACCTCACCCTCCTGCCTCTCTTAGGACTAAACAGGCAGATGTTGCTATTTTCAAATTATTTATCAAAATGTTGTTAAGCACAGTCTTTCTTTCCTGTTAGATTGTTATGCCACACATTTACATTTTAAAAATTATTCTAATTGTGAATAATGGTATAAAGTATTGCATCCCAGGCATTCAGATACCAGGGCAATTAATGTGGTATAAAAACGTAGACAGCGTGGATAGATACAGAATTAGAGTCTTCTTCAAAAGCATATTGATTTGCACACATGTATGTTAAGCCACAGAAAAGTTACCTACAGCCTCCAATTTCCTAGATGAACAACCATTAGTGTAACAAGTCTGCATTCTGTGTTTTGTGGTTCTTAAAGCTCCCAAGATTTTTTTTTCCTTCTTCTTATTAAATCTTACTCAGAACAAACCAGAAAATATTTTTGGTAACATTCACCAGAGAAAGTGAATTATTCTATAAAATTATCTGTGGATCAGAAAGCACTCTCAGACTGCTCTATTTTAAATTGCAAACAGGGCTTATAATAGCTCATGGCGAAAATACTAGATTCTCCAAGTCTGCCACTAAACACCTGTGATTTAAAAAAAAAAAATGCAGCTTAACAAATATCCTGAATCTCTGCGTTACTTATGGCAACTGGAGCTGAATAAAAGTGATTTTTATTTCCTCACAAAATGTATCTCACTTCTTTTTAATGGTAATATGTTTCCTCAAAATGGTTCTCTCCATGTAGATAGGGAGAAGCCATAGAGACACCACACAAATAGATAGCTCTTTTGATATTCTTTCTGATAAGGCCACCCTTTTACCACACAAAAATTAAGTTTGGTCGGCACATTGTAATGTCCATGTGTTTGACCATTGAACGCCCTGTGTGGCCATTAGAAATAAAAGAAAAATCAATAGGGTTTCATTAAAACAGCAGGCAATCAGGGCTAAGGCACTAGCTTAATTACAGTTTCAGTAGCGTTTGCTTTAATTGGAAAGAATAAAAGAAGTGAAGTGGAGTGAATGAAGAAATTAGCATATCTATCACTGTTGTCACATTGTACTGTGGCCTTAAAGCACTGTTTGCTCTTTAGTATCTCTGAAGCTTTGTGAAGCCCTGAAAAAAATATGAAAAAGGCAATTAGCAAATAATCAGACTGCACCTTTGTAAAATTCTAATTAAAGTCCTTTATAATGCTAGAAATGTATTTTTATCTTTATTAGATACACAGGATATAATTTACAACATGTTTGTAAATTTTATTTCTTTGGCATAATGCATATATATTTGGCATAATGCATTAATTCATATATAATGAACACAGTAGTAAAGTCTTTGTACTATATGTTAATACGCTGCATTGGGAAGGGCCTCTCGGGCTACTGTCACACATCAAGTCCTCTTCATAAAGAAGTGACTCATGGACCAACATGGAAGGCTTCCCTGGATCTGGGGCACTGTCTAGTCAATCAGTAAATAAAGACGCAAAGCAAGGACTGAGTTATGCCATGTGGAGAGAGGGCACCTGAACACACACGACCCTGGTAGCCTGAATATACACAAACCACACACAATGGGTTCACAAGGACTTATCCAGATTTGTACTGCTGCCAGCACCAGCCTGCCCAGAAAGGGTAAAGATGGGGTAGGATGGTGCAATGGCCCAACCACCTGCCATTAGCCACATTAGCTGGTGGGGTGCATGCTGCAGCGTGACTTCATATCACCTTGCATAATATACAGCCAAGCTCCACGGTGGCTCTTGGCACGACTCCCATTGACTTCAATGGGCGCTGGATCTGGAGTTTGGTGAGCTACTCATCTTGCTGTTGCTATTTTCATTGTATTTATTGACAGAACTGATATGAGCTCCACGTACAATACGCCTTGCGAGTGATTCTGTTCTTAGGGTTACATGACACGTACATTAAAAAGCTGCAGCTATCAGGGAACCTGCTTGGTGAATATTTAGTTTGGATAAAAGAACACTTCTTGCCTGAGCTAAGATTGGGAGTCAAGGGAGGTGGAGGTCTATTTTTTTATCTAACCTTGACCTGCTGAATGACATTGGGCAAGTCACTTGACCTCAGTTTCCTCATCTCTAAAATGAGGTTGATAATGCTTTACCCACCTTTGTAAAGAATCTCAAGATCTACAGATGAAGAGCCAGGTTTCAATCTCACTTATACTGGTGTAAATCAGGACTAGCTCCATTAACAACACAGAGTTACAGTGGTATAGAACTGGTGTAAGTGAGATCAGAGTTAGGCCCAAACAGTTATAAAGATGTGCTAATTTATTTTTTATTACTTTGTATTATTATTAACTATTCATATTGAAGAACTAACCTAAATGTCAACTCTTTACTTGTTAACAAATTGTTCACAAACAAATCATGATTCCCATGGACTGATTTGCTGCTTGAAATTATACAATGAGTATTTTGGGGAAAACACATTTCAGACTATGGATTGCTGATGAAAAATTTGCTAGATCTACTTATTTGCTAGATCTATTTATTTGAATATTTTAACGAGTATTCCGTTCCACTACGTTGCATGATTGGGTGCCCCAGTCACATGATATTTTTCCTGTTCTCTTGTTGGATAAATGCTGCTTCAATTATAGCCGGGACATGAATAAGCCACTAGCACTTTGAGTCTCTCAGAGCAAGGAAAGGAGCAGTTGATGGAGAGATTAGGAGATAAACTGCCAAGATTACAGAATTTTAGAACATTTTATCTTTTACTTTCTGGACCACATATGTCAGACATGGGACATTGCTGCTTGATAAGGGATCAAATTATAAATTAGTTTTCTCTCATTACATTGCATAAAACCTCATTACTTTTTGTAAGAGAGAGAGAATCTGTGTGTGTGTGTGTGTGTGTGTGTGTGTGTGTGTTTACACACATCCAGACATATATATGTTGCATATATAATACTCATCAAGTGCTCTTACGAAATTTACAGGTCTCTGATTTTCTGTAATCCATCAACATACACCACATTCAGTGTCACAAGCAATTTAGCTACTATCAGCTTGGTCACAGCTGTCATTTCTGCCACCATTCATACTTGGCCATCTTGTTTGATTGATTTCTTCAGTCAGAAATCTGGCTAGCACTGTGCGGTATTCTGTCCCACTGACTTGTAATATAAAACTAGTGTCCCATCACCTGTACAAAATAGATAAGAGAAGATAGATGTCAAAAGCATTTATTGCATTTCCTGTTCTCTAATTTTCTGGGGTTTACCACAATCCTATCTGTGAGGAGCAATCATGTTATTTTTGTCCATCTTGTTTGTTTAATTGCCACAGGGCTTAGGCAGTCAAGGTGGTATCCCTTTTGGAGACAAGGTTGTTTATACTTGTAGACTTTAAGGCTGTGTTTGCATGCTAATACAATCTTCCCAGGTCTCTCCTATGTTTGCAGGAGTAGTCACAAGAGAGGCATGCCGCAGACATTTGTGTGAACAAACTGCTTCAATTTTGAATATCGAGTATTTCCCAAAATCACTGACAAACAAACTTACAGTGTAAAGGTCATATGGCATAAAACAGATGGCATAAAACAGTGTAAGTCCATTGCACTCTATCCTCCAACAACTGAGGATATGGCCTCCAAGAATTGTTCAGAGAAACTATTCAGAGAATGATTCTAAATAACAGATTAATTCAAGAAAACCACCGTGTGATAGTAGAGAATTTGTAAACAGTAAAGCAGTGAAATTAATTGAAGACATTTCTCATGACAAATTATTCACCCAATTGTTTTTTACTCTTAAATTTCTTTGTGTTTTAACTGTGACTTCACGTTACTGTGAGAGCATAGGTTCCTTTGGTACATAACTTGCATCTACAGTCTCTAAGTCCTTTGTGTATAAAATAATTGCACAAAGAACACATTGAAGCTTTAGGCTTTTTTTTTCCCCCTTCATTTAAAATCTGTGGTAGAATTCATACAAACCTGTATGAGAGATACTGGTGAGATCCTACCTAGGTAGTGGGTATCTTTATTAATGAGCAGATTCAAAGGCATTTACCTACATAATGCCAAAGCTGGCATCTTCTCACTAACATCGATTTTTTTAAAAAAATTGCTTTGAGTTGTTGCGTTATTTATTGTTTGCTCCCAGGTTTTTTGCATTTGTTTTCACAGTTTTTGAAATTATATTTCAACTATTTTTAACATAAAAGTGTGAAAATATTGTTCAGTAGAGAGTATTATTCCAAAGGAATTTTAAAATGTTTTTATGTTGATTTGTTATCTTTTTATTTTTGTAATATACTTTATTTTTGAACTTCTCCTTTGTAATACTCATTATAAATGTAAAAAGGTAGCTTGATCATAAACAAAACAAACTGTATTCCTGCTTCCAGCTCTACTGAAGTTCAGTAAAAAAAAACAACCTTGTTTATAGAGGAGACTATGTATCTCCTAATTTGGCAAGTTAGCACATGTCTAACTTTTAAAAAGTGATTTGTCTCACAGGGAGTAATTTTAAAAAGCACTTAGGTAATGTAGAGCCCTACGTCCCATTTTCAAAAGTGACATGCCCAGATTTTTAAATCTTTAGGCCTTGCACAATTCATTGTTGCAAAGCCTAAGTCATTTAGGCAGCCAAGTGTCATTTTCAACAGCGACTTAGACATTTAGGTCCAGATCCTCAGAGGTAATTAAGTGCTTAACTCCCAGTTAACTCAAAGGGAGTTAGGCAACAAGAGAATCTGGATGTTAGGGCCAGACTTCTAAAAATGATTTTACCCTGGTGCATATACTTCATTGACTTCAGTGGGAGTTAGGCACCTAGGAGCTTTTGAAAATACCACTAGACGCTTGATCTGAATCTTTAGGCACCCAGAATATCTTTAAAAATCTGGACCTTAGGAGTCAATGGGAATCAGATGCTTAAATACCTTTGAGGGTCTGTGTCTAACAACCTGTCACTTTTGAAAGTACCTTAAAAATTTGCTTTTGAAAATGTTGCCTATTGATTTGTGAATTACCTTGCTGAAAAGTGAGTAAAAGTGATTGATAAAGAAGGAAATGTATTAAAAATATTGAGTGACATATTTATGGGCATATATCTGTTTTGCTAGGTGATTTCCAGAATTTGTAGAAGTTCTCATTTGTTTTCTTCGAACAAATAACAGGCCTAATGGGTACCATTTCCTGTAGCAGGAGTATTCTGCTTTCTTGAATCTTGTATTCTTTTTTTCTCTCCCCCACTATGAGAAAAGATGACAAAATAATGTCGCTTGTTGAGCAGATGCTGTCTAGTTTTGCCTCTGCTTCTCCCAAGCCCCAAAAAGCCTGTCGATGGTGACATGAGTGTGAAAACATGAAATCAGCTCTTAACAAAGGAGATGTAAGAAGACAGTTTAGGAGACGAATGTTTTGATAAATTACTACAAACAAAAGTGATTGGAATTAATTATGGTTTTGTTATTGTTTTAAAAACAGTTTCATAAAGCTTCCTCTTACACAGCTACTATTTAATTAACTGTTTAAAGTTACAATATCTGCCTTTTCACCAGAGGATTCTTGAAAGACAGAAATATATTTATGGAGTGGAAACACAATTTGCAAATGAACTTTCATATACACAAACAAATGCCTCAAACCAGCTTGGCAGTACGTGATAACTCTATTTGTAATCAAAGGTTAAAGTATACTTAAACCAGTTTAGCAGTTAAAAACAACTTTAATTGAAAATATACATTTGTAATTGCAAATGGAAAGATTTCCTGTAATAGCAGCAACAGACCCATTTTCTAATAAGATGAACAATACAGTTGATGACTGAAGCATCTGTATATAGTTACATACAGCATTTCTGTACTGCAGGCTGCCAATTTATTTCAGTAGTGAAAAGCTTGATTTATTGTTTGTAGCATTACCATCTGTTGTAGTTATTACAGAAATTATATATAAACCAGTTAGTAAACACTTTGCCCCATTGTCTGTTGTTTTGATAATCACCCATAATAACATCTAGCATCAATATGGTCTTTAAACCCGATTTGGGAGTTAATGGAATAAGAGGAGGCAGTCAGTATATGCACCAGGGTAATGTCATTAGGAATGTTTGTGAAGAACAAATTAAATCAGTTGTAAATTGTGCTCTCAAGTCAGCCAGAAAACCAGTCTTGTTCAGGAGAAGGGATTTATATTTTAACCTCGTGCAGAAAATGCACTTAAGCAGATTAAAATAAAATAGGGACTTCGTCAATGGATGTAAATGGTAATTGTTGGAGCTCTAATGGCTTCCTGTTGGCTATGTCATGCACTGGGCACAGCTATTTTAAAGTTAACCAGTGCTTGAGGTCATACTTTTACAGATTCAGTCATTAAATAGGGCTAGACATGTCACTAAATGGCTGATTATTCAAATGATGAGGCTGCTCAAAAGTTATCCATGTCTTATTTTGGACATGGTTTTTGTTTTGGGGTGGCGGGGGTTGGAGGGAGGGAAGGTACAGTTTAAATAAAATAAAGATGAAATGAATTCAAGTATAAGTCAATAGTAGCATCTGTTTGGGGTCTCATTTGTTTGGATGCCAGATTTGGCTTTATTTCAGTCTGTACTGGTTGGTTAAATTATCCATATCAGACTTTTTCTTGTGTACAAATAGTTTTATATATCAGCATTGTAGTCTCTAAATAAATTATCATATATAGAGGTGATATTTGTGTGCTACGTTGCACAGGTCACAGGTAAGTGATAGATTTATCATATATTTACGCAATTTATCACATTCCTGTGACTATATCACTTGCCTATTCATTTCCCCGGGACTCTGTGTTGGAATTAACAAAAACAAACGATGCAGAAATAAAATGACCCCCATTATGTCTGAGAGGTCAGCCATTTAGTGTTGCTTTAGCATCATTTTAGTGATATACTGAAAGAAGTCAAATACGGAGTTTCTTGAAGAACATTTCTTCCAAAAGGCAAGGAAAAACACCTACTTGGTAATCATCTAATCATTGTTTCATTTGCATCTAGATATTATTAATAGGTAATTATTTATTCATTTATTTTTGTTTATAACTAATCTTTTAATAGCACCAGCTCTGGGTTCTAGCCATCTTTTAAACAATGAAAACACAACAACATGAAGATAAAATCATCAGAGAAGAAATAACTAACCAGAGAGATCAACCCCAAACAATACCCCAGCACGCCTACTAATACCAACCATTATTGCACATGCTTTCCCTCTGAAAGTGTAGGTAAAGAGATGGGCCTTGTCCTGTGCTGTGCCCTCAGGTCAATGTATTGTGGGTGAACTCAGAACCAAAGAAAAGTGAATTCCAAAGCCTCTCACAGAATGCCCATCCGGCAGTCCCCTCTCTTTTATAGTAAGGCAGCTGCAGCTCAAGCACTGACACTGACTGTGGGGAAAGTAGAGTCTCTCATGTTCTGAGCCATTTAGGGCTTTATAAATCAAGCCCAGAAAGCAACACTGATCTCCACCCAGAAAGCAACAAGCAACCAGTGCTGATCTCAGGGCACTGGTATCGTGCTACTGGAGAGAGACATCAAGGAAACAATAACAAGCTGTGTTGTCTGCACCAACTTTAGTTTCTGGATAAAGTACACAGGGCTTTGCAGAACAGAGATAAGACGTGTCCCTTGCCCCAAAGAGCTTACATAAGACACAACACACACAATGTTGTGGGAGAACATTTTCAAGACTCAGAACAGTAGAGAAGCATTAGAGAATGATAGTGAAAGGAAATAAAAGTAGAGAAATCAGTCCTCCAAATGGGAATAAGAAGTCAAAAAGAGGGGAGGGGAGACCAAGGTCTGGAATATTTTCTATATTAAAAAGAGTTAAGGGCTAAAGTATTTTTCATAAACTAATGTAATTATTTTAATTAAAAATCTTTAAAATATTAATGGGTGTAGTCTGAAGGCAGACTTAATTATAGCAGCACCATTCACACAGATGTAGTTAAGGCTCTGTCAGAATTTCCATTATGAACACTGTTTTCCAAGAGGGTATAACTCAATTGTACAAATTTGCCACAGGCTGAAACTTTACATAAAGTTCTCAGGGTGGAAGTGATTTTTTTTCTCCAATTTTAGTTTAATTGATTTGACTGTACAAGGGCAGGAAATATTTGGGATTTCAGCTGTTTTCCTGTATATGGTAATTTCTAAGCAACTTTTCTGTTTTGTAGATGGGTGCATTTGGGCATTTTTATAAAGAGAGACTTTAAAACAGTCAAAGGTTGAGGTTCAAAAGGTGGCTTCTGCTGATATGTACAGTTAAGTGCACACATACTACATACTGCCCATGTGCTGCCTACTCCCCATTTCAAGATCAACATTAGAACCTGATTATTATCCCCTGCAAAATGAACATCAGGGTTTTGATTCAGCCTATTTTAGGGTTAGAGAGCAACTGCAAAATTCAGACTTCAGCCTTGCATTCCCCAGCTAGTCTGACTAGGCCAAGCCTTGTGTCTAAGGGATGATCGAGGTTATATCAAAACAGGGATAAAAAAAAAAACCTATGGCTGACTCAGGCTTACAGAGCTCAGGTTCCGGGGCTGAAAATTTGCTATGTAGATGTTCGGGCTTTAGCTGGACCCCAAGCTTTGGCACCCTCCACCCTCACAGAGTCCCAGAGCTCAGGCTGCAGCCTGAGCCCTCATGTCCACACCATTCTTCAGCCCTGGAGCCCGAACCCTATGACTTCAAGTCAGCTGACCAGGGCCAGCTGAGACCATGCCACAGGACTTTATCCCTGTGCTGATGTACCCTGTAAGATCTATGCCCTCTAGACAGGTGTACAGCTGCTTGTGTAATCAAATTACATTGTACCAAATGACCTTCGTGGATCCCTGTCCTTTCTTTTCCATGCAAGGATCATGGAGGTTACTACCGTCTCACAGCAGCGTAAACCCCATGGTATAGAGAGAAGAGTGGGGAGACTAGATATTGGAGTCCTTATGACTTTAGAAGCTGAGGGAGGAAGAATAGGTTTCCTGCCACCACCTTTCCTCAATATATCCCATTTATCTTATGAATCTTTACTCTGATGAGCTATGATCCTGTCCCCAACGATTGCTCCATTTCAGAGCTTTCAGCTGCAGACTGTCTTTGGGTCACTTGACCTATTCAATCGTTCCTTGGTGGTCATTCAGCCAGAGAAGACCCTGCCTCATTTTTTGGGGATACAATGGCCTATGCAGTCACTCAGGCTTGGGCTGGCTGTGTGCCATTCTGGTCCCCTGACATAAATCAGAGCAGCCTCCAGATTGCTTTAATTTATGCCAGCTGCTGATGGCCTCTAGGGGTTGATATCATAGCTAGTGGTCAACAGGGCATCCCCTGTCCCCCAGCCATGCCTCCTCTGAGTTGGCAGTAAGGAAGGGGGTGGCATAGGAGCTGCTCTATGCCACTGGAGGAGACTCTAACACTAGGCTGATCCTCCGGTGCCCAATTACCACCAGTCCGGTGCCCAGATTCCACTAGTGGTGCACTATATTTCAGGATCTGAGCCAAAGCCTTTAGATTGTCAAACACTTGGGTGATTCACACCATTGAGAAATGAGTGAAGGCTGAGTGTAGGGATGCCATAGAATCCATGGCACACATCCTATGGGTCCCAGGAGTAATCTGCACCTTTTATCATTTACATTTGTATTGAGCTTTTCACAGGAATTTTACATTCACGCAACTATACCACTGTAGTATGTCTGATACACATATATAGGGTAGTAAATTTTGCACAACAAACCACTTTCTACGTTTATACCTTTCTAAACGTCATGGAAAATAAGTTTTGTCAACTTCAACAGAATAGTTTTGCTTTATGCAATAACAAATTTAAAAACACAACCCTATTTTATTCTTGGAGGATACAATATTCAACTTCTGATAACTATCAGACTCATTTTCTCAGCCTGAAACCTAATCATTAAACCACATTCACCATTGTGAGATATCTGGCTTGAATATGCCATATTAGTGGGGAAATTACTCTAAATAAGAACGCAGCTGACAACTGTTGCTGGCAGACTAATGGCCTATTTTATATATTGTACAAAAAAGAATGTCATTGCCTGTATATTTACTGTATCATTTGCTTTAGACTCCTGGGGTTTTTTTCATCATAGTATAGTATGGTTGCTGGAAAAAAATTGTAATCTAAAGCAAAATGCACACAGTTCAGTGCAACCAGAATTCTATGTCCACACAGTACTAATACCTCTTACTTTGTAAAGCTATCTGCCAGCAGGTAGAAATGCATCCCCTTCTCATTGCTATGTAGGATTATTTTGTAACCATTTAATGTCAGATTGAACTAGGTTAGTAGCAGAATATTTTTTCACCTGCTGGGTAGTTTTTCAACTCAACCTACTAAAAGAGATGGGGCATCCATAAACACACAGAGACACATCCCTGACTGTGCTATTGATGATCTTTTTAAAATAAAATCTATCATAGTATTATACAGTGATAATAGCTATTGCAAAGTAAAGCCCACACCCTAAGAAGTCCACAAGTTTGCAACATGAATGATGTGATGAGAACAAATTACATTTGTTTCATTTCCAGTCCTTGTTACTGTCTTCCTCATGATAATAGATTCAGATTTTGTGCCATTATCTGGTCTTATTAAAGGAAAGTGGTATCAATTTTAATGCTTCCTATATAAAGTAAAAGAACACCTGCTCATAGAATATATTTTCCATGCACCTAACAAAATACAGTAAAATTAACAAAATGTTTCTAGCTATATTAGAAAAAGGGCACAACTGTTACTCTCTCTCTCTAAGACTGATCTTGACAGAGATTCTAGAGAAGGTTTATCACTGACAATGCCAAGTGCTCAAAATTTATTCTTTTTGTGTTTTTCTTCAAAATAATTCATGCTACCAATGCATGCCAAAACTTTTTTTTTTAATTTTACCTTTTTCTATAGTTTTAGAAAGCACTGCTGATATGAGACATTTTTACATGTAGTTTCCTGGACTGAATTATCACACAGAATAGGACATATACATTTAGATCCCTAATGTATGAGTACTGATATAAGTCATTAGAGGGTAAAACATTTCCATATTAAGCTGAAAAATATGACATTCATCACAGAATCAAAGTCCACATTATACATGAAAACCCTCCAACTGGAACAGGGCCACCAGCAAGATCAAAATGGGTCCATCAATAAATGAAAGCATTGAACACTTTGGGAGAAATTCTGACCCATTGAAGTCAATGGGAGTTTTCCCATTGACTTCAACAGCGCCAGGATTTCACCCTTTGCCTTTATCATTTTAAGCCTGAACCAGAGATGCTAACTTGTCTCACATATATAATATTAAGAAAAGAATAATCCAGTCAGCTGAAGTCAGAACATGCTCCAGGGCCCATTCTTGAGTACAGTTTTAGAACACAGACATCTTCAACCTAGTCTCTTAATAAGTCAGCACCTGCCCCTTGTCTCCACCAGGGAAGCCAGTCTTTCATTCAAGAATTCTGTTGTTAGTCAGTTTTGAAGGTGGTGTTTGAAGGTCTGATGACTGACAGCCCTGGAGATCTCTACATACAGAACAAATACTACCATGGTAGTGCAAGCTTCTCCTCTTTATTCCACCCATGTTCCTTAAACGTGACCTGGGATGATCCTTTCCAGGAATAAGAGGGTAATTCAATCTCCAAGAGCTCTTTCAAGTCTCCCTTCTGGGACTCACTAGCAAGTCATGTTTTGAGGCAGATGTTTGACAACCAGGAAGTGGACTGAACCCAAACTCATTTCTCATAGATCAGCCTTCAGAATATCACCATTTATTCATGCAGATCCTGAAGTGTGTTAGGAACCTAACCATTCCTAGAATGATAGTATCCCTTCCCCAAAGAGTCTTCAATACAGGTTTAGACATAATAACCCTGATTCTCCCTGCCTTCAGGTTCTTTGAACTGCACACTGGCACAAAATGGCCTCAAAGATAGCATAGCCAGCCAGAGGAGGATCATCCCAGTATATAGGGATCATCCAGTGGCTTAGATCTGAAGGGTAATGCATTCTACACCACTACCCTTCCTATGTGCATTATTCTTCACATTGACACAGCAAGATCTTATATTTACCCACTAGGCTATTTTTGTTTTGGGATTATTTAACTTTATCACAACAGCCACAAGAGCCTGCATCTCACCCTCTGCTGCCCAGAGCCTCACTTGGAGAATGATGGAGAATGGCCTTTGTTTTCTCAGCCACACCCTATAACATAACCATGGCTGTACCACACACTGCAGACTGCATGGGGGGGTATGCCTGGGAAAAGGAGGTCTGATCGGAACTTCCAGTCAGTCATCAGCTGCCAAAATAGCTCTTTCATACTCGTGGCAACTCATTTAATTTAGAACAGCTTTTAACTTATTGCTAAGGGAAAGCCCAGCACACAGCCAGCCCAGAATCAGAGAGCAATGGTGGCTTAAAACCACCTTTGGCCCCATCCACCCAAGTAAAGCTGTGTGCTCCTCACCCATAGCTGAGGATCTGTGTCAACATTACACATAAGGGGCCAGACTCACCATTCAGCTTCCCTGATTCGTAGGTGAAACTGAGGCCAAACCCAATCCATGGGTAATTTACAGCAGTTCTGGCAATGCCGCATGGAGCAGTCCTCTAGGGACTTGTCTGCTGGCTGGGGGTCATAGAGCACAGGGCATCCTGGCTCCCCCTTTTCCCACCCCTGACCTGCCCAGGAATATTGGCAGAAGGGTGCAAAGGGAATGGAGTCAGGGACCAGCATTTGACTCATAATCATAACAGCAGAGTTGTGAGAAACAACAGAAGAGGAGTTAGAAGTCAGGAGAGAAAAGAGTGAACATACACTTTCAATTTTCATCCAACTTACACTAGATTTGAACAGGCAATCTAGAGGTAAAAGATTTTATACCCCACTATCAAGCCATTAACTAGCCAGTCCTTCCTGTCTGATTATTCTGATATAATACAACATCTTCATATTTCCCTGTCACTCAGGGGTATCTGGGGCAAGTAGGTAATTACTCTGTCCCCCGCAACTGCAATTAGAATAATTGTTTATTTACATTTCTAACACCTTGCATTGCTCAGTATTACATTTTGGTATGTCATATGTCGTCATTCAGTGCAAGAGAGTGTAATGCACATTGCATTTTATTGGTGATTGAAATGGAGAAAAATGGTTTCTTTCGAATTAGCTGGTCCTTGCAGGCAGCCAAGCTTGAAGGAAAAGACAAAGTGAATATTATTTGGGCCACATCACTCTTTTAAATATAGCACACCATTAAGTCCAGCTTGGTTTTACATTCTTGCCACATGACTGTTGTTTCAGTTATTTAATTCTGTTGCCACATAAATGTGGGAATCCATAACCCAGGGATGCAGCCTATCCATTGTGCTGTGCATTTGACCAGTGCATGATGAACTCTTGAACTGTAAAACATATTGATTATTGCTTCTTTTTGTAATTTTTATTTACTCACAGTGAAGATTGCTGTTTATTAGTTTTCTCAATATTTTGTTATATCATTTGTGCTTAAAAGCCCTGACTAAGGAAAACACTTAAGCACATACTTTTTGAAAAGAGGCCTAAAATTTTATCTGAACTGAACCGATCCTAGAAAAGCACAGCCTCCATCCTGCAAATGCTTATGCACGTGAGTAAATTTATGCACAGTTTGTACTCATATAGGTCAGTGTTTGCTGGTTCCAGGACAAATGTGCATTTTTACTGATAAGTCAAATCAATGAAATGTAACAGGATCATGATAAGTTATTGAGCCAATTTTGTGACTCTAGCATTATCAGTGAATAATTGTGCTGTAAGGTAGCTGTAGAATTGTCTTAAATAATATGAAAACTACCAGGATACTACTCTGCAGGGAAGGGAGAGATCTGTAAGCCATCAGCTGGTTTAATTTAACTTATTTATGCACCATTGCTGTTCTGGTATTAGAGCTACAGACAAATTGGCACTGGTTACGTTCTTATTCTCTTGCATAAACTTGGATACAGTGTGATTTCAACCTCCTTAGCGTAGGTAGACAGAGGATCAGGGTGTCACAGCACTTGAAATGATATTGTCATAGAACCGTAGAAATTTTGACAAAATGCGGCTTAAGGCTATTGAGAGTAGTAAAACCTATACAATGTGGCTTTTGTTGAAGTGGCAATTAGTGGAACAGGACATGGTAATTGTGAGAAGGATTTAGCTGAAGCAGGCTCTGCCTAGTTTTCCCCAGGCCAACAGATAGATTAACAGAAGTCTCTTACGCTTTGTATCAATTCTGTCAGGAATTTGCCAGCCTGTGACAATTTGGTCAAATCCAGTCTCTTCTCTATCACTGGCCGACATTGTGCTGTAATTAAGAGTATTTTTTTCTGGCTGTTAGCTCATTCGTTTGCCAGTGCTTGCTCCAGGTGCCTATATCCTGTAGGAAACATATTCCTCTGGGAAACTTGTATAGAAATTGCTATTAAAAACACAACCTAAGGAAATTTTTGCTTCATTGCAGCCATATCAAGAAACATTTAAAGAAAGAATCAGCAGGGAAATCTTGGGCTCCATTGTGAACTCCTTCCTCACAGTGGTGAACAAGTTACTTACCCAAGTAGTCTCACTAATTCCAATGCACCTGCGGCAGCACCAGTCTTTGGACCAAATCCTGTCATGTATGTTACACTTAAGGATGTCAGTCAGTTCTGAAGAATAAGAAACAAAACAAAATAAGTCAAAACAGATTAGACAGTTCACCTCAACTTGTTCTATTGGTAAAATTTTTGGAAAACTATTCAACAGAATATGGGCCAAAATCAGTGTTGGCATAAATGGGTGCAACTCCATTAAAAACAACAGAGTGCTACACTTTATATAGAACTGATCCACCATTATTTAATAAATTATCCAATGCTATTTCTGACCAACATTGTAAATGTAGCATATTTCACAGTTTTAGTCATGAAGTGACATGTGTAGAGTTGTGTCTAGGCCTAGCATGTGTGTGTCTATCTGCAAGGAGCCTTCCTACACACACACACACGTGCACAAAGACCAGCAACCATTGCAATCTGTACCCCTTTAATAGTAAATCTGATTCCTTCTATGTGCGTATGAATGAACAGCAGAGAGCAAGGGATGGCATTAATGAGATTGATTGAACTAGAGAAAAATTATCCCAAAACAAGGGGCTTGTCTTGTTTTGTTTGGGTTTGGGGCAAAAACAAAGGGGAAGGTTTTCAAAGGCACAAAAAGCAGTCAGACGTCCAATACCATTGATTTTCCATGGGAGTCGGATGTCTAACTGCCCTTCGTGCCTTTGAAAATCTCCCCCAGCTGTGTAGCTTGACAAAAACTCCATGGGGTAAGTCTAGCAGTCTTTACTCAGGCAAAATTCCTGTTGTAGACAAGACATGATTAAAATCTGCAAGATTTGTACCTACAGACATAAGGGTCAGACTGAAATCTTCCTTTCTGTTCACACCACAGTCCAAAAAGCCCCATATCAAGACATTTCAGAACAGTGTGTGGTCATATATTATATCGTGTGTGCTGCAAATTTAGACGAAATGATAGTCTTAATGCTGAATGAATTTCCTTGCTTTTGTGAGTTTTACTCAGATCCTTATCTTTATTTCCAGGTGAATTATTTTAGCATTTTCGTGCCCCAGTATTAGTATTACTCTTTATAGACACAACTTAGTAACAATCAATAATGCAAGAGGCCAGTTTATTGCAGTGGGGTTTAGCAAACAAAATTATAGGCTGATTCTGACCTTGTTCCACCCGCAGCCTGGAGCATTTATTAGAAGGTTGCCGACGATGCATCTGGGGACACTGTGTTATAATCTCACGTACACTGGAGAATGCCACCATTTTAAAAGAAGTTACTCCTGAATTAAAATAGGCCCAGAGTCAAGCCCCAACGTGCCCTAGATTTGCAGACAGTGAGCAAGATTGTATGGTGGCCTCCAGCAACATCAAAGCAAAATGGGGCTACTCTGTATTCTGCCATATGGCCAGAGGCTGGAATTTTCAATGGAGCCCAAAGGAGTCAGGTGCCCTAACTCACCCATCTCAGCCAGAGAGAGGATAAAACCAGGTACTCCCCTCCCAGACCATTTCCATTGCCAGCAAGGCGGTTCATGGCAAACAAATAGTAGTTGACTGTTGTGACTTAGCCATTATTAACTACTACCTCTTAGCGCCCCTCAAAGGGAATAATGCTTTGTCACATACAAGAATGTAAAACTACTGAAAGAGCCAAATTTCCAACCTTCAGAACAGAAAAGTACATTAAGCATAGCACCACAAGCTCACTTTACCCACAGGCCAATGAGCAAGTGTAAAATGCAGGGCTGTTAGCTAAATGAATCTTAGAAGTAATGCTACCTCTTTTAGCGCTGACGAACAAGATGGTCAGACCCATTTAGCATTTCTAGTTAAGGCTTCAGCTACTGCTGTGAAGTAGTGAATTTTACTAACCATAAATGTCTTTGATGTGCTTGGAAAAAGTAGCAAGGTGTAGAACTCAAAAGAGCAATTACAAAATGGGTTAAAGGGAAGATGAAAATACTTCTACTGTGGGAGAATTACCCCCAATCCAAGAGCCAGAAATTACCCCTCTGTTGACTAGTATAAGAAAGCAGGGATCCTGTGTGAATTTGAAAGAATAAGGAAGGGAGTAAAAGTTGGTTTGATCATGTGTCTCAGTGGAATGAAAGAGGCCAGCCTCTTCTGCTACCCTTTCACCTCCAAGCCCCCAAAAGTTCCTCCTGCAAAGTCTGCCTGGGCTTGGTAATGGATGGTAAATGTCTTAGATTCCTAGATTCTAAGGTCAGAAGGAAACATTGAATCATGTAGTCTGACTTGCCACATAACACAGACCAACGAATTTCACCCAGTAATGCCTGCACTGAGCCCAATAACTTTTGGTAGTACTAGAACATATTGCTTAGAAAGACAACTGATATTGATTAAAAGATTTCAAGTAATGAAGAATCCACCCTAGTAAGTTGTCCCGATAGTTAATAACCTTTAGTCTTATTTTCACTTTGAACTGGATCTTGTTTCACACATACTGTTGAAGATTGGACTGTCCAGTGAATATGTCTCTACATTTTTAGGAGTTGGACTGTAACATTAAAATTGTCCCATATGTTAGTGAAACAGGGAAAAGCATTTGGGGATTCTTTACGGAGTGGCAGCATAAAAACATAAGGAAACTGATCCCTAGTGATTCTTATTATTGAAATTAATGCTAGTTAAAAATAATGTAAGTACAATATTTAATTCTCACCGTGGCCTGTAATTATCATCATGATGTTAGTGATTATTTGCTTGAGACAGGCAAAGAGCAGCGAGAAGGGGAAGAGACGAGGTTCAGGATTAGAGTGGAGGGCAGAATGATTTGAGGTCTTTAAATCAACATTTGAGGACTTCAGTAACTCAGCCAGAGGTTATGGGTCTATTATAGGAGTGGATGGGTGAGGTTCTGTGGCCTGCAACGTGCAAGAGGTCAGACTAGATGATCATGATGGTCTCTTCTGGCCTAAAAGTCCACGAGAAAGGAGTAAAGGAGTGAAGGATAGAGAGGGAAGAATTAAAAATAAAAACCACGGCATCAACAGAAAGGTGGGGAACATGGTAGCCCAGAAGATTCATGGATTGGAGATTACAAACAGAATGAAGTGTGCTGGGGGAAGGGAAAGAGTAAGTGACAATGCTGGAGAGCAAGTGATGGTCAGAACAAGGTAATTCAGAGATCGATCTGGAAGAGATTAGTGTTTGGTAAAGACCAAATTAAACTAATGATGGAGACTGTAAAAAGCCAGTCAACTCTATGCTGCAGACTGAACAAGCCCTTTATTTCTTTTGATTCCTTTCCACCCGGATGCTTCTCAGTATCAATTCACAGCTCCACCATCTGTAGTGCCTCCCAAGCTTGCAACCTCGGTGTCTTCTTTAACTCTTCTCCCATTTCTCCCCCATATTCAGTCTCTTGGTAAATACTGTTGCTTCTTTGTCTTTTATGTAATCAAAATTTGCCCATATCTTACTTTTCCCACCACTAAAATTCTTGTCAATGCCTTGGTCATATCTTACCTTGATTATTGTAAACTTCTCTTCTCTTGCCTCCTAGATTCTCACCTCTGCCCCACTACAATCTATCCAAAATACTTCTGCTAAAGTTATTTACTTCTCCCGTCACTCTGAATATGTCCTCCTTCTACACCTTCATTACATACCTTTCATCATATACTCATTCCCACAAATTGGGCTATGTGACTATTGCTATTATGCTATTGTTATTGTAATAACAATATTGTATTTAATGGGACAGGTTTTCAAATGCCAGTTCCCGTTTCTGCTCCCAGAAAATATGGGGGCAAATAGTTGCAGGCACAAAATGACACCCACAATTATTCATAGGTGTGATTTAAATGTCTAAGCACCTGACTCCACCCCCAAATCAGGTGCTTAGACATGTAAGTGCCCTAAATTATGCCCACAATTATTTGCATCTACAAACTCTGGGAACAAAAACAGAGGGCATGTTAAAGGCCTGGAAGAAATGCTGGCACAAAGCGTACCAGAATATTGTAAGAAAATGATTGATCTCTGCAGATTCAGTCATGGAATCAAGCACAATCAGTTTTATCATACCAGCAGAGATTATTTCTAGACACCATAATAAAGTCTACATTCTGTATACACCATAAAGTACATATATTCATGTTCAACCCTTGGTGTCCTCAACAGAAGTTGTGGGGGGCATGGATCAGAGTTCATGTCGCACTCCCCGACAGTACCCAACCCGGAGAAGCTGATGATCCACCCAGCAGACCAAATTTGGTGATGAATCGTGGTGATGTGCCACTAGAGGGACGTGGTGTCTACACTAAGAAAAAGTAGAAATTGTAGCGAGTGTCTCAAAGACCCCTGGGCCGGATTTTCAAAGGTATGTAGGTGCCTCAGGATGTAGATATATGCTGGCTGGGATTTTCAAAAGTGCCTAAGCAGGTTAGATACTTAACTCCACAAAGCTCCCCTGATTAGGTGCTTTTGACAACCCCACTAGGTGCCTCTCTGCATCTTTAGATGCCGAAACACCTTTGAAAAACAGGCCCCTTCTGCAAAAGGACTGACCAGCATGAATCTTTTTGCTTGCACCAGGGGACTCAGGCTAAGTGTAAGAGTCCTTGTTGATGGACTGTTTTGCACAATTTGGGCTTTATGTAGCACCTTACATTTTTCAAAGGTCTGTGCAGACATTAATTGATCTATTATGGGCAAAGTGAAGCAAATGAGGAGACTCGGGCTGCAATTCAGGAAAGCCATGTGCTTAAACCAGTCCCTATTTGGGAATGCACTTAAACAAGTGCTTAACTTTAAGCAGATAGTTGAAGTTTTAGTCCATGCTTAGGTGCCTTCCTGAATGAGAGCCTCAAAGAGGACAGTGATGAGCGAATTTAGGATTTAAGCTGTCTGGGTTGTAATTATTTTTAATTTTTTTATTCACTTATGTAGATTTATAATTTAAGTACCTATCCCTGCCTCAAACCGCTTTTCACACATTTAAAAATATGCAGTACAATATATAAAAATGACAATATATAGACCATATATAATAGACTATCCATACAAAACATGATAATTTATCCTCTGTCCCAGTAAAACTAAAATAACCAAAATATGGCAGTCCTTTCAACCCACCTCCTCCGAGCACATCTGGAAAACTAACGCATCTGGACTGGTGGACATATGAGGTACTCTATAACTGCCGTCACTGTATATGGGTGGATTTTAATCTTGACCACCCAGGGGAAATTTATAGTAACAAGCACCCTGAACTAGACCTTTCTATCTGCTGTCACACAAGTGACACTCACTGAGTGGCCCTGAGGCTACTTGTAATGATTAATAATTTTCATATTTTGGTGCTGCCTCATGAAAGGATTCTGAAAGCCTTAACACAGTGAATATACCTGCACATATATGCAAATAATCAGTATCTGGCCATTAGCAGCTTTAAGAGTAAGATTAAAAGATTTTTAATTAAATTTATGGGTGAGCTATGCTGACCTTTGGCTATTTTATTGTATCGTGCCTTGAGGTACGTACATGGAAAGATACTATAAAATGCATTGTATTGTGTCCCAGCTTTGGTGATCAACTAGCTATTGCTATTTGAAACCCTATCAAAGTCGTTTCAATAGCAATATCATCTTCTTCACTTCATCTGGCTTGAAGGCAGCCTTGTTTTCAAGCCTGGTGTAACTTGGACTGAGGTCTGTTAAGAGCTCACTTATTTCATACAGAAACTTAGGCCAGACTGGCACGGTGATCCCAGCCATGAAAAGGAGGAGCCTGTCTTTGGAGGTGCTAAGCCCACTTTCTTCACAGATAGACTCAGCCCCACACACAGAGTTAAATCCCACAGAGTTGCCGTCCTATGCTCCCCTCAGTGCAGGAGGAGTCTTGGCCCCAACAGGCCGACACCTCACAGATTCCAGGCAACAGAACACAAGCCAACACATTCACATGAATGGCCTTCCCCTTTGCATCAGTCTCTAATGGCTACTATGAACGAACTACCCCCTTTCCAAGGTCAGATGAACTCAAGAGCTATTGCTGTAGCATTAGAAGTCTGCCAGGTTAGAAGAGGAGTACGCCATGTACAGCCTCCCCTTCTGTGACCCACAGATCGCCTACAGAGAGAACTCCACAGGCTCCAGAGACATGTGGTATGGGAAGGGGAGGGGATCCTTCAGCAGTGCTGCATCTCCCAACCACTTCCACAAGTTTTATTTTATCCATTTAATGCTCTTTTCTCTGCTCTCTCACCGACAGGAGAGGGGAATAGATCTGAAGCAAGGTACTACTCAGTGACAGTATTTGCATATATTTCCTATAGGAAACCCATGGATGGATGGTGAGTAGCAAATGGTTCCACATTCTAGCAGCCAGTATTACCGAGCATACAAAACATGATGGATTAAAACCCTAGACTGTGACAAAATCGCAGAGGAAAGGCTGGACACGTGTGGGTTCAAAGATTGACATGTTTGTTGTTTAAATTTGCTGAGTGACAGTTTTCAAAGAACACACACTCGCAAATATCTCTTTCGACAATACTTGGAAGAGTCAAAAGTGAAAACCTTTTCAATTTTTACAACCTTGCCTCTGTGGCAGGCTAAGTCATTTTGCCGACTTCCTGGGCAATTTGTCTGGGATCAGGCTATTTCCCCAAGCATCCAGAAAAATCAACATTTTTTTTATGTTCAACAGGTTCGCAAACAGCATGAACAAAGGGCTACCTGGAAAAAAAAATAAAGCATATTGCTAATGCTAGGCAAAGAAGCTGCAAAAACCAATTCAAACCAAGAGATGGCAAAAAAAAAAAAAGCGTGTGCGATCTTCTCCCATACACTTATTCGCCACTCTGTAAGCTTTTGACTTATTCCTGAAAGCTATGGCACTTGCAGTTTCACTTCCCACTGCCTAGAACTTGCTTGTGTTTCTTTTCTGTTATAGGCCAACAGAAGGTTAATAAGTCCATTTGAGAAGATGTGGATATAATATGGATGTCACGGAGAAAAAAAATTAGACAAGTCAAAAGGGAAAGGATTATGTTTACATTTTTAAAACATCTGTTAATTGAGGTACTGATCCAAAGTCCACAATAGTCAATGAGATTCCTTATACTGACTTAGTCATCTTTGGATCAGGCCTTAAAACTTTACATTAATTCAGTTTTAAGGACCTGAGCCCCTGATTCAAACAAAACTTACATTGGCTTTGGTTGGGAGGTTTGCCTGAGTAAGGACTGCAGCATCTAGCCCTAAACTGTAAAATTCATCACACACTTAGGGTAGGGTTTCAAAGTCTAAGCAGTCTGATACTGACTTAAAATAAGGCATTTTACATGGCTTTAATGGCAAAACCTTTCCTCAGTTTCACCCACAAATAACTCTGAACAACAAACTTAACTTTTCAAAACAAAAATAATTTCATCATTTTGTGTGGCATTAACACCCTGCTATTTCTATATGTTATCTATATTTTTCTTGTTGACATTCAACCAATTCAGAGCTAAAAATCCATCCTACACTTTTTCTGCGGGTCATAAATCATAAAAAGGTTATATTTTATGAAAGCTGAAGCTGAGAAGTAAACAGCATATTTGTATCAAAAGAGTTTCATCTATTAAGCAGCAATGACAGGACCCTCTGGGCCAAAATCTAGTTTTCTTACTTAAAAAGCTTAGTTCTTTTGTAGACTCCTGCAGGGACCTATAACAGTTGGAATTGGGTTTTTTATGCCTTTGAGGCCTCCAAATGAATGTTACGGTTTTCCATTATTTTCTTTTTCTTTTGAGAAAACTAGGCTACCTGCTTATTGCCTAAAACCTACACCCTGTGATTGTTCTGTTGTAAAATCTATCTTCTGCCCTTTAGTCTCACATTTTATCAGTACCCTCAAAATTTCCTTTCCATTCCTCTCTGCACAGGAGGATTATTATACATTAGAAAATAAATGCCGCATGCAATTTCAGCTGCTGGATTTAAAATTAACATTATAGTTTGCCTAACAGCCAGAGTTCTATAATTGCCTTTGTAAGGCCTGCAACAATGTAAGTATATGCTTAACGTTGTACATTGTGAGTATCTGTCCAGCTATCCAGGAACCTATACATCCCACATCATCATGGTATCCTTCCATTATTTAGAGATAACAATGTAGAAAAAGTTGTTAGCTTAGGACTCAAGAGACCTGGCTTCAATTCCCTCCTTTCTCACAAACTCCCTGTGTGACTGTTGGCAACTCACATAATTTCTTTGTGTCTTAACTCCTCATCTGTAAACTAGGGATGACAATACTTCCTTATGGGATGGGGTATTGTGAGAATAAATACATTAGAGATTGTGAGATACTCTGATACTATGGTAATAGAGGTCATATCGGTACCTAAGGGTACGTCTACACTGATACTCCTTTCGGTGGCATGTAGAGTACATATACTATATGGGTATAAATAGCAGTGTAGATGGTGGGGCATGGTTTAGATGAGTAAAGACATGTCTGAATCCTGTGGATATGTATCCTACATGGCTCTCTACTCCCCAAGCAGTGACTCCCCATCTACACTGCTAATTTTAGCAGTGTAGTGTTCCGTAGCTACCTCCCGCTGCAGGGCCCTTTCTCCACCACAGGGATCTGCCGGCATCTTTCCCCACCACAGTGAAAGATTCTAGCGGGGGGAAAGGCTCTGGCAGGGTGAGGCAGTGAGGTACAGCGCCAGCAGCTGCCCGCTGCCATGCCTTTCCCCCAGACTCAGCATTTCATTCATGCGTAGCTACACACTGCAGTGAGGACACAGGCTGTGTCTGCACAGCACAGCATTTGCGGGATATGTAGGGTACGTGTAGCTACATGCCACTGTGAAAAGCAGTCTAAGATATTCCCATTGATTTCAAAGAGGCTACTCCCTCTGCACAAATTTAAGCCTGTGCTTAAGTCTTTGCAGGATCAGGACATTAATGTATTGCCTTTACCCTGTTTTACCTAGCAAAAAATCTCTAAACTTAATAGGCCAGATTCCTCCCTGATGTAACTCCATAGATTTCAGTCAAGTTGCACCAGGAATGAATTTGGCTCAATACCTACAGCAAGTCTTCTCTGATTCCTGTAAGTATGAGAGCAGTTGAAATTCTCTGGAGCATTTTGAACGGTATTGTATAGGTAAAATCAAGGCATCAGTCTGAATCTTTCATTTTAAATCTCTGCCTGCTATTAAAATGTTAGTACTAGTGCATCTTAAGCTATTAAAAGATGATGGACCTGTCCTTGTCTCAGTGATGTAATTTACAGCTGTGAATATATATATTATACTATAATTACATCGCAAGTATGGGTTCAGAGTCAGTAAATTCACCACCTCTAAACTAGTGGAATAATCACTAACAATTAACAAAATGATATATCCAAGTCACAGTAATCTTTTTACTCACTTCGAACATATATTTGTTCTTTTGATGTCTTGTGTGAATAGGAGTGCTTTATCTGACTGATGATGGGCTAAACAATGGTTCAGAGTTGTAATATAGAACTCAATTTGCTGGAACTATCATCTGAAAGGTTTGGACAATTTATTGAACACTGCAGATGAAAGAAAGAGGGAAAAAAATTTAAAAACTGACCACTTCTAAAATGAAGAAAATAGAGCAGTAAAGGGTATTGTAATATACTTTAATCTTCCTTAATGTAGGAAAATATGAAATGCCATTAAAGCCTCCTTTGAAATGGATGTGTCCATATTGCTTGAGCACCAAAATCTCGTTAATGAATCTATTGTTAAGGCAAATAAACAGGAAAGCAGCAAAGAAGGAGTGATGTATGTATTCTACTACCTAATTCAGAAGATGAAAGGGGAGAAAAATTAAAGTTAAATTCATATAAATATTAGAGCCATGGAGAATAGTTGCAGGTGTAAAAAAAGCGGGGGAGTGGGAGAAGCGTGAATTTTCATTCAATCCGCAAGTCAGAACAGGGAGACATTTTTTGTACAAGAGCAAAGTCAGGCAAGATGAAAGCTTTTCAAGGGGCATGGTAATTAACATTTTAAAAGGTTTTAGCAATAAAATAATGGTTCCACAATAACAGCAATTTAACCATTTTATTTGAGAAATTAAACTGATTGCAAGTGTTCATTTGTTAGAAGTGGCATTTACTGCATTTGTAAGAAGTTATCAAATCATGTTTCCATTTTAATAGTTTTTTTATATGTATTCAACATGCAAAAAAGAAAAATGAATGTTGCTGTGATTTCTCTGAAATGTTCTGTGAAACAATGCCTGGTGCCGCATCTTTAATGCACAAACCTATTTTAAAGGATTGTTTGTTACCAAACAAGACACTGCTAATAAATCTCAGATCGGGGTCATACAGGTATCTAAACAGATAACTAGGCAGATAGATAGAAGAGGGGAATAGTAAGATATACTGATTTTTATTCATTGTGTTATTAGTATTTAGCAGACTGACTGGTAAACTTTTCCAGAAAGCGAAAGATAGGTACAAGTTAACAGTAAGGAAGTGCTAGACAAATGAGATGACATAATGTTAGAATGGGCGCGAGGGACTATGCTAATGTCTGTGTTAAGCCCCGGAGCAGATCAAGTAGATGTTTCCAGAAACCTGAATAGATTTATGCCAAGGCCTGGTCTTCACCTAAAACTTAGGTCAAAAATTCACACCCCTGAGAGACTTAGTTAAGCTGACCCCACCTTCAGTATAAACACTTCTAGGTTGATGGAAGAATTCTTCTGTTGACCTAGCTGCTGCCTCTCAAGGGGGTGGATTAACGACAGCAACAACAACAAAACAAACCTTCCATCGCTGTAGCGAGTGTCTGCTTTATGACCCCTCAGTGGCACAGCTGCAGCACCATCGCTGTGCCGCCGTAGCAGCTGTAGTGGAGACATACCATGAGTTTAACGCAACTTTGTGGGTTCCCAACCTGGAGATTGCAATCCCCAAGGATGAAACAGGTCCCAAAACTTATTTTGGCTGTAACACAGGGGTCATGGTATGGGAAAGGTTGAGAATTGCCGCGCTAGTGCAACTGATAAAAGCGTGGTGGTTTCTATGCTGACTAGCCTGTCTGGTGTGTGCTTATTGAATATTACAGAAAGAAACAAGTATGGCTTTTGCCTGCCACCGCATGTTTTCCTTAAGTCTGAGGTGATGAAACTTTTCATAGATACTGTTGATATGAAGTTATCACAGAGAAATATTGAACACAATTTACACATTCGTGACTAGGTTTCTGCTCCCATTGAGGTCAACAGCAAAGCTCGTGTTGAGCTCAATGGGTGCAACAATGGGCTTATTTTATAACAAACCTCAAAAAGCTGCCACAAAATATACAGTATGGGTCCAGTCCTATGCCAGTTGAGCACTGAACAAAGAGCGACTGATTAGGTCCTTTCTCTCTGCATCCCTTGCAGTAATTAAATAATCGCATGGATAAAGTGAACAAAACATATATCATCTCAGCCAGACTATCCATTTAATTGTGTAAATGTAATTTACTTGACAGATCTACTACAGTATATGGTATGTTTATGTCTAATGAATTTGTATTTCCAGCCCATATATTTTAACTTTGTGATTGCATTACTTATTTTGTTGAGAGTCCACAAGCCAAGTGAACATGTATGAGATAGTGATAACACACTGTTCTGCTTTCTACATCTAGCCAGATCAGAATATACGATAAGATTAGATCTTGTAGCTGACAGTGGCATGTGTTCTTTTTTTCCTTTTCAATGTGCATTGCTCAAAATTGAGCTCTTTCAATTTTCCTTTTAAAATTGTAAGCTTTAACTCTCAGAGGTGGGAACTAGGGCGGAGGAAGCTTCACAGTAACAGAATTGTGTGTTAAAGTTGCTGCCTGGGTGTGGACAGAAATAGGATTTCCAGAAATGAACTGCTATTTTGTGAGGCACTAACACAGAAATGTACAATGGGAAATGGGAGCTTAAACTCTGCTTCTCACATAGAACTGAACTGTCTGTTCTGAAAAAAAATAAATTTGAAAACAAGTAATTTTCCTTTGGTGATTGTTTAATTTATGTTTACTTGCCAAACCAAAGCAAACATTGTCAATATAAATTAGAGTTTGTGGGCTGAATTCATCCTTGGTGTAACACTATACCTATCTATCTATAATGGCATATGAATGATATTTCTATTGATGGAGTGACTCCTGGGATGAATTTGCTCCTATATGATCACGTTTATATTTTTAAAAAACACAAAAGATTTATGTCATCTCTTTAAAAAGAAAAAGTCATGTATTTTAATGGCAACAGCTTGCTGAAGGCTAAAGGTTAGGTCCACTGAGTGGCTAAAAAAGCTTTGGCAAAGGTTATCAGAACTCATCCTACTGCATAACCAATGACGTCTACAAGTCCATCCAGACTTCTGGTGGCCCTTCACCCTAACCTGAAACACACAGTGGTCTAACTGAAAACTCCAAAAGAGAATTAATTTCTCTTCTATTAACTGACCTGTAGAGTCTATCAGGGATTCTGTGTACTAGCAAGAGTTTTAATCTATGAAACTAAAGGTTAAAAAATCTGCAGTCTTCCCTTTCTGTCCAAAAAGACTGCAATTTTAAAAATCCAATCATGCTAGGTATGCCATTTTAAATGCAACAGCATATTGAAATTAGTGAAACAGTTGAGGGAGATATTTTAATAATGCGAAAACTTGAGAAAAATATCTTTATACCATAATTTTACCCATATGGTATGGAAAACGAGTGCATTGTGTTGGATATTGGCATCAAAATGTTTGCTATCCAGTTTGGTTTTTGTTTGTTTGTTTCTTTTTGGTTTGGTCAGGTTTCCCAAAAACAAAGTATCTTTGTGCTACCTATAGAAGCAGATCAAAGCTCTGTTCCTTCGAAACAGCTCTTTGCTAGTAATGTAGCAACACTGGAGGGATGAGGGGACATAATCTAACCTCCTAAATCACATAGGGCCCAATCTAATGTCCAGTGAAGTCAAAAGGAGACTTTCCAGTGACTTGAGTGCCAGATCAGGCCCCTAATTTTCGTCCTTTTTGTGTGTGTGCTAACTGTTAACAAGTGACATTTCATATGGCAGCCCTCCTATTATACGTTTAGCACTTATTCCATGCGTTGCAGATAAGCTGTTTGCAGCCCAGCACTTCCCTAATTTTTTTCCTTAGCTTTCTAATTCTCCTCTTCACCCCAGTTCAGTTGCAAACTTCAATTATCTCTAGTTAAAAACTGTGAGAGCAGCGAGTAGCACCTGGCATGAGTGCAGGCTGTAAAACATCTGCTAGCACAAACTGCAAACCTGAGGAAAATTCAAATACCTAGGCTTGCTTTGTTGTGGTTTGTTTGTTTTTGGTTTTGCAGGTATCTTAACCTTTTCAGCATTTTTATCACAGTTCCCAAGGGGACAGATGCTTTTGGTCCATGTCAACAACAATTTATTTATCCTAGAAAGTATATATTATTCTAATTTCACTTTTAGCTTTAGCCCAGTGCTGGGTTCTGAATGTAATAACTAAACTCCATACTGACAACATGACTGTGACTTGAAGGTGTGACACTCAAGACCTGACAAAAACTCCGCTATGAATGGTTAGAGGTGTCCTCCCAGCCTCCCCACGCAACACTAAACATGGAAGTTAGATCACTCTATGCTTTTAGAAGCACTGTCTTTTAAATAAAATTGCAAGATGGTGAATGTAGTGCAGCCTGAAACAAAAGCCTAAGTGATCTTTGGCAGATTACTTGCAGGAAGTATGGCCTATTTCAGAAAATCAAAGCAAAGAAAAACATTGACGACAATTCAGAGGCCTAATGTATTATTATGGCTTTTTATGGATTTTATATATAATTTCCTGTAAAAGTTAAGAGGTTGAAGTGATCTCTTACATTCAGCTACATTATCAGCATAGCACCAAACAATTTTCTACATCTTATTATGTTCACAGTTGACATACTATTAGAGAAATGTGCAGCTGTCTTACTCTGCTATTCATTTCCTCATTACTATTTTATAAATATATGATTAACAGTTATTGCAGCTGCCTAATTCACATTTATTGCAAATGCAACCCCACAAATGAATGCTCAAAGCAAAGAGATGTGGTTTTAGAGTAATTTAAATTTTACAGTTCCATTTACCCTGCTTTTTAATTTACTGTATAATGACCCTATTAGAATAAAACACATCTGGAAGTTCTTTGGGGAACATTTAATTTTCTGTGGCTTCAGTACTAACAGAACTTGTACCATAAAGGCCACAGATGCTTTGAACACTGTACAAATTTTCACATTTCATGCCAAGATGCTGGTTAATTGTACAGATGAGACAATTACAGCAAGGCAAAAGATAAAGTTCCTGTATATTGAAAGTGAATGAAAGAACTTTGACCTCAGAAGAACATTACTGTTTGGTAAGGACTATATTTTACCCTCACATATTGTCTGTGGACACAATTCTCACTGAACTTTGCATATGAGGGCAAAATGTGGCCGTAAGTTTTCACTTCAAAAGCAAACAATTTTTCACAGCTCCAAGACCTCTGATTTGTCCCAGTAACCTTTTAGGTAAAAAGGAGGTGCTAGCCTCCACGTCCAACTGTTCTTCATAGTAATTCCCTAATCTTTTTATCATCGCTGTTAAGTAAAAGAGTATAGCAATGAGACCAGTGAAGGTTTCGGAGGTCAGTCAGTGATTCCGTGTGTATTTCATATTTACAGACTGTGCTAAAGATACAGATGCTCTGAATCCCAGATCCCAGCCTGCCCTATTAACAAAATCATCCTGAGAATTTGAAATTGATTTGAATATTAAATACAGATCACTGCAGCAGAGCTCTTTTACAAGAAATAATGAGAATGCATTCTCATTGATTAGTTAATTTATGTTCTACAACTAATCGAAACACAAATCTCATTAGCCACAGGCCAGTAGACTGAGGGGTGGGGGTGGGCAGTGGGAGAAAATCATTTGGATAGCCCAGTTAGCTGTAAAGATATAATTATAAAACAAATTATCCTAAAAGCCACTGCCTTGATCAACATGTGCAGGCCTTTAGAAATTCAGTGTCAAAAAGCCACTGCTGTCCTATATATTATCTATAATATTAGTCTTAAATATGTTTTGACTAGCATGGTTTCCTGCACTCATATATACAAATTGCTGTTGTTACCATACTACCTGAGGGTGTATGCATGCGCACACACACGCACACACTTTGCTTTATTTCCCCAAAATATTTACAGAGCATATAAGCCGCTTTAAACAACCATCATCAACGTTAATTGACTGTGACTGCCATATAATAATAAAAATTCTATCGCCCCACCCTCCCCTTTTTCTTCTATGCGTCCACAACTTGCAACAAAACACACGATTTTTTAAATCATTGTTATGACATCACCAGTTCAGAGATTTATTGCCTATAATTTCGGGTTATCCTTTCAAATCTAATTTCCCATGATTTTGCTGCTATTATTTATATATCTGTACAGCACCCTAGGCTTACATGGGTGTTTTCCAGACAAATAAATGACACCGTCTCTGCTCCCAGGCATATGAATATGGGAGCTTGTATAGTAGAAGCATTCAGACAAGTGGGCTAGACTGTGATTCATTGCTGACAACTGTTTGATGAATTAGCATTTGATAACTATATTTTACTAGAAATTATTTGTTAATTAAATTAACTTTTTCTACCTGCTCTGTAGGTTTTTCCATTTAGATTAAAATTTATGGGAGTTAAGCTAAAAGTCCATATGTTGCACTAAAATTTTAGTCTGAAGTTTTAACAATAAAGTTTCAGAAAAACCGAATTATTATTCCAAGCAGATCGTTTCATCTATTTGCAATAAGCTAGGTGCGGTAATTGCTTTATGCTATGTTAAATGCTTAAAATAAAATTCTGTATGGAATGATAACAATGAACCCTTCGGCATTGCAAAGCACTGTCAAACATTAACACTCCAAAAACCCATGAGAAAGAGGCAAGCAAATATCACCTCAATTTCACAGCTGGGGAAACTGAGGCACATATATGGTAAGTGGCTTCCCCAAGGACACATAGCAAGTCAGTGGCAGCACAAGGGTTAGAACTCAGGAGTTCCCATCTTCTGATACTTGTGCTCAGTACACTAGATAAAATTTGCCTAGGTTTTGACTTAAACATACAAAATCCAAGACATTCACCTAGGACATTTCATGCCATCATTAGCCCTATCCATTGTGCCATAGTAATGTAGAAAATATGGTACTGTTTCCAGATAACTAAACCACCTGATGGGAATCAGGCCCCACAGACATGCACGTTGAGGGCACCCTTTGGGCAGATGTCCCCCAACCCACTCAGAAGGGTTTATAAGCCACCTTCATAGCAACAGTCCCCACAGAGTTCTCTTTGCTGGTCCAGGGATCCACATGGGGGAAAGGGCAGGGATTGGAAGAGAAGTTGGCAGGTCAGCAGTAGGAGTGGGGGTACATCCATTGTCCCCTGCTATGGCTCCTTTAACATAGCCTGTAGATATATTGTCTTTCCCATGACACACATCCTTTCCTCAGCAAAAGTCTTCCTTTAGGAGAGAGTCTGTTGGATGTCAGAGCTATTAGAGAGACTATGGCCACACGTAGATGGTCTTCCACTGTTCCCCCAAGGCCCATCCTGGAAGGAGGCAATCCCTCTCTTATTCATCCTAAAGGAATAATATGGCGACGCTCCAGGAGGGTTTTACCATGGTAGGGAGAATCTAGAGTTACAGAGAAGGGCTGGGCGAGTTACAAAGTGGGGCTGGGCACGGGTGCAACGTTGGTTGCACCCCCACAACATGCTGACCAGCACAGCTGAGCTGCTGGGCCAGGTGAACTAGTCCATGCCAAGGAAAGGGCTGGGGCAAATGATTCTCCTTACCATAAGACAAAGGGGAAACTAAGAACTGTGTTTAATTGTGTCTCAGGCTGTGGCTCTCTGAGACATAATCTTATTCTGGATTGCTTCTGGGGCAGCACATCTGCACACTGACCCTTGCTCAGGACTTAGAGCAAAGCCCCAGTTTAGTCCTTAAAACAATACAATCTAGATCTATAATCAGTGTGGATATGTTATGGCCGGCACGTGTGTGTAACATATTAACTGCCTTTGTTACACAACAAGGAAGGATAGGATAGATCAATGATAAAAGATCAGATGAGATACAGTTCACTTTCAGACAATAAAACTGTAACAAAATGGGGCTTTCTACAAACACCGAAGCTATATAAAACCTGTTCTTCTTTACAATAGACGGGGACCTATCTATACAACTCTTATGTCATCATTATGAGATTTGGGATGGGAACAAAGAAAAAAGTATATGAAACGTAATTAATTCTAAACATTCTTGTCATGTGGGTTTAATATTTAATGTAGTCTGTGTATCTTTTTTAAAAAAGCAACAGAAAAATAAAATAAAGGGAAAATATGTCAGAGATATCAAATCAGATATGGTTGCAATGGAATATTTCTTCTTAGAATTGTGGGAAACATTTATTTAGGTGCTTAAAGGTTCATCAAGCCTCGATACTTCCCAAAGCAGCATAGCAGAGATTTATGAGAGGCCATGGAGGTCTCAGAAGCTCTCTGGTCTAATAGCAGTTAGAGAAAAAGCCTGAAAACTAGGAGGTTGATATGTTTTATTCTCAATTAATTCAGTGATTCATTGTGTGACCTTTGGGAAGTCACTTGACCTCCTTCTGCATCCCTCTACCCACATGAAAAATCAGTAAATAGTAGGACTTCATTGAAAAGCAGATACTTAAAACTGAACTGTTCCTGATAAACAAATGAGAAAAACAACCAACAAAGAAAGGCACCATTCAAAAGTCATCCAGTGACCCCATTATTCATGGATCATTAGTGTAATAGGCCACATGGGATCCATAAAAGGCATTTTTGCCTTTTATGACATTGAGTATTTAAAGAGTGATAATCCATATATTATTGAAACAATATTCACTCTAGCAACTCCTTCAAAGCTACTTTATGTGAGTCTGAGTATTTCAAAAATAATAAACCATGTATAGTCCATATATCTGCATATGACTTAGGGAATAGAAAACTAGAGTGCAAATGCAAAGATGACACCTTTAAATCTCTGAACTGAAAACATCTAATTCATTTTATGATAAGTAGTTGGTAAATGTTCATTTTGTTAAGTTAAAGACATTCATTAGTGCTAATTTGAAAAGTTATGAATGCTGCTTCTCCCTGCAAAAATGTGTTAACAAGTTACATGACTGAAAATACTGGAAGTCAACCAAAATACAAACAAAAACTGGAATTCACAACACCTGAGCAAAATATTCACTATATATTCAAGCTGCATCATTATGTTCCTTACTCTTCATTTGTACCTTCTCCATAAGCCTTTGTGGGCAAGTACCTCACATTCATATCTGTCTGTAAAGTGTACAGAAAACTATTGTCTTGGTATTAGTACCACTAATAATAATGCAAGAAAACCAAAGGTCATCTTAATCCTCAAGAACACCACAGGCTGCCTATAAAACTGAGCTGAGAACCTTCCTACACGACTGGCATCTTTAAATTATCTCTAATTGTACAATATGGGTGTGGGCATATTTTAGGGACAACAGGATGGGCATTGTAATACAACATATTTGGTTGAATATAAATTAATACATTATAACAATTTTATTTTAAAAAAATTAATTTGTAAAATTCAAATTAGTACAGAGACCAAGACACTGACTGGTGGAGGATGACCTTAGAACTGATGGGGAAATCTTTTTTGTTTGTGTGATGTTTCACTCCATATTCTTTATGAAAATATGCTTATGATATGAATATGACACAACTGAGATATACTTTATGCAAGATGGCTCATGTGAGATATCACTGGAAAGGTTATGATTTACTGAATGTGATTATCTAATGTGTGTGCCCGTATCATTTCTGTATCTAAAATTAGGAATATTAACTATGTATCTGTATTTCAAATGTGTTACTTTGGGTGTCACCCAAACCAGCCCTTCAGGTACAACAATGGAAAAGCCAAACAGGGGTAATGGCCCATTAGCAGAGACAATGGACTATGAAAGAGCTTAGTCTTCCTGTGGACGTTGGAGACAGCCTACGAGCAATGGTTGCCACAGCCATGCAGAGACATGGGTCCGAGTCACCTGATATTTTGGATGAAAATGAAAATGCTTTCATTTTTGTTGATTTTTGTTGTTGGGTTTTCATAAAAAAAACTAAGTTCCAAAAAACAATCTTTTTTTTTCAGTTTTCGGATGTTGAAAACAAAAGAAAGTTCAGTTTCTGTTTTTTTCAATGAAAACCTGAAAAAGGCCAGTGAAATCATATGTTTTGTAAATATATATATATATATATATATATATATGTATTTCTGTGCAGCTTTTTCACCATAAAAACATTTGAAATGAAAATTTTAAACTAGCTGTAGAGGAGTCCCACATTAAATTTGCTAATGCTAATTTGCTTATCCCTCAGAGAACACTCAACTGCAATCTAAAGGGGCAGGATTTGAGTTTAAATGATTGCTCTCCCATGAATATACACTACATATATCAGAGAAACTAAAATCCAGACTGATTCAAATATGGAACATCTAGTTTATTTCTATGCTTATTAGTAGCTATTTCCCCAGTGAAATTAAGATGTGGCCCTCACTCCCTTTGGTTGCTGAATTTCTCTGTAAAATATAAAATACAAAATCCCATAATATGTTAATTGCAACCAAAATGCCCAAAAGATCAACCAGATCAAGACAGACAAAGGCCAACGTTTTCAAGTATGGATGCCTAAAGTTAGGCTCCTAAATCCATGCATAAGCATTTAAAACAAAGGTGGTCTGATATTCAGAGCTGCTGAGCCCATTGAAGCAAACATGAATTGTGGTCAATTAGGGCCGGATTTCCCAAAGAGCACTGCTTCTATTTATGCACCAAAGTAAGTGTTTGGTTATTGGAAAGAGCTCAGATTGTTGAATGCTGAGTTCTCTTGAAAATCTGACCATAGATGCCTCTGTGGCACAATGGGAGGTGCTGGGGGCTGAATGCTTTTGAAACTCTGGCCCTTATTTAGGTGCCTAAATGAAAGCTGAGCTCTTTGGACAATCTAGCCCCAACGATGAGCACTTGAAAATACGTCCCTGAGTTCTTCTGAAAACTCAGCCCTTTAGGGCTACATATTGAACCAAGGGAAGGGGGCCTATGAAAATGCATCAAGAACTTGAGTTCCGTGGAAATGCAAATGTTTTATCAATAAATAATTTCTTCTGTTTCTTTAGATGTGTTCTGCCCCACACACTGTCCAAGAAATACCAAGTCTGCCTTTTTTCTAGGGAGGAAGGTGTAGATGCTGCTTTTTGTTGTTGTTGTTTTTGCTACTCTGGCACTAGTTTTAACTTTGTAAGGGAAGGGAACCAGATTTTATTACCCTGTGATTATGCAGCTGTTACTTAAGGGGTGGGGAGTGGGGGAATTATGAATATGAAAAGAGGCTTTGCACCAACTATAATCTTCCTGTTTAATAAACACAGCCACACTCTTGACAAATTTTGAAAAAAACTGTAATATTGTATCAAAACACCCATGAAACTGTTATATACCTTTTCTGTGTCTTTTTCCCTTTCACAGCTGATTACCCAGGGTGCACAGTAGCTATGTGTAAACAGAAGCTTTTTTCTTTTCTAACCAGCCACCTCTCTCTTCTTCTTCCTGTCTGACTCACTCATTGATGCCAGAATCCAGTATTTGTGGTATCACAATTGCTTCCATGGTGATGGTTGCAAAAATAAATAACTAAATAAATAAATCAAGCCATAAATGTCTATAGAAGACTGATAACAGCAGCTTGCCAGAAGGGAGTTGGATTTGTGATTTTTACTTAGTTTTATGTTTCCTTCTGTCAGTATAGAAAGTGCTTGACTAAAATTCCTTTTTTTAATTTAATTTCTAATTTCTATTGTTCTTCTAATGTTTCACATTCATTTTACTTTGGCCTACTGGATGAGAAAATCTTTGCATAGTATCTTGGGTTTGGAATGGCATAACGAAGTCCTGCAAAGCTAAATGTCAACAGTTGTCCAATGCATGCACCCTTTTGCCCTGTCTATGCATTGCCTTGTCTGGCTTTAACCAAATGAAATTGGAAAGCACTGATTCTGATCTCTGGCTTTACACTGGTAGAACTCTACTGCAATGGCATTGCTCCCATTTTACACCAGTTTAAGTGAGATTTGAAGTGAGCCCCTAGATTTTCCCCATTTCTTTAATTTGGAGCATATTGGACAAAGCTCCCATTCTCTTCAATGGTCCAGGTTCTGCCCCAATCTTTTATCCTTTATATGCCAAAACCCCGTCCATTAGTAGAGATGCTCTCTCATTCTCCTCCTGCTGGGTGAGGAGAGGAATATGGAAAGTTTGGTCTTGCTCAAAACTTACAGCAATGTTGCCCCAGAAAATAACCAACAGGAAATTATCAAAGAACTTGTATCCTTACCCTGCCTCCTAAAACCCGTATGTGGCATGGCCGCAATCCACTCCCTCAGCGAGGAGCGCAGATCTACAAACTGCTCCTGAACCTCAGTGTCCCATGACACGAGCCAGCTCCCCATCTTGTCACACATTTGCAGATTTTTATGGAGGAACGAAAGAACAGGCGGAGGCAGGAGACTGGTACTGCAATCTTGTCCCTGTCACCGAACGTGTGATTATTGGGGGGTCAGAAAAGAGCTGGTGCTCTCAGTTCAACACCTAGTAAAGAACATACAACTTACTGAGCACCCTGCCTAACTATACTGCCCAGAGATGAAGAATCAAATTGGCCCTAGATACTCAACCCTCTTCTCACTGCCAAGGTGGTCTGCCCTGATCAGGGAGGAGATCCATTAATAGGACAGGTTTCAGAGTAGCAGCCGTGTTAGTCTGTATTCGCAAAAAGAAAAGGAGTACTAGTGGCACCTTAGAGACTAACCAATTTATTTGAGCATAAGCTTTCGTGAGCTACAGCTCACTTCATCGGATGCATCGGATGCATTAATAGGACAGTGTTGGGAAGCTTGTATTGCTGCTGCCCCTTCTTTAACTTTTCTACAGTTAAACAGAGGTCTGTAGTCTCCAGTCTGCAGACTGCTTTCATAAGTCCTAACTTTGCTTCCAGGGCCAGATCCTCAGCTGATGTAAAGTGGCATACTTCTATTGACGTCAATGGAGCTCCTTTGATTTATACCAGCTGAGGATCTGACCCTTTATATTTTTAATTTAAACGAAATATTATTATGATGCTCACTACATGTATCTTTTTATTTTTCCTAATTTGGTATGTAACCACCACAAATACCATCCAAGTTCTCCTCAGGGCACCAATAGCCATGGTAATACTATAGACATTCTTTCCGCTTTATCAGGAGAATTTACTCACAGCTGCAGTCATACTGAGACATCAGCTAGGATATTCAAGCAGGCAGGTTAAATGCTAATTTCCTTTCTACTGTACCATTTTCTAACCTCCTTCCATGAATCAAAGTGAGTAAAAGGTTCTTCACTTACAGACATAAAACAAATTGAACAAATTACGTTACTTAACTGAGGAAGAACCAGCCAGTCTATTGATTTCTTGTTTGGCTTCAAATTTTCCTTTTTTTAATTAATATGAATTTGTAAAGGGGATTTTGGATTTTAAAATGTTGTGCTCCATATATTTCATTAGTAGATTTCAAAATAACCTACTTGGATAGTGTGGTTTTTTTGCTCTTTATTTTTTAAAGTAAATGGGCTGATTCTGCTCTCACTGACGTCAGTGTAACTAGGGAAGTCAATCCAATTACACCATTCTACAACTGGTGTGGATGCACAATCAGTCCTCATGGTGTTAGAATCATAGAATCATAGAATAACAGAGTTGGAAGGGACCTCTGGAGGCCATCTAGTCCAACCCCCTGCCCAGAGCAGGACCAATCCCAACTAAATCATCCCAGCCAGGGCTTTGTCAAGCCTGACCTTAAAAACTTCTAAGGAAGGAGATTCCACCACCTCCCTAGGTAACGCATTCCAGTGTTTCACCACCCTCCTAGTGAAAAGGTTTTTCCTAATATCCAACCTAAATCTCCCCCACTGCAACTTGAGACCATTACTCCTTTTCCTGTCAGCTGCTATCACTGAGAATAGTCTAGATCCATCCTCTTTGGATCCACCTTTCAGGTAGTTAAAAGCAGCTATCAAATCCCCCCTCATTCTTCTCTTCCATAGACTAAACAATCCCAGTTCCCTCAGCCTCTCCTCATAAGTCATGTGTTCCAGACCCCTCATCATTTTTGTTGCCCTTCGCTGGACTCTCTCCAGTTTCTCCACATCCTTCTTGTAGTGTGGGGCCCAAAACTGGACACAGTACTCCAGATGAGGCCTCACCAGTGTCGAATAGAGGGGAACAATCACGTCCCTCGATCTGCTGGCAATGCCCCTACTTATACACCCCAAAATGCCACTGGCCTTCTTGGCAACAAGGGCACACTGTTGACTCATATCCAGCTTCTCGTCCACTGTCACCCCAGGTCCTTCTCTGCAGAACTGCTGCCTAGCCATTCGCTCCCTAGTCTGTAGCGGTGCATTGGATTCTTCCATCCTAAGTGCAGGACTCTGCACTTGTCCTTGTTGAACCTCATCAGATTTCTTTTGGCCCAATCTTCCAATTTGTCTAGGTCCCTCTGTATCCTATCCCTACACTCCAGCCTATCTACCACTCCTCCCAGTTTAGTGTCATCCGCAAACTTGCTGAGGGTGCAATCCACACCATCCTCCAGATCATTAATGAAGATATTGAACAAAACCAGCCCCAGGACCGACCCTTGGGGCACTCCGCTAGATACCGGCTGCCAACTAGACATGGAGCCATTGATCACTACCCATTGAGCCCGACAATCTAGCCAACTTTCTATCCACCTTGTAGTGCATCCATCCAGCCCATACTTCTTTAACTTGCTGACAAGTTAAAGTGTTGGAAAGATAAAACAGGTGGTAGAACACACCCAAAAGAGTTTAAGCCCTGGTCTACACTAGGAGTTTAGGTCGAATTTAGCAGTGTTAAATCGATGTAAACCTGCACCCGTCCACACGATGAAGCCCTTTTTTTCGACTTAAAGGGCTCTTAAAATCGATTTCCTTAATCCACCTCTGACAAGTGGATTAGCGCTTAAATCGGGGAACAGAATATGAAGTGGTTCTCTGGATATGAAAAGCAGCCATTAAATTCCCAGTTCTTTTAGATGGCTCATGAATCATGATCATCAGCAACACATTTTATAAGATGACAATTTGCTATTTAAGGAGTACAAGATGAGAGGGAATTCAAGAATGAACAAAGCTGTGGCACATTTCTCTTTCAATGGCAGAACTGACAGCATGAAGAGGAAATGTTTAATACTAATGGGGACTTTAAAATTTTTTACATAGGGGATATTTTGGGAAGTATCAAAAAATTGTTGAAGATTGGTCTTAAAATGCAGGAACAAATTTTCAGCTGCAGTCTCTAAAAATACATGTGCAGCTGTTTGTAGAGATGAAACATGCACAAATGCAGGCTTTGGAAACACAAATACTTAGATGCGAGTGCTTGTGAGTGAAGACTTCGAGTTTGCAGCTGAAAATTTCATTCTAAAGATTTAACTCTCCAGGCAAACCAAAATTGCTTATTCTTAGCTGTGGTCTGCACAGTGATTAAACAGCAATTTTAGCAACAGGAAAAGGCCAGACAGCCCAACATGTATGGAATTGTTTGGCTGACCTTGATCTTATTTCCACCATACCAGTTTTCTCCAGAAACCTAGCCTTATCTTGAACTACTCATAGTCTTTGCCTCAGTTGCCCTACCTATAACTTATTACATAATTTCATTACATATTTTGCATGAAATGTATGAAATTGCTTTTAGTTTTCTGATGTCTAGATTATTATTATTCTAAATTATTTCAGGGTGCCCACAAGGATGCTAAGTACTTCTCAGAAAATGCATACAGGACAGGACCCTGCCCTGAAGAACCATATTCTGCAAGACTGTGTTCCCTATTAGAGATGAGCGAATACTAGTATTCATTTTGATGGTATTCACAACCCCTTTTTCTTGCCATGCATGTAAGTGAGCTATTGTTCCCAAGAACGTAAGAACGGCCATAGTGGGTCAGACCAAAGTTCCATCTAGCCTACTATCCTGTCTTCCAACAGTGGCCAATTGCCAGGTGCCCCAGAGGGAATGAACAGAACAGGTAATCATCAAGCGATCCATCCCCTGTCACTCATTCCCAGCTTCTGGCAAACAGACGCTAGGGACACCATTCCTGCCCATCCTGGCTAATAGCCATCGATGGACCTATGCTCCATGAATTTATCTAGTTCTTTTTTGAACCCTGTTATAGTCTTGGCCTTCACAACATCCTCTGGCAAAGAATTCAACAGGTTGATTGTGGGCTGTGTGAAAAAAATACTTCCTTTTGTTTGTTTTAAACCTGCTGCCTATTAATTTCATTTGGTGACCCCTAGTTCTTGTGTTACGAGAAGGAGTAAATAGCACTTCCTTATTTAGTTTCTCCACACCAGTCATGATGTTATAAACCTCAATCATATCCCCCCTTAGTCATCTCTTTTCCAAGCTGAAAAGTCTCTGTCTTATTAATCTCTCCTCATATGGAAGCCATTCCATACCTCTAATCATTTTTGTTGCCCTTTTCTGAACCTTTTCCAATTCCAATATATCTCCAGTTCCAATATATCTTATCTCTATAAGTTTGGGGAAATGATTTTTCTCATCAAAACAAAAGGGAAATTTTCATTTTAAAATTATTTTTAATGCAAAATGCTTTCTCAGCCAAAACAAAACTTTTACCAAAAATGTCATTTTGAGACAAAAAAATCAAGTTTTGGCAGAAATTTTTCAACAAGATGTAGCATTGTTTTCCCTGTTTCTCTTACAGATACACCTTTGAAATCTTGCACTTTGCATTGGCATCCTGCACCATGTACATGAGAAGTTGGACAGTGGAGGACATTACCCATGGTTTAAACAGTGTGGATTTCCCATATTGCACAAGAACACATTGTGCAAATTTCTTTGTGGAAGTATATGTCCCCATTCTTTATGTGGTTTGAAAATGGGATGTGATCATAAGACAGGAGATGACTGTAGAATAGATGGCCATTGCCCTACCTTCTAAAACCCAAATGTCTCTGTTTTAAAGTACATTCTAAAGTTTGTGTGTAGATAAATCTTGGTAGCAATATCATCTTGTACCTTTCTTCTGCTTATGGTATTAAATGCTAACCTGAGGCAGAAATGTAGGATATGGGATACCTTAGTTAAAAAACTTCAATATCATATTCCCCAATAATGGCCCCAAACACTAATAGTGTTACTGTAGTACCGTATTTTTGGCCATTGCTTTAAAATACTATACGACTTATTTACCTGGTCATGAATAATGTTTTGAGCTTTGAACATTTTGGCAAGAATGACACAAGTATTTCTTTCTGTTTTAGGTACTGATCCTTCAAAGGTCCATAAACGGACTCCCGCTGAGGTCAGGTCCCACTGCACATATCTGATTGCAGGGTCAGGTCCTAACTTTTTATTCAGCTATCTTCAGCTACAAGTCTAGCAGCACTGAAGTCCTACAGTTATTTGTTGCATAGCCTTCAGAGTACTAGATGTAAAGCATTTTGCTTCTGATTTTTTTTTCCATCCATTCCTTTCCTCTGCTTCCGACCTCATTAGCTGCTAGGTTATCCAACCTATATGATATAAAAAATAAAAATGAATGTTACAAAGGCATTGCATGTACATGATTTGAACCAGGAAGAATGCATGCAATGAAATGATGCTATTTTATATATCTTATTAGAATGAATATTAAACTTTGTTTTGACTCATTCAATTTTTGATGCTAATTAAGTAAGCATAAGCATAAGAAAGGAAATTGGATTTTCTACTTAAGGAGCTTCCAATAAAGCCATGGACGTTAGTGAGATGAGGTTCTAATAAACCTTAATAAGTGTCTATATAACAAGCAATGTTTGTCTCTTAGGAACATTGGATTTTTCTCAAAGGATATGGATGGCCAATAAACTATATTTGTGAATATGAAGATATATTGTTACAGGAGCAGTTTTCTACCATTAGCCTTACAAACCCTCGCACTCCAGTTTTCAGTAATTCTGTGACCTTGGGAACAATCATGGACCAAGAAATTTAAAAACCATTTTAAATTTCATAAAAATACAATTTAGGAATACCACTGGCTAGATGGCGGACTTTAGACAAGATTTTATTGTGAATAATGCTCTTCTATGTCCATTTCAGACAACCTCTAATGTTGCTACAATATTTGTCATTGATCACCCAGTCTTGTGCCGCCACATCACTGTTAAGCCTGGTGACAAGGGGGAAAGAAGGCATATGTATAGCCAGTACCATTGTGCATAGCAAAACAAAGCATGAACAGAGACTGCCTTTGTGTTCAATTCTTCCTCCTTGCTGCATCAGGCAAAACAAACCATGGTGTAAAACGAGGAATTTGTGTCAGTGTAAGTACAACTTTTTGGACCAAAAAAATAAAAGTTTTCTGCAGAAAGCAGACGCTTTGATCAAAAACTCAATTTTCCACTGAAGAACAGCTTAAACAGAAAAAAATTGACCTGCCCTACAAAACAGCATCACATCTACCAATGTGGCATTTGGAAACATGCATGAATGTAACTTACCCAGTTTGGTATCATCTGTGAGCCAAATTCAGCCTCTCTTGTAAAGGGAAAGGAACTCATCCCATTAAAGTCAATGAGAATCAAGTCTCCTTACTAAGGAGGGTAAAGTCCTCCATAGTAGCTCTGCGTTGAGTTTGAGTTGGGCAAATTTGTGTGTGGTAAGAGTGGGGGCAGCAGAGAGGAGTGGCTGCTTTATTGTACACCCTATATATATAAACCTGGATGCTTAAATTAGATGCCAAAACCTACACTTGATCTAGCAAATTAAAAAGAAAGTAACCTTCCCGTCAGAGATTCTCAGCCCCTAAAACTCCGACTGGACTCAGTGGTGGGTATGGTGGTTCAGCACCTCTGAAAATCAAGCTATTTTTATTTTATTTTATTTTATTTAGGAGCCTCAATATGGAATTACCTACCTAACATTTGGTGCCCAAGACTGAAAATGTTGATCTTCTGTTAGTTGTTTGTTCCTGCTGCACGTTCCAGGCCAGTTCCCCAACTGCTATAAATCTGCATAACACCATTGATTTCAATAGAGCTGCATCTTTTTATGCTAGCTGAGGATGGGGCCCTCCTTATGCATCCTCAGCATGGAAATGACTCTCCTTTTGCACAGTCACTGAATACCACATCAGAGTGAGCTATGTACTTTCACACTTAAAATTACTTCCACCGTTTGCTGACCAATTTATATTCAACTTGTAGCTAACACATTAACGTCAGCTCACCACTGATGTTAATTTTGCTCAGACAATTCCAGGCATACATTTATTTCAGGTCATATCACAGATTATTCAGTCCATTCAATTTTGGGTTGTTTCAGGGTAAATACATATTTGAAATTGTTTCAGACAAATAGAAGATTGCTCACTGGAATTACTAACAGAATTTAACGATAATGTGATTAAAGCCCTTAGTAAAGGAACTTTTGCCCTTACAATCTCTTGTCAAACAAATATATACTAATTTCCATAGTTCAAATATAAACTAATCTTATGTCAGCAGCATGTGTGTTACTGGTGCAGATTGCCTATTGGCCTAAAAGCGACTAACTTCAAATATGTGAATTTGTTTGCCCATAATTAGCACGATGTATCTTAGCCCATTCAAAATAATAACTGCATCCCTTCCTGGTAATGAAGAATGATTAATTCTCAATTATAGTAAGTATCCAATTTTATACAGTGCAGCACTGGTCTAAACCACCCTATCTCTAACATTCTAATTACAGACATTAAAAGTTCCCTATAATTATTGCAGAAGGATCAGTAAAATTAAAAATATTGGTTACTTAAAGCTATTATTACATTTGCTCTAATGCAGCCAAGGCTTAAATTTATGTCTGAGCTGCCAGCCATTTCATCAATCTATTTCTGTGACTTGTTTAGAACAACTGGTTTTATTTCACAGTCTCAGTAACTGTTCCAACAGGTCTATTAACGGTTTGGCACTCTACATTTTGTAAAGCTTTAATTAAGTGAAACAAGCTAAAAATCACTAATATGTGCCTTTAGCAAACTAGCGATGTAATTATCTCATTTAACAGATAACTACTTGTATTTCATTTTTCAAAGCACAAAGAGAAAACTAGCTCTAAATGACACTTTTCAGGCTCATTAAACTCACTAGAGAAATATCAGATTAGGGATTTCTACTACAAATACCATAATAAACTCTAAGAGCTGACATAAACAACATGAGTATTTTGGGGAGGTGGTGGAGGGCAGGGGAAAACACACAATACTGCTTGCAGCAGAAAAAATATATATTGGTTATATATGTTAAAAAGTCTCTCATTTCAACTCTATCTAAACTACTGCTTCAGTTTAAACAAAATCTGTCTAAAAGTATCAAAATCTCTTTATATTTTTAAATATATATTATTTAAAATAAGTATTTTTGTATTTGAGAGACAAATCCTGTGTTCCTGACTTATCTAGGGGCTGACCTATACTAGAAAGTTATACTGGTATAAATATTTCAGTTGAAGGTATGATTTTTTTAATCAATATAGTTATATTATATTATAGTATAGTATAGTATAAGCCCTAGTGTGGATGCACTTATGCTAATGTAAACATGCCTTCCCAGACCAAAATAAGCCACACCACTTTTATACCAGTATAACTGCATCCACACCAGGGGAAAGGGAGAGATTGCTACTTTAACTAGCTAGTACAGTTCAAGTGGCAAAACTTTCTAATGTAGACAAGGCCAAAGACTCATTTCTGCAATGCACTTTAGGTGGTCAGGTTCTTTTGTATGGAGCCTCATTGACTTCTGTAGGACTCCATCTGGGCCCAGGAGAATGCCTACAATGAGATCACTGCAGGATCGGGGCCTAAATTAATAAATAAATAAGAATTCAAGATTTGCCCCGAAGAGAATAACGTATAAATCATTAAACACAAAACATAAAATAGCAAAAGTGAACACTCCCTTTATAAGGCCAAAGACGTGGCTATATATCTATCAGGAAGTAAAATTAGAACAATAAAACCAGGCTTAAGTCATCAAACAGGGTGCTAGCAAACCCAACTTGCTCAGCAAAGTTGGCCTTTAACTAAGACTTGGACTAAATTGTAAGAGGTGATTAAATATTGAAACAAATAATTTGGGAATATGCTGATGAAAAAACAGATTGCAATCATTGCTCTGCTCTTCAAGAGGTCATGCTATTTGTTATTTGTATGACTGATGGCTATCCGTGAAATGGTCACAAATCCTGACTGTCTCAGTATTCACTGTTCATTATTCTCCTTTTTAAATGGTTTAGCCACCCAATTGGGGACCAGAAACGACAGTAAGTTCCAGCAGTGACAGCTTTCTCCTGTAGCCCAGTGGGCCAGCTTATCTCTATTATATTCACTGCTTTGCATTATATTCTGCTTTATTATATTCAGCAGTAATGCAAGGAACCTACAGGCTTGTATCCTGTAAGACATTGGCTTCAGCAGTTAGCATGACACTTGAGGCCTACGAACTTTGGCATAAATAAACTTAGGTAATTCATAAGATTTGGGGAACTGGAAGTAGAGGTGTAGGAGAATTTTGTCCATAATGACATCAGCCAACCACAGATCATGAACTGACACCAGCTTCTGGAAGGCTTTGGATGGAACATCTGACCACAAGAGTGCCATGGCAATGAACTGATGTATATGATAATGGGGTGAAATCATAAATACACTAACCTATAGAAGGACACCTTAACATTGGTAAGGAGAGGAAATACATATAAGGAAGAGGGGAGAAACCCCTATTAAATATGCATTAGACATGGTAATGTCAGTGTAACATATTATTAAAAGTGTCATCCCAGGGCAGTAGGGGAGCGAGATGTAGCCCTTGGGAGGGGCCACTGGTGAAGATGAGGCAGGTGATGGTGATGAGGAAGATAATGGCTAACATTTCAGGTTGTTCTGCAAGGGATGCTGTGAATATGGATGTTCAGATGTACTTTCTGTATTATCTCTAAGGACCTTACTGAGTTAGAGTGTGTGTGACTTTGCTAAATGTATTAATAAATTACTTATTTGTAAATTTAAAAGAGTTCCTGAGTGTTGCACCTGTGCACATTGGAGTTCCCAACTATATAATAATTTTAATAACACTGGGCCCGATCTTGGGACGAGAACCTGTCAACCCTCAAAGAGAAAACTGGGAATTTTTATTCATAATCTATAGATCAGGCTACACTACACTTGAATACCAAATATCAACACTGGTACTTTGTGAATAATCCATAAACACCACAAGTGGACAACTGGCTATCTGTTTAATCTTTCTGAATACTGAATATATTTACAAAAACTAGGATTCATGCATTTATTTCCATTTCAATATATAAACATTAACAGAACACCTCTTCCAGGTGGCTGGATGTCCTTGAAAGCTAATCAAAACTGTAGCCCAACTAAGACAAAAACAGCCGCAGCAAACCAACAACTTTTCTCCACACAAAAGAAGCCAATCAACAAAACAAAAATATCTTCACCTCATTCCCCCATAAAAAAAAAGCCAGGACCCCCTTTTAAGACCCTAAATCTCAAACTTCTACATACACACGCGTTCCCAAATAGGTGGGTTTGCAGCGTGTCCCATATCTGGGCTATTTCAGAATAGTGAATTCCAAAGTCCATAGACCCTAAATCCCAAGAACAGCCTGCCAGGGGCTCCACCTTTACACTGAGTTAGATAGAAGTGGAGCACTGATCTCACATGCTATGGCATTGCCACCTAGGGAGAGAGGTGCTCTTTCAGATAGGCAACTCCCAAGCCATTTAGAGCTTTATAGGTCAGAGACAACCTCTTTACCTCCATTCAGAAACAGAAAAGCAGCTAACTGCATATTCTGGAGCACCGATGTCACATGCTTTTGGTGGAATAGCTCACTTAATGATGGGCCACAGCTGCCTTCTGCAGCAACTTCCATTTCAAAGCTGATTTACAGTGTAACCCTATACCAGTGGTTCTCAAACTTTTGTACTGGTGACCCCTTTCACACAGCAAGCCTCTGAGTGCGACCCCCCGCCCAATAAATTAAAAATACTTTTTTATATATTTAACACCATGATAAATGCTGGAGGTAAAGCAGGGTTTGGGGTGGAGGCTGACAGTTTGCGACCCCCAAGGGGTCCTCACCCCAGTTTGAGAACCCCTGCCCTATACAGACCTTTGAAATGACAAAGTCACAGGTGATGGTAGCAAGGCCTGTGTTCATGAGAAAGGGCCACAACCTCCTGACCAGATCAAATGGAAACAAGTCAGCTTGGGTCACTGCAAGTACAAGAAGCTTGTTGTACCTTCTGGGACCTCCCAGCTAGAGAAGAATGAAGTTACCACAAGACAGCACCATCTATTTATTCCCTGTTAGATCAGTAAGCCCCCAAGCCTAGCTGGGGTTGGTCCTGCTTTGAGCAGGGGGTTGGACTAGATGACCTCCTGAGGTCTCTTCCAATCCTAATAGTCTATGATCTTATGATTTCCAATGGCATGACACTCCTAGGATGGATCCCCAGGTGTTTTAGAGCTCCACTTCTCAAATTACATGATGGCACCTTTCTGTTTTACCCTCCCCCATCAGTGCAATCAGGGGTTGGCTCACCCCCCTGCAGCCAACTAGAGCAGCCAAAGGTCTTACACTAATTGAATCAATACCCTAGGGGCCAGTTTGTCAGCCCAACATCAATGGGGTTACACAAGGGATGAGTTTGGCTCAATGTCTCTGAATGCTGGAATGTTCTCAAGAGTGAAGCTACATGCATAATAAGTAGATGCTCAATATTGGTGGCGTGTGATAATGCATTTGTTTCTATTGTGTATTTTAATATGGTTTATAAGTCTGCTGTGAAGAAAGTTGAAGCAATAAGCTTGACTGATTGATTGATTGATGCATCATTATTTTTAGGGTCCATTGCACAAACTATTTTGATAGTTGAAGCCCATAAAGTATAATGTCTGTGCTAAAAGTGACACAATGAAGAAGATGCTGCACCTGATTCAATTTGAGCTTTGAGTCATTATTTAGAGCTAGGGGGTTCAGGAGTTGCAAAATACTGCCTCTCTGATTCCCTACTGGTAAGCCAGAAGATAAATGTCTGAAACTAAGGACCCCAGGCACACAATAATAAAAACCTTTTAGAGACTAGACCTGTCCAGTAGTTAAAGGAAACCTATTCCCATTTTCCTGTTGGAAACAAATGGAATGCAGTTTCTCAGTGACAGATATCAAGCTCTTTATATTTAAACTGCAGCATTTAAAAAAAAAATAAAAAAGATACTGCTCAGACAGGACTGGTGAGATGCAGCAAATTCTCTGCCCCACCAGTAAAGGGAATGACGGCAACCCCCTAGCTGGGGATTCCTCTGACATGTAGAAGTCCCACACAAGTGTAGAGCCAAATTCCTAATACACCCACCACACAGCCCAGACCAGGGCAGCCAGAAGGGTCAAAAAGGTGGGGGGGGCACCGTGTTCCAGTTATTCTCACCTGGCAGAAGGCATTTGATTCCAGTTGGCACAGATTAGAGCAGTTCCTAGCTTGGTCTGACTTGCATTGCGGCAAGAGCTGGGCTGAGTATCAGGGAGCTGTAAACAAACTTGATGAAGCAAAGAATATGAGGCTGTATTTTGTTAATGAAAAAATTGGGGGGAAGTTTTATGTGTATTTTGTTATTTTGCTTTCTGCAATGTGGTAATTTTGACATTTTAAATTAATAGGGCATATTAAAGTTTCCCATCTTCTTCTGTGTGAATCTTTTACACCATCCCCTTTAGGGATTATTTTTCCCGCAGTAAATTGTTTTAATCTTTCAGGAACATATTTGAATGGAAGCTCTAGAGCTAGATCGTTTTTGATACACATCTCAGAAATATGTCATTTGAAAAATACACTTCTCGCTCACATTCCAATGAAATTGCCACCTAAGAACAAAATAATGTTTAACAAATACATCTTCCCAGAAGTACAATGACAGATTAAACTGTTAGGAAAAGAGCGACAACTTAGTTCTGAACACCATTTCATTGGTGGGTAAAATGTTCTCTCTTTCCTCCCCTTTCTAGTGATGGATTGGGCTGCAAAATTTGGATCTTTTTCGAAATTTCAAACCTCCAAAATTCAGTGGTATTTGGCTCCAGATCCAGTTTTGGTTCCAAGCTTCCACATAGCTATGGGTGGGGTGGGGCATACGTACCAAGGTTTTTAGTTCCAGTCTATCTCTACTTTTTAAGGGACAGATCTTGCAAAATGGCTCAGTGCTCTCAGTTCCTGCTGACTGTAACAGGGATTGGGTTCTAAATCTTCCCAAACAACTTCTAAATTACCTGGTAAATTTCTGGATTGGTTTTAGTTCGGCAGCTGAAGTTCCAATCTGAACGATCTTGTTTATGCAGCTAAGCCAAAAGCTGCACTAGAAATTAAAAAGCCTCCAGGAAATTCCCCCTTGGAGTCTAATTATATTTCAGGAGTTTCCAGCCTGAGTTCTGGAAATTATGGGACTGGGAGAACTGGGAGCTTATTTAATATTCACCTGGGGACACCCTTTTGGTGCTGGCATAGACCTCACAGGTGAAATGTGGCTGTGGATCAGAGAATTTTCTCCTCTAGAACCAATGTGGTTAAGTAACCTACACAGAGCATTTACACAGGGTGTAGTCAACGCAGGAGCAGATCGTCAGTTCCCACATCCCATAGCTTGTCCATGCTGACCCATATGCTGCTGTATAGAGGTTTCATGCAGAGTGGAGCTCTGCACCATGCAGGAGAGTGCATGCCTCCTAGATGGTCCAATCCCTTCTGCAGTGTAACTACTGCCCTGGGGCCACACATAGCCTGTCGAGGAAAGGTTGGATTTCCATTGCGATATAATATAATTGCACCAGCATGCTCTGTAGATCTGCAATTCTAATGAAGAATAACAAAATAATTGTACACTGAAATCGACTATTGCTCTAAGGGGGCATATTCTAAGCTTGTTCCTTGCTCTGTACTCCCATTAAGACTCCCTTTTGCAGAATCAAGGTAAGAGAGGAGCATAAAAAATGCATTTTGATCCAAATTCATTCCTGAAGTAAAACCACTGGGTTCAATAGAGTTACCCGAGGGATGAAAGTGTCTCTTCTGTCCGAAACTAGGACACATATTGATATATATGATACATGAAAATACAAATATTTTGCAGGGGTACATTTTTCTAAGAGAAAAAATATCTGGGAAAAAATCTGTGATAAGACAAAATGCAATACAAGGCAATACAAGCAAAGAAAGCTGTTACCCTACTGGAAATAAGAGACAAAGCTGTTTTGCTACCTATAAATTACACCAGAGGCCACCTTTGAGTTATACAGAGTGAACATGGTAGAAGGATTACATCTAAAACTGTGGCACTCTAATGCAGAACTAGATATTCTTTATTTTGGTGAGGTGGCTACACACAGCGCACCAGGTCTTACATTTCTTTCTGATTGCCATATGCAGAATTTTAAAAAAGAAAAAGACCCACTCACTTGCTGCGTCTCATCCTTGAAAAATGATCATGAGGTCAAAACTCGCCATCCCTACTCAGGAAAAACTCACACTTGAGTAAGGACTGAGGAAAAACTTAGCAAACCTTTATTCACAGGAGCAATCCTTATTCATACAATTCCAGTAATTCTAATAGGATTATTCATATGAGTCAAAACTATGGACCGGATTCTCCTCTCATTTTTATTAGTACAAATGAACAGTAATTTCACTGAAGTCAGTGGAGTTACACTGCAGTGTAGATGAGAGGAGAAGAAAGCGAGGCACTATTTGCAAGAGTAAGGTTTGCTGAACTGAAGTCTGACTACGGACTGCAGGAACTGGTCCATAATGAAGAACCAGAATAAATGGCAAACAGCTTTTAAGCAAGAACTCTATGAATGCGTGTCATCAGTGAAGCCAGCAGCTAAATGGCATGACTCATCATGCCTTACTTAGTTCTTGATATAACACAACACTTTGGTATCACTGTCACAGCAGGCATCACCAGGGGACACTGTTACATATAGTCTTACAAGTACTTTTTCTTAGCATGTGAGCAAGACTGTGTTGTTAAAAGATATTACTTCACCCACCTTGTCTCTCTAACTGAAATTGGTCCAATAAAATATATTACCTCGCCCGCCTTGTCTCTCTAATGTCCTGGGACCAACATGGCTACAACTCTGCAAACAATGCTGTGTTGTCATTAGTTTTCAGTTATGCAGAGTTTTGGCGAGAGTTTTTGGAGAGAGGGAGCTTGCACTCTGCTTGTTCTTTGATTAGCGTCAATTCTTGAGGCAGAGTTGCTCCCTGGGAATTGGGCATTGGTGCTGGACTAAGATTCCTGGGAAAATGTGGTTGCCCTGCATGCTGTTTAACCATCTAATTTCAAGACTGGTGTAAATTTAAAAAGCTACACTGAGAATATACCCAGACTCCACATCAGATCGTGTTCAGAAAACACACAAACTAATTGACTTTGACTTTGAGATACATATTCTCAAGGAAGCCCATTAAATATTTAGTATTCTTTCTTCAGTCCTTATTTACCAAGTCAGTTTTTCTGTATCTATGGAAATTGTATATGTCATGCTTTGCATTTATACGTATACACAATATCAAATGACCAAATAATGTTGAAGAAAGGTTAAAGTATATGACCTATTGAACACTAACTTGCAACTGTTATTGCATTAGATAGGTTTTCCTTTAAGGCAAATAACTGACCTTTGAACCTCTAGACCGTCAAATCTGTCTTTCATCTTCTGGGTCATACTTACAAAATCTTCGTAGGAAGAACGGCCCTGAACAGACCTAATACTTTAACTGCTTCACCCTTATGACCATGGCACATTAAACTTTCTGAATATACACTGTCCTTTATGATCCATATGTGAAAGCAAAGTTACATTTGCTATAGACAGCTACATACACTGCGTTCTGCTATACAGGTTTGTATGATGCGAAATCTCAACACCATGACTAATCCTTAATGCCTTGCCATTTTCTACCACTATCACTGTCACCATCCTAAAAATAATTGAGATCTTGTGTGCACAAAAGTAGAGCTAGGAATATTAGAGTAGTGGATCTGACATGAGCCCGTGACTACAATATCTTATATAAATGTAAACTACCTGCCGGACTGTACGTCAAAGTAGTAGCGAATATCCTTTTCATATCAAGTGTCTCCTGCTTGGAAAATAAATGGCCCAAATTAGCTTTGGGCTTTTAGGTAGCAGCAGGAGACCATTATCCTGTGAATACATTCTTTTTCACTGACATTATCTCTTAATTATTGCCCATATTGGACTAAATTAGCATCTATCATTGTAGGCAAATGCTACTCTTATTCTCAGTTCTGGTATTTGTGATTTCTTTCACTATAACTTCATTTTTAGTATGTTTCTATTTAGGTTCAATTTGCCTGATATCTATCTATCTATCTAGACTACAACATTTCACTGCAAACAACTGAACCTGCCAAAAGGCAGTATCCCCTTCCTCTTGTATACCATGATCTTCCCCATTCTTGTCCTTCCCTGGTCTGTTGTTCCATTGTGGAGAAGAAGAAGAATAGGCTTGTGGTTAAGGCATTGTATTGAGGACTCTGCAGATCCAGGGTCAGACCCCACCACCACCTCAGACTTCCTGTGTGATCATGAGCAAGACATTCAGTCTCTCTGGGCCAGACTGTGAACCCTTTATACGCATTGGTGAGCACTTGCTCATGCAAGTGGACCCCTTGACTTCAGTGTGCGAGGTTCACAATCTGTGCCTCAGTTTCCCCTCTATAAACTGGGGGTAATATTTCTTACTTTCTCCCATCCTTTGCCTGGTCTGTCTGTTTAAACTGTAAGCTGTTTAGGGCAATGGACCAAGTCCTGTGCGGGGTTCAATTGGGCTATGCAAATTTACAGCTGAGGGTCTGGCCCAATGATAGAATCAAATACAAAACCTTTCCTAGTTTTCCTTTGAATATGGGTTTTAGTGAATATCTAAACAATATTCAAAATCACCATTAACCCAATATGGTCATTTTCCCCCACTGGATCTACACTTGAAACCATAAGCCCGTGACCCACTCCCATCACCCTGTTGCCCTATAACCAGCCCCACAATCCCACTTACTTGATGTCATCTTCAGGACAAGGCCTGTAGGCCTGCAGCCCCCTTTTTACTTCTCACAGCTTCAGTGAGTGGGTGGCTGGAACCTACAGGCTCTCCAGGGACAGCTGTTTGGCCTGTAACTCCTTGGGTGTGGCAAGGAATGTCTGTTCCCATACCATTCAGTCATGACAGCAGTGAAATCCAGAAGGATTCTCTAGGCCTGCTGCTGCTGTTGAGTCGTTTGAAGACATCAGCATCCTGTTCATCAAAAGTGCATAATCTAGCAGGTGAGAAGGTGTCCTCTTAGACCCATCAGTAAGTCTTGGTGACCAAGGAGCATTAGAAGCAAAATAAACCTTCTTACACCTCCCCTTGCTAGGAAGCTTTGCCCCTACCTCCCAGGCAAGGTCCAGCCACAAAGATACATGAGTTCAGACTGGACTGTTGCAGTTTGCTATCTCTGAGGCTGAAGATGAAAACAATGCAGAAGCTCTAGATTGTGCAACCTATGACAGCCTGCCTCCTTCGAGCACTTCACTTCTGGTCTCTCCACTCGCTCCCAATCTGCTAGCATTGCCAATTCAGACCCTCAGTCTTGATCTTCAAAGCAATTAACAGGCCAGGATCCAGTTACATCGGTGAATGCATCTCACCCATGAACCACAAGGATAAATGCACTCCCCTGGACTATCCTCAGAGTGTCCACAATAGAGCACATGACAGCCAGAGACAAACTGTTCTCAGTCACAAGGATTTGGGTGTGGAATGAACTTCCAGAGGTGGTTTGATCAATCCAACCTTACTACTTCATCTTTGATAAAGCTTTTCCATTATAACTAGAATTATATGTACACCTCAAGCAAAACCACCTACAACCAAGAAAGGGAGAAGAGCAGAACTCCCCATTAAATTCATATGGACTTTGCTGGGTAGATCTGATTTGCCTGAGAAGCAACTATATGGTGATGGGTGCTGTAGAAAACCCTAAGAGTAGCCAGACTCTGATGTGCCCCTTTGGACAATCCTCACCAGCTTTCAGGTTTCATTATGAAATCTCTAATAAATAGCACAGGCTAAGGTCAAGGATAGTGTAGGCAGGCACTGTGCTACCTTTCCCACATAGCTCTTCCAATTCCTATCCATTCTGACCTCCAGCACCCGCGCTGTTCCATTCCTGGGCCTCTCTTGAGCAGATACTGATGACTATAGAGCATCGTGCTGTGGACAAATGTCTATTAGGGACCATCAAGCCCATTTTTATTTGTGAGTGACCTAATCAAGATGTGATCCTAGGTCTTCAAGAACAGTGCATTAACCCAGAGGGGCAGCTTCCCCCACCACCCCGCTCCCTTTTTAAATTAGCGTTAACAAAAATAAAGGCAAAAAACCCCAACACCTAACCCCTATGTTAATATGCTCTGAAAGGTCAGAAGCAGGACTGCTAAAAACCAGAAGATACAGGGTCCACTGGTTGTGTCTCGGTATTAGAACCTCTAAGATACGGAAAACCATCGACTGTTTAAACGGACTACAATGCCTGGTCACAATGGAGCAGATAAAAAAAGAAAGATGCAGCTTTAACTTTACCTTTCTGGCTTTTGTTAGCTCGAGCCGTATCCTGGCGGAGCTGCATTTAATATGCTATATACTCAAGATGTTTCTTTTCTTTTCTTTTCTTTTCTTTTTTGATGTGTGGTGAATATCCAGCATGTAATTGAAAAAAGGAAAGGGAGCTGCTTGTTTGCTGCCTGATCTAGGAATGATTAAAGGTAGAAGTTTTTCAGGCATTACTGACTGAAAGGGTATAGTTAAAGCTGCTTTAAAAAAGAGAGCCTTCATAAAGAGCCAGTACTCAAGCCACTATTAAAAGCATCACGCTTGTTAAAACCTGTAAAAAGGCAGGAAATCAGTGAGTGAAATGCAGCTTCTTCACCAATTACTGAAAGGAGTGTACACCTTAAAGCACTCTTTGAATTGTGTCATACCAGCCTCTGTCTCTCTCCCTCTCCCCATCCCCTCACCCTGTGTCTCCCTCTCTCTCTTTCTCGTGCCAGGCCATTCAATGGGTACATTAGTGATGGGGAGTTGGGGGAGAACAGGTTTACAATGCTACACCAAGTTCACTTCTCGCTTGTTGTTTGCGACCCATTTACAGCTGAATGACTCTGTGCAGAGACAGCTCTAAATGACTCTCTCCACCTCTTCACCAAGCCACTTGTTTTTGTCCTTTCTTTCTCTTTTTTAAATCCAAAGAAAATAATTGATAAACTGAACGCCGTCCCCCTTAAAGGCAAATGCATATCCACCTGGTTAAAATTCCTCCTCTTTCTATTCTCCATCTCCCTATATCCATTTTGCTCGGCACTGTTTAAACAATACTTCATCAAACGCAGCCCGAAGCAAATAAAAAGCACAGGAGAGTAAATAAACAGTAAAAAAAAAAAAAAATCACAGGCTGGAGGGTAAGTACTTTTATTCCTGTACTTTCGTTGCCTGGGGAATTATTATTCCATTGCTGGTTTCATGAGGGAGGGGGGTGAAAGGAGAGCCATGTTATTCACAAAATGGATTGCTCCTCTCACTGCTTTTCACTCCTGTGGGTTCTCAAGAGTCCACTGATTACAACAAAGTGTGGCCATCTATTCCGTCTTATTGACAAAGGTCCTTAATTACTGCTGCACCAGTAATACCTGCTATTAAATTCTGCTAAACAGAGGCTGCAAATTAGCTGCAGATCTCGGTAACCTTTTGTGTGTAATTACAGGCAGTGGGATTGACGCTGAGGCTATATAACTGACCCAAGTCATAGCAATAGGAAACCTTTGTTTATCACCTGCGGTGGGGGCCAAAATGTGAAATTAAAAGCTCTCCATCAGCTGAAGGCCTTCAAAAGCCCAGGAAAGCAACAGGCAAAAAAAACAAACTGTTCTATATTTATAACCATCTTCTTCAACTGCTGTTTAAACTCACAGCTCATTAACCTGGTACGCTGTTGTAATGTACAAGCCATGCAAAGTTTAAAATGGCAAAAATTTAGGTTGCCTTTTTGAGGCATTCTATATTTCATGAGGGCCTTTAACCTGCATTTAAGAACCTGTTTGATGCAATTGCTGACTATAAATAGCCGTCAGTATAAAAAATGCATGAACTTTTAACATTTGTCTTCAGGAGCCCCTTTTTAATATAAGAATTCTTTGCTATTCTATTCAGATTCTTATACTGTGCCCATCACCAGGCTACAAGAGTGCTTTCCAATTGTGCAATAAGGGCTCGATCCTGCCAGGCATTGAGCACTCTGGCCCCAATCAAGCAAACACTTAACTTTAAACATGAGAGACATGAGAGGTGTCCCACTGACTGCAGCAGGACTCACATCAAGGTTGCAGTTTCAGACCAGCCTGCTTAGCACCTTGCAGGATTAAGCCCCAGGCAATGCCACTAACATCTGTTATGTGTGGTTCCTAAGGGCTGCACTATCGTAAGCTCTATAGAGAGAGGAACAAAACTCTCCAATTTCTTGCATTAGGTAATGTTCGTCATATTGGACTGAATTCTAACAAGCCCTTACTCAGCTGCATGTAAGGGAGGAGCATGCAAGGAGCCTTCTTAACATTCACGCACACCTTATGCAAAGGCCTGTCTAATAGGTGGACCCTGCACCCCTGTGACACAGTGACTTATGTGAGGGGACTAAAATACAGGGAGTATAATGCATCTTCCAAAGAGCTATAGCAATGGGCACTTTCTCATTGCATTCCTCCATTTCAGATCCTTGTTTTCATCATATAATATTACATAATGATGATGATTACACTGCTAATAAAACACACACAAGAGGAGTTCTGAAAGCAAACACTGGTTTTGATTTTAAAGTTAAGTTGCTAAAATCACATGATATGGGTTACAACAGAGTAGACATAAACTCTAGTAATCCCAATGAGTCTTCAAGGCTAAAGTACCCAAATCAGGTGAGTAACTTCTCTAGTGATGTGTCTATTAGAGAGAATTCAGTTACACAAATTCATAGAATAGATACACAGCATCTGTGCCTAGACACACAAGGCCAAGTAACTCTTGTTGAAATCATTGGGAGCTGCATGGGCATCTCCAAGTGCAGAATTTGGCCAAATATACTTTTTAAAACTACTTCATGGGAGGATGTTATCAGATTAAAAGGATCTGATGGGAAGATAATGATCTTATCAGCTTGGAAGGAGAGGATGGATTTCAAGTCCATTTCATAAAGAGGCCTGGGATAAATTTGGAGGTTGCAGATTTCTAGTGATGAGGCAAACTGGAAAGATTTAAAAGGGAGTATTGTATTATAATGGCTTATATTGTAATGGCTCTCCTGCTACCTTCTCCTATAAGCATCAATTGCCCCTGGCAGCCTATGTTTATCTACTGCTCTTGCAAGCTTTCTTAGGCAGAAGCATTTACAGGAGTTGCAAATGCACCATATGTTGTAATGATGCTCACTCTGAGATATGGTAACACCCTGTTAAATAGAAATATCTGATGACTATGTTCCTGTATAATGCCTCTTCAAACAAAAGTTAACCGTTGTAATGATTGTTTTGTTTCTGATATTTACATGCCAAGGATTTGTAAACTTGTTAAAACTTCCTAAATAAATATTTTTTTTAAAAAATGCATCATAATCAAACCTACAGGGTGAAATCCTGTCCCCACTGAAGTCAGTAACAAAACTCTCATTGACTTAAATAGGGCCAGAGTCTCCGATCCTCAAGTCAGGTTGAATTCTGTTTGATGCAGGATCTGAAGGAGAGGCCTAATGGTACTTCTGCGTTCCCCTAATTCTTGGGCCAACCAGGAGCCAGCTAGATAATGTAAGAAAGTATCTAATATATGTCTTTAGAAATTACAGGATTTTACAAGCCATTCTATTTTTCCAGCCATTATTCCTAGAACTTCTGGTGTCTAAAATGCATTATACTTACTGTACCAGGTGTCCCACTTCTAGTGGGAGTCAGCTCAAACCCAGTGCTGGCAATCTAGCTTTTACTTATTGTACACATTTGCCCTCAGAACAGCACTCATGTGGGACTTGAATGGTTATATAGGCCTTGTTCTGGACCTCTGCACTTGAGTGAATTTAATTGTTAGAGAACCTCTTCTAGGCCTGGATCCAGCAAAGTGCTAAACACTCCACCCCTGGTTGTTCAACACCTTGCAGAATTGAGCCCATATAAAGCACTCAAGAACTGCATGGTACTATATAAGATTGCATAGCGTTTGTGAAAGATGCGGGATGTGTATAAGATAAACAGGACTTAGGCCCAGAGGTGCTGGAACTAGGGGTGTTGGGCAGCATCCCCTGGCTTGAAATAATAATAGCAACCAAATACGTGGTTTCCACTTTCAGCATACCCACTGTAAAACCTGTTCCAGCACCCCTGCTTAGCCTCAGTCTTGACTCAGACAAAAGGTCCACTGACTGTTCCTCTGATGACGTTCACTGACTGTAATGGGAGTTTTGCCTGAGTAAGGACTGAAGGATTTGACTCAATCATTATGCAACGGAAAAAATCTAATTGCTGACAAAATTCAGAACTCATAAGCCAATAGTTTAAAAAAATCCCTGTGACGTGTGCTTAACGGTTAGCAAATGAAATGAAGTTGTATTTGAAATCTGCATTTCTCAAGGTGTTGAAGGCTCTGGCTTTGACAACATGACTCACAAATTTACCTGATGCCTGTAAATAGACAGTGGAACCCCAAACCTTGGTGTGCGTTCTAGGCTGCTGGGTATTTATTAAGGGTTTAGGAAAATAGGAATTGCCAGAATGGATCAGACCCAAGGTACATCTAGTCCAATATTGTGTCTCTGACAGTGGCCAAAACCAGATGAATCATAGAATCATAGAATATCAGGGTTGGAAGGGACCTCAGGAGGTCATCTAGTCCAACCCCCTGCTCAAAGCAGGACCAATCCCCAATCAAACCATCCCAGCCAGGGCTTTGTCAAGCCTGACCTTAAAAACTTCTAAGGAAGGAGATTCTACCACCTCCCTAGGTAACGCATTCCAGTGCTTCACCACCCTCCTAGTGAAAAAGTTTTTCCTAATATCCAACCTAAATCTCCCCCACTGCAACTTGAGACCATTACTCCTTGTCCTGTCCTCTTCTTCAGAGGAAGGTGTACAGCCTCCGCAGTATGCAGATCGGGGATAATCTGCCCTCCACTCAGGTCTCATCTCTAATAGTTAGAGATCATTTTAAACACTGAAGTACAAGATTAATAGCCCATCCAAATTTTTTGTTCTCATTAATTATGATGAGACTAGATCAGGGAATTGAGGCTTGACTTGCCCACTTGATCCAGCACACACCTAAGCGTATGTATAAAATTACTTAGTTGATTTAGATGGGACTGTTCACATGAGTAAAGTTACCCAGGTGCTTAAGTGTTTTCAGCCCTCAATAGAAATGTAACCTGACAGGGTGGTAACAGATAGGGTTTTTTAAAAAATTATAATAACGAGATAAAAAACAAACAAAGCTTCTTTCTCCAGATTTCTGCTTGTTTTCCATTATCAAATATATATTTACACAATGGAGCAAACCCATCTGCTTTACTCATGTGATCATCCCTTGGAAGTGACTTGTACTATAACTCTGCTAATCGAAGGAAAGAGCAATATCAAAAACAGTGTTGTCAATGCTCCATATTGTATTGTGAGTCTCATGACATTTAGGAGTTTTCTAAAGCCTGAGCTCTTGGAATCTTTACAGTATGTGAGAATCTCAGCTGTCATTTTTTTCTTGCTTTCATAGTTGTGGAGAAAACCCTGACAATCTGACCCAAGTGCACCCTAAAGGCTTAAAAACCCAAAGGCAAATAAAAAGAACCCAACTTTTACTATTTTTTTTTTAAAATCTCATGGTTTTCAAGTCAATCCCATTATCTGGGGGTGGGGGTTTGATTGATGATTTTTGAATACCTGAGGTTTGCAATATTGCAAAATGTGTGAGACATCAATATACATAAAAGGATTTTAAAGATCTATTATGCTATTATCTCTCTTACAATTTGAGAACTAGTATGTGGCAGTGCTCCCTCTACAGACAGCTGCACCCATTGCTAAAAGAGGTCACAAATGCCAATCAGACTTTCCATTCTTTAAAATACTTGCCTGGGACTCTATTGTATTATTTGAGAAACATAACTAGGTAATAAACTTGAGAACTATGACTAGGTAATAAACCACTGAATAATAATGCAAACGCAAATGAGGGTGGAGTTAATATTGCGTATGTTAAAACTCTCCATTTCTTGATTTCAAAATGCATCATTTTGCAACCTTAACTATCTTTTAGCATAATTGATTCTATAATATAATGATTTTCTGTTACATCATAAAATCAACATTAAACTAAAATGGCACTTGCATTGTTTTCTGATAAGTCTTTAAGAAAATTCTCCATATCTCAAAGGTAGCATCAGCGCCATATTATCTGGCAGTTGCTATAGTAACAGTTACTTGTGTAATTTGCTCGTGACTAAGTTAAGCCCACCCTAGGTAGCCTTAACTTGCCTATTCACTTGACATGTTTAAAGAGGTTTCCTTTAACAGATCTGTATCTTTTGCCTGCTGGCAGCAGGGATCTTTTCTTGTTCAGGTGACTTTTTATCCTTTGTTTTAGGTTGCTCACTTGGGGCCAGATCCAAAATTCAGAGAGGTCAAAGGAAAGAATCCCTTTGGCTTTAATGAGGTTTGGATCAGGCCCTAAATCCCATACTGATTTTTCCCAGGGGAAAACACTTGTCCCTTCAACAAGTCCTTCTCCTGGAAAGGAACAATGTCAATCATTTTTAAAGAGCATCAGCTCCTGCAAGAACAGCAGCTCCTGATTCATTAATTATATGTGGATGGGTGGGTGGGTGGATGGTGTTGGAAATCATTTCCCTAAGAAGTTTATTAAGATTTAGCACAACTCAGTTTCCACACAAGCATTCCTTTATTAGTTCAAAGGCAAATATGGCATTGGTTACAGCCAAAATACAAATATAAGCACTACACACCTATACTCCATTCTCTAGCAACAATGTAGTTATAAGCAATAGCTGAATACTCACTGGATCAGGCCCAAAAGACACCTTCCCATCATGGCATGGCTCCAGAGGGGAAAAGAAAAGCTCAGACAAAGAAACTCCTACAGAACCTTGCTTTTTATACACTATAATAAACAAGTGATGTCACTGCTGTTGTTGCACCTTAGCTAATGTCAGCTGAAGGAGTCTAGGGGCTGCACTCTACTCTGTTCAAGGTTTTTCCCCTATCTCACTTTAGTCCAGTAGTTGGGGAAAAATATGGCAAACGTTTCTAACCAATTATTGACTGCACCTGGTGTACAATTAACCGTGTCTATTGTTTAGCCCAAACCTTAAATAAGACAACTCTGGTATGTCCAGGGTCCCTGCAAGTTTAACACAAACAACTTTTCTTTCTCATGATTTCATTCTTTTCAATCACATGCTGTGGATTTATCACTCGTGTTAACATCAAAACGCAATTTAAAACCATAGTTAATTCAGGCCTAATGCGGGCCTATATCCCGATTAGATAGATAGATAGATAGATAGATAATCTACCTATCTACCTATCTAAGATGGAAAAGTATTGCCCTTATTTTCAAATCTTTTTTAAATGTTTTGTCAAAAAATGGATAAGATATTTGCTTTTGCTGATGCCCAATGGATAATCACTAAAACTGAAGCAAATGTTATATTTTTCCTACAATGTTTTAATTTTATGCTTTTACCATAGAGCACACACCTGGCAAAATCCCTGATCAATTCTTATGGTTTTACTGTAAGTCGAAACTACTAAACTATTTCCTAACATCTAAGGAATTCACTGCTGTCGATCTCTCATTAACTAGGTGATATAGAATGGGCTGCTTGCATGGGGAACAAAATGCACAGACACAATCATTAAAGAGCATTCTCAAAACCTATTATTCCTTAGAGGCATTGCAGCAATCCCTGCTCACATCGGTTTTTAAGGCATTGTGCACCACATTCTGATGCCTCACATTCTGTAGGACCCTTACTCCTCATTGTCAGTGTGAGCAAGAGCATCAGAATCTAGCCCTTGGTGAATGTGTGTTCTACTAACATTACTGAATGCACCTTAAAAATGTTGAAATGTAATTGTGGGTTTCAAGACCAGGCCTTTCCCCTTCCCTCCCTCCTGTTAGCTTGAAAAGCACTGAAGCCCCAACAGACTCTGTAAAAATATATGGCACTCTACAGCTCAGATGGCCAACACGAGCATTTTCTAAATTGCTTGCCTATCAAAATCATATTTGGAATTGTGGTTTGTAAGTATGTGCAAAATTTACATTAAAAAAAATGCAGCATGGCATCGAGAAAGAGTTACTACAACTGTGCTAAAACACTGTAATGTGGCAAAAGGGCCTCCGAGGATTCCTTTTATTGCTCTAAAGACTCCCATTTTGAAGTGCCGGTGGTATGATGGCAGAAAGCCTGTAATTAAATATTTAAATCACCATAACAATATATTTAAAGGGAAAGAACTTCAAGGAGCCTCTTTGGAAATCCAGTCCTTTTTGGGAACATTATACGTTTTACTGATGTTATTTAAAAATAGATAGTCTAAATAGTATATTTCCCTAAATATAATAAGCACTGGATGAGAATAGTTTTTGCTGTAAAATATGAAAGTGCAATGCATTTTCTGATTATAGCCAGGTTTTCTATTTGCCAGTTTAATCCTCCAGAATTCAGCTGTTCTCTGTTCAGTCCTTTTACATCATCTTTAGCTAATCTGTCAAACATTTTAGACAGCCAAACCAATTTTCAGATTGTTCAGGACTTTGCCACAAGCACCATATGCTCTTAATAAGATTTTCATTTGGAATGATGCCATGTCGTCCATGTTTTCTGTTGTATATAAATACTGAGATTTAATGGCTTCAGGTTTTGTTTAATGTTAACATCAACAATAAAAAAAAGAAATAGGAGGTTCTCAAACACCAAGCCCTATAGTGAAATGCACTAGTGACAGCCATTTGCAAGGTTAATGTTGTGGAAAACAACATCCATCTTTGAAACAGTTTCATTAGCCCCATCTAGCTGACCTCTCCACATAATGTTGTCAAATGTGACACGCATCAGATTATTGGGAATATGGAGATCAATAAATATGCAACACCAGCGCTTAGAACGCTCCTGGCATCATAGCCGTACAAATGCCATCTAACATTCCAAAGAGTAGCTGTCATCTGTCAAATCTACTAGCAAATAGACAGGCTTAAGGGGAAAGCTATCAATAATAGTAAAATATATGAGTAAAGATGAAATAGACAGGGAGTACAAAGTCAAGGTTCTGATGCATTAAGGTTCCATATAAAAAACACCAGATAAACAGTTTAAAACAATGAATTTCCTTATTTGTTGAATTAAAAGTAAATCCCTCTCATATGACACTATCTGCTACGATGCCTATTTTACATACATTATCTTTTATTGTTGCCAATGTTTTACAGTTTCTCTAGGACTATTCCTGAGTACTGATTCCCCATCTTGTGAGAAGCAATGCCCCTCCTGCAAGGTATGGAGTGCCAAAATAAGTGGTCTCATTTTAAAAAAAAAAAAAAGAAGAACATCCCAGCAGCAGCCACTGAAGTCAGCACTTTTCAGGATTTGGCTCTGGGTTGGGTGTGGTATACTGTTTTTTGAAAGGATACAAAGCCAAGACCTGGTAACCCTTTCTGAATGGTTACGTTAGCAGTATGTATAGTCTCGCTATTAAGAGTTAACTTGTGTAAAACCAAACTGATACCCATTACTCTTTTAGGTGTGTTTAGTTTCAAATGCATGCTATTCATGTAGATTTCTACAGATTTACTTACTGACCCTGAAGAAGGGTACTCAATAGCAGGTGGAAACATCAACATGAATAAAGGGGACACCATCATAGGGCCTAATCACATCAGCCACAATATCAGAGGCTCGTTCACCTGCACATCTACCAATGTGATATATGCCATCATGTGCCAGCAATGCCCCTCTGCCAGGTACATTGGTCAAACTGGACAGTTTCTATGTAAAAGAATAAATGGACACAAATCAGACGTCAAGAATTATTCAAAAACCAGTTGGCGAACACTTCAATCTCTCTGGTCACTCGATTACAGACCTAAAAGTGCCAATACTTCAACAAAAAAACTTCAAAAACAGACTCCAATGAGAGACTGCTGAATTGGAATTAATTTGCAAACTGGATATAATTAATTTAAGCTTGAATAGAGACTGGGAGTGGATGGGTCATTACACAAAGTAAAACTATTTCCCCATGTTTATCCCTACCCCCCCCCCACTCCCCACTGTTCCTCAGATGTTCTTGTCAACTGCTGGAAATGGCCCACCTTGATTATCACTACAAAAGGTTCTCCCTTTCCCCCACAGCCCTCCGCTCTCCTGCTGGTAATAGCTCACCTTACCTGATCACTCTCATTACAGTGTTGATGGTAACACCCATTGTTTCATGTTCTCTGTGTACATAAATCTCCCCACTGTATTTTCCACTGAATGCATCCGATGAAGTGAGCTGTAGCTCACGAAAGCTTATGCTCAAATAAATTGGTTAGTCTCTAAGGTGCCACAAGTCCTCCTTTTCTTTTTGCGAATACAGACTAACACGGCTGCTACTCTGAAACCCATGAATAAAGTTGAGGCTTTAAAGAATGCACTTCTGTTTAGATCCACGTTGCTTTGGGTATAGATAAATGGTACATAAAATAATCAAACTCAGAGCTCAATCATTGACTTAAAAGAGAGAGAAGTGCACTCAGCACCTGGCAGGATTAGGCACCATGTAATTTATATGTAGAGGGGAAGATAAACCATAGAAATTCCACCTAGCTAGGCCCTATCTAACTATTCAGTGACTTTGTAACTAGCAAATGTACTTCCCCCTCTTTTAAATGTCTGTAGGCTGCTTTCATTGTCGTTTGCTAAATATAGTGCAATACATTATTAAACTTGGGTTCCCAGCTCTCCACCCTCCCCCAGTGAAGGAATTTGACAAATAAACCACTGATCCAAATCATTTTCTGAATGAGAGCACTGCAAACTCGAACCAACGATTTGAATCTAGTAGTACTTAGTGCTACAAGGGATATTTCTGTAAACAACTTTTTAGGCTAAAATATCTATTAAAGAGTACATGTTTGTTTGAATATATGTTGTCCAATTAAAGCTGATGGCAAATTGGTTTCTTTCCTTATATGTTTTTAAAAATGTTGTTCATTTTGTGGAAAAAAGAGAACGAACAGGAAACAAAGGTATTTTTGAAGTATACAGTTATAAGGTACTTGGCTGGTAATTTGCAACCTTGGTACACAACATACCTTTTAGCAAGGCTATTTATTTCTCAGGGAGAATGCTACAGTACTTACGATAAAGGCCTCTGTTGGACCTCTTCATCAATAGCAAACCTTTAAGCACAGCACATCTCATAAATAGGAGTTCCACTAACACAGACTTCAAAAGGATAGAACCTGATAATTCAAAAATAGAGCTATATTAAGTGTTCCAGCAGTCCATCCATAAAAGCAGTCTTATATTCCAAACGCCTCCTCTGTGCAGCATGACAGTCTATTAGAATAATAGCAGGGGAAAGCATAATTACAAGTAATCATTGGCTGGAAAGGAGCTCGTTGTTTTTGTACAGTAAAATGCCTTACAGAACCTGGCAGAAAATGCAACACTAGTTCTAGCAGCGAGGGCAGGTAACCATAGAAAATAATCACAGCGCAAACCCTGAACGATTTGTTTTTATTTATTAAAAACCTTTTGCACATTTTAATGTTCTCCCAGTGAAATAAACTTAATTTGCTACCACATTTTCCTTTAGATCTGATTATTACATAATTGCTGTTTATGAACAACCATGTTCTGTACATATGTCGGTCAAGTAGTAATGTTCGTCTTAGCTGGTATATCAGGTTTATTCGGTAAGACATATAAGTTAATGATTTGCCCACTTGCCAATATGTTTTGTCCACAGAATATTCTAAGAGAAACAGAGCCTATTTTAGGCATCCGTTTTTGAATATGCAAATGAGTGTCTCCTGCAGACAAGAAAGATAGATCAAATGGTCATATGTGATAGTGAACTCCACAAAGGATCCAGTTCTGCCTTCAGGCTCACAGGTATGGTCGTGTGCCCATGTTTCTGACAGCAGGGAAGGCCCCCCCAGATTGTAGACAGTTTTTATTTACATTTAGCAGAGCTACAGGACAGAAAGCACCAGTCTTTTGTTGACTCTGTTCTTCCCCCTTTCCTACCTCATTTATTCTCCCAGTTTTAAGATGTGCAAATTGGCCCCGACCCTGCACCACTGAAGTCACTGGGAGTTTTGCTATTGGCCTCAGCTGGAGTAGGATTAAGCCCATTCCTGTCTAGGTAGTGGTCCACAACAGTGCAGGCAATTACCAGGAGATAACCTGTTCAGTTACAACACTGGACTCATCAAACCCATTTCAATCTCCAGTTCCATTCTAAAGGAGCCCATTGCAGATCATGAACCAAAGAAATGCACAACTGAATTGTGATCCTATCTTAATACTGTGCCCATCGCTGGTATCTAAAGCATCTGTATGAAGCCATGGAAAATAAAGGTCTAAAGCCTAAAACTGAGGATAGCTTTCCAAATTCTGGCCAACAAAGGATATATAAGGAGATTCTCTGCGCCCACAAGTACACTCAAGCACTGGGCGTGTTTCCAGAAATCTTCAGACAGCTTTTGCCATGCTTAAGGATCCACTAAGTCAGACCCCATCTGACAACAAAAATTACTACACAACCCCAGGAGGGGGGACCAAAGCCTGAGCCCTCCCGAGTCCCGCAACCCCAGCCAAGAGGGCCAGAGCCTAAGCCTGAGTCCTACCGCCTGGGCAGGAGGACCAAAGCCAAAGCCCAAGGGCTTCAGCCCCAGTTGGAGGCCTGTAACCTGAGCCCTGCTACCCAGGGCTGAAGCCCTTGGGCTTTGGCTTCAGCTTCGGCCCCGGGCGGTGGGGCTTGGGCTTGGGCTTTGGTCCTGGGCCCCAGCAAGTCTAACGCCAGCCCAGGCGACCCCATTAAAAAGGGGTCCCGACCCACAGTTTGAGAACCTCTGCATTAAGTTCTTTTCAGTGCTCACGCTCACAGCCCTTATTGAGCTCAGGACAAGTCCTATTCAATGAGGATGCTCAGTAAGAGCAATAGGACTGGGCTCTGAGATTGTGACTAAGAACAATAATTGAACAATAATTTAATGATTTACTCTGGAATTAATCCCCTGATTTTGTTCATGTTTCAAAAATTACTAGTTCCACCCAATAGCAAAATCATGTAAGGGCAAAAAAAAGCATAAACAGAAGAATAAGCCGGAGTCAATTAAACAATCATAATTACAAGCCCATTTGCATATTATTTTACTTATTACAGTATTCCAGTAAAGGCCGCAGCAACTACTTTCAATTCAGCATGCAGAAATCATCATTATATACCAGCCCAAATTTCCTTGCTCTTATCATAATGCTTTTAATATGAAAACAGCTTTCTGTGAAGACAGCCTGATTATAGAGCGATATGTTTAATCATAGCCAGTGCTTACTGAAAAGTTTCAATGTTCATTACATTAGCTAGTCTTAAAATTGAATACAAATCAATGTTAATCAATATGTAGTAATAAATAAATATTAAGGAACTGTTCCACTAATGTACAGGTAGCCTAATTAAAGCAACAACATGTGCTGCACTTACATACCTTAATTTTCTCTACAAAATCCTTATTGAACCACTACTTAAAAAAAAATAATTGCATTTGCAATTAGAAACACTGAAGTTACATTATCGATTTCCTGCTAAAAACCTTTTTAGTAAACAAGCAGAAACTACATTCATTAAATGTAAGTGCTTGGAGCTATGGTGTGAAATTCAATTCAGCCATTATCATGAATTACACTGATTATTGCTGTAATTATTTTCTCTTGGATACAACTGCCTTTCTGTTCCTTGTTAGTTGTGTTGGACATATAACCATGTTCATTTTATACCTAATAATATTCAACTGTAGTTCCAGCAATTACTATCACTTATACAAATCATTAAGTTAAGCTACAGGTACCTAGTAAGATACAAAAATTAAGTAAAACACCCTTTTTTTTTTTACCTCTGAAATAAATAATACCATTGGTGAACAGAGGAAAATTACAGATGTTAACTGATTTACGTTAGAAAATGTCATTACCTTTTTCCCTTTCACTGACATTTTCGTCGTAGCAAACTTATGACGATCCATTTAAAACCTGTCAACAAAATATTTTCCCCATATCATAGAGATTAATACAACAACACTTCTTGTGAAAGATTCATCTCTCTAACAGCTATTATTTTAAAAGAAATATTTGTGCACCACCAGGGCAGTGTGCAAATACAGTGCCCTAATAATCTGATCCATTAAAAGAATCCATTTCACGGATCATATCAAAACAAAAATATTTAGAGGTTAAGGACCTTATCCAAAGTCCATTGAAGTCAATGGAGAAACTGACTCCAGCTGACTTCAGTGAACTTTGGATCAGTCTCTTTATATAGCACTTTTCAAGCCAAAGGATCCCCAAATCATTCAAGGCCAAATCCTGAACTGCTCATTCTGGCAAAACTCCCCTTGATTTCAAGTTTTGCTTGAGTAAGGAACTGAGATTTTGAGGCTGCAATATAGGCACCACCATTGGAGAGCAGGCACCTCCAGGACAGAGGGTGGAAAGCGACTGGAGACCAATACACTGCGAAAAAAGTGAGGGGCGAGAATATTTTGACCCAGGACATCCAGGCAAACTTCTCTTTACAGAAAGTATCTGGAATCTTTAGGACCGAATTTTTTAAAAGAGCGGGCAGAGGTCTGCAGGTATTTATGCACCTAACTTATATTCACAATTGTAACAATGGTGCATGGGAATCAAGTATTTGTTATAATTTACTTGATGTTTGTATATAGCACCACAGATATGCATAGTACAGTAAAAATCTGTATAAATGGCTCATTAGGCATTTATCTAGTGACTTGCCTGTACAAATGCATATCAAGAAATGGTCACTACACCAAGAAGCTTACAATCTAATGCCCCAATCTAGTGAACACCTATTCACACGGGTAAGCTGTCTGGAATGGCTCACAACTGTGAGTGCAACCTCCGGGAGCCTGTCAAGAAGCAGTGCAGAGATCCCCAACTGGTTGTATCCTCTATAATTAGATTTCACCAACCCAGTAACAAGTGTGAACTCCTAAAGCACTATTACTTAACATGGAGTCACAGACAGTCCCCTTGCGCATTCCAGTCTATCTTACCATCCAAGCAAGCTGGACTTAGTGATAGCTGGTTGCTGTACACCAAAGATCACCACAAAATATTCTGATTGCTCCTAGAGCCAAGAGAACAGTCACTTACCCAAGCAGGTCAATTAGTATCTTAGATCTCACACTAAAGACAATGCTTCTAACCAATCCTATAGTAAACCATCTGAGAATTTATTCACTAAGAAAAGACATGAAGGAGTTATTACAAGGTTAAAGCATGCAAATATACACAGTCTATGAGTTACAGTCTATGGTTTCAAAATGTACAGAGTTATAGTGATCTGTCAGCTCTGAATGTCTTTTAGGGCTAACCCAGGTTGACCCTGGGGAATCTCTGCTTCTGTTTTGTAACTCTGGCCCTGGGAGAGTCCAAACAGCAAAAGAGAAGAACATTTTCTGGTCAGCTATTTTTATTTCCTTCTTCCAGAATTCAAGCTAATGGGACGAGTCTTTTTGTACATAGCCTCCTCCTGAGTATAAGGGGGCAATTAACAAAGTCTTTGTATTGTGATGTCCCACAGTGGCCCATTTAGTTTAGACAGGCCTTCTTGATGGGCAGGAGACCATCGCTCCTGCTTGGGCTCACAGTTTCAGAGCAAACATTTTTTAGAGTTACAAAGCAAAAACTTTAAATATTACCATCTACCATCTGATAAAGAAATTATGTGAGATTAATGCATGCAGCAATTTACAGGCATTTCATAAAGTCTACACTCTCTGTGTCCAATACCCATCCTAACCATACTAGCACACAGGTGAAACAGACTGATGTCCAGGAATGAATTTGTCAGTGCTCGGCTGAGCCAAAGGCTTAGGCAAGAGCTGGCTCCTGGTCTGCCAGCATCACAAAAGAGTTTACTGGATTGGAACCTAAGTATGATATAAACATTAATGTCTAAAGAGTTCAATAAATAAATGAAAACAAATAAAGCTTGTACTCATAAGGGGAAAACAAACATTTGCTTTAAAGTGAAAAGTTAATGTCTTTGAATATCAGATCTAAAGTTAAAACCTGAATGGCAAGCCAGTATTCAGCAATTTATAATCAGGGGAGTATGTATTCTGCAGCAAGCCAGACCTAAATACTGTGGTGAAGTTCCTCAGGTCAACAGAGGTCTGCTGCAGTAGACTGAAATTCTGTGGCAGATTCGTTCAAATTAAAAACTATAGGGCCAAATTCTGCAGGTGCAAACTGGTGCAGCTTTGTTGTGATTTTGTCCCTATATTTTTTGAATGAATAAGATATGTAATCAGGACAGTGGACCCTGTCTTATTTAGTTTGATATTAAATTTAATGTGTTTTATGTTGTCACCACATTTTCACTATTGTCCTTTAAACAGAAACACATCTGTACAGTGGCACGCAGAAATCACTGTTAAATAGACATGAATTCTAGCCTCATCTGGACATGAGGAAATTTTATTCAGACATAGCGGAAGAAAGACACTTGAATGGGAGCTAGCAGAAGCATGGAGCAAAATCCTGTCCATAAAAGTCAGTTAGCCCGTTGCTTCATTTTATATTTTCTCTGATAAATGCATTATCATGATGATTCTTCTCTGAGTAATATTTAAAATAGTAATATGACACAATCAGAAAGTACAAATGAGCAAGAAAATTGATAGTGGAGAGAATGAACCACACGAAAGATGACTGCAACTTTCTTTTGCTTTTTCACAGGTGACACATCTTATTGTAATCCAGAGCGCATCCAAATCAAAGCTTGTTGTGTTTTTGAATGATCATTGCACCATGCCATTACTAGAAAAATATTAATTCCATTCACAAAAAATAGTGAGTATCTTTTTTCCTTACAAGTTTCATTCCCATTTATATTAAGGACCTTTTTACTCTACCAGAGTGGGGTAAATGGCCTTAGCATAAATGACAATTGGGCCCATCAAAAATCTGGGTCCAATTCTGCTCTTAGTTACAGCAAAATAGTAACTTCAGTTGAAACTACAAGCAGAACTCAACCCTTCATTGCTATTTTCCCCAACGTTTTCCATGTATCTGTATTATCTGATATCATATCTATCGCTGTCAGAATGGTGCCCATGGTATTTTCCTCTGGGAATACACTGCAAAGAGAACCTTGAAACATGAAGCAAATAGATTTCATTCATTGAACAAGGTTGGTTTGGGAATTCTAAGAAACCCAAAGGTCTTACTCCATATTGAAGCAGTGTGGCCTGTGAATACAGCACTAGATTAGGACTCACAACACCTGGGTTCTATTCTATTCCTAGTTCTGCCAATGGCATGCAGGGTGATATCCTGTTGTATGCCTCAGTTTTCCCATCTGTAAAATGAGCATAATGATATTGACCTCCTTGTAAAGTGCTTTGAGTTCCACTGTTAAAAAAGCATAATAGAAAAGCTAAGTATTCATAGAATTTTTTCAATGAGAACCAAATATAGTAGAAAACTCTGCAATATCCATAAAATATTAGGAAACCTAATATGAAGATTACGGGAACAAAAATATTTATTGGCCCATGGTATTTGAAGAAGAGTGAGGCTGCGGGAATGACACATGAGTTCTTTAAATGAACAAACCTGCTTACTAATGTTCACTAAAATATCCATGAGAAAGGTTGCAAAATTGACTGACTCAAAATTCAATTCAGACTTCACAAAAATGCCTGATGGTCCATTTTCTTACTGTTCACCTAGCACTAATATGTATCGCTGCTTATCTGAAGGTGCTAAATTAAGAAGAGAATCAAGAAAGTCCAACCTGAAATACAAAAGTGGAAGATTTTAATATATAATTAAGCAATAGATATTCAAGAATATCTTCTTCATAAGGGAATCTTTCCTCAGGCCCCTCTACAAACATGTAACATAACCTTCAAAGTAAAAAAGATTTGTTGCATTAGTTCTGCTTAGCTAACCATGAATAGTAATTGCAGGAAGAATGAATTGCATCCAGTGCCCTAGGGCATGAGCTCACCAGAACACACAAAAGTTTCATAAGGCCAGCACAAACAATGGAGTACGGGCCCACCAAAATGAGTGTAAAACAACCTCAGTGAAATTCAGTACACCATGATCTTTACCAAACCTCTAAATTAAAAAAAAAGTCAACATCTGTTCTATAGACAGCAGAAGGAAGAAGAGTGTCAAGAACCAGGATTTTCATTACTTATATATATTTTCAAAATAGTTTGTCTTATTCAGTTCGACTAATAAATGGGTCAGATTCACTCAAATGCTCTGGCTGCTTTGATCCACTTCAGTGATGCAAACCCATCTTTGGGCTGCTCTCAGTTACATCCGGGCCAAACTTGGCCCCCAGTCATTCTGAGGATTGAAGTGCAGAAAGATGACATAAATCCACGTTTTGCTCCTCAGTCCTACTCAGGTGTGCTGGGAAGAGCTCCAATGTGTTTATGCCACAGTTTTACTCTGAGTTTTACTCAGTTTGTTATTATTAAACCATGGATGGATCAGGAGTTACAAAACAGGGTCAGTGTCAAGAATGTCATGAACAGATAAATATCAGAAATGGTCCCAAAACAGACCTTCAGTCAAGTATCCCCAAACTTTGACTGGACCAGCCGTTGCTTAGATTTTCATCTTTTTGTATTATTTTAACACTTCAGATCAACTATTTACACTTTGCCATTAGCATGTAAATAGGATTACCATACACCCAGGTTTTCCCAGACACTGCCTCTTTTTTGAGCCTCCTTTCTCTGTCTGGATGGATTTTTCAAGTAACAGGACAGGTCCTGGATTTTAGCAGAGCAGACAGGCTGCAGCTCAGAAAGACCCATGATTGGTCCGCTTCCCTGCATCCACAGATGATTGGTCCATTCCCCTGCAACCACAGCTGCCAGGTCCAGCTCACACAGACCCAGGCTCCCAGTCCTGGGGAGGAGATCTGACAAGGAGGTGCTGACTGATGACTGTTGCTGTGTCCTGGGCTAGCGCCAGCCATCCTACCACCGTGACACGGAGCGACACTGCCCCACCACCTCCAGTGTTTACCCCCACTTCAGGTACCCCATCCAGAACCCACAACTTTACCCCTACCCCCAGCTCCTCTGTCCCATCCCCGCACAACTCCTCCCCACTCCAGCAGTGTCCTCTTTTGGGGAACCTGACATATGGTAACCCTATGTATGTATTCGCCTAGCCCAAGTTCCTTTTTGCAGGTAAGCAATACTCTATGAATTTTATTTTTTTCTGGGACTAGGTTTACAGCAGCAATATCAGCACCAGAACATTTTCACATAAGTATATTGAAGATTTGTGCTTCTGAATCAACACTTCTCCTAACAAATGATAAATCAACACACAAACACTGATTTATATACAGCAAATTAATTCTTGGAATAACTTCACTAAATTTAGCAAAATTACACCAGGAATGATTTTTGGCATGTTGTGTTTAATCCATTACTTTTGTAACGATTAAATTCTTTTTTTATTCTCGTCAACATTCTCACCTACTCCCTATGGAACAAGGACAAAGCCTTCAACTGAAATTATAAATGAAGGACTTCACTGCTGAATTTTTACCTGTTCAGCTCATTATAAATCCTGAGAAAAGGTTATTCTTAAAAGGTAAGTAATTTAATATTGAGCTAATTAGTATGTTTGACAGACACCAAGATACACTTGCAAAATTCACATGTTGTCATCTTTTCAATGATTGAGAATGCTTGCTTCATACCTGTGTGAGGTAAATATCAATATCTCCATTTTACAGATGGAGAAGTTGAAGCAAAGAAATTACAGGACAAATTTTCCAAAACCCAGGCAGCTGAGTTCAGGTTGCACACTCTTCTGTACAGCACAGGATGCTGTTTCTTTTCAAATATATATGCAGTAGAACCTTAATTTTATGTACAATGATCTTACAGACAATCAGTTATACAAACCATTTTTCCCAGCAGGAAAAAAAATAACATAATGAAAGTGAAGTCAATGAAGACCAAGACAACATCCCTTCACATTCTAATGCCTTCAGTGTATTGGAAATTGCTTGGCAGTGATTTGAAGGGCAAGGACAGAGTCCTGCGGTGCACCATCCTGTAACTTATGCACCCTACCTGCTGTAATTTTGAGATTTCAATTTTAGGAACTCAGTTTCCAATTAGTTCATAAAGTAGGGGATTGACTGTATACATGTTGACAGGTTTCAGAGTAGCAGCCGTGTTAGTCTGTATTCGCAAAAAGAAAAGGAGTACTTGTGGCACCTTAGAGACTAACCAATTTATTTGAGCATAAGCTTTCGTGAGCTACATCCGATGAAGTGAGCTGTAGCTCACAAAAGCTTATGCTCAAATAAATTGGTTAGTCTCTAAGGCGCCACAAGTACTCCTTTTCTTTTTGTGTATACATGTTATGATCGATGTCACCAGGTGGCACTGTTACACATCCGATGAAGTGAGCTGTAGCTCACGAAAGCTTATGCTCAAATAAATTGGTTAGTCGCTAAGGTGCCACAAGTCCTCCTTTTCTTTTTACAGTCTTACAAGGTCTCTTTTTATTTTTATTTTTTTTGGCAAGCGAGCAAGCTTTGACTCTTTGGATGATAGGATGTGCTTTTGTTAGTTTTGGTTGTGCCAGGTGCTCTGTAGATTGGAAGTAGCTTCAGAAAAGAGTGAGTTGTGCAAGAAACAAGAGGGTTTGCTCTCTCCCCCTGGAGCGCTCAGAGTCAATTACTGAGGTAGTGTTGCTCACTGGAACCCAGACTTTGGTGTTGAGCTCAGGTCCCTGAAAGAAAGGATTGACCTGCATGTCATTTGTCCATCTCATTTCAGGACTGGAATGTGTGTGTAAATAAAGCAAGTTGCACTTAGAATATACTCAGACTCCATGTCATCGATTTCTCCTCTACTGGGAGAGATTAGATATAGATATAGAGATATCTACAAACACACAAACACAGAGTATATTCATATCTAGACAAACTGAAAATTAGGCCAGCATTGTGCACAGTGGTACACAAATCTGAATTATGGCAGATCATCAAAGTTACTTGCTGTGCTGTCAGTCCACTGACCCCTATTGGATATATTCAGTAGTGCTGTATGATGTACTTTGACTGGTTAATAACACTCAAAGGGGTCAAACAATTTTCCTGGCTGAATATAGGGCCAGATCTTTTGGGTCCAGCTGAGCTGTGCTCAATACAAGATCTGCAGTGATGGGGGGAATGTAATTCTAAGCTACTTTTCTGCTCCTGTGGCTGAGCAAAGGCTGGACCTGACCCTGTGACAAATTAGACCAGTCTAAGAGTTTGGCCTGTCCAAGAATGCGCCTACCTCAATGGAGAGGAAAACAGCTGCTGTAAAGCTGCCTACACACCACCCAGAAATTCCCCTATGTCTTGGGAATCTCCATTTGCCCTTGGGAGTGGGTTTCCATCAACTTTCAGCTGCTGGAGCAGCAACAAGGGGATGGACGCAGGGACTAAGATCTAGCCTATGACGCTTAGTTCAAATCATGACTGTGGAAAAGGCATTTTAGCCCATTGGAAATGTTCTGAGGAAGAGATAGTCGGAAGCTCATGAGCATCACAGATATAAGAGCTAAAAAGAGATTAAACCATAGCAACAAGAAGCAAGCAGTCTAAGCTCACTGCTACTATATTCAGCATAGGTAACAGGACCAGCAAGACAAGCAGGAAGAAAGCATGAGCCTTCAGACCCCGTGAATCACTCTCTCATACATAGAATAATAAATGGGTAGAATGCTCCAACAGGCAAATGCGCTGATGGCAAAAAAACTCAGGAGTGATTTTCAGGGCACAGCCTATCAGACCTGCCCTTCTCTGTGGGATCATTTTATCACAGATTCACCTACATTTGGTTGCAAGATAAAAATGTGATGACATAATTTGGTTAATACACTTGTTGTAATGTCAGATTAGGCACTTTCTCTTGGAATTTTTGGGGAGGATGCTCTTTCTTCAGCTCTCCTAGGCTGAGTGCACATATTGATGCTCTTACTTCGCCTGACAATCCCATGTAAAAACGTTTTCTCCTACCATTTTAGAGCTTTTCTGGGTTTCTGCTGTACTATGTCTATTAGCATCTGTGGTAGTCGCTAGGCAAATCCTGCACAACTCTTTCAGAACTCTACATGCTCTATAATATCTGTGGCACTATGGGGTGCCTAGGGTAGCCCTCACTGAAAATGCCAAGGTCAGGGCAGGTAGCAAAAGGGAGAGCAGATACTCCCAAGACAGGTAGGAAGTTAAACTCCCCAACCAGTCACTAACTTTGCTTCTGATCCTCCACACAGGTTATCAAGAAGCTAAAAAAAGAAATCACAGAGCCCCCTTTATTGCATTCCAGTTCTATGGCTCCCAATCATCACCTATGTCCAGTACAGTGAGAAGTTATTTAAAAAACTCTGCTCACATATACAGAATGTTCTTCTGACCCCAAAGGGTCAGCCACATTACCAGGCCAGTATAGGTTTGGGACTTACCCAAAATACGACGCTGCCAGCCAATCCTTTAGTGGCTAAAACTAAACATTTAATATAAAGGGAAAAAAAGAACAAGAAGAGAGTTGTTAAATGGTAAAGCAATCAAATACATACAGAGACTTTAAAGCCCATATATCAGGTTCATAGCAGCATTAATGAGTTTGCTGGCTTGAAAGTCCCTCTGGAACACATCCACAGGTTGGATGTGTCATTCAGTCCTTTCTTCAGAGCTTCATCTGTACAAAAGTTACTCCAGAGGTAAGAAGCAGGAATGAAGACAAAATGGAGAAGATACAGCTTCCTTTTATAGTCTTTTGCCATGTGTCTTGTACTTTCTTTGTCCCAAACACAAGCTGCCCAGCACATGGCATGGAAACCTTAGGGTTCTCTGTTCACAGGCACATCACATGCCTTGCTGAATCATAAGGTGTATCATCTGGTTCCTTTCAATGAGTTCATTGTACAGTTGATGACACTTGATGGGCCATCAAACAGTCTAGGCAGTGCTGATGCCAATGTTTCTGGGGGTGTCACCCAGAAACACAGCACAAGTTTGGAAATATAGATATACCATACATATCTATAATTCATAATACAAAGGTGATACAAACATATTAACAAAATTATCACATTTGGCAAATTATAACATTTTCACAGACACCTTACACGGCATATCTGGCACGATTCATTGCAATTTTATAATTATGATTTTATTGATACTAGTAAGTGTCTCCCATATTCCAAACAGCGTCACAATATCAATGCAGGGTTTGTGTAAAGACTGCTTTGAATGGTCATGTGGACAGTTGTGACTTTGTCTGAGGCATAGATGGTAAATGAAATGCTGGCAAATTGTCAAAAAGACTTCTTCATACACATAGAGAATTTTGTTGGATGTCTCTGGAGCCTTCATTATTCTCTACCAATAGAGCCAAATTTTGACCCTGTAGAGTCCATAAGGAAGGGATTCACATTTATCAGATGTATCAGATGTATGAGATGTCTCTGTGTATTGTAAAATAGCATGATACCTGAAAAGGTGAACTTTTAATAACAGATGAGGCCAAGATTTTCAAAAGTGACTATTGAGTTTTGGAGCCCTGGATTTTGGATGCCCAACTTGAGACAACTGAAAGACACCTGATTTTCAGAGTGGGTGCTCAGCACTTTCTGAAAATGAGACCCTTCTAAGGCCTCCCGGGTTGGGCACCCACAAACTGACACATCCCAAATCACTTTTGAAAATCTTGGCTGAACATGCATTTCGTTTGCTCCATGATCTAATGAATAATTATGCTAATCCTATAAATGCCAGTTCTATGATCACTATCAACCATTAGAGAAAAGCAGTTGGCAAACCTCTAATAGGTTATGGGAAAGAGAGAGAGCTTGCACTTCAGGATCAAAGGAAAAGGAACTAAGTGTCATGTTACTGTGATGCTCTATGTGGAAAGGGAAAGACATGGGGATTTATTCTTTAAACAAATTTTGGTAATATCTGTCTTGTAATTTTTCCCTGGAAGTACATAGCCTCACTTGGAAATACTACATGAGGTATATTGTAGAATTTTCTGATGTGGTGGGACAGGACTTTCAAAAGTCCTCTGTGCTGCCTGAACTCTGCTCCCATTCAAGTCAATGATAAAACTGGCATTGCTTTGTAGGCCAATGCTGTGTTGCTTTTGAAAATCCCATCCGTTAGTTATAACTTTTCTCTCACTTTGACACCTGCAAAGTGGGACGCAGGGTAACTAAGACAAGTAGGGAAAAAAACACCTGCCTACAACATTTCTAAAATAGTTTTTCTGTAAAATTGTTGCTTCTACAGAATCCATGACGGCTCGGTGTGGCAAACGGGTTAGATGGTAGCTGTTCCAATTTCAATAGACTCATGGGAGTTTTGCCAGGCAGACAGAGTAGGAAAAAAACCAGGCTGTAACCACTGTATAAACAGAGCAGAAGATCAGCATTTGCCTTGAGGTTGGAAAGAAATCATTTGTCTTCCAGCTTTACTCAGGGAACCGACAAGCTAAGAACCAGGAACAATAGTTGCAGCCTGCTCTAGAGAGGATGGATAACCCAAATAAAAGAAGAGGAAGAAATAGCCAAGGATAGTAAATTGCACTGATAAAAGATAGAACTGCCTTTAGAAATGCATATGCCTGTAAGGTAGGGACAGAATCTTGGTACTTGACAGTGAGCATGCCTGAACAAGTTTTTAAAGAACTTTGGATTTTTAAAATTTAGTATTAAGAAAAATTGCAGCTGAGGTTTCCCACTTTCCTTGCAGTACTTGGATCAGTACAATTGCAGCGCTTAAAATGACATTTCTAGGACTGCATTAATGGCTGATCAATTAATGAGATAGGGTGCAGATAAAAGGTCCAACTAGGCCTTAGCTGTTTTCTTAATAGAAAGACCTGTTAGTAAAAAAGGATTCGCCAGGGAGCAGGGTAACAGAACTTTTTCATGGGTAGATTATAAGTATTCGTTAGAGTCACACATAAACAAGACTGAAATGCAATTACATATTCCACAAGGACCAAAATGGTTTTAACCTGTTCACGGTAAAAGTAAATAAATAAATAAAATGAAGAGCCTGACACTGATGTTGAAACAGGTCGAAATGGACTTTTTTTTTTTTTTGGTTAAGTTTTTTTTTTTCTCTCTTCATTTTAATCATGATGATGTCTGTTTCACAGTCTGTGGCCTCTTCTGGTCTTAAAGATACTGAGACAGCAGATGCTTCCTAAATGGAAAGGAAATTGTAATGATGTAGATCCTCATTCACATTATTTTTCAAATAGGTTTGAGCACTACAAGTTGTATAGGGCAGGTGGGATTGTGCTGCTGACTGCTTAAAAAGGTAAACTTGAATACAAATAGACAAATCAAGCACATATGTTGATTTGAAAGTTTATCGTCAGTTCCTCAATACACTGCAGTTAAAATAAAGCCATTACCATCACTGAGTGTCCTTCTCAGCATCAGAAAGCTAGGAATTAACTTAATTGCCGAACTGCACCTAAAAACAGCTGCTATAAACATTACAATTTGGCTTTTAGTCTCATCAAAATTCCAAATATGTTAAAAAACTAATTTGCAAACGTGCTTAAATTAACACTTTGCAACCACAATATTTAACCTGATGTCTAATCTGATGTCAAGTGAAAACAAGCCAAACAGCATGGAAATTGTATATAGTACAAAAAGTCTGAGCAATTTAATTGAAAATCTTAATTATAGCGGTGCCATCAGAAATGCTGTCATTCTATTGATGTTTCATTACAGGTCTAGTTTTTTTCCACATACTAGAACTCAGATGAATTAATCTGAATCAAGATGAGATTTAAGTGTTTGGAAATGTTGTTTCATTTGGAAAAATATAATGAATTTTACAAATACTCGTAGCTACATGTAAACAGTTAACATTTGTTTCAAGAGGCTAATTGGTGCAATGTGTTACCATATTGATCTTTCCTCCGATGGAAAGTATTCTTGTATCTTTATCCTGTCTTAGATCACAAGTGAAATTGTGCTTGATAACTGCATGCCAGTCCTTGCTTGTCATCTGTAGGGCTCGTCAACAAACCAGGAAAAATACTTCTGGAGAATTTTTAGGGGTTTTTTTTCATTTAAAATTTTCACAAGAAGGTGAAATATCTTGATCGAATATTTCAACCAGCTCTATACATGATCAGAAAACCTGAAAAAAATGCAATGAAAAAAAATTGGAAAAGGGGTATTGACCATCAATTTTTAGACAAAAACTTAATCAAAAACTCAAAAATTGTAAAATTTTTATCAGCTCTAGCCATTTGTACATATCACATAATCACTTGTCAAGAGAGGCTCAGGACTACTATTACAGGTCTCTCAAACACAAAGTAGATACTCATTTGCATGGTGCAAATATGCAACTGCCTAGGGATAGAATGCCAGGGCTGCAAAATTTCCTCCACGTGTTTTACAAATGGGGATCTGCCTATGCAAGATTTGTACAAATCTGCACTTCAAAAATACATAGTTAGCATCCAGATACAGATTATCCCCTTACCTGAGATAGATGTCATCATTTGTCATGCCTCCGTCTGACTTCAAAACATAGAATGGGCTTGAGATGACATTGGAATTTTTGATAATATTTTTATGAATGATATGCATAGTAGTGACTTACTTGACTAGGGATTACTACTCTGTGGGTGCAAAGGGGTTAAAAAGCTGCTCTTAGGGCAGAGCTGGAGACCTGAGGTGTTTGTTTCATGTAACTGTCTCAGGTGGCATGAACTGGTCATTAAAGGTCCTGCTGAAAATGACCTGTATCGATAGAGGATTCAGAAAGACAATGGGAGCCCCAGGGAATGAACAATCGATACTTGTTCATGGGAAACTCCAGCAGGCAGAACATGTGAACTCAGCATAGGTCTGCAGGAAGAGGACAATGGACCCAGAGGTGACAAGAGGCTATGACATGAGCTGGCCTTTGGAGGGGCACAACGGTTCACCTGGGACTGACAAACTAGGGACAGAGACAGACAGAAGAAACCAAGATGTTTCAAAGAGAGGACTGGCTTGGCCAGCATGGACTATATGTCTTAACCGTTGCTTCTCTGTGCTAACCTAAGGACTTCCCAATGCTGTGTTCCAGATAACTAATAAACCCTATTCTGTTTTGAAAAGGCTGCCTGGTGTCACTGCAAATACTTGTGCAGGTTCACTGACCCCTGAGGAGGGCAAATATTTTCTGAACAGGAGTATCTCAGTTGGACTTGCTGGGCAGAAGTCAAAGTGTGAAGGAGGAGTGCTGGAGCCCAGAGGATCAGTCTTGTGGCATTATGACCAGGTGGCCTACCCTTAGGGAAGAGTGGGACAACGCGGGGGGTCTGGCACCCTGAAAGGACTGTTTAAAAGCAGAGGCGTAGCACAGGTCCTATGGATCCAGGACAGGACTTTCTCCTAATTATCTTCCCTGGAAGTGCACTGATTTTTTTTCCCTAACTGGAAATAAAATTATCTGCTTCTGCCAAAGATCAGGATCCCAAATGTAATTCAAAAGATTGGAGTTCCTGAGAGTATTTACCAGAAATGCCACATATCACGAATACAGACCATCCATACTAATTACATAACTGATTATTATTTATATACATAAAACAGACACATGAATAAAGAAGAACCAAATGATACTCTTCATTTGGACTCACAGAAAGCTTTTGACAAAGTCACAGGAGCCTATTAAGGAAACTAAGGAGTCATGGGGCAAAGTATTATCATGGATTAGAAATTGGCTGAGATGGAAATCAAAAAGGGGAAATAAATGGTCAATTTTTAATATGACCAAAGGTTACCAGCAGGGTGTTCCAAGGTTCCATACTGGGAAACGTGATGCTTAGTGTATTAATTACTGATTCAAAGAAGGGGTAAACAGTGAAGTGGCAAAATTTGCAGATACTACAAAATTATTTAAATTAGTCAAGATCAGAGTAGATTATTGAGGAACTTCAGAGAGTTAGATAGAGGTAGATAAACTGGCAACATGATGGCAGGTAAAAGATAATGTTGACAAATGCAAGGTAATGCACATTGGAAGGAATAATCTGAACTCATACAACACGCTGGGTTTAAAGTTAATTGTAATCACATATTAAAAAAAGACCTGATGGCACTGTGGCAGCCCAGGTTTTAAAAAAAACTACTCAATATACAGGTTTCAGAGTAGCAGCCGTGTTAGTCTGTATCCGCAAAAAGAAAAGGAGGACTTGTGGCACCTTAGAGACTAACAAAAGTCTCTAAGGTGCCACAAGTCCTCCTTTTCTTTTTACTCAATATACAGTAAGCAGTGGTGGTAAATATGTACATAAGATCTAAAAGGAATAGTATAGAAAATACTGGACATATTATAAAGACTTTATACAAATTGATGGCATGACCGTACCTGGAGTACTGTATACAGTTCTGGTCACCAAATCTCAAAATAGATATAGCAGAAATAGAGAGGGGTGATGGAAATGATGAGTGGGCAGGAAAGACTGCCATACGAATAGAGATTGAAATGATTGGAATTATTTAGCTTTGAGAGAAGATGAATAAAAGGGGACATGATAGAAAAAATACAAAATGATGGCATACAGAAGAAGATAAATTGGATGCTCTATTTACCTCTTTCCATAATATGAGAACAAAGGGGCATTCAATTAAATAGCCATATAACAAATTTAAGCTTGAAAAAAGACTTTTTGTAGCAAAAGGGAACTTGGTTTATGATGCAAAAGCCCTATCGAAAATCTCCCTATAATTATCAGCTACCACCATGCAGAGCTTTGATTTAGCTGAGAAAAGTGTAAAATCAGATATAGTCAGCAAATTCCCTTGTGACACATCTAAGCTGATCAAGCATATAAGATATTCCTATAGGTCTCATAACATTTTGGGGCAATTACTACATGTCCATACTGAGATTTGTTTCATGACTAATTGACTAATTATACAGCATGGGATCATTGGGTCTGATACATCTTCATCTGATGTGTCTCACACAAGGTATGTCTCAAAAGTATTTTTGTAACAATATTATGTTTTCAAAGGCCTCAGGCCCTGCGTCATTCTATGCAATTTCAGCTTTGCAATTGCAACTCACCTTCATGTATAATTCTTTGTGCTATCACTTGGGCACCCAAATGATGGAATTTATAAAGACAAAACCCGTTTGTGCTTGATTTGCTCTTTACTTGCACATGAAACTGGATTATTTGCGTGCACAAGTGACAGCATGCAGAAATTTTGCATGGAAAGTTGTGCAAACACACAGGACATGTATTGAAAATTCAATCCATCAGGTCAAAATGAGGTGTACATTTTGTACAGTGACCATGATTTAATGGCAGGTTTCAGAGTAGCTAATGTGCCACAAGTCCTCCTTTTCTTTCATGATTTAATGGTTATCTTGTCCATTTCCTTTATCATCAATGACAGAGTCCTTGTTTAATCTGAGATATAACTTTGTTTTTAGCATTTTCTATTTTTATTATGGACAAAATACTAAAATAAATGTAAGTATTTGACTCAAATGATAGTAACAAAATGCAATCCCATATGGCTATGAAGCTCATCAAATTATGTCTAGGTAATGCAGTCCATATTTTTGCATGAAATCTGATTCTCATTTCTGAGATTCCTGAAACAAAAGAAGAAGTTGGAAGTGTAAGAGCAGACTCAGACCTTAATCCTACAAACCCTTATGCATCTAAATAACTTTACTCACTTAAGTAAGTCTACGAAGAGCAATGAGGCTAGTTCATGGTCACATACATAACTTTGCAGAATCAAACTCTTAATAAGCAGCTGAGATTAAAAACAAAAATTCTTTGTCCATAATTGTATGATCCCTGTGGAACTGAAAATACTCATGGATTTTTTTACTTTATAATCTTGCATTGACAGAGAAATGAACAAAACTTCCTAGTAAATCTTTTCTTGCTTTTATTTATGTAATTCTATGAGACTCTGATTATTTACCAAATCAGATTAGTAATTCTGAAGGTCAGAAATTATTCTTGTGTACTCCCCAAAATCTTTATAATTTTTCATTCTGAGGCAAATTATTAAGTAGGTACTTTTAGCACATAAAATATAGATACAGTATTTGGAAAATGTACTAAACGATCCCATTTCATGAGTTTTATAGAAATTGTGTTGACAAGATACATGAATTTTATACACACATCTCCTTTCAGAGTATTTATTTTAATATGTGCACATGGGCTAGTTGGGTCTCACGGCATTTCTTTTTTTATAACAAATGATCACTGCTGAAGCCATTGTTAACCTATTGTGTAATGGTATTTCAACGTTTGAGAGATGAATTGCTTTTGGTGTAAAATATGGCAGTGGATCTATACTCCTAAGCACTGCTAATTAGTTTCTAACGTAACTACAATATTTTTTGAAGAGAGGTTTTTCAATTTCAAATCTCTCTAAAAGCATCCCTTAGGCCGAAATTAAGTTGTAAAGGGTGTCACTGAAGTCTGTGCTGAGGTACTGGGACAAGCTCAGGTTACTGTCCAACCTGACATGACTCAGGGTCAGTGGGGCTGAAAATTCCCTAGCCAAGCCTCCCCGAGCCATGACTATGCTATGTCTGAGGCAAAGGGTGAAAATACCCTTCATCACAAAACATGACACCAAACTAATGGTTACAAATGTGTTTTCAAGCAGGGGGTGGGGGGAAAGGCTTTAGAATATTCTGCTGTATATGCAAGACAGGATTTTTTTAAACAGCTCTAAAGACTTGGGGGTTAAATGTTCCTTTGTTTAGAAATGGTGGTGAAGCTGATAGGGATTTATTTTCTATGCCAAAATTTACAGCAACATTTTGTAAGCGATGGCCAATACAGATGAAGGGAAGAAAATGTGAACACTAACGAAGTCAATTTAACACACAGTTGGTTTTATGATAACAATTCCTAGAGATGGGATCAGTTTGGTTTTTCCTGTTGCTTTCACTGCTTATTCCTTTCAGGTCCTATTTCACAATGTTATAGCTGATCTTTTGAATACTCAGCATCATTTAGGAGTAGTGAGAAGCTACAAGAATGATCAAAAATTTTCCATAAGCCTGATCAAACAGAAATAGGAGACCAGATAAGTATACATGGCCCATTTCTGGCTGAGTTGCTGCAGGCATATGTGCTGGAGAAACTGTAGTAAAAGCACAGAGCAGAAATAGGATGCCCATATTCTGCTTCCTATCCCAAAGACTGCAGGTTCTCTCAGGTGCAGGGTATTGCAAGGCATGGCATTAGATTCAGGAAGAATGTTTATGGGTAGATGTATATGTGGCCACTCTGACCAGGGAATGATGCCTATGCACAGCCCTCTTCTTCCACTCTCCAATTATTCATGCTATCAGCTGAAAGGTAAAAGAATGAAAAGGGTCTTTGCAAGGTCCCAGCCAACTAATTAGCACACGTTAACACAGGGTGAGCAGCATATTATCATACCAGTTAGTTCCATTTTGAGAATCTGGCCTGTGACTAATATTTGTAAATCTGTTAGGCTCAAAATCATAGGCCTAGTCGTATGAAAGTAATTGTTCTTATTAATCACCAGCTAATGTCCCCGAATACTGCTCTCAAACTCCATGAGTTTTGGGGGGAGTCAGGATCAGATTGCAACAAGTGAACCCTGTCATGGTTTCCCTCCTGGCCACCTCTTCCTCTGGTTTTGCACAAGTAGATAAGCTAGCCAGAATTTGGTTCCAAGGTTATAAACACCACTAATATGTTTTTCTAAATCCCCAGACACCAGACGATGGAATGTAATTTGCCGATATTCCGTCGATAGCTATAGAGGGCCAGATCGCTGGCCATATTAAAGCTGCTTCATGCCATTCCCGTGATGCAACGCTGATTTAAGTGGAAAGAGGCGGATTTTCCCTTCATAAGGGAATGAATACTCATGTGAGGTGGGGCCCTTGCCTTCTGATCAGACCCTTTCCCCCTTTTGCAAACCCTTAATTCAGTTTAAAAAATAAACAATTTTTTATTAGTATTTAGCCGCCCCAAACTTTGATGTTTCCTTCTTCACTGATGGTTGATGTGTTGCATACAAAAATTGTATCCAACATTTTGCAAAAGGAAAGTTAAATCACAAGGGCAGAAGTTATCAACCGTGCTTGCCAGGGGTGAAATCTTAGTCCCTTTGAAGTAATGGGAAAACCCGTATTGACTTCACTTGGTGATTAATGACCTAAAAGAAATCAGAGGGCAAACTTCCAGATGGTGATGATGTAAACTCTCATAGTTCCAATGAAGTCAAAGGAACTATGACCACTGACACCAGCTGATGATCTGTCTCCTGAATTTGAACCTACATGTCACAAGGTTCTCTGAGTTCATGCTATTTTTGGGGAGTCACTCCAGTCTTCAGACAGAATGACACAGCACACCTACTAGCTGCTTCTTCTCCTTCTTCTTCTCTGATACAAACATATGCTTGCGAGGGCTGTCCCAGACTGACTACATCTGCAAAAAGAACAGGAGGACTTGTGGCACCTTAGAGACTAACAAATTTATTTGAGCATAAGCTTTCGTGAGCTACAGCCCACTTCATCGGATGCATGCCCACGAAAGCTTATGCTCAAATAAATTTGTTAGTCTCTAAGGTGCCACAAGTGCTCCTGTTCTTTTTGTGGATACAGACTAACACGGCTGCTACTCTGAAACTTGACTACATCTGGTTTTCCCTAACCATAATATTGAGTTCTTGGGGACGGATATAGAGGGCTTTTTGGTGAAGACAAGTTGGCTGCACAATGAAAAGCTAAAAGAAACAAGCACAGGGAGTGCATTTTCTCTTTTTCCCCCCCTCCCAGCTAGATCAAATCACCCTAGAGGCAGGAAGCCACTGCCTTGAAAGCAATGTCATGTGCAACTCATTCTTCAGGTAGTGGTGCATTCGCAATGAGATGTAAAGTGACATCCATCTTGATTTAAAGCTGCTCATGAGCCATCAGGATGCTGAGCAGATCTTGGAAACAATCCAGAACTGATGATTGTGCACTGACAGGCTTTAGAAACATGTCCCAAGATCACAGCTCTCTCCTGTCTGCCAATAAGTAAAATATATCCCAGAGGCTTCTTTTGTTCTTCAGCAATCAGGTTCTCCAAATCCATTTGCTGAATTCCGTGCATCTCATTTTCCTGTTCTTTCGCTCCTGAGGAGCTTACAGGTCCCCTCCAATCCCTATAGCTGCATCCCAGCCAAAATTAAACTTTCTGCAGTAACACTAAGCTACAGAAAGGTGAAGGCCTATGGAACATTAAAGACAAGTCCTCTACAATTCCACCCTACCTTTAACATAGCAATTGGATGTTATCTTTGATGCTCACTCTTACCTCTTTTCACAGGTGCTATTGAGAGCTATTTGGTTTAAGCTAACTCATAGATTTCTGCTCATTATTTTTTTCCTGTTGAACTTTTAGTCTGGCTTCAAGATCATTTGTAAATAAGGCATAGAATTTATCCAGAGCATGCTAAGCAACCAGCTACTCTGGAAGTGTATGCATTACATAAACATTGAACTCTGTGTTTATTTATTTTTAAATACATCTCTTTTTTTTTTGTGTGTGTGCATGTTGCACTTCCATATTATCTCAGTTTAGAACTGCTGGGGAAAATCTTCAAAATGGGCAACACTGGCAATGCAGTAAGACAGACAGACTGTCTGCAGTAAAACTATTTAATTTGAGCTCGTTGCCCTCTCTGAAAAATGATGTCGACAGAAGATAAGGAGACAGGCAGTTTAAAATTGTTCTATCAGAACCAGTTGCCTGTTACGAAGCTTTTTCAAGGCAATTCAAAACTGTTCACTTTTTATAAGGCAATTGTCCATCATGAAGACTGTTTGTAACTAAAGTACAGGCTAAAATGGTTTATACAGCACAAGCAGCTACTGGGGAATTGTATATATTCTGTGCAACTAGATTGTATGTGCATATTCCTCCTATTTTGACTCCTTTTTAGTTTGCTGTTGAACTTTTTGTCCATCTGGGAAATAGTTTAGCACTAAAAAAAAGATTTTTGTATTAATATTATTTTCAAGGACAGCTCATACAAATAACTCTAGAAAGGTCCTTGCCTATTCACTTAGGCTGTGTGATAATGCAGGGTCTAATCCTGCCAGAGCATTAATGAGGTGAATGTCACTGATGTCAGTGAGTTTTGTCTGAGTTGGGAGTGTTGCTTTGGGCACCTCCTCTTCATTTCTAAATTTCAGTGTACTGTTCTATCCTATTTAACCTGCTTTATGGGTAAAGGGTGGTTGCATTTATTTTAGAGATATCTGTACATATGGGACGGATTTTCCAGTATATTATTCCAGTGTTACTCTGGTGTAAATACACTGAAACAAATGGAATTACACTAGCATAAAACTGGAGACTGACCAATCCAATCCAACTTGTTCTGGAGACTGTATGACTCAGAGCAGCATTTCTCAAACTGGGGTCCATGGAGGTACTCCAGGGGGCGTATCCCTTAACTCCTCCCCCTTCCTCCCAGTGCCTCCTGCACGCCGTGGAACAGCTTTCCCCAAGGTGAAGGAGGCTCTGGGAGAGAGGGGTAGGAGCAGGGATGGGGTGTGCTCGGGGGAGGGAGCGGAATCATGTCCAGGGCTGCTGGCCTCGCTGATCAGCTCCTGCCCCTCCCTCCTTCAACTCCTCCCCCTCCCTCCCAGCACCTCCTGCACTTTGTGTGCTTGTGCAGGAGGTGCTGGAAGGGAGGGGAGATGGGGGGATGGGACACTTGGGACAGAGGGCAGAAAGAGGCGGGGGAAGGGTGGAGCAGAGGTGGGAAGAGGTGGGGCGGGGTGGGGCCTTGGGGGAAGGGGTGGAGTGGGAGCGGGGCCTGGGGCTGAGCAGAGGGTTTGGGGGTCTGTGGCAAAATTTTAAATTGAAATGCAGGTCCTCAGGTTACTAAAGTTTGAGAATCGCTGCCTCAGAGGATTGACAATGGGCTTTAGCTCTACGTCACCGGTTCAAATGTGGTCCCAAGAGGCAGTGACCAGGGAGCTGCTACCCAGGGGGCATTCAACAGTTTGAATTTTGGGTTCACAAAATGACAGCAGTTCAAGCCTGTAAACCCTTTTTTCCTGTAATTGAAGGTTTTCTAGTCAATAGCAGACGAACAACCTCCCCAAAAGCTAGACCGACACTGGCACCTTGGGGTTGCCTGTATAAGGTATGTATGTCCTGAGCTAAATCCTGGGTCTGGCTGAGCTGCAATCAGACACAGGATCTGGAGAGAAGCATAAAGGTGTCTCTAAGTCCCCTGCATATCTCGGATCAGCCTAAGGACAGCTCTAAATGACACCAGCTAGCACAGCACCTGAGGAAGCCCCTGCCCGCTGAGGATCGCCAGAGCAGAGCAAAGGGGATGGAGCTGTGGACGAGAAACTGGCCTACTGGGTTTAACATTTTCCCCTTGAGTTTCTTCCCTCCCCTCTCCATAGGGCTTTTCTCCCAATCTGTTTATTTTTCGTAGTGTCCAACCCCCCCCCCATTTTCTTTTTCATCCTATTTTTTTTTCTTTCTACTCCATCTCTGCTCCTTCGTTAGTCTTCTCCTATGAGGAACATTAACCTGTTACTATTTTCTGTTTGCAGAAAAACCCTTTCCAACCCATCGTGTTTAAGTAGGATTAGACAGAGGCAACACAAATTCAGTTAGTCCTAGTACTGGCTGAACATTACTCCCATCTACAGCCCTTTTGGCGGCCTCCAGGAAACATGCATGTGGTTTCTGTCAGGTTTCTAGTAGACAAGCACTGATGTCAGAAAAATCACTACCACCAGTCTCACTCGAGAGGCAAAGACTGAATGGAGGAAGAACGATTGGCCTACCCCTAGGATATCCTCTTGCCATCCTGTATCAGGGCCAAAGAGGTGCATTGACAAAGCAGCAGAATAACATTTGCCCAGATTGGTCCATTTGCCTGTGAAAGCAACCTCACCGTCTGGATACACACAGCACAATGTACCTGACAGAAAGAATGTCAGCCTCCAGAACTGTCAGCAGGGACCCCTTCGTCATGAGCACTTATCCAGCCCCCTCCTCTGCTTCTCAAGCAGAGTGCTGCTGGACAGATAGCTTGACCCTCTGAGCACAGTCCTGCACGACTGCTGTCTATGGGAGTTTTCTCACTCACATCAGTGAGGGTAGGGTCAAGCCTTGTAAAAAACTCAGAGAGAGATACAAAGATGTCAGCCATTCCTCTGGAAAAATCTTCCTGTTTAAAGGCAATTGATACAGTGGAAGGATATTGCAAATCACTCTCATCACCATGAACACAGTCCTTTAGTTGTGTTAGGTTGTTCCGATACCCACACCCAGCCAGATGGAAAAAACTATAAAATATATTTGTACAGAAAGGAAAGATTTCTGCAGATCACACATTAGGCTAATGCCTAGCTAACCACATGGGCAGAAGATGCAAATTTAAAAACCACTGTTGGTCCCCTTGAAGTCAATTGTGAAATATCCACTGATTTCAATGTAGCAGGATTGGTCCTTAAGAATAACAGGAAAGAAGAAAAAAACACATCAGTAAGACTCATGCTTATTGCTGTGAGTCAGTCATGCAAGAGTATATGTTCTATGTGGTAATTGGACCAGTATGATAAAACTCTATATATTGGGTCTTACTTTAAGTGCTCACTTATGTTTACAATAAAATAGCTTTGAAAATATCATTCCACAGAAAACCAAGTCATAGAATAAGCATGGAATGTTAGCTGGACAATACAGATTCATACCAGTTAGAGACTCAGAACCTGGTTTATTAGTAGACCCTAAGGATATCAGTTATGAATTTGGTCCTTGAATAATTGGTATAGCAGTGGCTAGGATAGTTAAGAAATGTTGCACAAGCTGTCAACACCACAAAGATTTGGAGACATCACCCGTTTTAGAGGTAATTAGGAATGTATGAATCTTATTTCCAGTTCAGTCACAGGACTTGTCCCACATAGACTGAGTCTTAATAAAGAGCAGATGCACCCCAAAGAACATTTCAATTTGGCAAGTGACATAAGTTTGAGGTATAATCTAGGAATGAAAGGCCAGTTTTTTTATCCACCAACATGCTAGCACTTGTGAAGTGGTTGTGAATTCTGGTTCCCCTCAGAAGCACATAAGTTTTCTGTCAGGGAAAGTTGCTACACCATGTTTTAAAACATTGATTGATTTGAAGGTCATTTGCACATTTGCTGCAAACCCTGAAACAATTGTGTTTTTTGGTAAAAGTGCATGTCAGTCTCTTGGAGCTCATTTCCCATCATTATAATTGTCACGTAACAGCTTATTGTCGAGCCAAACCATCTGCAACACTTCGGTACTTTATTAAGACATTAAACCTTACCACAGTAGCAATTAACTCTTTGCAATCTGTTTTTGAACAGCGAGGCTAAGTCCATTCCTCTTTTATATTACCACAGCGCTAAACAAAACCACAATATGGTCCAGATGCAATCCTGAGTTTGGGAAGCTTTGCATTGGTCCACCTGCACAAAGTGCCCTGGAGCCATGTTACCCAGCCACAGAAGGATCTGCCCCGCATAGGGAAATTCTCAAGTGGTGTAGAACTGCTATAGCAGCTTCTATGCCACCACCACCCCACCTACCCATACCTGAAATCAGCGAGGGGGCATGGCTGGGAGAAAGGAGGAATAGCTGGGGTATCCATGTGAACATGTGCATTTTCTCCCCATGAAAGAATTTATCCACAATAATCACATCACCTCTCTTCCTTCTTTTTGATAAGCTAAACAGATAGAGCTCTTTAAGTCTCTCACTGAAAGGCATTTTTCCCAGCCCTCGAATCATGTTTGTGGCTCTTTTCTGCACCCTCTCCAATTTCAATGTCTTTTTAAAAATACTTGAAAGCACCTTTGCACTCCCCTGCTTTCCAGCTGCCCTGAGGCTTTTGGGCCCAGCTGAGCATTTGGCCCTGTATTTTTAGGGACTATTATCCACCAAGTACACGCTGGTAGAATAACTACCAATGAGGTTGGTTTCTATTTCACACAGATCTGAACTAACACAGGCCTCTCTTTTTCAGTGATTCAGTTCATTAGCTGTGTGGCCTTTGGGCCACATGCCTAAACTGATCTCAAATGGGAAACTTGTCATAGGTATAACATTTGGCCCATGTTAGGTCTTCTGCACCCCAACACCACCCCAAGTGCAGACCTTTTGGTTTCTCCTGACCCAGACTGTCACTGAAGACAAGTGAGCCCTGGGAGTGGGATCCACGCACACTGCTTGTCTTCTATCTGCAAGAAGTAAGTTCTCCCTGGAGCTTCTATATTTTAAACTGAAGACTTGATCCTAGCAGGGAAGAAGGCAAGGGAGGGAATGGTGCCTGTTTTTTCTTGCACTGAGTCCGAATCCCTGGGGCTGACCGGTCCAAATACAAGTTCAGTCTGTGCCCTCCCTTTATCCCCTTCCTTAATTAGATGAAAGTAAATACCCAAATTCTAGATGAAAAAGCCACATAAGCAGTTTGTTCTGTGTGACATTGCAAAAATTCCAGATTTCGAATAGAATAGAGCTAGGGGTTAGATCCCAGGCCCTGCAAAGGCTCCAGCAGTGCAAAGCAGCCTTAAATTTGGTAGATTCTCCTTGTGGGAATACTCAGGTCTCAGTCCCCAAGGGAAAATGGGGCATGGACGAGTCATCTAATATGCCCCAGCAATCCCCAGCTCCCAGAATAGGCCTTTGAGACCCTTGTCGCAACAGCTGGTTAAAATTAAACCTTGGGCCCTTCCTTTGCTTATATTTTTCTGTCATTTGGTGGGAGCCACTTTATTTTAAGTTGCTCTTATGTGGTAACTGGATAGTACATTTAAAATGTTGTTGCTGGTTATTTGAAATAAATGCAATGTGGAGGAGTATCTGATTTTTGAATCGGCACATAATTTTTTAGATATATGTCACCTTTATTACAACTCCTGTTCTGTTTTCTCTTTGATGGGATTGTTTCCTGTTTCATCACAAAAAAGATTTACAGGCTGGGGGGAGATGCCTTATCGTGAGAGATTTAAGAAGCTGTATCTAGTTAGCTTATAGAAAAGAAGATCAAGAGGTGACTTGATGATTATGCTATATAAGTACTTTCACAGGCAGAAAATATCAGGTAATGAAAGGCTCTTTAATCTAGCAGAGAAAGGCATAACAAGAACCAGTAACTAGAAGCTGAAGTGAGACAAATTCCAATTAGAAATAAGTTACACATTTTGTAACAGTGTGAGGATGACTAACCATTGGAACAAACTCCGAAGGGAAGTGGAGGATTCTCCAGCTCTTGATGACTGGATGCATTTCAGAAAGGTATGCTTTTGTCAAACACAAATTATTGGTCTCAATGTGGGAGTATCTGAGTGAAATTCTATGGCCTGTGATATATAGGCCATCAGAAAAGATGATCGAATGGTGCCTTCTGGCTTTATAATCTATAAATTATGACAAAGGCTACCAAAAAGAGATGCAATATTATTGAGAGAAGTGATGAAAGTGAAATAGTCATAGGGTCTGATCCTGCATCGACTGAATTCAATGAGAGCAGGATTGGTCCTGAGATCTTTCCGGTTGAGATGCCAGCTATTAATTTGGATGGTGGTTATTTGATTCAAAAGAAAGCCAGCAGAATCAAGTTAAATAGACAAAGATATATTCACATCTCCTTAAACCGGGAGACATCACAACTCACTGATAACCTAAATTAGATTGAGCTAGTACTATCTGTAATTAAGATCTTTCGCTATGAACAAGGATGGTGGACAAAGTGAATTAGGAAAGGAAACAGTCCATATGTTCATTCAAAACAATAACCAGAAATTTTAACTATTATGTTGCTATATTATGTAGCAAGCAAAAAATAACATTTCAAAAATACATTTTACCAATGGAAATCTGAAAAATATTCAGAATTAAAGAGACTCACTAGAAATGCTGGAGATATTTATTAATTAATTAGCTAAATGACCGCATCATTTTTATACACCGTTTTCTTTAATAAATATTTCATGAATTGCACATAATTATTAGTAACATCAACTTTAGTGAATTAATTACTGCCAATTCCTATTAATAAAATTCATCTTGTAATAAATAATGTTAGTTTATTACAAAGTACTAGTCTCAGAGGTATTCACATCTGTCAGTTGCCTTCTACTTCAGGCTAAAAGAAAGGTAATCAAATAACTGTAATTATTGTACTAAATGCATCACCGTTTGTTTAAAATGTCAATGGGAATGGATAAAGGCATTTATAACTATCCGAACTGAATATTCTAATCTGCAGCAGTGTAAGTGCAGATGACAAAGATGGAATGTTAACATCAGGATAATGATTGACGTTCTTCAGGAAAACAGAAATATCAGCAAGTGGTTACCTTGATGGCATGGTAACAGACTTTCATTTGCAGGTTACTGGCCCAAGTTAATAACTAACAGTGATCACAGTATGAGGGCTGCTAATTGGCCCATGTGAAATGAGTGGTGGTCTCAGACAAATTCATAGAGACAGGTCTCTGCAGCATAAAAACTTATCATCCTGTCATTGTATGACGTCTTCACTGGCCATCTCCTCAGAGAGACCGATGGACATGGAGACTGTTCTACACTCTCCTGCATACAGGTGGTCTGTACAGCACAAGACACAAGCACATTGGCCAGGCATTGTGGAAAAGCTAGCATTGGCACGGCCCATCTTGCACCTGTCCTGTGGACTTTGGTCAGCATGGTAATAGAACGAATACAAGCACTAACTTCACATTTAAATCTTATTGATTTTAAACACAACCAAAGGAATGTCAGCAAGCCCGTTTGGAGAGCACACACTCCTTTACGATTATTATATATGACTTACCATGCTGAGAAGCAGTGTCGTCTCATGGATAAGGCACTGGACTGGGACTCAGAAGACCTGGGTTGAATTCTTGGCTCTGCCACTGATATGTTGGAAGATCCTGATCAAGTAATTTCCCCTTCCTGTGCCTTGGTTTCACCATCTGTAAAATGAGGATAATGATACTCATTGTGTAAGTAAGTTTTGTGTAACACATTTTGGGATCTATTGATTAAACGTGCTAAGAGCTAGAGCTATTATTATTATTTAGTGGCATACTGTCTAAACTCTAGCTCCTCCCTCATGGATGTGGAGGTTCTTCAGACACAGAATGGTTGTGGTTTTGCTGTGCAATAGGGGGCTTGTGAAGAGACATGCAGGAGGTGTACACATCTTTTGTGCGTGGGGCTGAGCTCTTCATGAGCCCCCTTCCGGACAAAGTTCTCCAATGAGAGACAGGACTGAGGCCATGCTAGGAAATCCACCACTGAGCAGTTCCTCCCCTTCTCCACTCTGCATTGTGGCATGGAGCCTATTTCAGCTACTGAAAGCATCTGCTCCCATCCACACATCTGCCAAATACCCACTGTGGCGGCTTTGGCTGACCACTGGGCTGAGGATTCAGTAAGACAGACTGAAACCCCACTACTACTCCATGGAGGACAGCCAGGAACCCAGGCATGAGGTGAATTTAGATTTTCATTTGCAGTCAGATATGCTGAAGTTGCTGCAATGCTTATTATACCCTCACACCTCCATTAGCTGAATGGCGGAATGTTAGGCTTACAGAACTTGAAAACTCCACTGGCGACATCTGTCAAACTTCTAGAGTCTTTGGACGAGCTACATGTGGCTCCCAGAGTTTATAAGCTCCATCAGATATATATTCAGTGACAGAATGCTCAGGGCAAGTTTAGCCTCATCCCTGTAATCCGCATGGCTTGTAAGAGTCCAAGTCTTCTGGCTTTATGCTGCCCTCAAGCTCTTCATGGTTTATACAGGTTTTTGTCAAACTTATAAGAATCCCCTTGCGCTCAATACTTCAGAAGAGTAGGGGACAACTGCAGCTCTAAAAGGAACAGCTTTTAGCCTTGGCATAGTCCTTCCCTCCACTCTTCTCTGCCAGGTCCCCAAACCAAGTGTGGCTTGGGCTCTTGCATGCTTTGATTTCACCATGCACACCATGCAAGGCTGGAGTTTTATGGACAGAATGTGTCCGTGGATTGACACGCTGCTGGGCTGTCATGCAGCCGTCTGTGAGCGACACTGCAGGCTCTTGTTCTGCTCTGGGAGGGTGGGGGGACTTCTCCCTTTGTGCCCAGGCCACGTCTTGCCAGTGGGTATTATACTATCTTGTCAGCTGCCTGCAGTCATTGGCTGGGTAATGTAATTATGCACTTGTCCTCTGTTTCTGACAAGTGATTTATGTATCCAAATGCCTGCATGATGCTAGACTCAACTTGAGCATTAACATATTTCAGAGGGATGAGCACAGCTTGGTCCAGTTTCTGTAGCAGCTCCACTGCCCACAGGAGACAGTTTATGAGTTCCCAAGCTGTCTATGATAATCTGAGCTGGCTTCCAACTGGAACGAGCCAGTGGTGGGCTCTGGTGATCTTCCCCTGAAATGCGACCCCTTTTTGGAATCCTCTCACTATTTCTGTATATATACTGAAGAGTTTATTTGCATGCAGACATTTACTCCTGCTCTTGAGTTGCCTGGCAGCTTGATAACACATCTTCAGGCAGAGCAGGAGGAGCGTGAAGATTTGGAGTCACATGGAACAGATGAGCAAAGTAATGAATATGTTTTTATTGAATTAAATGTTAAAACAAATAATATACTGTATTGATTTCTATTTATCTGTGCCGGGCCCCACACGGATGCACAAAGGGTGCTCCTTTGCCTCCCTGTGCGGGAGCTGGGAACAGCTGCAGTCCTTGCATTCAGGGAGCACAAGTGCTGCCAAAACTAGCCCCCTTGAAAGTACAGCAGCCTTTCCAAGGGGGCAAGTCATGCCAGGAAAGAGATGCTGCATCTTTGAAAAGAGCTATGCAGTAGCTACATCTCTTGGAGTTCCAGAGGCCACTGTGTCTGTGCATCCCCCGATGCAGGGCTGTAACATACTGCCGCAGCTGCAATCAGCAGAGGATCCCAGCATTATAAAAGATGGGGGGCAGTGACAGGGCATTCCTTATGAGGGTTCTGGAACTTGCTCCCCCACTTGGTTTGAAATAACCCACTTTGGTGGCCTTCTGGACAGGCTAAAGCCTTCAATTTGACAGGGGCTTTGGAGAGGGCTGAGGGTACCTCTTGGGGTCCCTTCCACCTCTACATTTCTATGTTTCCTGTAATGATGAAAGGGTGGGAGGAGGTTGGTGTAGGTGGTTGGCAGGCTAGCAGAGATCTTGCCTGTATTATTAGTATTTTAATGCCATTATGCCTTTTGTTTGGGGTGTTACTGTGTGTTCAGGTGTCTTAAGCTTTGTTTAGGCGTCTTTTATTGTTATTTAAATCAAAATTAGTAAAGGTACAATGGATCCCTCTGTTCTCAAAAGAGAATTTCACTTTCTTCCATCTGAAGAAGAAATTGCAACTCACCACAGAATTCCATGTTAAACTGCCAGAGAACCTTGGTCCAGCTTGTTACAGAATACAAGGGCCCCTGACCATAGGGAATGACCCTTCACTAGCTGCAGAGGACTCTAAAGTTTAGCTGAATGCTTCCTCTGTGCTATACATTGCTTCCCTTTGATGGTGTCTGTAGATGGCTAACAATAGTAATACCACTGTTAATGGGCACATAGCTAGCATCTTAAGAACTTTAAATAAACTTGGCTCTTCCCACTATGGTTTCGAAGAGCAATTACCTGAAATGAAGGAGTAAAGGGCAGAAGTCACCATTAAGGCCACTTTATCTTGTAGATTTAATTTACCTGGGAAACAATGTGATGGGTGCTTTAGAAAACCAATAGATACAATAGGTAGATTATATAGACAGAGGGGGAAGGGTAGGCTTGTGGTTAAGTCTGGGACTCAGGAGATCTAGGTTCAGTTCTTGATTCTGCCACAGACTGTGTGACCTGGGAAAAGTCAATTCATTTCTCTGTGCCACCAGTCCCCATCTGTAAAATGGGAATAATATTTCTCTCCTCCTATAGTTTGTCTGTCTTGTCTATTCAAACTTCAGGGCAGCACTGCTCCATGTATTTGTACAGAGCTAAGCATAATGGAGCCCAGATCTCAGTTGGGGTTTCTAAGCACTATAGTAATATAAGTAATGGTCGATGGCTGAAGCTTTCACTATCACACCTAATTTGGGAATTTGAAATGATGTAATGTTTCTTTTTGAATTTCTGCGTGGTATTCCACCATAAAATATTTTGTTGCCTGTCATTCAACTTAACATAATGAACAGCTCATTATTGCATTCTCTGGCGTAATATTAAAGCTTGTGAAAAGTTTTTAAACTTGAGTCACACCTAAGATTTAATTATGTGGCTTGTTCTCATTTCTGGACATTTCATGATTAGGTTTCGGATTTCTGCACGTTGATAATATCACACAGGTGTTTTAAATCAAACAATATGGATCTGCCATTCTTGAATCTTATATTTCCACACATACACACATCACTGTTGTATCTAAGCACTTATCCAACTCCTCCTTTCACTCATTTTTATTAGTGGATTTGATCTGTTTTCTTTAGAATTATATACTGAATGGCAGCTGTAAAGAAAAGAGGTTTTTAGAGACTTTGCAGGGGGTTCTTTTATTTCGCTGCACTTTGCAGTATAGCACACCGAAAAAATATATATATATGAGACACAGATTTTTGAAAGTTTGGAGGAAAGAGCTGGAAAGAAATTGGAGAAAATCTAGTTTAACTGCTCTCTCAATTTTGGAAATTGCAATTTGACAGCAATCTGATGGGCTGGGAAATAAACTTCTATACTTTTACCTTCTAGGTTATATGATTGGTGTCAAATTGCTTAGATGAAATAAAGATTGAGATGCAGTCATATTTTTCCAGCTCTATACTATAGAATTGGGGTCACAGTATTTGGGATCAAAAAGTTACTTATGAAGTTTATTCTCCACTGCTGATAGCACTTAAAACCAAGAGTTTAGAGAAGCTTATCATGTAGATGTGCCTTTGGATCCAGATCTTTGTTGTATCTTGTAGTTCTCTGATATGCAGTCTTTAATATAGTGTTCTATTACTTCTGGGCCATAATCCTATAAGGCACTGAATATCCTGGCCCTGATCCAGCAAAGCCCTAAATAATTATATAACTTTCAAGCACACAAGTAATCCTGTTGCCTTTAATGTGTATCAAGTACATTTATCAGTTTGGATATTTACATCCTCAGATGCGGGGGTGTTCTTCCACGGCTGCCAAAACAGCAGCTAAGCTCACAGCCCCAAAATGGTAGAGTCTTTCCTTAATGACAAGTCCACTCCTATGGTTAGCCATGAAAAGCCATTTATTACAACCCTCAATATCTCATCCTCCTGGCACTGATGGGGAGATCCTTATAAACACCTCTCCCTGACTGACCTTAGAAAATGTCCCATCAGTAGGGGGGGGAAGCAAGAAAGGGAACATACAAGTATGAAACATTAGAGCACCAAAACTTCCTTTCCTTTCTCCTCCAGTTCTCCCTTTCCCTTCTCCTCCCCTCCTCCCTGAAAAAAACCCCAGCTACCCTACAGCAAGATAAGGACCTCCTCCAACACTATGAGTCAGATTTTAAGCCAAGTTTGTCTGCCCACTATCACCTGTGTAGACACACAGAGTTGCTTTCCATCTGGGAGCCACAGTTATTTCTCTTTGTAGTATGGCGCTGACAAAGACAGAGGAGCAGCAACTGTCTGTCATGAAGCGGGCGACGGAAAGAAGAATTCTGGGAATTTCAATCCGTGACCGAGTCCCCAATGAAGTGATCAGACAGCAAAGTGGAGTGCAGGACATGACTGTTGAGAGCAGGCATAGTAAAATGCGATGGGCTGGGCATATAGTGAGGCTCACTGACAATCGATGGACTGCAGCTGTCCTGAGTGGTACCCACAGGAACTGAAAAGAACACTCAGCCAACCTCCAAAGAGATGGGAAGATTTTATCATGAAAAGACATGACCGCACATGGAGAAGGAAGGCCAGGACACAAGAAGAATGGAAGACATATTGTGATCAGCGCAGTCTATATGAGGGCTGAAGGACCAATCGATCAAGGTGTGAAAAGCCTTACCCGTACCTTGGATAAGGTGTCAAGGTGTCCAAGGTATGGGTAAGGCTTTTCCAATAACAGTAATAAAATTAAAAATAATATATCTAGCTCTTATACAGTGCTTTTCATCAGTAGATCTTAAAGCACTTTACAAAGGATATCTGTATCATTCTTCCTCTATAAAAAGTACAGAGGTGAAGAGACTTGCTCAAGGTCATCCAGTAGGCCAGTGGCAGAGCCAGGAACAGAATCCAGCTCTTCTGAATTCCAGTCCAGTGCTCTATTCACCAGACCACACTCAAATGGACGAGCTGCAAACCACAACAAGGCTGGAGCTCATTCCAAACAATGGATCTACTGAACTGTTGTCAGTCATAGAGCTCATGATTTTTATGAGCTGTCTTCTACAATCAGTCCCCCTTTTACCACATCCAAAGGACTTGTTCTCTCTTCACAGCCGAGAGGAGCACCATGGATATTTTCTTCTGTACAGGGGGCCATAATGCAAAAAACAAATGAAACTCCTAAATAAATAATAATAATTAAGACATGTATAATATGCAAAAGCTGCTCATACACACACACCCATATTATATGTGTATGTCAACAAAATATGTAAAGAGGAGTAGCTGTTCAAGCCACTAACAGTGATCAAACATATATGGATATATTTATTTACTCTTTATTTGGATTTAAAGTTACCATCTGTTTTTCTGGGCACTGAACAGGTTAAAAACAAATCTTAATGTGTTTTGCTAAAATGCCCAGAATGGCTGGGGTAGGGCAATGATTTTCAACCTGCAGTCTGCAGACCCCTGGGGATTTGGAGACTATGTCTAAGATTTCCAAAGGGATCCGTGCCTCCATTTGAAATTTTTTAGGGGGTCCTCAAATGAAAAAAGGTCAAAAACCACTGGTACAGGGTAAAGCCCTTAAGTGACTTGTAATAACATTTAGGCTCCTAAGTGTCTGAGATACTTTTGAAAATGGGATTAGGCTCCTAAATCACTTGGATGCTTTTGAAAATTTTACCCGCCCGTACTCTTTATCGTCAACAATAATCCCTTCATAATTTTTCACAACATTTCGATTTAAAAAGAACAAGGCAATGAATCAAAAAAATCTTGTCTGCCCAATATTAAAAGAGGGACACAGACAAAAGACAGGAAAAGCAAAGTTAAAGCTAACATTCTCTTCTATGCTGCTGTGTGGCTTTTTTTTACCTTATTTTATTTGACTGCAGAAAAACGTTAAATATAGTGCCAATATTAACCTTGAATTTCCTGGCTTTTATTAGTTCATTCCACCACCTTATTCAAATGTAAGGGCTTTAAAAAAATAATAATTGTCTTGCAACACACACGCACAAAAATAAAAAATTAGCACCTATGATGAGGGGGGAAATCTAATTACAAGATATAAAAAGCAGCTAACAAGAACATTCTACACTGAGCATTATTCAGAAAAACAACACCTATGTTGCTGCTTTGATATCACCGAACACCGAGAATTGTCAGAAAAACATCTATTCTATGAATAATAGCCCAGCAGTCCCCCGAAGGACATCAGTACATGAGTAAGGAGGGAAAAAAAAAAAACCTTTGCCAAAATGGTGCTAATGCTCCACTGAAACTTAATTTTATAATTTACTGGCAGTCAAGATGGCAGGAAATAAAATAATTTGCTGTATTCTGCACAACAACCCTCTCCCCCTCCCCTCCGCCCCCGCTTTTCCTGGGAAGGGTAATTATCCCTAAAGAAAAAAAAAAGGAGAAGAAGAAGAAAAAAATACGACATCTCATATTAAGCTAAAGTCTCATCAAGAAGAGAAAGAGTGCCTCATTACATGTAATTACCAGGGAATTAGAAACATCATTTAACTAAATGAGCGAATAATGCTCAGGATATTGAAGAAACTTGCCTGCACTTCTGCAGAGCACTCTAAGTCCCATTACAAAAATTGCACCTCTTTAATGGAATAATTTTAGGCCTTGTCTGCCTTGCTTTAAAAATAAAGAGCCTCAGAGAGGCAGAAAGAGGCTGAAACTACCATAAACAACTGTTGAAAAGAGCTGCAGAGTAGTCTCTCCTGGAGACCCTGATTTAAAATGACTCATAATCTAACATAATCATGAAAATTAAACCTGAGGATTTGGGGGTGGCACAAGGTGGGGATGGGGAATGAATTATACTTCTTTAATTGTACTTACATGGGACTGCTATGTATATATAATTATATATTACATATAACAAATGAAAGATTCTAGGTTAAAGGTAATTCTTATAGACTGGGATATAAAGGTTGTGGCATTAGAAGTTAGCCTAAAAACAAAACAAATTGTTGCATACCTGCCAGATTTATGTTTACTGCCCCTATAATGCAATCATTTTCCAACCATATGAGACTTACCAGGGGATTTCAACACTGGCCATGGTTTAAGGTAATGTATTAATAAGTGTCCACCTTTTTTAGAACTTTGGTCTTCAGTCTATCATGCATCTGCTAAATTGATTGGGGTGATGCCATGATGGCAGTATCGTGAAACATATTAAGAAAAAACATCTGGAAAAAACCACTATTTTTGGCAACACCAATAAGTGGATTGATCTGGTACCATAAGAACAAGGGTTCTCCTTACCATAAATGGAACCTTGCTGTAGGAGTGGTTGAAAGATCTGATCAAAAGGCCATTGAAAGCCAAATAGAAAGTTTCACACTAAATTCAATGGGCTTTGGGTCAGGTCCTCAACCTTAGGCCTATGTCATGTGTGTGCGTATGTGCGTGAGGGGAATGGTATGACACTACAACAAAGTCTACTAAAGGGAGCAAAGCTTTCATTTTACTCATACAGCAATCCATTCTGGCTGATTCATGTCACTGGAGAGAGGGACTTGGATAGTGAGTGGAATCTGATGTCATTTCATGTTATAAGGGAGAGTGTGGGTGGAGTTATGAATCATTAAGGAAACATGGTTTGCCAGAATCTAGAAATGTCTGGAAAAAAGAGAATGGCGTCTTGTAATTTGAATGTATGTAATACTGACTAGCTCATCTTATTTTTCAGTCCTCTGTTTTAGTGTTGAAATCGTTAGATAGTTGTTTCTCAATTCTAATTGTAGTACATATAAAAGCTGCTGATCAATACTGTAAATATGTGATTGGTGTTTAGTGATTACAGATCATTGTATCAATTTTTTCTTACTCAACATGACTAAAGTTGAAGGAGGTGCTACAAGAAGGGATTAAATAGACTGAACAAACATTTGTAAAGTAAAATATAGACTTTGGCAAGAGTTGTTAAGTTGCAAGGTGGAAACTGTTGTGTTCATCTAAAAAAATGCAGAAAATGGTTTTCCTTAGTTTCTTCAAGATTAAATGTGCCACTGAATGAAACTTCAGCATCACCTTCGTTTAGAAACAGTCTTTGTTCATCTTCAACTTCCAAACAATAGCATAGATCAATCAGTGATTTATGTTCTGAGAATAACTGAAAGGCAAAGCCTTGAACTTGATAAGAATGTTAAAACTTTATTTGTACAGTACTGCTTTCACTGTAACAGAAAATAAGCAATAAAAAAAAATGGTGCAACTGTCTTAATGTACTCCTCCAAATAGATATAAACTACTCCTGGCTGCTCATGGTAAAGAAACACAGGTATGGCTGGAGACGGGAGAATTGAAGGAAGAACCAATTAAATCAACATTGACAACAACAAAAGATTGTTAGGTAACACTAAAAAAGACCTGATAATGGCTACAAGCATTCATATAGGAAAACATATGTTCCTATCATTGCTACCGATTCCACATCTGAAAAGCATGCTCCAGAATATAATGCTCATGTTGTTGAAGACACCATACAAGAATGCAGAGAAAAAGATAAGACAGAAGGTCTTAGTCATTTTGTTTTTATTACCTGAGAAAATGACAAAGACAAGTATACTTCTCAGGTGCAATCGTCCTAAACTTCTGGCATTTAAACCTCACTGGAAAGAAAAAAAGCAATGGCTAACACAGTGCATTGCTAAAAGACATTATGGACGTTCAAAACATCTGCAATCCCTGCCATCCCAATGGCTGCCTGCTTGTAAGAAGAAGGCTGATAAGCCTGCTTCACAATGACACGGGGGAATTTCCAGAAAGACTGTGGGTGAAATCCTGGCCTCACTGGAGTCCATGGGACCTCAGCCATTGACTTCAGTAAGGCCAGGATTTCACTCTGACTCTCTACATTTACATCCAACTGCCATAAATATGTTAAACTTTATACTGAGCATGAGGATTGATCAAGACATTTGATGCAAGAAAGGATTCTACACAGAGAGGCAGTCTTACAAAGGTAAGTGAAGGAGAGTTCAGAGGGCCTTGACTTTAATCAGTTATCTCACTATTTGGTTAAATCCAACTTGTATGTAGACACCCTGGGACTAATGCAAGGAGAGAAGGAAAAAGAAAAAGTGGAGTGGAGCCTGTGGAGCTATAGAATGAATTTGCTGCTGGCCTCGATTTGTATCTTACTGCCTCCTTTCTAATCCCTTGATCTCCTGGCCCCCACCATAAAAGCTTTTAAAAAGTGTAAATTTGCCACCCTTTAAATCTCACGTCTAACCCCCTGATCGGCATAATTAGATTTTGGGTGTTTAAAATTTAGTCACATCTTTTGGGAGACTGCACATTTCAATCACAATTATGTGCTGAATATTTCATGATATGTATCTTTTGTATATAATTAGGAATAAAAAATGTAATCCTAAAAAGTTGTTTAATAATTTAAACTATTGAGGATTTGATTAAGGGCACTTGGGAACTAGCGGGGGAAGGATTTAATTGTGGCCCAGGGATAAATTCAAGGACTTCAAAGATCATTTTTTTAAAAAATTTAAACCAAGTACTGTGATTTTAAAAACCAGGATTTTAAATCTGAATGGAACAAGGAATTTCCCCAGGTAAATCCCCATCATTTAATTAGTGGAATAGGACATGAGTTTTTGCATAACAGACCATTTGTCTGAAGTTTGATTTCAAAAGTTTATCTATAATACTTCCCATAACTGGTTCCTCCAAATTCTCCCTAGCAGATACTAATGTTGTCACACAGAAATAAAGCACATTCCTCATTGTACTACCGAGGCAGCACGCTCTTTCCAGTGATCCTATGCTTAGGGGTTGCTAAGTGAAAGCTACAAATGAAACCAAACACTCCCCTAACCAGGGAACCCTACCAGCCCTCTTTCCTATACACAGTGTCTTCTGTTATGGAACCCTGCTTTCTTTTGGGATTCCTGCTGATACTTGCACTAGGAAAGGGAGTATTGTCATTCAAAGAACAAATAACGCAAGTGGAATATTATTTTCCCCTAACTTAGGATGTGATTCCTGGTATTTTTCCTTCAGCAGGATTCTCCTACAAGGATTCCGCTGATTACAACATTACAGCCAGAAAAATAAAAAGAGGGAAACTATTTCCTGCTTTTCTCCTCAAAAGCAGTTGGTGATGTTGGGATTCAACCAATGGTCAAAATACTCTCACACATAAAGCTCTCGAGATACTTAGGGAAAGGGAAACAATCCTTTCACCAACATACGCTGGAGTTTCAGTGTCAATAGCAAGTGGCTCTTACCCACACTAGGAGAACGAACCTGGAGGAGATTCTGCCAACCTTGAGTAGCCAAACATTTTCCAACTGCTATTTAATAACACTCATCTTACAAACAGGAGCAATATTCAGGCTATTTGGGATTTTATTTTATTTTGTTTGTCTGACATCCCTGGCTGATACAGAGGATGAGGATAGGATGGGATAACTCTGGAAGCAAGCAAAGCAAACCACTTATCTAAAGATAAGAGGATTTTTTCCCTTATCCAAACGAGAGGAAATAATCTGTGTCCCCTCAAAGCTCTGAGAGTAGAGGCCTCTCCGTCTCATACCTGCCAGAGCTGCACATCTCTAAGGGAAATACTCCTACATCTTTTCAGCAACTTCGCAGTCACAGACAAGCATCTCACGGAACAAGCAGCAGCTGCACATGTGGATGTAAAGCTAAAAAAGGAAGGTGCCTCCAGTGACAGCAACTGACAGCTCTATAGGCAGCAAATAAAACATTCATATTGGACTAAAGACTTTGAATTGCTAGTAAGAGACTCCAGAAAATGAGAACAAATAACGTGATAAGAAACTTCTAAATATTCCCCATCTTTCTGCTTCTTTCTTTTGTCTGCTGTTCAGGTTATAGCTGTGTAATTTTCTTAAGCTTTACAAAGTGGAATGTGCCGCATGGCCATTTAGGCCAAAATGCAGCAGTTAAGGTTTTCTTCTTAATAGTGTTTTTCTTGATGGCCCTTGGTTTGCAGAGCCAGAATTATAATTTTTTCCTCCTACATGGTGCTGAATATAATTCCACAGAATTAGAAGAGAGAGAACAACATCTTTCATTTTAAAAAGATACAGACTCTAAATGATGTTACACTTCAGCTTCTCCTTCCTCCCTCCCCCAACCATCCTCTACTATTTCCTACAGCAAATAAGAAAGGTAAATCTTAATTTCTTCATGTTAAATGTGTCTTTTTTTATATACCCCAAAATAGTTTCATTGTATGATAATAATTTGCACTTAATACAGCATCTTCCACCCAAGGATCTCAAAGTACATAACTAACACTAATATTTCAGCCTCACAATCAATCCTGTGAGGTATTATCCCCATTTTACAGCTAAGAGCAACTGAGGCACAGAGCGAGATTAAGTAACACAAAGTTATACACTAAGTATGTGACAGAGTCAAGAATGAAACCCATTCTGTGAATTGAGACATGAGAGAGATGGGTTCAATGCCTGGCTTTGCCATGGACTTCCTGTGTGACCTTATCCAAGTCACTTCCTTTCTCTGTGCCTCAGTTCACCACCTGTAAAATGAGGACAATAATATTTCTCCCCTCTCGACCTTGGTCTGTTTTGTTTATCTAGACGGTAGATTCTTCCGAGTAAGGACTGTCTCACAATGTGTCTGTAACAGTGTCTAGCAATCCAGGACCCCAATCCTGGTTGTGAACTGTAGGTACTCCTGGAATACAAAGATTAAATAAGTAACTAGACAGTCCTCTGCTTTCCCATTCTTCCTCCTCATGGCTGCTTAGTTTATCATCTTATTTGATTTGGACATGTCATAAAATAGCTATGGAAAGAAGACACGTATATTAAAAATATTAAAAGAACTGACATGCCCAATTTTATCTAGCTTCTGTTTGGAGGTTTTTGGTTCATTTTTATATACCTTCAGATTCCAAGGGATTTTGGTGTGATTTTAAAGGAAGTGTGAGAAAACAAGTTGCGAGAATATGTCAAAGTGTGTATTAAATTCCACCATAATACATGTGCTATCAAAGCATAAGGAAAAATATATAGGAAAGGTATGAGAGCAAGAGGACATACAAGACGACTGGCTAAAGGCAACAATTGCACCAATCCTGGAGAAAGGAGATTGTGTCAATCCAAATAATTATAGTGGTATAAACTTATTAGCAGTACTGGGAAAAATCATGATGAAAGTAATTGTCAGTGGATTATGGACAGTTTTAGAGAAGTAGTGGGCAAGGAACAGTGGAGCTTTAAACCAGGCTGAAGTTCCATTAATCAGATAGTCATGTTCCAACAGCTGATGGAAAAAAGTGAGAATGGGGATTAAAGATCTTTGCTGTTTTCATAGACTTCATGAAGGCACTTGATTTGGTTTGGAGGGACGCATTGCAGAAAGTATGAAATCACGTAGATCACTTTTCATCATGTTCTTAAACTGGATATTATGAATGGTAGGCGAGTCAGAAGGTGCAACACTGGGTAGAGTCTCATAGACTCATAGACTTTAAGGCCAGAAGGAACCATCATGATCATCTAGTCTGACCTCCTAAACATCACAGGCCACAAAACCTCACTCACCCACCCACCTACTCCTGTAATTGACTCATAACCTCTGGGTGAGTTACTGAAATCCTCAAATTTTGATTTAAAGACTTCAAGTAACAGAGAATCCACCATTTATGCCCAGTTCAAACCAGCAAGTGACCCGTGCTTCATGCTGTAGAGGAAGGCGAAAAAAACCTCAGAGTCTCTGCCAGTCTGACCTTGGGGAAAATTCCCTCCCTATCTCAAATATGGCAGCCAGTTAGACCATGAATATGGGGGCAAGACCCATCAGCCAAACACCTGGGAATGAATTCTCTCTAGTAACTTGGGGTCCTCCACATCTAGTGTCCCATATTGGGCATTGGAGATATTTACTACTTGCAGTTGAGGACAGGCCATTGTAGGCAACCACATCATACCATCCCCTCCATAAACTTATCAAGCTCAGTCTTGAAATAAGTTGGAGTTTTTTCCCCCACTACTCCTCTTGGAAGGCTGTTTCAGAACTTCATTCCTCTGATGTTAGAAACCTTTGTCTAATTTCAAGCCGAATCTTGTTGGTGGCCAGTTTATAGCCATTTGTTCTTGCACCAATATTGGCCCTTGTCTTAAATAACTCTTTTTCTTCCCTGCTATTTATCCCTCTAGTGAATTTATAGAGAGCAATCATATTTTCCCTCAGCCTTTGTTTGGACAGGCTAAACAAGCCAAACTCCTTAAGTCTCTTCTTTTAAAGTAGGCTCTCTATTGCTCTAATCAGCCTAGTAGCCCTTCTCTGCACCTGTTCCAATTTGAATTCATCTTTCTTAAACAAGAGAAACAAAATTGCACACAGCATTCCAGATGAGGTCTCACCAGTGTCTTGTATAATGATAATATTTCTCTGTCTCTACTGGAAATTCCTCGCCCGATTCATCTTAGGGTTACATTAGCCTTTTTCACAGCCATATCCCATTGATGACTCACACAGGTCTCTCTCCTCCTCCTCCATCTCCTCCAGCTGATATGTCCTCAGTTTATAGCAAAACTTCTTGCTCTTAGTCCCTAAGTTCATGATCTTGCCATTTGCACTATTAAATTTCATTCAATTTTTGTGAATCCAATTTTCAAAGTCATCCGAATCTTCTTGTATGATATTCTAGTCCTCCTCTGTATTAGCAATACCTCCTAACTTTGTGTCATCTGCAAATTTTATGCACACAGTCCCACTTTAGAGGAACTCCACTAGTAACCTCCCTCCAGCTTGACAGCTCACCTTTCAGTATGACCTGCCTTTAACCAGTTCCTTAACCACCTTTTAGGTCTCATCTTAATCCCCATCTTCTCCAATTTAACTAATAATTTCCCATGTGAAATTGTATCATATGCTTTACTGAAATCCGCTAGATCTACTGCATTTCCTCTGTCTGTGAAATCAGTTATCTTCTGAAAGAAAGAGATCAGGTTGGTCTGGCACAATCTACCTTTTGTAAAACCATGTTGTATTTTATTCCAGGTACCATTAACCTTTGTGCCCTTAATTGCTTTCTCTCTCAAAATTTGTTCTAAGACCTTGCATACAATTGAGGTCAAACTACTACCGACCTGTAGTTTCCTGGATCACTTTTTTTTCCCCTTTCTTAAAGAAAGTACTATATTTGCAATTCTCCAGCCATAGGGTATTACCCTTGAATGTACAGTTTCAATTAAAATCCTTGCTATTAGACTTGCAATTTCATGTGCCAGTTACTTTAATATTCTTGGCTGGAGATTATCCTGGGCCCCTGATTTGGTCCCATCAAGCTGTTTGACCTTCCACTTCAGATGTGGTAATTTCTACTTCCATATACTCATTCCCATTAGCCATACTGCCACTGTCCCTAAATTCCTTATTACTCTTACTAAAAACTGAGGCAAAGTATTCATTTAGGTGTTGGGCTATGCCTAGATTATCTTAAATCTCTACCCCATCCTCAGTGCTCAGTGGTCCCACCTCTTCATGCCTTGGTTTTTCTTTCTTTCTTCTCTTTTTACATTCATACGGATAAAGAATCTTCTACTATAGTTTTAATTTCCTTTGCAAGATCCAATTCTGCTTGGCTTTTGGCAGTTCTTACTTTTTTTTCCTACATTTTCTGACTTCCAAGAGGTATATCTTCTTGCTGATCCAGCCCATCTTCCATTCCTGGTAGGCTTTCTACTTTCTCTTTATAGATGCTTTTTCATCCAGCTTGGTCTGCAACCCTTCCCTATTAATTTTTTCACCTTGCATGGGATACAGGCTTCAGATAGCTTCTGCGACTTTGACTTAAAGTAATTCCAAGTCTCCTCCACCTTAAGATCCTTGAGTTCTTCAGTCCAGTCCACTTCTCTAACTAATTCCCTTGAGCTTTTAGAAGTTTGCCCTTTTGAAATCAGGGACCCTCGTTGGTGACCTATTTTTCTTTATCCTTCCATTTAGTTTCAACTGAATTAGCTCATAATCACTCAAACCAAGGCTGTCCTCTACAACCTGTTCTTCTATGAGGTCCTGGCTACTTACCAGTACTAAACCTAAAATGGCATCACCTCTTATTGATTCAATGACTATTTGTTGAAGAAATCTGTCAGTTATCACATCCAGGAATCTCTGAGCCCTACCATTATTAGTAGCACTTGTCCTCCAGTCTGTATCTGGAAAATTAGCTTGTGCAGATGACATTGTACAACTGGCAGGCATGTTTCCATTAATTATTATACTCTCCACTACCTTGGAAAATTGATATAGTCAACTTGGACTTACAGTAAATGCCAAGAAGAGGAAGTAGTTGTATCTTGGAAAAGGGACAATAGATAAAGTTGAAATGCAGCAACAGTGAAGACATAGAACAAGTAAAATCTGATGTGTACCTAAGAAATTTTATCAGTGCCAATGGGTCCATCAAGAACGACGTTAAAAAGAGATGTGCTTTAGCTACAGGTGCTGAACAGAAGTTGATGACTGATGAAAACATTATGTTTGGTACCAAAGTGAAAATTTATCAACAGTACTAACAGTCTTACCTATGGACTGACAGCAGCTGCATTAAATCATAGAATCATAGACTATCAGAATAATGAAAGAGACATCAGAAGGTTGGACACAGCAGAGATGAGAGTTTGTCAGAAATTGGCTGGCATAAAGTGGAATGATTTTAAAACAAACGAAGCTAGAAGGAGAGTAGGCTGTGAAATCAGAGTACTGGATTGGCTGCAATAGTAAAGTTTACGATGGTAGGAACACTGTAAAAGACAAAGATGATAGGGTGCCAGAAAAAATAACGTGTAAACAACCAAGCTTAATCAGACCAAGAGGCTGCCCACCAATCTGATGGCGGGACGTGATTGTACAGAGGGCGGTGAAGAGGCTGGGCATAATGGAGGAACTAAGCCATGGACAGGAGTGAGTGGCAATGTCCGTAAAGATGCTTTTGGATGAGAAGAAAAAGATAAAACATATAAGGTGTTTCACTGCTAGGACAAGTGGGTTGAGAATATTTCTTCAAAACCACAAGAGACTCTTTAGACCTATTACACTCTTAGTGTTGCTCTCCTATGCTATGCACCCTCACATCTTTCATTCCTATAGGTGGGGCAGAAAGTCACACCTAATGTAGTCAAAAAGAAAAATTTCAGTGCATCTACAGTCTCATGAAATACCAATTACACATTCCACACCAGCCATCTGCACATACTAATCCTAAGAGCAACTGGGCTGATTGAGTTCTTCAGACATATATGTTACTTTGTTGGAAAGCATTTAGTTATATATTATCATAACATTAAAGTATAATTTAAATCTGTCAATTTATTTTGTCCCCGTAAAGCCGATCATGTTTTATAGCAATTGTCGCCTGGCATGGGGACTAGAAATTTTTTGTCAGTTGCTTATTGACAGAATAATTACTAGTGCCCTGGTTATGATTGCAATATACCAAGCCATATAACAGTTGCTTATAGTCTAATCATAAGAACAGACGACTGGTACACAGGGAAAATGGGTTCTCCTCCAGCCCTCTACTACTGACTCACTGTGTGATGTTGGGCAAGACACTTTTGAAAATTTTGGCCTAATTAGTGGCGCCTTGAATTTTGGATGCCTACCTTGAGGCACTTGGAGATTGAATTTCATATCTGCTGAGCAAACAACTCCTCAATCCTTGTGTCAGGTTGCACACTCAAAAACTGAGGTACTCAACATTACTGAGCACTTGAAAATGTATTCTTGACTTCCCTGTGCCTCAGTAAAGTAAAATGAGAACTGTTGGGAACAAAAGCGTATTGTAGGCCTGATGGGAGCTTGCTGTGATTTTTAGGAGTCTATTCTGATCATTTTCAGAGTAGCAGCCGTGTTAGTCTGTATTTGCAAAAAGAAAAGGAGTACTTAGGGCACCTTAGAGACTAACAAATTTATTTGAGCATAAGCTTTCGTGAGCTACAGCTCACTCCACTGAATGCATCCAATGAAGTGAGCTGTAGCTCATGAAAGCTTATGCTCAAATAAATTTGTTAGTCTCTAAGGTGCCACAAGCACTCCTTTTCTTTATTCTGATAATGTTTAACAGTTTAAACTTAAGCAGAACTGCACGTGTGTAAGAAATTGCAGAGTAGTCATGTTTGTGAGGAAAATAAAAGAAAATAGCCACAAAGCTAAAAGAAACACCTGGTGCTGAAGGTGACCGTGACACATTCTCCTGACGAGTTTCCCATTTGTGAGTAGCTGATCTTTATTTACTAGCGTTTTGCCTTAAAGATTTGTTAGACCCATCTGCTGAGTGGTGAATTTCAGTCGAATAGGAATAACTATATATACACACTTTACACAATATTAATACCAAGGCACTATCAATGGTATTAAATGAACTTAAGCATGCGGGGTGAAAATTTTTCATATTTTAGTTTATAGCACAGACTGAATTTACCTGGAGGGGTGGGAAGAAGCGCAAGAGGAGGAGAATGTCCATATGAAACATAACCATTTTTGTACAGGTGCATTTTGTAATTGCAACAGCAGCAAAACAGAACATTGCATATCTGAAAAATGGCAGGACTACAGGTCTGCACCCAGTAGCCATACAGTGATTATCCTCAAGCACTGACCAGGAGAAAAGGTACACTTAATTGTGTGCTATTGTAACATTCAGGGCACAGATGCCACTTGGCTTCTAATACCATGGCGTTACAAGGCTCTTGTGAGAGACAACTTGTGATATATTTTCCTGCAAGCTGTCAATGATGATGGATGATTCTATTAGAATGATGGCAATGACTCCATGTTTTCTGTAAGGCCCTCAACATGCAGCAAGTAGTAATGACTTAAGACCTTTTTTAAGATATCAATTCTTCTGATCAGGAGTCAGTATATCTTCTTTGTTCAGCTGTTTCTCATATAGCTCAGAAAAGGCTTCTCATGATTTTTTCGGCTTCCAAATCTCTCTCTTTATCTATATTTCTAGAAGAAAGCTAATAAAAGGCAAATTAATCTCCTTATAAAAGAAATGTCTGTATTCTAACTACATATATTCCTGCCTCAGATACTAACACAGCTGTTGCCCTGGACCAACTAATGTTTCTTTCTACCACTGTTATGTCAGGTTGTCTAACTGTTTTTCCTTCACACCAGCCGTTTTCAAGCAACTATATAAAACAAGAAAACTTATCCTTTCATAGTGTCAGTGGGAAATCCTATCAATTGTTATCCCACATATTTGCTTTGGTAACTGGGATGGGTTATGCATGTTAAAATATGATGATTCATTAATACATAAGGTACAAGCATGGAAGGTACCTTTGTATTTATAAATGGTAAGAATTTTGCATCATTGCACCTTGGATTTTCCCAGGGTATAAATTATCTGTCAATTTGAGTTCCTCTCGTTTTCTCCCCTCTCCCTTCCCTCCTCTCCCTCCATCCCACCCTTTTCCCCTCCCTGCTGCCTCTTCCCACCACCCCACCCCCCTTACCCTGTCCTACTGCGGATGCTCACTGTTGTACAGAAAAACAGGATGGCTCCCAGCACAGAACCAACTGGCACTAGGACCCAGGATCCAGCTGCAGAGTCAGCAGAACAGAGCAGCACCCTCTTTGAGAGGGGTAGCTCTGCACTTGCAGAAAAGGGGGCAGTGGTATGTAACCCCACATGCCCCCATTGTCTTACCTCTGGGGGCACATGCCCATGGGTACCCCCACCCCAGCATGGCTTCCCTTTGCTTCCTGCTTATTTTCTGCGGGGAAGCAAAGAAATCCTGTGAATTCTGTTCCCTCCCCGTGATGCAGAATTCCCGCAGGAGTAAGACAATTGGCAGAATACTGACAATCCAGATCCAGTTCAGATCAGAGTACACAGAACCTTGCAAACAACTCTAGAACTCATTTGCCTCTCCCACTCCATAACAGCCCAAGCTTGTTAGCTTTCAGGTGAACTGAGTAGCCCACTATCCTATCTTTTGATTGGTCTGTTAGTGTTTTGTGGTTTTTTGAATGATTTTAAAGGGCTTCCAAAGCATTGGATGAGAGCTTTTCTTATCGCAGAGTAGTAACAATTCTACCTCTGGGCTAGAAGCATTTGTTCACAAGAGGATTCCTGAAGTTGACACTTGGATAGCCTCATACAAAAGGTTTTTCTGGTATTAGTATGTAAAAATGCTTTGTCAAAATATGACCTTACATCCCCTTCTGGGACACTGATGATTCAGATATAGAAACCATGTGTGTCTGACGTGAATTTTTGAGGACTTACCTGTAATAGGTTTGAACATTATAGCAGCCCCATGACACTAAACTGCACTAGCACTTATAATTGTTATATTTTTAGCTATTTTTCAATACGCAAAATAGGAAATTTCACAGCACAAAGTTTCAAACGCTATTTAAATAGCCAGTAGCAGAAATCATTGCTTTCTATAAGGTTTAAAAAAAGGATAGTGTTTCATCTTCACCATGCAGAAAGAATTTCCACTCGTTAGCTTTCTAGAAATTTCCTTTGAAAAGTTCCAAGAATCAAAAGCAAAACTTACATAGAAATTGTTTGGACGTATTTCAGTAGAGTCTGCATCTGAACCTCTACTATAGGTAAGACGACTTTAAGGATGGCATGCAGGTAGGAACACAGGATTTGGAGTTACCCAAAGCACTGAATGGCAGATTACCCAATGTAAATGTCACCAAGCTAAAAAAAGAGGGCTGCTTTTAATGAAAAAATAATCTGAATGATTGTAAAAATGGTACTTTAATATTAATTTTCCTGTGTGCACCACATCTCTTTGCTTCACTGACTAAACTGAGTTTTTAAACCACATTTTATTAGTATTATTAGTACTGCACAGCCAGATAAGCTACATGAAAGTGGGCTGGATTCTATTCTAGCTTGGACGTGACCAGCAGAATTATTCTATGTGCACGGCAGGTCTCTTGCACGTTCCTATAAAGCATCTGGTAATTAGCCATCGTTAGAGACAGAATGCTGTTCTGGGTCTGATCCAATATGGCAATTGTTCTGTAACTATATAGACTGAAGAATCCTGTCAGCAATGAGACTGAAAGAGGCTAGCTAAATTGCTTGACACCAGGCTGAGTATGCAAAAGCTAGAAAGAGATATATTTCTCTAAGTCAAGATATGATCAGGAAGATAAATATGCAAACATTTTGCTAATTTTACAAAGTCACTTGTAAATTGGAATTATAGTTTAGTAGTACTGTTTCCATATGGGAACTCTTGCTTTTTGGTTTATTCCTCCTCCTGCCCCTGAGCTGCTGAATCAAGAAGTCTGCCTGCAGCCTAAACCACTGAACAGCAAGAGGTAGCAGCAAAATAAGCATGAAATCAGGAGAAAAGGGACATTGCCCTTTCCTGAGCAGAATGGGGGTCTCTTTGGAAGAACTGGGTTCCCATTCTTATACATTTCTTTTCTCTGCACTTCTTGTGCTGTTCTGTGTCCTCTGGGGTCTCAGGCTGAGCCTGCAACCAAGGGCAGGCCACTTTGCTGCGGCAAAAGCCCCAGTCCCAGCCAACTTCCCTTTCTCCACTCAATTTTTCCAAAGCATAACTGATTTCAGGCTTTTCTCTGAACATGCAGTAACTGAAGCACTGACAGTCTGAATTTCATGCACTTCACACTTTGCTTTTTTCCTTCAAATGGGAAACTTTTCTGCACTAGCAATAAAGTTGTCACTACAGACTAGCCTTACTTATACTTTATAACTTTGCAAGCATTGTAAGAATAGTGATTGAATAATCAACATCCCCGTGAGGTATGTAGCCCCATTTTATTTGATGGGGAAAAAAGAAAAAGGTTACGTAATTTTCCATAGCCCACATCCTCAGAACTCATGTCCAATTATCCATCCTGGAGGCCACACTGCTTCAAAGATTTTCACAGAACATTAAAATTACACTACCCAATGCATTTACAGATAAGGTTTTTTGAAAGAGATTTATTGAGCAGTTCAGAGATCACTGGAAGTTCCCAGAGTTAAAAAAAATTACAAAATGCAGTAAGTTTGCTTACAGGAAAGAACTAATTTACAATTCAGACTGTGGTTAAAGAAAACATTGATTCTCTGATGTTCTAAATAGAAAAGATATGATAGTAGAGTACAGCATACTGAGGTACATAAATACACACGTTTTTTCGGTAAGAAGTAAAAGCACTACAAAAAGTTTTTCTTCCCAAAATTATCCTTTAATCACCATTTCAGGTTAGGAGCAGGTAAATAAATCTTTCGTAGAGAAAGGAGAGGAAGCTTTTTGCAGGAACTTTAAGTAGATCTGAAATAAAGAAAGTATGTTTCAACAAATGACTGTTAGACTTTTTAGAACATTCATATCTTCAAAATTTCTATACAAAATAAAGATGTTATTAATCCAGAACAGCACAGAAAGGACAACTATTTTACTGTACCAAAAATATGTAGTAGTTTGTCAGCAAGTCATAAGCCTCCCAAATATCCTTTATTTAAAAGGCATTATTTTTCCATGTGCTTAAAATGAAATATCTGTAAAATGAAATATCTGCAAATGTAAGACGGTTCACATTAACCTGAAAAAGTAGAAAAAGTCACTGAAGCTATTATGCAGAGAGCTATGGAAAAAAGTGCTCCATTTTAGGAGCAAACATTGATATGATGCATTCACACTATAATATTCGGTACTAAAAATCACTCTTAGTCACCAGAAAGCTGGTGTCCTAAGGTTGGCACAAGCAACTTATAAATGTCAGAAAAGCATATAAACCTTGTTAATGTTTTCAGAAATTCATTTAAAGATAGAAACAGGTCCAAATAGATGCCTGTCTAAATGCATTGCAATTACGTTACAATTATTTTCCAAATACACAGATATGCTCTGTCTTTTCTCAGCTCATTACTGACTCAAACAATTTGCCCTTCTGGGATCAATTGTTTGCTAATAAATAATTGTTTACAGTCACAAAATGATATTAAGGAGTATTCTGATTAGTTTTCCTTCTACAGCCTAATAAGATTCAAAACTAGCTGATTCCCAAGAGTCTAACCTTAACCTCACTGTGTTTAACAGCCCAGGAAACGATGAACCATCTGTTTCAGAAAATAATGGAGGGCCAAGAGGAAATATTGTTTAATTGTAGATTAACCTCCTCATAAGGCAGAATGAAGCATCTACAGAATTAGCAAGCACAACCAACAATAGATAAAAATAGTTGAAAACAGCTCTTACCACTGTAAGCCCCGTAACGGTAAGTATTTGTTTTACCTTACAGTTACTGATTTTTAAAAATCCCAAGTTTACCAAGAGGTGTCATCTTCCAACCAACAAAAGACCAGAGAAACCACTGTGGAACATCAATGGACAAAATACTGTTGATTGCTCCTGCCACAACCATGAGGAGGGAATATGTACAAACCTTCGTCCCACCACAGTTTGAACTTTGGGGGAAGGGAATAAACATCCCTGACTAGAAGGACCTGTAACACTATGCTGCTTAGAATTTGGAGAAGGCATAAGGAAGGGATTCCCAAGCTCCTTAGCTTGGGTTAGCCCTCAAGGAGGCACAGAGCTTGCATATTAGAGCAGCTTCCATTACTTTTTGGAACCGAAGACTAACTCGCGTGTCTGTTTACCTGCTTTAACCTTGTAAATTAGTAATTTTTTTTCTTAGTTAATAAATCCTTAGATAGTTTATCACAGGATTGGCTACAAGCACTGTCTTTGGTGAGAGACCTAAGGTACAATTGAACAGGGGTAAGTGACTGGTTCGTTGGGACTGAGAGTAACCTGAATATTGTTGAGATTTTTGGTATAAAGGACCATCTGTCACACAGGCTGGCTTGCCTGGGTGGCAAGATAGAGTCTGGAGTGCTCCAGGGGCCTGTCTGACACTCCATGTTATGGCTGTTATAGTACTTGAGGAGTTCACAATTGATACTTGGTTGTTGAAATCTAAGTATAGAACACATAACCTGTTTGGAGTGGCTCACAAAATGTGGGTGCTAACCTCAGGGCAGACTGTAAGAAGCAGGGGACAAACCCCAGACACTTTGACAGTTATTCTAGTGTTCTACCATCACTGTTATTAAAATAACCATAAAACTGTGATGTTTTAAAACAAGTGTCACTGCCAGGCATGATAGCCTGTGGAGCAGTGCATTAAAAGAGAAAAAGAACAATGTCAGAGTATCTGTTCCAAAGTGAGATGCAATATTGATTGATTTTAATAAGTCACATAATCTTGAGGCTCAAAGGATCCAAAACTCTGGAGACTGGCTATACCAAATAGGTAGAATAGTAACTCCCAGAACAAAATAGTTAAAACATAAAAATAAAGCAGTTTGAGATTTAGAAAAGCAAAAAACTAGTGAGCAGTAACAAACCTTTATAATAACCAGGCTGTTAAACCTGCGTATTTAACCTAGTGCCAGATCACAAACTATAGAGGTAATTCCAGTGTACAATTCTGTATTGTGATGTCAGTTTTTCCATTTAGCTTTCTTTCAAGTGAGCATTATCAGAAGCCTATTCTGCCTGGCACGGAAAACATCATTGGTTTTCCCTTTGCCAGAAATGGTGGCATAGAGTCTGTTGTTAAAGGGTTAAATACTCAAAATATAAAAAGAGACTGTTCTCCAAGATAGATAGGATGGGAACCCCTTTACTTGATTTTATGCATTCCGTAGAACCAGTTCAATGCATTTGCTTTGAAGGGGAAAGGTTAGATGTATTATCAGTGTGTAAAGAAAAGATTAATAGTTCAAAGTCTTAAAGATCCAATACAGCAAAATTTGCTCAAAATGAATTATTCTTGAAATCTTCAACTTAATTTTGAAGAAGTGAGTCAGCAATAACTCCTTAGCTTCAAATAAAAGTGCTTATTCAAAAAGAAAGAATGGGAGTTTGACATTCTCCTGTTACAAAACAACTAGACACAATTTTAGACATCAGACATCTATCAACCTACGGATATTGAAAGCTTGGGAGAACAAGATAAAATCAACTCCAACCCTACTGTCAAGCTGCACTATCTACTAGGCATCAATAATGCTATTCATGACTTCAGGAAAATTAATAAATCCTGGGATGAATGCTCAAAAAGGTTCAAATACAGGTGAAGCAGACTCACTTGGGTTTTGTTTCTGCATCTGTCACTTGGCGAATGAAGATACCATCTTCAGGATGTTCAATGTCATCCATTTCATACATATATGATGCTGCTATTGCAAGGGTGGTTCCATCATTACTGAAGGCAAGCGATGCTATGCTGGTGGGATACCGGTGGAACTGGCATAGTCGCTTCTTATTAAATGGATCCCAAATGTTTACAAATCCATCAGAGCCACCTACAAATGGATTATGGAAAAAAAGAGTTAAGATATTGTAACTGGAAGAAAACCAAACTGTTATAGCATTTAATGCAACCAGACAGTGACAAAACAATGAATTATTTTGTCTGTTCAAGGACACTATGAAGCAGTTTTGTAACACAGAAGAGTCCACAATTAATGTGTTAAAGAAATAAACCTGTTAAGTTTAGGTCCCACTGCATCAAAAGAAAAATTACAACATCTTGTTAAAAGCATTAAGTATAGTGTATCAAGTGTTCCAGTAACAGCTGAAACTTCTTAATTGAAGCCTAACAAGAACTAGATGTACTTAAACATCTTTAGTACCAATAATGTTATACAACCTGATAAGTATCTACTGTACCTGTAGCAAATGTGTTGTGGATGTTATGGAAAGAAATGGCATTAACTGGATAAATCTGCTCAATATTATTCTCCTTTAATCTGTGACATTTGAATGCATACTTCTTCTTCTGTATTTCAGGACTTGGATCCAAATATTCTACTGCAACACGGCCTTCAATAGAGCTTAAAACATAACCCTGCCAAAAAAAAAAAAAAATACACCTGTCATCAGATTTGTATGCAAAAGTTTTGTTAACTATGATTAATCTTATACATTTCTAGAACCAGACACAAGAAACAATTTTCACAAAAATTTATGAATATTTTCTTTCATATTTATGGTTCCCAGGTATACAACTCATGGCCCATCCACACAAATTAATAATTAAAAAGTCACAAGAAAAAGCTTCCTTGCAACTGCACCTCAAATAAGAGCTTAGTGAGTCTAGAACTGTTACCCACAGGCCCTAATCACACCTCTGATTTCACACACATAGTGGTCAGCAAGTTACAGAGTTGAACACTCCATATATGGCCACCTGCCCCACGCACCCTACTGATCACAACATTCACAGAAGCTCAGAGGGTGACAGGTCATATTTCCAGTATATTATTTCATTAAAACTAGTTCAGGTTAGCAACTAAATTCACAGATGCATTCAACTAAATGCACAAAATAAATCAGAATAGTAATTTCAGAGCATACCACTTGCACTCCAAAAAAGCATCTGCCTCTCTACCTAACTATAGTACTGGCACATAGCAAATTTAAAGAGCTCTTTTTACTGTAACTTTGCCATGGCTTTAGTATAAAAGTTTCTCAGAAATAGGAAAATAATGAGGCTTACCTGAAGCAAGATTATTCAAATCCCAGACTAAAGTATAGTCTGAAGTGTCAAGTTGTAACTGGAACACCACCACCACAAGTATCAGAGATGGAAAGATATAGCTTTCTAAACTCCTGGGGGAATTCTGCACCACTGCGCATGCACAGTATTTATGTCCCCCCCAGATTTCTTTGCTTCCCCGCAGAAAAATGACTTTCTGACAGGGAAGCAAAGGGAAGCTGCAAGAGCAGTCGTGCACCATGCCCTAGTTGTGCAGGTACATTGTTTCAGGCACCTGGAGCAACCGGCAGAGAGGTAAATCACCATAGGGCTGGGGACACCCCAGCCAGTGGCTCCTACCCTGAGCCAAGAAGCTGCTAGTCTCGGTGGGGTTGGAGGCAGGAGAGGATGGGACTTCCTCTTCCCCTGCAAGGAGTGGCTGGGGCTGTCTCAGACCCACCTCCAGAAACCTCCCCCAGCCGCAGGAAGCTCAGCATCCTTCCCTGCTTCCTGCCCCCATCACTCCTCAACTGTGGGTCACTGTATGGGGAGCTGCTCCCCCATCTGCCCAACCCCATGCATCTGGACCTCCCATTCCCAGACACCTCTGCCAAGCCTCACCCCGTTCACCCAGAATCTCCCTAGCCCTCCATACCCAAACCCCACCCCACTGAACCTCAACCCCTGCATCTGTAGCCCCCCATAACTCTGACCCCTTGCCTCTGGACCCCCACCCGTGCACCCAGACCACCCCCTCACTGAGCTCCCTGCGCTGAAACCCCCACCCTCCTGCACCACCCTGAGCCCCCACATCAGACCCCCAATTAGCTGCACCCAGACACCCACCCCAATCCCCCAGCACCCAGACCCTCTGCTGAGACCACACCCAAACCCCTCCGCTGAGCCTCAACCACTTTTACCTGGAAGTCCCTGCAGAGTCTCATTGCCCTACACCTGGAAACCCCCCCTCCCCCAAACGAACCTCTGGGTATCCAGATTCCCCCACACCTAGACCCCCCCCACTGAGCTGTCTGCACCCAGGTTGTCCTACACAGAATCCTTTCACCCCACATTGAGCCCCTCCACACTTGGATCCTGCCTGGTTGAGCCTACCTGCCCCACACCTGGTGTATTTCTACTCACACTAGCTCTAGAATGAATAACTAGGCCTCCCACTGCATGTATTATCCAGCTGTCACTACTTGCACCTGAAAAGTTTGTTCCAAATTGTTCCTTGCTTTCCACTCCAGGAGCACTGCAGAGGCACCCCATTAAACCCTTGGAAAGGGAATCATGGAAGGAAAGATGACCTTACTTATTCTTATGCAATTCCCTCTGGCTAACAAGGCATGGCCATCAAAGACTCTAGAGGGAACCCAGTAGAGCAAGGAGTCAAAACAGTAAGGTAGCAAGTAGTAAATAAGCTTACCAATTTTTAGTTAAATATGCTGCATACTACTACACTTATCTATAGCCCAGGCCACACTATTGTTGCAGAATTGAGCACCTCTTGAGGAACTGATGGCATATATACCTAAAAGTCACACAGTAACAGTAATCTTCTCTTCTCTCTCCTCCTCCGCCTCTTTTGCTATTTTGGAAAGGCTTAATTGTCAATGCATCAGAACACTAACAATCATCCTTTTTTAAAAGTGCTAAAGAGGGGAAGGTTAAAAGAAGACGAGCAAGATAGCAAAGAAAAAAGGGTTGGGGCTTTAAGTGAACATTTTAAAACTACACAGTGTTTACAAGAGAACATGGGAACAAGTAGCTCAATAGCTGTCATTAATCTCTTAAAATTAAACTATGAATTCAAGTTAAATAACTTTTTAAATGAGTAAAAAATGTACTGAGCTGAGTAAGAAATCAACACAAATCCATTTTTGCTACAGAAGATTAAGTTTTTTGAACCAGGGATAGACTTACTGCACAGCACACATACCTGTTTGTTTGGGAACGCTCTGATGCAACGGGTCTGATACTTCAGACTTGACTCTCTTCTTTGCTGGACATAACCCATGTTCCGCAAATCCCACACCAAAACTCTCCGACCTGCAGTCCCCACAATAAGTCTATCTCCAGACACAGAGAGAGTGTACACCTTTTCAAAAGAAGTTTACAAAAATATTACTAGTTTGTTTCATCTGAATATCCACCTTTTATCATCAAGTGATGAATTAACTGGAACATGCAATTAAAAAACAGATGACCTCTGCAATTAAGTATAGCTATAGATTTTTTTTTTTTTTCTCCTTTTTTCAGCCTGTAATTTAAGTGCTGGATGAGTTGCCATAGTCTGTAGGAGCCTAGCTGGTCTGGCAGTACATGACATGAAGATGCAAATTCTGCCTTAACGCTGAGCCTTGGTGCATAGCTTAATATTGTAGCATTGTATATGTAGAATTGAACTTTGTGCTGTATTTTAGCTAATATGTACATATGACATTTCAGACTTTAATCACTCGGTCAATTTTATTCAAAATTATCTTATTCCTTATCTCAGTAAGATCCACACAACAAGCCAAGTTTGATATTTCTGCCTTCAGCTACTGTGTTACCCATGTGCAGTTTCTGAGTAAAAAAGGGAATGTTTTTACATATATAAATGGAAAATTTCAGACCAAAAAAAGTAATTTGCAAAAATTATAAGTAACTGAAAGAGAGAAAAGGTTATTCAAATTGGAACTCGTCTTTATTCATAATGTGCACGAACCTGCAGCCACTATCATATTAACCCTGTAGACCAATCACACAGTACTCTACCAAATATTTTCCTTTTGTTTTCTTCCCCCTTATAATCCTGTTTCTTTAAAAAAAAAAAATCCTCTCAGACATGAGCTTTGTTAATCAAAAGGGAGTATCATTAAGGGGTATGCTGCTAAAAAAAAAAAAATATTAAAACCTGTTTTCAAAGATGTTGAGCAACCACAATTCTAAATTAAGTCAATCAGAGCAGAGATACTTGGCACATCTGGAAAAAAAAAAAAAAAATCAGAGCTCATAAAGTGCAATGCTACTCTGATGAATGACATCATAAGGGTTCATGTTTATTGTTTCCTCAATAACTTTCACAGAATCTTTAAAGTTTGCAAGAGATTGGGTTTCTAACTACTAGATGTGTACACTCAACCTGGGATCTGAAAGAAAAAATAAAATCAAGCTTGGGTTGTTTTTGTATCCCATCATCAGTAAAGATTCTGCAATCAGAATTCAATTAAGCATTCTGATGACACACAGCCAGAAAAAATCCAGCTAACACTCAGCTGTGCTGCTGCCACCGGAATGTTAGTAAGAGTGGCACATAGTAAAAACAAGCTTATGCTAAAGCAAGTTAACATGGCTAAATATATAACATTCTACTTATGTTGTCAGCATCTCATTAGAACTAAAAAAGTTAAATATATTGTTCACCACTTATGCTGTTTAATTTTGACATCTATTTGTACAGCGAAACTAGAGAAGTTAACTTCATTTTCTGGTTTCATGTACTACCCATGATGCTGCTGAGTTTTGCTAACACTGTAAGGAAATGCTTCATTAAATTAAATGAAAAATTGGTTTTATTTAACACAGTTCCATGTATCTCAGGGTTTTTAAAAGTGGTTTTTACAAAACCACCTTTGGTCCTAAACTACTTGATATGCTCTTTCTATGTATTATCCTACCTACATTCAGGCACACTGTCTTGCTAATTAACTTTGTTTCTAAAAACATGCTTGAATATTTGAAATTTGTTCTCGCTTTTTAATGGGTTGGATCTCTAATGTTCAGTCTAGCTAAGACTTATCAGAAATTTCTAAAGAAATCTAATGGCCCAATCCCACTCGCCTTCCTTTTATGAAAAGGGCAAGAAAAATAGGAGCACAAAGCCAGGACAAGCATTTGAATAAGATTCAGTTATAAACATAAATTAAATACTTCCCAACAGTTTAATAAGACTGTCAAAAAACTATTCTACTTCAGATTATATAATGAAAAGAATTTAATAGTCTACATTTATATTGACAATCACGAGGAGTTATACATTTTAAATAATGATCATTTTGACTATTACATAAAATTTGATGCAGGTGTAAACAGACATTCACAAACAATATAAATTTTCACATACATAGGAACAACCACATTAAGAATGTTAAACATCCTAAATCTTCTTTACAAACTGTTGTCACACCTGTATAATAAGCATTGTTTCTACACCTCGCAATCATAAATCAAATGAAACCACTACCATGTAGCTGACTAGATGTACACATTTATCAAAGACAATATTAAAAAAGTGACATAATGAACCTTGCTGAACCAATAAGCAGCTTGATTCAGTGTGGCTGTCCATAAAACGATATTCTGTCAGCAATTTATCATAGTTCTTTACATGCTACATACAACTATAAATAAAAAACTAGAACTAATGCAATTATTTGATTCAGAATCAAGTTCTTACCAGAAATAGATTCAGCTATGTTGTGGGCAAAAATAATAGCTATTTAGATGCAACATGGAACATACTGATAGCTCTAACTACAACTGGACCACATGTATAGTCTAAAGAAAAGGATGAAATCAATAGTAATGCAGAACTGTAAAGTGTTCCTTAAAAGTAGCTAGCATCTGGTTATGACGATATAGTGATACAATATATAATCTTCATGTATGTCCAGTGAGACTGTTGCCTACAATGAAAAGGTTAGCATTCTATGTGACTAAAGCTTACAATGTCATATTTTACTCTTTTCCTTCTACACTTGTCAGCAGAGAGTTGCATATTAATAACAGCGAAGAAATGGCAGCACATCTTCTCTGCTAATGCTGACTAAAATTCAACTTATCACAAAAATGATTAAATGATTTAGTTGACACAAAGTAAATTTTTCTTTCATATTCTAATTTCTCCCACCATTCAATATACTGCACATCATAAGACCACAACAGAATTCAAAACTACTGGTGGCTTTGGTCTGTAAAATCCCAGAATTTGAACAGCAGAGGTGCAGATCACTATTGAGGCACAGTGGTAGAATTGTTTGGGAAGTTTACACACCACATCCTTCAATACATCTCACTGAAGCCAGTGAAATTAGTCCCACTTTCATGAGCTCTACATTTTCTTCAAATTTGTCTCTATGTACAAGAATCTGATTTGTTTTCCAAAGACTACAAAGAAGTGTTGAGAATAAAGTCCTACTTTCCTAATGAAAGCTGGAATCCTTAAACTAAGGATTACTGTACTAATCTTCACAGACTAGCTAAAGACTTATACTATATACAGAATACTATACACCAAAGCATATGTTTCCACTTATACTGAAATAATTTTGTAGTGTAGATCAGGGCTAACTACGTTACACAGGGGATGAATAATTCACCGTAGACAGCACTATGTCGGCGGCAGAGCTTCTCCCACCAACATAGCTACCACCTCTCGTGGAGGTGGAATTATTAAAACGATGGGAGAGCTCTTTCCCATCAGTTTAAAGCATCTTCACCAGAAGCACTACAACAGTGCAGCTGCTGTAAATTTGTAGTCTAGGCTTGCCCTTGGAGATTATTTCTCATATGTCTCATATCTGGGGGGAGGGATAGCTCAGTGGTTTGAGCATTGGCCTGCTGCTAAACCCAGGGTTGTGAGTTCAATCCTTGAGGGGGCCACTTAGGGATCTGGGGCAAAAATTGGGGATTGGTCCTGATTTGAGCAGGGGGTTGGACTAGATGACCTCCTGAGGTCCCTTCCAACCCTGATAATCTACGACTCTATGTCAGCTAACATACAAGTTTCAGATCTTATAATAGCCATAGTGTCAAGGTAGGACATTTCCTAAGGGCCCTTGACAGTGCCACAAGACATCCTCTCACCCAGTAGACGAACTAAAAGGAAATGCCTTGCTTGGAGGACATTCATTCTTAACCAGTCACTGCATGCATTATATATAGTTTAACAGATGATAGTATACACTTAGTATTAATGTATATAATAGTTATTGTTTAAATACAAACCTTTTCAGGTTGAGAGAAAGTTCCTGCATTGCAAGGAGTTCTGGGATCCCACAATTTGACTGTCTGATCCCAACTTCCAGTCACCATTACATTTACCTCTGGACAATATTCAACACATCTGATAGGAGCATCATGAGTGCCAACTAGATTTTCTACAAGAGAATAGATTTATATGTAACTTTACTGGTTCCATTAAAATCCACAATTTCTTGAATGAAAAGTGCAGAACAATATTAATATAGAAGTAAAACTATAATCTGCCATTCACTAATGTGTTGGCATGCTGAGACATCTTTTAAAGAATGCTTGGTCTTCTGATCTTTGCAATCAATACCCTTTTAAAAGTGTTAAATGTAGACTGACTAGATACCGTCTGAGATTTTCAAGGGAGCTTAAGGGCATTAGACAGCCATGTGGAGATTTTCAGAGGCACAAAGGGGAGTTAGGTGCCCAACTGTGATTGACTCTCAGTGGGAGTTGAGCACCTAAATCTTAGGCTCTTTTGAAAAATCTCAGACATTGACTGTGTATTACAAAAGTTTAATCAGTGTTAAGTGTGGGAGAGCCATATTCACTCATGGCTTTGCCACTTGAGAGTAATTAGGCACTCCTAACAAACGGCAACAATGAAACAGTCATAGCACACCATTATTCATTTCACACCTACCTACCACATAATACAAACAGAAAAACAGTATGAGGTTTTTAAAGTTGTATTGGTACTCTCTCTATAAAACCTGGCTCCTTTTGTCACCCTAATTCAAACATCTTTGAACAGAAAGGAAAATTGTAACTAGTAAGATTATAGAAACTTCTAGAGTTCCCTTAAATAGCCTTCTGAGACATAAGGTCCCATACTGAAAAACCTTCCATGTGTCCTGCTGGAAAGCTGAGAACCATTCCTTCCCAATGTCACATTGCACCCATTTTGGCCTCACTATGTCATGAGAAGTCAAATCTTAATCACATTCCTGGAGCAAGACTCAACTTTGCCCATCTTCCTGCAACTCCAGCTAGAGTAGCTTGGAAAACAAAGGGGGAAAACATTTTTCTGGCAGGTTTCTTTTTAAAAGAAAAACAGCAAGCTGTTTGACTGTGCTCAGAAGTTTGAATGTTCCCTCATAGAAACTGATTAGCAAGCAGAATGCATGTGAGGCCATAAAAGGGGAGGGAGGGAGGGAGGGAGGGCAGGAGGGGTGGGGGGGAGATGATAAAATTGCATTTATCACCAGTTACACAGGTGGTATGCATGCATATACCCATTAAATGTATAAAACTGAATGTTATTTTAGAGTTGAAAATGTAAACATAAGACAAAAGAAAAAAGATTATGGTTATTGTAGGCAAAGCTGGTACCACAAGTAACCTGAATTTTGGCATTTCCTAATTTTTGTGTGCTTGACTTTGCAACCTTAATTACGTAGGGTTTTTTCGCAAAAAGAAAAGGAGGACTTGTGACACCTTAGAGACTAACAAATTTATTTGAGCATAAGCTTTCGTGAGCTACATCCGTGATGCATCCGATGAAGTGAGCTGTAGCTCACAAAAGCTTATGCTCACAAAAGCTTATGCTCAAATAAATGTGTTAGTCTCTAAGGTGCCACAAGTACTCCTTTTGATTCTGCTTAGAGTTGTCCATAGATAAATTAAATCTTTGATTAGCCAATACAAGTATATAATAATGTATGAAAATAAATGGAGCTTCTCCCATTATACCTGTGACTGCCTTCTAAAACACTACACTTAAGTACAAAGAGGGTTCATGAATCAAACAGCTTTTATTCTTTAAGCCAGTATCCACCATCTAAAAAACCACAGCCATATACTACTTTATTTTCAATTAATTTATAGTTATAAAATTAAAACAAATTCCACTGGTTATTTGTTCACTTAAAAATCATCTATTACAGTATTCAGCCAGCTTACCTTGGTCCGTGTTCAAATCATGCATTTTCAACTGCTGATCTAATCCTCCACTCCAGGCATGTGTAGGATCCTGTGAAATAAGAAATTCTGCTTTTATCGTATATGTTCAGTTTTCTGGGCTTAAATAAGTGTCGAGGTGTCACACTTAACCTCCAGGGCACACTCCAAAGTACCTCCTTTCTTGCTGGAAATTAAGATAGATGGAGATTCATAGGTAGAGGTGGTGGAGGTTAAGGTCCTGAACCTACAATCAGATCAACACAGGTAGATCATGCACCCATTCAGAACTTCTAAAATCAAGAGTTGAGAATATTTTGGAAGGAAAGGGTTTTACAATATTAGGTGGAGTGCTTTGATTTCAGTAGAAGAAAATAATTAGAAATTTGTTATTAGAAATTGCAATTTGATATATTGTACAAATAAACTTTATTTTTTCCATTTTCTATCTGAATTAGTGACACATGAAGATTCTTCAAATGACTGTCAATGCAGGTTAGTAGTCCTATTAACTTCTGGTATGTGCATGTACAAGGGGCATCACATGACCTCCCAAGCACCTTCTTGTAGCTGAGTGTGGCGCTGAGGTGGCCTGCTTCAGTTTCCACCTGTCAATGAGATCACTATAACAGCCCAGTAAAGGAGAAATCAAAGTCTACTTGACAGCAGTACCTTGCCTTCAATAAAAGAGCATTTGTATAATGCTTCAGAGACCAGATAAACAAAGTCCCAAAACAAAAGTCTGTGGGTTCTGGCAGCAGCTCCTTCTGCTGTATAGTCTCAGGCTTCTCCACTGCCACAAGAGCTTTTGTAGTCTTGTTCAAGGTCTCTCTACCTGGAGAGCTTTTGCCTAGTTCAGGCTCCCGGTGAGCTCCGCTCCTACAGAGCCTCCTTTCCTCTCAGAAACTTCCCCAACTGAGTCCTCCAAAGCCTTTTGTTAGGCCCAGATGCTCCTTAGTTACTTGCCTTCCAGTTACTTGAGCCTTGTGTATGCCACACTGTGTGTTTTGTCAGCAAAAGGCAGCTTTTGTCGACAAAGCAGTGGAGTGAACACACGAAAATGCTCCACCTGCCAAAGAAATAAGCCACCTCAACAAGAGGCATGGAGCTTTTTGCAGAAAAGTTAGATTGACAAAGTGTCAGCATAGACGCTGCATTCGGCACATCAACATAACTGGCCTCTAGGAAGTATCCCACAATGCCCACCGTTACTGCTCTGCTTTGAACTCCACTGCCCTGCATCCAGTTACACAGGCATGCGCCACTCCCCTTTCAAAGCCCCAGGAAGTTCTGAAACTGCTCAGTGTGGAGAGCTCATACAGGACTGCAGCAGTTGGTAGACAGGGCAGGCTGCTGCTGCGGGAGGTGGGGAGAGAGGAGAGTGACTGCTGTGCTGTGCGGAGCTGGGGAGGGAGGCAGGGGCTGATGTCCGGGTGTCTCCCTCTCTCCACCGGCATACCAGTCTATGCTAAGCTGGAGTCTGAGGGTAGGGGGACACCAGCTGTCTGTGCACCAGCTTCTGCCTCAGGATTGGTTGCTTCTGGCTACTGTCTGAACTTAGAGACAGCATGCCAACACACTCACTCTTCCCCGACACACATACTCACATTCTCTCTCTCTCTCACACACACACACCCACCCACCATGGGCTTCTTGTGTTAATGTTCAGCAGTGTCAGTTTGGTCATATTACCAAGTGCTACTTTAAAAAGTGATTTTAGAAGTGTTACGTTTTGGGCACACGCAGCAATTATTACAAGGTTCACAGCACAGTTCAAAAACAATGCTAGGCTCAGAACACTATAGCAACACACATTACTGAGCCTCAGTGTTAATATGCTCCTTCAAGGCATCCCCCAGCGGGCTCCTCTTATAGCCTTGCAAGCACAATACTGAACAGCAGTGCAGGATCCATCCTTTCTGACCATCATGGCTGGGTTGCAGGTTACCAGGCAGTTGAAAAACGGCTGGCAATCTAGGAGGATATCCATAGAACGATGGAACTGAGAAACCTTCATATTGTGATGTTGTACCTGCCCCCATGAGCCACTGCAAACCCTTCCCAAAGCACCCTGTGGCCGTTGAACGGTGGGATAGCTACCCACAGTACACTGCTATTTGTGTCGATGCAAGAGCTGCTATTGCGGATGCGCTCCACCGACACAAGGAGCATAGTGTCGGCATGCAACAGCAGTTTAATTACAGCGATGGCTGTATGTCGGCATAACTTGCGTCGACAAAACTCGGTAGTGTAGACAAAGCCTTAGGCAGTTAACTATCCCCTGGCAGACTAGGGTTGGCTCATGCCGTTCAGTGTACTGTTACAAGTACACTGGGCATCTGACACCCGCTAAAGGGTAAGCCATGTGACAGTCCCTTTTAAAGTATATCTGAAAACTAGACCCAGAAATGGTTGTGTGTTAAATTTGACTAGAACCAAGGATATACTATAGAAGGCTTAGGTGTAAGTTTAATTAGTCCTAACTGGAAGTCCTTCCAAGAATGCATCAATATTATGGCAGTAGAGAATGTTTATGTATGGGGCAGGACGTTTAAAATAGTTTGCTCTCTTTTAATGTATTCCAGAACACCAAAAAGAGAATAGAAATTTAACTGCTTTCCCCTAAAGAATATTATAAATAGCAGTGACAATTGGATAGACATTTTAAAGGATGCTTTGATTCCTGTGCATGTTCTCAGTGAAGTAAAGCACAGGTCAATTAGCAAGACAGAAATTGTTATACCAGATTAAACCAGTAGCCTATATAATGCAGTATCCTGTTTCCAATACTGGCCAGTAGCAGACGTAGGTGGAAAGAAACCCCGCAACAGGCAGATATGGAATAACCTGCCCAATAGAACGTTTCTTCCCCAACCCCATTAATTAGAAATGGCTTCTATCCTGAGGGTTTCTATCCCTTCCAAAAAAAATTTTTTTAAAACACATCCACACCATTCTGACTCAATGTTAGTTATCCATATAAAAGCCCGATCCTTTTTTAATTCTAAGATCTTAGCCATATTGACATCTTAAGGTGATGAGTTCCTCATGCTAGTGGATTGTTGTATTAAAAAGTTTTTTTTATTTGTTTTAAATTTACTGCCTTTCAATTTCACTGAATACCTCTTTGTTGTTGTACTATAAGAAAGGGTAAACAGAAATGCCTGACCTACCTTCTAATTAGTTCCTATATTAAGTGAATTATAGTTTATCAGTTTATTTCAAAGAGAACTTCCGAAGTTTAGTTAAGGGTTCCCCCCAAAAATACACAATGTCTGCACAATAGTAGAATTACCATAAATTGTCTAGAATGCACCTATTGTTTCCCTACAAGATTAATTAAGAAAATTCCTGACCTAAAGATTAGACAGATGCAAGTGATTATTTCAACCTTCTCCTGTGTCAAAAATTAATGATCTTTAAGGAAAAATATTCTGAACATAAGGTACTTGTACTAGCTATAACTATTCATAATACACTAACTTCTCACATATCCATACTAGCTACCTTCATACTTAACTTTCCAGAACTGGACAATGAACTGAGGAACTGCACTGTTAAATAGTTGGTCTGCAGCTATGGTGGAGGGGCACACAGCACATCACAAGGTTGAGGAAATAAAAGAGGAGAAGATGCATAGAGGCAGCAGGTCAGTCTCTCATTGTAAATCAGAACATTCCTATATCAACTGTAGATGGTCCCAAAGGGCTGTTATGGCAGTCAGGGATTACCAGAATGCAGGAGCTCCCCCATCTATGTCCCATACCCTGCAGAAAGACAGGGTGACATAAGAACTCTGCATGACTAAACCCATGTACCTATCTGCTGTAAGATAGCATAGAACAGCTACATGAGCAGACAGGAGATAGATCTCTGGTCAACATAAGAAAACCACCTCCACCAGCAGCAGTAGATAAAGCATCTTTAAGTCAGCTTTGCACACCAGAGAGGTCTGAAGCAGCTCTAGTATATCTGAGGCTCGGAGGCTAAATATTAAATAACAGATGGGTAAAGTTGATTTGCTTTTTAAAGCAATTTTTAATAGTTTAAAAGACAATTCTAGAATATGAATAATGAGTTTCAGAATTGTTGCATCCCCTCAATATTACAGCAAGATCATTGCCTCCAGTTGGTTCTGGCAGGCCCAAGGCCATCTGCCCTGAATTTAAAAAAAAAAAATTCACATCTGTCTGAATGTTCCTTAAAAGAAGCACCCAAGATCACGGAGACAAAAAGTAGAGCAACAATCTCTATATTTCTGTTTGTTGCTTTGTATATGATTGCACTTTCTGTATAACCCATTTCACTAAAATCAATTACCTCTGTTTGTATGGATCTTTGACACAGCAATAGAAAGAATAAATTTAAAAAGTCATAAAACCACAAAAATAGTAGGGGCAAATGTAGCTTTTTTTTTTTTTTTTTTTTTTTTAAACACTTTTAAAGAGCGGACTGCATTTCAAGAAGCCACTGCCCCCTTTAATTTAAGAGATTAAAGTACTCCCTTTGTAGCTTTGGTATATGACTGGAATCCAACATAACCAAGATGACATACTTACATAAAATGCACAGTCGAGCACTGCTCCTGAATGTTGATACTTGAGTCTCATGGTGTTGGCAGGCACATCATAGAGACGGACAGAAGTATCCCAAGATGAAACAAGCAGAAACTGAGACGTATTAGGACTAAACTTTACAGACGAGATACCATCTTCTGGCGGTTGGTTTAATTTAAATTCGTTTGATCCAGTCATCTGAATTAAGATTATAGAAAAGTTAGTTGTCATTACAATAATTAATAGGAGTTAGAAGTGGCAAGTTTGTGGAATAGTCACTACATCTAAAAGCTAACATACTATAGGAGAACTGTAGAAAATAGTTCTGTTTATTATTTTATAGCACCTAAATGTGTGCTAGGCACTACACAGAAATCATAGAAAGGCATACTCCAGGGATGGCCAAACTGTGGTTTGCGAGCCACATGCAGCTCTTTTACCATTAAAGTGCAGCTCATGGAGCCATTCACGCCCCCACCCCATTCTCCACCTACCAGATATGGGGTGGGGAGCTCAGGACTGCCTTGCAGTGGAGTAGGAGGGTAGTGGCTTCTGCCCAGCGGAGAGGAGGGTTTCAGCTCTGTGTCCCCCTAAACTTCCAGCTGCTAGAGGCTGGGACTGGACGACAGGGGATGGATCACTCAATAATTATCAGGTTCTGTTCATTCCCTCTGAAGCATCTGGCACTGGAAGAAGACTGGATACTGGGCTAGATGGACCATTGGCCTGACCCAGTATGACCTTTCTTATGCCATATAGAAGTATTTTCAAATTCAGGGATTAAATATCAAATATTACAGAAGTGATCATCAATAGGGATTGAATAGGGTAAAAAAAAAGGTTTACAGCAACATAACTCAATTTAAGCACCTGCACATTATGGTGATGCTGGTGAAGTTTTTTTTAGCTTCCCCTCCCCACCACAATAAGTATAAAAAAAATAAGAGTAAATATCCTTGACTCACTTACTGTGGGCACCCCAGAGGAGGCAAGTTTTGCAGAATTTAAATAAGGTGTAAGAGTAGCTTGGGGGACACCAGAGGAAGGGCATGCCACAAATACACAGGAGGTGGCATAAAAAAAGCAACAGAAGAATGGAGGGCAATACAATACTGTATTGTCTATTGGAGGAAAACTACCAAAAAAGCCGAACCAAAAAAAAAATAAAAAAAATTTAAAAAAGGGGGGGGGGGGTCACCGATTGGAGTCTCAGTATACAAAATGCTTCAAAAGCTGGTACCATTCCCATAAGCTTCAAGGAAGTTTAGTTACACTATTTATAAAAGCAATTCTAGCTTGTCTACACTGCTGCTCCAATAAGTTCTAAGACTGTTTTAACTTTTTGGTAATTTCTATAGTATAGACAGTCAGATAAGTAGAGAGAGGCAGTTATGTAGGTAGGCAGCGAAGGGGAGGTCAGAAAGTCTAAATTTGATTCAGTGGAGAAGAGTCAGAGATTCAAGGTACAATCAATGGGTTATTAAGATAATTTTAGAAGCTACATTTTGGGTAAACTGAATATGGGTTATGTAGATATCAGGAAACCCAAGGAAGAAGTAGCTGCAATGACCAAGCCAGAAGGTGAGGGAGTGGACAATACTTTTATCTGTTGGGGAACAGAGGAACAATTGGATCTTGTGAATGCTGTAGTTTAGATGAAGAAACAGCAAGAAGTTTTAGTACCTCAGATAGCTTAATACATAAACACACATGTATGTATGCGAACACTACGCTTTCTAATTATTTAATAAATAAATATCCTTTGCCAGGGAAGGAGACACCAAAAGATATTTCCAGAGGAAGGAACTGATTTGTGTTTAGACTCCTTGGAGGGAAGGAAATGGTAAGACAGGGAGTTATTTGGGGGGAAGAAGGGAAGGAGATAGGGAGAGTGTTTAGACACTGCTTTGGAGTGGAGAAATTCCTGGGGATGGGAAAGCGTGTTGAGGCTGTTTGGGGGTGAAACAGAGTGGAGTGGAGAAATTCCTGGGGATGGGAAAGCGTGTTGAGGCTGTTTGGGGGTGGGGAAGAGAGCACCTAGGATGGGATCAGAGGAACCATGTGCAAAGGTTGGGGGCACTCAGGATAGGATTCAGGGACTGTATGTGGAGGCTGGCGGAAGCGCCCCAGGCACAGGCCTGGGATAGCATTTAAGGGCTGTGTGCGGAGGCTGCCAGGAAGGCTGAGGCTAGAGGGGGGAATCACCCAAGATGAGATGGGGGGAGGGTGCCCAGACAATGGGACAGGAGGCATGCCAGCACTCAGGATGCAATTGGGGTGGGGAGGCCATCTCCAGAGACTGAAACTGGGAACCAGAAGGCCCACCCATAATTGAGGGTGTGGGCGCAGAGGCTGGAGACCATGGGGTGGAGGCCCTGCTGGGATAAGATGTGGGGAGGGGAGGCAAAGGCTAGAAGGGCGTGAACCCAAGACAAGAATGAGGGGCCGTGTGCAGAAGCTTGAATGACCTGCACCCAGAACAGGAATCGGGGGGCCAGGCACCCGGGACAGCACTAAGGGGTCATCTGCAGAGGATGGCACAGGGGCACAAGACAGGCTGTGTGGAGACTGGGGGGCAGCATGTGTGGAGACTGAGGGGCAGCCCCACCCATCCCAGGGACTGGATTGGAAGAGCCACCTGTAGAGATTAAGGATGAATGGCACCCAGAGTGACACTGGGGGCCATGTGCGGCAGCGAGGATTCTGGAGGCCCCCAGGACTTGATTAGGAGGGTGCCCATGTGTGGAGATGGAGGGGGCACCCATGCCCAAGACGATGGACTCGTGTGGAGAGGCTGCAAAGAGGGGAGCATGCTTGTACCCACAACAGGATTGGGAGGCGGGGGCATGTGCAGAGGTTAGGCAGGGCCAGCAACAGACACGGGTCCCTGTGAGGAGGCTTGACACAGGGGGAATCTCGGGGGGAAGTTGGGAGCCAGGACCTGAGGAGAGCCGGGCCCTCGTGTAGGGAGCCTCATGGGAGGTGCCCCCCCCATGTGGGGAGCGGCGGGGGGTCTGAAGGGGCGGACCCCAATGTAGGGAGCATCCGAGGGGAGCGGGGAGGCGCCGTGGGGGGAGCCGCGGGCAGAAGAGCTGGGGCGTGACGGGGAGCGGGAGCAGGGACGGGACCGGGCGGGGAGGTTCCGGGAGCGGGGCAGCACGAGGGGCGGAGAGGCTGAGGGAGCCGCGGGCTCGGGGGCCGCTGGGGCTGGTTTGGATTCACTCCCAGCTCGGCGGAGCGAATCGTTCCCCTGCAGGGGCGGTAGGAGGGTTGAGGCAGCCTCCCGTCCCGAGCCGGCGCGGGGCGAGGCGGTGCAGCCAGCCCGGCCCGGCCTAAGCCCCTTTTCCGCTGCCCCCGAAAGAAGCGGGAAACAACTCCCCGCCCCGGGCTCTCCATTCCGCGTCGGTCCCTCCCGCCTGGCCCACAGAGAGCCCGGCCTACCTTGCTGGCTGTCCCGTTTATAGCGCCTCTGGGCCTGCCACCAACCGCCACTACTGAGCGCGCGCCGCCGCCGCCTGCCCCAACACAACCCCGCCGCCCCTCCCCCACCACCGCGCGAGTCCTGCCGATTGGCAGTTTTGAATGACGAGGCGACACATCCCAGCATACCCCGCGTGCACATGTGCAACTACAACTCCCAGCATGCAACGCGCTAACCGACACCCGTGGCTTCTCTTGGCGAAGACTACATGTCCCAGTGTGCCATGAACCCAGTGTACGCCAAAGGAGCCGGTCTCTGGCTGGGACCTGGCATGCTGGGACTTGCAGTGTACGCGCCTCGGCCACCTTCTGGTGCAGGCGGAGTTATCGTTTGGCCAAGGGATTCTTTGCCTAGGTGCTTTATGGGACATAAGGAAGGTGGGTTGTGCTGATCTGGCTGGAGTGGCTGCTGCTCTCCTCTGGGGGGAGAGGAGAAGGGAGCTGGTGAACAGTAGTGAAAGGTCAAGGACAGGTTTCAGAGTAACAGCCGTGTTAGTCTGTATTCGAAAAAAGAAAAAAGAAAAGGAGTACTTGTGCACCTTAGAGACTAACCAGTTTATTTGAGCATGAGCTTTCGTGAGCTACAGCTCACTTCATCGGATGCATAGCATATCGTGGAAACTGCAGAAGACATTATATACACACAGAGACCATGGAACAAAACGCAGTCAAAGTGGGATCACTTGCACTGGGGGCGGGGGGGATCCCCTCGCCCTACAGAGTGTTCTCCTGTGTGGAACTCCATGCACCGGCTTCATCCATGCTCCATTGTTATCAAAGAATCAGTTTCATTCATGCACCCATCCACCCATGGGGAAGACATAGATATAGGGGCGTAGGTAGACTCAGTCTGTCCGTACACCAGCTCTCGCTCCTTCTTTGCATCATTTATCCATAAACCAAGTCCACTCATGCACCATTTGTCCATGCATGCGTCTTAGTATTAACTCTATGCATGTACTAGCTGTCTCCACGGCCCCCTCCGTCCAAAAGCGCACTTTCTTTTATGGGTCCAATAAGAAATAGACAGGCATGCTATTAGTGTTCCAGCTTCGATTCTATTTGCTTTTTCTATTTACTTGTATGTATATATATTTAATTCGGAGTCTTAGCAAAACCAGTTGCATTAGAACTGGCCTTGTAGGATTCTTTGTTTTTCCTCCTCTTTTTCTCTTTTCTTTTTAAATAAGTACCTCAGCTGAAAATGTATCCTCTCTCTACTGTTACTTAACTCTATAAATCGATATTATTCAACTCTTTAAAGCTTTGTGGGACACACTTTGTATGATATTCGCTCCTCTAAAGGGAATAGTATTTATTCCACTTGTACTCTTCATGCCTCTGTGATGTAGCTGCGGCATTCCCCTTGCAGTTTTGAGCTATTTCGTTTCTCGCCCACTCTCTTTAATTCTTGGATATCAAAAGTTCTTCCTGATTTATTTGCATAATCTTATATCGCATTGGGTTTTATTAATGAGAAATGCAAAGGACAATTAGACTCTAAGAAAAGTCAAATTTGTTTTAATTGGAAATTGATTCTAAACGCCTGCTCCCAAAAGTAAGATAGGCAGTTATATAAAATAGTGCGAATGAACTGAAGCTTACCCACTGATTTATTGTATCTTAATACCACCCACAGAGTATCAAAAAGTTTCACGATTGACAGGGTGGGGGGAGAGACTCTGATTGTAAAGGTTCCTTCAGTCCAATCTGGAATTAGTACTGGCTGCCTTCCGGATCATCCCTAGGAATAAGCTTCTGCGTTTACCAATGTAAAGAGAGTGGAAAGCAGCCAATTCCACACCGATATAGTCTTGCTGTTGCAAACATGCTGTATATATGACTCAAGATGTCTGCTTCTCACCAAGCTAACAAGGGTAATTACTAATGGACAATAGAAAAGGCGTCCTTTCATTTCTCTAGCTTGGAGGAGTATGTCAAAGGATTATTTTAAAATGTAGGGGGCTACAAAGGAATCTGAAATATTTTTATTAACAATGAACCTTGAGTGAGATATTTGAATTTATTTTTTATTTTCCTTAATATAATGCAATAAATAAGACTATTTTTGTATGTGTGTATGTACAGAGAAGAGCATGGTATGATTGTGATCATAAAAAGCTTTTGAAATGCAATAACAGTGTAGTGAAACTTCACATTAATCTCAGCCTCTTATTTCTGGTGTATTTTAGAAAGAGCTGATAATTTAGCTGCTAATAATATTAATTATGGAAGAATCGAGAGTGAAAATGCAAAACGTTTCAGTGAATTCTAATTTGTTTAAACCCTTCACTATAGTTTATTGAATTTGATACTCCAAAATACTTTAAACGTCTTTTTCAAATGTTTGGTTTTACATGAAAGAAAACACGGAGAGAGTTTTCATTTCATTACATTTATCAGAATGATACCGTTATAATCCTCAGGCTCCATTTTTTTGATCGTAAATGCAATGTCCGTTGAAAGTTATTGCTTCTTAAAATATCTTCCTGTATTCAAAACCTTAACCAAGGAACAGGTGGCTCTGATAAAAATGCAACAGTACCTGCAATTTAAATAACACTTGATGAAGTATTTACTTTTTGTTTAAACGATTCACTTCATCCTCTGTACAGAGGAGGCTGCAGGTGTTTTTAGCACTTGCAAGAGAAGCGGCTGAGCGCTAAAATCAATCATGGCTCCGAATGTCACATTTCTATTAAAAGGAGCTGGCAAGCACTTTACATGTGATCGTGGCATTTAACAGAATACACTGCAAACTATAAAAAAAACACCCCTCATTTCCGGAAACACTTCTCTGCTCTGATCACTTAATAAAGAAGGTTCATCTTATTTCCAGATAAAGACACCAGGGCTGCTGTGATCCAAACGTATTTGACATTTGCAAGGTTTGGGGACTACAGTCTGTAGTCTACGTTTCCCATTCACGATACTTATAATGGAGGAGGTGAGGAAGAAAAATACTTCTTCACATGCATAGCCCCAGTATGGTTTTCTGGCGAGAAGAGGGGTGTAAATATAAAGTAGAAAAATATCAGACAACAGTGTGCACCTATATAGACAATGCTGATTAGGGGGTACATAGTGGTAGGTGTAACTACATTTAGATATTCTATTTAAAAATGAATGATTAGTTGCAGCATTTTCAATATTTTAGAGTCTTTACGCAAACTAAAAGTCACTGGTGTTGATAACTTCTGATGCATTTCGCTTGGCAGAGCCTAAATAGGATGGAAAAGGCTAACATATTATTACAGTTATTGCAGGTCTCACAGTGACTTGCCTAAGCTAAGATTTTATTTTCCCACTAGCCCTTTTTTTTTTTTTTTTTTTTTTTTACTCTTCCTGCAGCGCAGCTGCCAGTTTACTTCACTTTGAGTAACTCAATATTTCCAGCCCTGTTTTGATCAGTGCACAGTTCATGTTCGGTTGACTTTGCTGCAAGGGCCTCCAGAAGTAGGTGGAATCCCGCTGGTGGACGTCAGGGGCTCTTGTAACTCAAAAGAAAGAATTACAACATTTCCTGAATTCAGTCGGAAACAGTCGTTGAAAGTTTCTCGTGAACTGAGAGGCGGCACAACTCAAGAGGCGTCTGTCCCTCTCCCTGCTAGTTGTAACCTCCTTCACGGCTAACACCACACATGCCGTTCAACAAGAGTGCGCTTTGCGTTTTGAACTGAAATATGCAATCAACTTGGCAAAAGTTACAAACGATGTTTAAAATGTTTTATTTTCTTTAAAAATATTTACAGATCTGAAATATGTTTTTTTTTATTTTATTTTCAAGTGATAGAATAATATTCAGGAAAAGGGGGGGGTGTTGAAATTGGCCTATACAATTGCAGAGACAAATAACCAAGTGCCCTGGGCCTTTTCCTACCTGCACATGTAGATAGAGAGACGACTGCAATTTGTTTTTAAAGTCCCATGAAGCTCAGAAAGTCAGCTATGTCTGGTGGGATAATGCATGGCGATCGTACATAAAAACACTATGCCAGCCTAGAACATAAACAAACAAATCGAGAAGATCCGATAAATAAAAATAATGAATACACATGGTGTATTTCTTAACATTGCAAGAAGCACATTTGGTTTCCAGTGGATACAGACGGGTGAAATCTATGGAAGGTCATTGCGGCTATCGAAGAGCTATACAGAGAAGGAGACAGTGCCATCGGCTTTCAGAGTCAGTAGTCGATCTTGTTGTAGAGATTATAGAGAGGTAAGGCTGACAAGTTGCTGCCTGGGTAGTATAAAGGGGCTGGGAAGGCGATCGACCTGGGCACTGGCACTCTCAGAAGGGAATTGTCTCTGAAAACCAGGGGCATCCCCACTAGTGTCTGAGCTGAGGCATGAGCCATATTGGCCGCCTCCAGTTCTGCCGAGAGTTGCCTTTTCCATTTGTTCCTGCGGTTCTGGAACCAGGTTTTCACCTGGGTCTCCGTCAGCTGCAAACTGGAGGCCAAGCAGGCCCTCTCCGAGCTGCTCAGGTATCGCTTCATGTCAAAGGTAGATTCCAACTGGTACACTTGGCTCCGGGAGAAAACAGTGCGGGTCTTCTTTTTGGCTGAATTAGCCTGCCTGTCCCCTCCGTCCCTTTGTCTCTCCCCAGAAGACGGGGAGTTTGGAGGGAAGTGTTTCTCTTTTTCCTCCTTCAAGTCCTGTTGAGATTGGGAGAGGAATTGCGTCCTGTCTGTATTTACCGTCATTGCTCCTCCATTCCCCTTTGGACTGCCTTGAAGAAAACGAACAAACAAGCAAACAAACAGAGATATTCCGCATCAGACACTCTACAGCGTATCCAAAAAAAAAAAAAAAAGAAAAAGCTCTAAACATAGCAAACGCTCATTTTTACTAGCTCCCCAGTGCACAGACACTAGCTAAAGAAAATCAAGTCAATTTCACAGCCGCAATGTGCAGCTCCAAAGTTCCACTTCATTCTGTTTCCAAGCTCAAGTGTTGAGGAAAGTCAGCTTCCAGAATGAAGAGGTTCTTTACTTTTAAAATACATCCTTTCTATCCTCAGTGAAGATACGTGAATAACCAGGAGTTGGGGGGGAGAGGGGGAATGGTTGGTTGGTTGTTTTTTAAAGGTGTTTCTTTCCTACAGCAGAAGAGATGGTAGATCTTACTTTATAGCATAACATTTCACAGCCCGTTTATTCCCAAATAATGCTAAGAACTAACAGCTTTCTTCCCCTTACGCGGGAGCTGTAAAGAAGAACAATCTAAGAAAAGCACAGTTATCAATCATGTCAAATGGATAATCGTTCACAAGGGAAGGAGGAAAATATGCAGGGAAAGGACTAAAATCTAAGGTATCTCTAAACCTTTTGTACCAAATCCGGTAAGGACCCGACACGAACTCAGTTTGGCCAGAAATCAGCCCAAATGTTCCGTGAAACACCACCACCAACAAAAACGAAATAAAAGGACACGGTATGTACATGTTACCGTTTGACAATAGATGTTTTCAAAGGGCTTGTACACCCAAACGCCCGAGACACTGATTTCCCCTGCGTTTAGACAGACCCCTATAAACTGGTCACAACATACTGTATATTTCACGCTAAGATGTAAATGAAAAGGTTTCACCAGCTAAAAACCCGAGCGAGAAGAGCGAATGCACCGTGGAGAGCTGTCATTCTAGATATTAACATCTAGCGAGGTGGAGATCTACATACTTCCTAAGGAGGCAAATTTGTCCAGTACTTACTGAGACACGTGAAACTGATGGGCTGGTGTTTGTGGCAAGTTTCTTTGGGGCCCTGCGTCTCAGGACAGAAGCAGCCGTGATGTTTCCAGCTCTCCTCCGGCTCCTCTTCCTCTGAGGACACGGACAGACTTAGCTTCCTGCCCGGCCAGGCGCCCGCTGCCTTGGAACTGGGCTCCCTGCCCCCTTCCGAGGTACCGCTGCCCAGGATGGACTGGATGGTAAAACTGGAGATCGGAGCGGCTGCGGGGCAACACTTGCTCGGGTCTTCTTTGTTGCTCATCCTGGGTTCATAAGAAATAAGAGGAAGAAAGCTCTCCCTTTAGAGCCACTCTTGGGGAAGGTGTGTGTGAGTGCGTGTGCCTGAGGGTCTGGGGCGGCTGCGGGGGGCTTGGGTTTCTTGTCTGGGCTTGTTTTGGTTGTGTTTTGGGGTGTGTTTTTGGCGTGTCTTTGCAGGTTTTCCCTGAGCTTGCCCAGCCGGAATGCATGCTCCTTTCTCTCTCAGATCTCTACTGATCTCCAGGCGGCGGGGTGGCGTGGCTTCATTTGCATGGAGGTTACATCTGCCAGGGCCAATCACAGACTGCTGGCAGCCCCGGAAAGTTTCAAAATTCTAGCCCCCCGCAAGCCCGCTGGTTTTCGGGGGGCTGCTGGCTGAAGTCAGCAGAACTGGATCGCAGCCGTTCATTAAGCTTACAAGTGAAGGGCTCAGTTTAAAGCCGGCCGCTAATAGGGAGAAAATAGATGGCAAACAAGCATCTGTCTACGTGTCTGCTCCTTCTCCATCACCTCGTTTGTAACGTTTTGGGTGGAAACTGGGGGTGAACTGATGTGGTCTGAATCGCTTATTTAAAACAGTGGGTTGTTGTTTAAATAAACACACTGTGCATGTCCGTGGGTTTTTACCCTTTTGCTCGTGAAATTGATTTGCTAGTCTGCTGCCTAACAAGCAACATTTGAGCATACAGATTTAAAAACAGGAGTTTTGATGCTGCACATAAAATGATATAGGACGTCGAGTAAATGACTCCCTTTTCATTTTGTCCTTCCCAGTGTAAGGGGAAATGCTTTTGTATATTTCCAAATGAACTTTTCAGGATCCGGGGAGCATTCCTACACCAGAGAGAACACAGCCCCAGCAAAAACAGGCAAACCTGGGAGCAGAAAAAAAGCCTCGAATTTATTACCATTATTTAAAATAAAAACGCAAGCAAATTAGATTTAGAAAATTCCAGGTGCTAGAGGAGAATTTGGTTTGAGTAAGGCACCGGCTTCCATTTTGTAACTAATATCCTCTCTCCGACCTAAAGAAGGGGTAATTTAAACAAGAAGCGTCTGCTGAGTAACTCCCCAACAACGTCCTAATTAATTATTGGCTGTTTTCAGTGGGCCCCTGAATATTATCTAACAACATCCACCAAAAGATCGAAATGGCCCCCGTGCAGGACTGAATGAATCTCCATCCCAAGTTTAACTGCTTGTCTTTAAGACATTGAGCCAGCCAAACGGCTCACGAGTTATATCAGGCTCACAAAGATCTGACTCCTTTCCGGGTGAGCCAGATTTGCCGCTTGTACACGGCTGGGAGATTGCGGGAGAGATGAAAAGACTAAGTGGATTTGAGTTGCCTGGCGCCAAGAAGCCTAGGCAAGGGACATTTAGTAAAGGTATCAATGGTAGGATGCAATCCAACCTAGGAAACGCATTTCCTATCCCAAAACGATGCAGGTACATCCCTAACCTCCCCCGGGGGATGCAATAAGTCTTTGTGGTGCAGCCAGATACCTATATCTATATTTAAATCCTGTTCAGATGGCATTTCTATTGGGATTTACAAAATTAATGGCGATCGTTGTAACTACACTGGCACTCGCTTCACTTCCTCTGGGGTTGTACATCCTTCATCCAAGACATGAAATTGGAAAGGAAAACTCTCTCTTTCAAAGCCTTAAAACCACTTCCTCTAGAGGAGTACAATGATAACACGATCATTAAGGGTTGCAACCATCCCGCTCCTTAATCCCGTTACAATTTCATTAGGATAGGAGGTTACTTATTTTACAATAGTACGTAAGGTGCATTCTAATTGGCAGAAATGAAGAAGGATGTAATCTGTACTAGTGGCAAATCGGCAGCGATTTGAAAGCTCAGTTCAGTGTTGGTTTAATTAAAGCCACTACTTCAGGATTTACACAAAAGCACAGCATAGGTACAGTACGACACCTGGTCAAAATCTGCCTTATCACAGCAGGGAAGTCTGCAAACTATAACTTCTTTTCCTTTACCTTCTACAGACATTTCAAAGGGAGCTGGAGGTTTTCCTAAAGTTCAAAGCTAAATGTTGTGGCCCGGGCCTTCTAGCATGAGAACCTCTGCATTAATTGGACGGCCAGTCAGTTCCTGTTTCCCCCTGAACTTCCTATTTGTAACCGTGCGATCACACAGTGAACATGTTACATGCTGCAATATATTATCCAAAGATCATATTCTCACCTGATTTGGATAGCATCATGTCACCGTTGGCATATGAAACATTTGAAAGCAATATGATCAGGAGAATTTCGAAATCTTGTTTAGCTACAGAACTGCATCGGACACGGAAGCACAAGGTTCATAAACAGTCTGGGAAAACCACACTGAAGACTCCGCGTACAACGGGGAAGCTATTCCGCTAAGAGAAATGCGCGGATAACTATTCTCCAACTAGAAGTCCCCGTGCGTTAGATTACAGACATTTTCC